>NC_133618.1:654422797-655022797 GCF_048593235.1 Sminthopsis crassicaudata
TTATTTGATCCTCACAACACCAGGAGGGAGGTTTTAGTATTATTCCCATTATATAGATAAGGATACTGAGGCAGACTGAGATAGAGTGACTTAAACAGAATATTTGAGTATTTTAGACCAAATTTGAACTCAGATTTTCCTGATCCCAGGCAGCCACTGTGCCATCTAACTATCCTCTTATTATTATTGTACTATGTACAAGGGAATGTGAGAACTACAGGGAATGCAAACAACTTAAAATGGCCTAGTTCCTTCTCTCAAAGAGCTTATAGTCTACTAAGAACCTATAATTTGGGGGAAATTTTTATCTTCATTTTACAGGTGAGGTGACTCAGCAAGATTAAGTGACTTCACACAGCTAATAAATGTGAAGCCAAGACTCAACCTCATTTTATTCTCTAGACCCAAATCTCTTTAAACTGGAAAAGAGAAGAGAGAGAGAGAGAGAGAGATGAGAGAGAGAGAGAGAGAGAGAGAGAGAGAGAGAGAGAGAGAGGAGAGAGGAGAGGAGAGAGAGAGAGAGAGAGATGAGAGAGAGAGAGAGAGAGAGAGAAAGAGAAGAGAAGAGAGAAAGAGAGGAAAGAGAAGAAGAAGGAAAGAGAGGAGAAAGAGAGAAGAGAGAAAGAAAGAGAGAGAGAGAGAAAGAAAGAGAGAGAGAAAGAAGAAGAAGAGAGAAGAGAGAGAGAGAAGAAAGAAAGAAAGAAAGAAAAGAAAGAAAGAAAGAAAGAAAGAAGAAAGAAAGAAGAAAGAAAGAAAGAAGAAAGAAAGAAAGAAAGAAAGAAAGAAAGAAAGAAAGAAAGAAAGAAAGAAAGAAAGAAAGAAAGAAAGAAAGAAAGAAAGAAAGAAAGAAAGAAAGAAAAGAAAGAAGAAAGAAAGAAGAAAGAAAAAGAAAGAAAGAAAGAAAGAAAGAAAGAAAGAAGAAAGAAAGAAAGAAAGAAAGAAAGAAAGAAAGAAAGAAACACCTGGTCAGGCTTGATTAATGAGACACAGAACAGATGCTGGAAAATGTCTGCTAAATTAAAAGAAAACCGAAACAAAGAGAGACAGAAAGGAAATCAGGAGCCCTGCCTTTAATATGCTGCATTTTGTTATCTGCAATATCTTTCAACCACAGATAACAGAATCAACCACATGGAATGCTAAGATGCATGCCAGGTGAAAAAACACCATAAAGACATCATAAAAAGTTCCTCCAATGCCATAAACTGCTGGGGGATGATCATGAGGCAGAACAGTCAAGTCCCAGCGTTTCCCAAATCAGTGGGGACAAAGACACATGCAAATATCTACGTGTGTGTATGTGTGTGTGTGTGTGTGTGTGTGTCTGTGTGTGTGTCTGTGTGTATAATTGAGAGCTTACAAAAAAAAATTCCTACATTAAACAGGGCTCCCTCCTTGAAACCCTGTGCCGGGAGCCTCTCCAACAAGCATACAAACACACACACACACACACACACACACACACACACACACACACACACTGTAGGAATTCAATTTGGAAACCATCATCCAAAGCACAGAGGAGACCAGGCAAGTCATATTGCTATAATGCTTAGATTATCAATCATCTTGACAGTTTATTGGCTATATCACCGCACATACCATTAAAATGATGTCTGGCCTCGAATGTCAGGAGGCAAACATTAAACAGGCCAGGATTAAAAAGCAGATCCCAAACAGCACTCCAGTAAAGTTTCCCTTCCACTCTGAAATTAGTTAGAGCTGACTAAGTAACTGGCGCTCGACTTTGAAGAAATATACAACCTAAAAGGCCCAGAGTCAACACAGACCTGACGGACTGATCGGTTATGTCATGTTATGGCAAATCTGAAGCTCCTGCGGTGGATTTATCACGTACTTTGGGCAACGAAGTGATTGCTAATGGAGGGAGGAGGGAGGGACAAGCAGAGGGAAAGAGGGAAGAAAGGGGGAGGGGGGGGGGAACAACAATATAATTTGCCTCTTCTCAGAACCAAAGCCTTGCATCTAAAAGGGCCAAGCAAACTCCATGAAGTCAAGAAGGAATGCTGATAATTTCATACTACCGAGCAAACATATTAACATTACCTGGCACACATTATAAAAGTAATTTTACTGATTCGAGAGGAACCAAAAAGGCAGCAGACACATTCATAATTCAAGAGCTCCAGACAGTGAAAGAGTTACAAAAGCTGAGCTTTAAAAAAAAATGCTCCTGAATGTGTCACTCTGGCAAGACAACCTCGACACAATTAAAACTATATTGGCGCATCAATAGGGCTCAATTGAGAGCTGTGTACCTGCTTTTTACTAGGTTCTGGCTTTATAGATGCCTTCAGAATAAAGGGGGATGGAAAATGTATAGCTAATTAAAGGGAGACAACCTTCTTGCCTAAGGAAAAAGGATGGTGCCTTTTTAAAGGGAGAAAGGAGAGAAAAGGAGAAAGAAAATCCCTTTTTTCATATTTCTGACAAGTGCTTTTTTCTCCCAGACTTCCTTGAACCATTTTGTGTTTATTTCTCATTAGTCAACAAGCATTTATGAAGCACTGTGCTAAGGGCTGAGGATACAAAGAAAGGCAAACATGAGCCCTGCCCTCAAGGGGTTCACCTTCTAATGAGAGAGACAACCTGCCAATGACTTGGTATATACAAGATGCCTAGAGAAGAGAGGGGAGGTAATTTGAGAATGGAAGACACTAGTAGCTGGGTAACTAGGAAAGTCTCCTACAGAAGCTGGTAAGGAAGAGGAGGAACAAGACAGCAGAATACTGGGAGGAAGGAGAGATCACCACAGGAAGACCATAATTCCCGAAGTGTGAAGTTGAAAATCCAAATTCCTTCTTTTTTTTTTTTTTTTAATTTCCTTGCCTTCCTTTCCATGTTGACACAAATAATTTTCATCAACACATACTTTCAAGTCTTCAAGTTCCCTTTCCTCTCCACCCTTTTCTCAGTAGGAGGTGTCTGGCTCAGCATTACAGGATCTGGAAAGGATACTGGCAACCGTGTAATCTAACTGGTACCTGGACAAGCATCCCTTCTACCTCAGCCCCAGGAGCACACATCTCGCCTTGGACTGAAGACCTCTCATGGGGATGGCAGGGTGGGGAAAAGAAGCCATTTATCTGGTGAAGGAGTGCATTCCACTTTGGGATTACTCAAGTTTTGACCTGCCATAAAGCCTAAATTGACTTCATTCCCACTTCCACCCACTATTCCGAGCTCGACTATCGGGCCAAGCTGAACAAGTCTGCTCTCACTTCCACAGGACAGCTCTTCAAATATTAGAAGGCGGCTAAGACATTGAAGTCATCCCTTTTCCAGGATAAACAATCCCCAGTTCATTTAGCCAATCTTCATATGGCAAAGACCCAAGGTCTTCTACCATATTAGCTGCTTTTTTCTGGGCCTTAGCTAACTTGTTATGTTAAAAGTACCTTGGAAACTGGGGATATCAAAGTAGCTACAGGGATGTGACTGTGTGCTGATTGACCATCCAGACCCGGACCCAACCTCGGGTTCTTTCCTTGACCAGAATTCCCCTTCTTCATAGATTTCCCCATCATCATGTTGCTGCTCTGTGTCAGACTCAAGAGATCTGTTTCCAAACACACTGTCACTGTGTCTCAGTGGAGGCTGGAGATGGAGTAGGGTGGGGAGGTAAGAGATGGGAGGACAGCCTGCCGTGGGAATCCTCACTGATCAGCGGAGCTCGCCTCCTATCCAGGGACTGATAAGTCACTGTCTTGTCAGTGAGTAATGGTGAGTCACCCCCATCGCTGAGATGTTCCCCCATACATCGGATGTCACCAGAACCAGGATGAATTCTGCAGCCGAATGCCACGCTCCTGCACAGCTGAGCAAACACTGACCTCTGCATTGAAGGAGTCCCTACTGGACGACATCATTCTGGGAGAAAGGAAAGAAACACACTCATGGACTCCTCATTCACTAACAGAACGTGGTCAGTGGCTGAGAAAAGCTTCCTGATCAAGGATGATTCTCTCACAGCATTTAGCACATGTTCAAAAGTACTTCAGTGAAGAGAAAGGAAGCAGCTTCACCTTCCACCACTTTCCCAAGGAAGCAATCAGGATGATCCCACTTCTTACCCACCAAATATCAAAGAAGTGCTACAACTGACATTTCTCTGGAGATTGTGAGTCTGCAAAGATTGTATCTCATTTGAGTCTCACAACTGGGAAGCAGTATTATTATCCCCATTTAACAGATGAGGAAATTAAGGCTCAATGAGGTTAATGACTTTTAAGTCCTTCTGGCTCAAAATCTCATGGTTCTACATGTGTTAGAGGTGAGCCTTGAATCCAGATCTTTCTGAGTCCAAGAACAGCAGGAAGAGTCATGAAGGAGCAATGAACTTCCAAACCACCCATCTATCCATCAGTTTCCATCTAGACAATCAGTCACTAAGCTTTTATTAAGTGCCAACAACATACCAGGCACTGTGCTAAGCACTGGGGATACAAATAGAGGCATAAGATCACCCCTGCCCTCAAGGAACTTACAATCTAATGAGAGAGACAACAAGTAAAATATGTACCAAAAAAAAACTATAGACCCGATAAAAGACACTAAAATTAAGAGGAGTTGGGAAAGATTTCCTTTAGAAAGTAGAATTTTAGCTGAGACTTAGAGGATAAGGAGAGAGAATCCCAGGCATGAGAACAGGCAGAGAAAATGTCCAAAGCTGAGATATCATTGTCCAAGGAAAGAAAAAATGCAGGCAAAAGTCCCACAGAAAACTGAATGACCTGCCTCTTCTTTCAAAACTCTTTGCTAACCTGCTGAGAGGACATCAAAAATACTCTGGTTTGTCCTGATTGCCACAATTAAAGTTGATGAGATAGATGCCCTTGATGTATCATACAGGAATCAATTGAAAGCAATAGAGATGGAGCTTGGAGAAGAGATTTAGGTGAGACATGATTGCTCCCTTCATATTTTTAAGGGACTAATATATTAGGGAAAAATTGAGGGAATAAATATTAAATTTGCTCTTATTATTCCCCCACTGAACCAATACAATTAACGAGAGGTTACAGGGAAGCAGATTTCAACCCCACCAAAGGAAGCTTCCTAATAATTACAACAGTGCAAAGTGGAATAAGTAGCTTCAGAAGGCAGAGTTTCCCCCTTCTGAAAGCCTTTGAGTCAAGGCTGACCAGAGTACCCATTAGAGATAATAGTCAAGGGGATAAATACTTTAGGTAGGAGATAGATTAGATTTGAGTGGAGATAGAGTTAGAACCAGACTACAGGATTGCCAAGAGGAACATGAACAGAAAGATTCAACTTTACTGGAATTCTTTACCTATTTGGCCTCTGGCTTATAGGATATGAAAATGCCCCCAGAGTTGTTGTTTCCAAACGAGTAAAGTGCAAGAATGTTTCCTTGCCTTTATTCCTCTTCTCCCTCTGCCATCTTCTCCATAAAGTGGTGCGAATGAACATCACTTCCCATGAGTTTTCTTCCTAGTATAACTACTGTTATATCAAAAGAATCCCAGAGGAATCGAGCATCACTGGTACTTAACGACCCATCAGACAGCCACCTTGAAGCAAACCAGAAGGTGGTTAATACCCTCACAAACGGATTCCTAACCAAGGCACCAGAGGATGGCAAAGGGATTATAG
The DNA here is from genome assembly GCF_048593235.1 of Sminthopsis crassicaudata. Lineage (NCBI taxonomy): Eukaryota > Metazoa > Chordata > Mammalia > Dasyuromorphia > Dasyuridae > Sminthopsis > Sminthopsis crassicaudata. The sequence continues at coordinate 654,428,435 of NC_133618.1, forward strand.
CTTCTATAAACCAATAGTCATGGTTTGTAACACTAATATTTCATTAAGTGAATGGGAAATAAGGCATACCGGATACCTGGCCAATTATAAACCAGCAAACTGAATCTCAGGAGCTAGGATAGAATTCTTCCATGCTCAAGTCCCTGGGCCTAAGGCTTCTCCTTGCACAGCTGCTGTTGCCCCAGTAAAGTTTCCTGATTTGTCTCACATGCACACAAAAAATAATCGACTCCCCAGCTAAGATGCAATGTCCAAACTGTGCTGCTGAGTGTTATGGTAGAGAGCCACCGTCAGTGAGACCAGGCTCAAGGCTGAGTGACTTCAAATAGACACACTTCTCTTTGTCTTAAGGATGCAGGTAAGTTTGCCGAAGCTGCAATAAAGAAAATGGGCCATTAACCGGCATGCAACAACCTCACCTCTAATAACTTGGGTTCCCTGGAGAAAGTGGTTCCTCCCTGGATTTTATATTTTTATGCACAGGCCATAAAAAAGCCCTCGTGCACTTGGCCACAGACTCTATAATAATCTGGCTTCTTTCGAGTTAAACACAAAAATCAAAGGATCACAGACTCAGGGCTAGAAAGAACCTTAGCCATCACCAGTCCAGGGTAAGAGTGGGGTAAGTCTTAACCTTTCTGGGGTCATGGACCCCTCTGGCAGTCAGCCTGGTGAAGCCTATGGACATTTCTTCAGAATAACATTTTTGAATGCATAAAATAAAATACACAGGACTAGCAAGAAAAACAATTATATTGAAATGCAGTTATCCTTATTTAATATGTATTGGTCAACCTGTCATCTGAGGGAGGGGGTGGGGGGAAGGAGGGGAAAAATTGGAACAAAAGGTTTGGCAATTGTCAATGCTGTAAATTTACCCATGCATATATCTGGTAAATAAAAATATAATTTAAAAAGAAAGAAATGCAGATATCAAAATATTTTGAAAACACATTTGTAGACCCTCAGGTTAAGAAGCCCTGATCTGTCTCAGTAATAAATGTGGACTCCATATTCAAAGCTCTTTTCCATATGCCATATTGTTTCTTTTAAACCAGGACAGCAAGTTCAAATACAAAAACTAGGTGTCTCCTAGTGATAGACATTCATGCATTCATTGCACAAACATTAAGTACCTACTGTGCGCAATAAAACCATGCTAGAGATTGGGGAGATGCAAGGATAAATAAGAAAGTTCCTATCCAAAGAGAACTTATACCTGACTACAAGTGAAAAAACATATACAGAGATGAATATAATAAAAAAATTGTGTATTCACTATATAAAAGAATCTCAAGGGAATAAGAAAGTATGGAGGTGAAACCTGTAACCTACAGAAGGAATGACTATATTAATGAGACCACAGAGTCATCTAAATAAATGCAGAAGAGCAAAACAAATTCCCCAAAAGAGACTATTTTCAGGTGAAATAAAAACAGAAAGTTAGTTCTGGAATTATCAAGTTCAGAAGGTCAGTTCGGTTTGTTGTTCAGTCATTTTTCAGTCATATCTAACTCTTCATGACTCCATTTGGGGTTTTCTTGGCAAAAATACTGTAATGGTTTATCATTTCCTTTTCCAACTCATTTGACAGATGAGAAAACTGAGGGACAGTTAAGTGACTTGTCCAGGATCACATATCTATAAGTCTCTGAGGCCAGGTTTGATCTCAGGGAGAGTGGTCTTCTTGATTCCAAACCCAGTGCATTATCTGCTATACCACTTATCTACCCTCAGAAAGCCAAACTCTGACTAAAAATGTGTCTCAAGATATTTCTTAATTGTGTTAGAGTCAGGCTAATATTAAAGTCAGTCAGGTGATACAGGATGGAATGCTCAACCTAGAATCAGAACAACCTAAATTCAACTCTTACCCTAGACATATGTGATCCTGGACAATGTGTGCCTCAGTTTCTTCATCTATAAAATGAGGATAATAATAGAATCTTTCCTCCAGTGTTTATGTGAAGATCACATGGGATAATATCTGTAAAGTGTTTTGCAAATTCAAAGTCTACATAAATTCCAGTTATTATTATTAGTTACTATTATTCCCTGACATAAAACCTAGAGATCCAAAAGAAAGCACAGACCTTAAAGATTCATCATGGACAATTCTCAAAGTACATAATCCATAAGCAGATAACAGAATGTTGAGTCCATTTGCAGACAGACAAACTTCAAAGTTTCAAGTCCCTCTTCCTCTCTGAGCAGAAACAAGAATGGAATTTAGTATTTTCTTGGATTTACTATATCTCTTAAGACTGTTCAAGGAGTTCGGGAGTAATGAGGGAAATCTTCTGCATGGAAAATAAAAATATGGATAATAGAATCTACGGAACGACTTGCTAGTCATAGTCTTTCTTGTCTGGAGAATGCCAACTATAAATGGTAGTTGGAAATAATGGATTGCATAGGATTATTTAGTGTATTCCTCAGGTGGTCCTATTAAGGTTAAACTCATCAGATTCCTGCAGGGTATTCAAGAGAGAAAGAAGAATCCCAAAGATAAGCAAATCTCAAGTACAATAGCACCAGCAAGCTATTAGCTGAGATTTCCCTATTAGAGCTCATGGTTTCCAAGAAAAGCAGCATCTAAATCTTACTAAGGATGGAAAGAGCAATATACGTGGGATCCAGGAGTTATCCAGCCAAGTGTAAAAGTTACTGTTGTAACTATTGAGAACAAGGGTACAAAGAAAAGGTGGATTTGATCTAAGAAGTGCTTGTGGAGCAAATGGTGATGGGAGCAACTCATCCTCTGCCCCCTCATCTGTCCCACAAGTCCTTAAAGAAATGCTAGCCTTACGATAGTTGTGTAAATATGTGTGTGTATCAGATTTAATCTATATTTCTACCATGTTTAACATATATTGGATTACTTGCCATTTAGGGGAGGACATGAGGGAAGAAGGGGAAAATAGGGACACATGGTTTTGCAAGGGCTAATGTTGAAGAATTGTCCACACATATGTTTTGAAAAATAAAAAGCTTTAATTAAAAAAAAAGGAAAAAAAAAAGAAATGCTAGCCTTAATTGGTTGGTAGTTGTTCTTTGTTCCTAGAAGAGGAACAAAATGACATCACTAGGTTAGAGTCAAGTTAAGTGCCCAACTAAGGCTGACTAGACCAATATGATCCAGTGCTCTATCATGGGTCAAACAGTCTATGTGCACATTTGGGATGAATTCTCTGAGCATCTTGCATTTCTTCTGAGCTAATTCAATTCTGCCTTGCTCATAGAGCACAGCATCTTCTCTGATGCTGTGTGGTCCTGGGCCAGTGTCTACCAGGTGTACAGTTAACTTAAGTTCTTAAGAGAGACCTTGAGAGTACCCTTGCATCACTTTTTCTGTCTGTGAACATTCCTCCTGTGAGAGTTCTCCATAAAACAGTCTTTTGGACAAGCATACATTCGAACAATGTGGATGGTCCATTGGAGCTGGGTTTTCTGCAGAAGAGATGGAACCCTTGGCAGTTTACTTCGAAAAAGGACCCCAGTATCCAGTACCTTATCCTGCCAGGTGATCTTCAGAATCTTCCCAAGACAATTCAAATGAAAGCGATTCCGTTTCCTGGCATAGCATAGATACACAACAATGAGGTCAGCAGAATGCTGACCTTAGGAACTGTCAATTTTTAAATTTCAGAATTAACGAATCATGGGATTTAGAGCAAGAAGGGACTTTAGAGAACTTTTCATTCTCATTAGATTAGTAGTAGGGATGCTGGTGCTGGTATTAGTGATGTTGTAGAAGTAGTAGTAACAATAACAGTAATAATTTGTTGTCATTCAGTCATTGTTCACTCATATCCGACTCCTCGTGATCCCATTTGGAGTTTTCTTGGCAGGGATATTGGAATCATTTGCCATTTCATTCACTGGCTCATTTTACAGGTGAGGAAACTGAGGCAAATGGGGTTAAGTATGCCCAGAGTCACACAGCTAGGAAGTGTATGAGGTCAGATTTGAACTCAGGAAGATCAAGGGCCTGGTACTCTATGCACTATGGCACTACCTAATTGATGTTTTAAAGTTTGCTAAGGGCATGTTAACTCATTTAATTCTCATGACAATCCCGGAAGGTTGGTACTACTGTTATCAACTCAGTTTTGGTGAATGTTTTTAAGAGATGAGGAAAGGAGGCTAAGTGTCTTCCCTACACCAAAAAGCTAATAAGGATCTGCGTCTGGTGAACTCAGTTCCTTTGGCCTTCAAAAATCCCATTCTTTGTCCATTGTATCTGTTACTATTTTACAGATGAGGAAATGAGGTCCAAAGGGATAAGAGGAATATTTGAAATTAGGTCCTCTGATTCCAAAACTAATCAATGACCTTTCTGACATAGTCAATGAAGTTTAGATGGTCGGAGTTTAGATCCCACCTCAAATATCAGCTGTGTCCCAATAATTGGGACCAAAGAAGCCACATTGGCTCAAGTCTCAGTTATCTCATCAGTAAAATGGGAGGTTGGTTATGAGGGTAGTTATGAGGACCAAATAAAATAAAGCTTAGAAAGCATTTTGTTTTGTTAGAATCACATAGTCAAAAATTGTAAGAGCTGGAGCAATCTCCATTTATCTAATGTGTCCAGAAGAGAAGCACTTGAAAGGGAAGAATTTGATAGGATTAGTATATCCATTCCACAGGAAGGGAAACTGAGGCGTGGAGAAGTTAAATGACTTGTCCAAGATCTCACAACTGGTAAGGTAAGAGTTAGAACTTGGTCAAGTCCAAGGTTCTTTCCACCATTCAGCACCTTGCCTCTCAGACCTGAGCCACCATTTAATCAAATCTCTACCCCCTTTTCACAGTTAAGAATATTGAAGCTTACTAACCATATAGCTGGTTAGTGCCAGAATCAGGATTAGCACTTTGGACTCCAGTGTTCTTTCCACTATACTATGCTGACTAAGATCAAAAATTCTCACTTCCAGGCTGGTAAAGAAACCTAATTATTACCCTTGCTGAGAGATACACAGCTATGTGTTGGTAAATGTTCAACACTCAGTTCTCTGAAGGAAAAAAATGCATAAACTTTTAAATTTAATCTACATTATTAATATTTTCTTCACTTTTTTAAGTTTAGATAATCAAGAAAATAATAAATTAAGCCCAGATTTGTTTCATTTGCCAATTTCCCAAGGCATAAATGCTTACATTGAAAATTTAACAACCAGCTTTCCCTGGCCAGTGTGAGTTTGCTTTGACATACTCCTGGATGGCTCTGAGGCTCCTAATCACAAGTTAATTGAGCAGAAGGAAACGTCCAATTCTTCTTCACCCAGACCAGGAAGTTTTCATCTATCAAGGCACTAAAGTTCTATGTACAATTAGGAAGCTCATGGCTGTTTCGTTCTGATTGTTAAAATATCCTGGCCTTCCCATTCCCTCCTTGCCCTCTTCCCTCTCTCATGTACCTTGTGAACCTTTCGTTCCAAAACCACCCCATTCTCTTCTTGCCCAGCTGAATTTAGACTTGAAACAAGCAGCCTTCAAAGAGGGCCCAAAGATTCCAGGAAATGCTATTAAATTTGTGTCCCAGAGACTGAGTCCCGAAAGCCAGCAGAGTCTCTTGGAGTGGCCCCCAAATCTTTCCTTCCCTTTGCCTACTTTTTCCCCTCTCTAAAATATTTCCTCCATTACTGCTTGAGCAGCTTCCTGGCCCTGCCACTAATTCCTCTCCTTCCCTGGTGTGTGTATACCCTTTAGATATTTGCAGGCTATTATCATATACCCACTTAGTCAAGCAGCACACATTAAATTCTTTTAATCTTTCCTCATAAATCAATCCCTTAATCCCTCCAAGCCCTTTAATCGGGCTTGCTTCTCTCCTCTGAACTCCTTCCAGGTTTCCCCGGCATCTCTCTGATAATGATGTGACATGGGCCTGAACGCAGGGCTCCAGCTGCCGACCTGCCAAACTTTCCATTCCTCTGACTCCAGAAGGCGGGGCCCCTGCCCGGTCTGCCTAGAGTCGCCAGCACCCAGTTCTGCAACCATGTCACTACCAAATGGGTCCCAAGGCAAAGGAGTCATGGATCTTCATGAGCACATATGTGTTACATGTAGAGTTTCCAAAAGGGAAGGGGTGGTGAGGGGGGAGCCACCAAAAACCTTGTTCATTTTAAGATTCTCACTACTTGTGCCATATACTTCCAAATTATGGAGAATTTGCCTCTGATCGTGGGCTGAAGAGACCTGAGCTACAGCAAAATCCAGTATTCCAAAAAGAGCTACAGACTCGCTGAATTTATTTTTCATCTCCCTTAAAATTCCTCTGAAATTACCAATATAATATGATACATACATATACACCCACACATAATATAGTTTACATAGTTGTCTATAAGTTCTCTTGCAAACTATAAGTTCTCTGAGAGCATGGATCATGTCTTTGCCTTTCTTTATATGATCCAATGCCAAGCAAAGCACTTGGCATATATTAAGTGCTTAACAGATGCTTTTGGACATTATTATGTCTTTGATATTCCTTATACTACCTCATTTTTAACTCCTTTACCATATTTTCTGAATTCTACCTAAGCCCCATCCCTGTCCCCCATCAGGGCTAACAATTGCTCAAATTCCTCAAAGGGCCATTGTGTATCCCAAGAAAGTTAGAAAATGTTATCTGTATTTTTCAGCTTTCAAAAGATCTTTCCCTTTTTCTGTCATACCCCACTTCAGATGATTAGGAAAGCTAATGTAATGTGAATATAAACTCTGCAGTAGGATGTAAGCTTCTTGAAGGCAGAAATTGGTTATCTGGATCTCAAGTGCCTGATACATAAAAGGCATTTAATGTGTTGTTCAAATTCAAGTGATCAATTTAGGAAACTTCACTCCTCTTGTACCAACACTTCCAACTGTGAGTCTACAAGTTAATTTTATTTTTGTTTAAAATGAATCATAGAATAACAGAATTTGGGTAGTGAAAAGGATCTCAGCAATCATTTAATTCAAATCATACATGAAAGGCATCCCCACTGTCATATGGATGACAAGCAGTCACAGAGCCTCTTTTGGGAAATTCCAAGCCAAAAAAAATTTACTTCCTCTGAAGGCTACTCATCCTAATTTTATACAGCTCTAATTCACAGGATCAAAGATTTTGAGCTGAAAGGGACCTCAGAGGACATCTAGTCCAACCCTCTCCTTCTATAGATACAGAACGTATCTATACAGATTCATTGAGGCTAAATGACTTGACATAATCACATATTGAGTGTTAGATATAGAATTTTAATTCGAATCTTCTTGACTCAGAATGCAGCACCTTAACCATAGCACTGTGCTGCCATGTTAGGAAGTTTTTCCCGATATCAGGCTCCATCAGGTCTCTTTCTAATTTACACCCATACTTGGCAATAGTAGGATAGTCTAATGCCTGAAATAAGAAAAAAAAACATTAAAAAATTCTGGTCATAGGACAAACCAGCTTTTTTATGTTGTTACCATTGCTAAATCATTTTTCAGTCGTGACTGACTTAGTGACCCTATTTGGAATTTTCTTGGCAAAGATATTAGAGTGGTTTGCCATTTCTTTTTCCAGTCTGTTTTACAGAGAAGGAAACTGAGGTTGTGACTTACCCGCAGTCACACAGCCAGTAAGTATGTGAAGGCCAGATCTGAACTGGAGTCTTAATTCCGGACCTGGTGCTCTATCCCTGTAAGCATCAAGTTGCCTCACAGCATTTTAAAGGGACTTCAGTGGGTAAGAAACTATGCTAAAGGTGTCTGGGAGGGAGAATGACTACACCGCTCCAAAAAAAAAAAAAAAAAAAAAAAGGATAATGTATGATTCTTGTCCTTATGGAGCTTACAATCAAGCAATCAATTAATCAGTCTGTCAATAAGCACTTACTAAGTACTGACTGTGTGCCAGGCACTGTATTAAGTAATGGGGATAAAAAGCATAGAGCTCAAATTCTAAAAGGGGAGACAACATTTAAAAAACTAGATATGTTCAAGACATGTACAGAGTAGAAGAAAGTGATCTTAGAGAGGAAGGCCTTAGCAGCTAAGGGGAACTTGGGACAGATCTCCTGTAAAAGATAGAATCTGACTGAGTCTTCAAAGAAGTCAGGGAAAGAAAGAGTAAAAGGTAAAGAGAAAACTTTCCAGACATGGCGGAGAGACAATGCAAAAGTGGGAAGTGAGGAGGTGGAAGGTAATAGGCAAGAAAAACCAAGGAGGTAAAAAAAAGCTGATATTATAGTATGTGGAGGAGATTAAGATATAAGACTTAGAGAAAGGTATGAAAGGACCAGGTTATGAGGAACCCTAAATAACAAACCTATGATTTAATTTTTTGTCCTGGAGGTAATAGGGAGCCATCAGAGTTTATTGAATAAGGGAGTGATGCAGTCATATCTGCTCTAGGAAAATTTCTTTGGAAGCTGAACGGAGGGTGAACTGGAATGAGAAGAGACTGATGAGAAGTAATAAAGGCCTGAACTAGCATGGTGGCCATGTGAGTGGAGAAAAAGGGGCAAGAGATGTCACAAAGGCAGAAACAAGATTTTCTTGAATCAGACTGTGCAGTAAGTCAGAGTGAGATCTTATGGATGATACCAAGGTTGCAAGTAGGATTCCAAGGATCGTGATATTGATGGGAATCACTGAGATTGAGGGAAGAAGGAAAGGCTGGAGATAGTGGGTAAATATTAAATTCTGTTTAGACCAGTTTGCTATGTCTATGGCATTTGCAGTTTGAGATATCCAAAAGGCAGTTGATTATTCAGCACTAAAGCCCAGGAAAGAGACTAAGCTTAATGTATTGATCTGGAGATGATCAGTGATCATTGAATCCACAGGAGATGAGACTACCAAGTGAGACAGTATAATGGAAAAAGAGAAAAGGACCCAGGACAGTCTTGAGGAATACCTATGGTTAGTCATGTCATGGATGAAGATCCAGCAGAGGAGATTGAAAAGTAGAAGTCAAACAGATAAAGAGATACCCAGGATAGAATAACATCAAGAAAATGTAGAGAGGTAATAGGATCTCAAAAAAGAGAGTGGTCAACAAAGATAAATGCTGCAGAGAGGTCAAAATGGATGAGAGATTTAAAAAAAAAAGGTCATGGGGTTTGGCAATTAAGAGATGATTGGTAACATTGAATGAAGTTTTATTTGAATGATGAGGTCAGAAGTCAGATTACAGAAGGTGAAGGCAAGACACACAGGGGAAACAAATAACAATCCATAACAACCGATGATTTAAGGTTAGCTAAGTGTCAAAAGATTGAAACGGATGATGAAGAATATAGAAGATGGAAAATAGCATTTCTTTAAAGATTATATATAGTATCTCCCTGCCTCTAGGTACCTTCATAATACATTCCCATTTCCAGATACCCCAGTGACTGCTTAGAATTGAACAATTATAAAAGAAAGTTAGAAACTTTACCTGAAATTGTTCACAACCTGAGGATGAGAAGAGTTCAGTGCCATGGGCATTTAGTCTAACTTTTACTTCAGTATTTGAAAAATAGTTTGTTTCATGGAACAGTCTCTCCAGAAAGCATGTTTGAAATTGTAAGGAGTTGGGGAGCTGTCCCAAGCCTTTGCCTAAGTGCTGGAATGGGTATAACTGAATGTATACTATACCCTGGCTTGGGGTAGCATGGAGAGAGAGAGAAAGAGAGAGAGAGAGAGAGAGAGAGAGAGAGAGAGAGAGAGAGAGAGAGAGAGAGAGAGAGAGAGAGAGAGAGAGAGAGAGAGAGAGATGGGAGATCTGTTTGTTAACTTTACAACTCTAGCAAAACTACTTCATTTGCCCCACAGAATGTCTTTCTGAATCAATGCCCAATCGCACATAATACTTTCCTTCCAAAACACAAGGTCCCCTGATCATCAGGCTAGGAATGGATGATTCCAGCAGGGGCAGTTGTGGGACACAGCATAAAAAAAACAAAAGGCTAGAGAATTGCCTGCCGGACAATCACTTCCACTTTGGAAAAGCCAACGCCAAATAATCTTCTCCATCAGCCAGGTAATAAGCCTGATGGTAGGAAGGCGGTGGTTAATACCCACTCACCTGATGATTCCACTGTCCCTCGCATCAGTGAAGTGGGAAAGAACTACATGCTGATAATTAGCAAAGCCACAGGTAACCTTTATCCAAGGGCAAAACAAAGAGGAAAGATATCTGTGGCTACGAGGAGAAAAAAAGTCCAAGAAGGAATCTAGGAGAGATAGCAGTTGTTTATTGAGGTGATGACAATGAAAACAAAGGAGATGAAGGACAAATGGGTAACCCATCCTTTCCCCCTCAGGAAAACAGAGCCACCATTCATTCTCTCTCAGAGTCTTCCTCCCTTGCTATGACAGTGTGATACAGAAAATTACCTTGAATTATTTGCCAAAATTGAGCTTAGGTGGGTGGTAAGCTGTCCCTGCAGCCCATACAGAGCTTTTCTGCCCGGGGTCTTTGGTTTTTTCCCTTCCTAATGTGTTGAAATTCTAACCATCCTTTAAAACTAAGCTCAGATGTCACTTCCCCCAGGAAACTTCCCCCTGTTGGGGACACACACACACACACACACACACACACACACACACACACAACCTTAATACAACACTACCTCATTCTCTCCAAAGTTCATAACAAATAGTATTGTATCTCAGAGCAGGGAATTGTGTCTTCCTTAAAGACCTAATTTATTTTCTACCTAAATCCCCAACCAAAACCCAACAGTTACTCTTTAGCAAAGGGCCCAAGGACCTCCTTTAATGAAAGTTAAAGATTTCATGATTTCAACTGCCCCCAGCCACACGAATCACTGGGTTGAACTAAACAATCTCTGAGGTCCCTCCCAGGCCTAAGTCCTACAATTCTCTATCTGTAAGTACAAACAGAGCTATCACTGGGTTCTCTACTCTGGGCCCTATTTTTTTCCTTCATTATTCTGTCTCTGAGATTATGCCATACTTTAAGAGGGGCCTAAGTCCTGGAACATTCCAGTCCATTATTTCACCATGGAAGCTATCAGCCAACAACAAACTTTCCTGACACCCCTCTTCTGCCCCTTCCCTCTTTCCAAAATCTCAGCCTCACTGGTTGGTACATCCCTGAACAACTCACTCTCAAGCCTTGATCCTCTCTCTCCAAAGCAGTCAGAGACAGAAATGCCGAGGTCTCTGAGGCTGAAATTGTCTACTGATTTCCTAACCCTTGAATCCCTGATCCCCAAGAAGTATGGAGCACGTTGGGAAAACCATCTCCAAAAACTGCTGCAGACGCTCCGAATGTCAGAGGCCATCCAGTGCAATCCACACCACACTAAGAACCCTTTCTACCCAAGTGGTCCTCCAGCATTTGCCTGAACATCTCCAGGGAGGGGGCATGCAGGAAGCCCATGTTACTATGAGGTAGTTTTAACATGAGGAAGTTCTTCCCTGCATCAAGCCTAAATCAGCTTTGCTACAACTTCCACCTATTGTTTAGTTCTGCTCTCTGGGGCCAAGCAGAGTAAATCCAGACTCTCCATCCCACTCTGTCCCAACTCATATTCACTCTAGAATCCCCAAGATTGGGTCATAGAATTTTTGTAGTAGAGGATTTCAGAACATTATCTATTATTAATGCTAAATTCACAGGAGTCAACACTGACATCTATAACGATTCATTTAAAAAAAAAAAAAAGCAGCCCCTTTGTTAGTAGTACTTGTAGGAAAGCTTTTGAAAAATAAATCCAATAGGGTGCAAAAATAAAATAAAAATTCAGATTTTCTTTGTAACAGGGACTATGAACAATGGTGTTCTTTTTACAGCAGCGGAAAGCCTCAAGACATCCGTTAGATTCCTTCAATGAGCTTTGTTCAATAAATGCTAAGCCTTGAAGCTTTTAAATGTATTAAAGTGATTATGATATCATCACTCCAAAGGCACTTCAATAGAACATTAAGACAGAAACAATTTTCTTCCACACAAACTGCATAACAGTAACAAAAAGTTGATTAAATGCACATTGTATCAAAAATATTTGCAGTATTTATAGACATGTGTAGGTAAGACTAACTGCAACCCACACCAATGGGAGGGGAGGGGAACAGGAAGTAATAAAAAGCAATTGTGGGGGAGGGGATTTTTACAAGAAATGTGCAAGTAAAGAAAGGTTTTTAAGTCACAACTTGTAAGAGAAAATAGGGCTAAAGAGGAATAAATATGGAAGAGGAAAAAAAAATCTTCCTTTTCCCTTGGATTTAAAAACTTAAACATTTTGGTTTGCTTGGGCTGCACCTTCCCACAATCCCTCAGTGGGGAATTCACTGAAGATTCCGTTCTTTGGAGAAGGTATCTTCGGCACCAGGAATGTGGAGAGGTGAGGGAGGGGACCAAAGGAACAGGGGTCAGAGGGAAACACAAAGATGCAAGGATCTCTGTTGCATGCTTGTTAAGGAATACTCCTGACACAGCAGAGAGGATTATGAATTCACATGTGAATTTATCCCCTATTAAACTTTTAGCAAAGGGGTCAGTTAGCAAGACCAATGGAGCTATGGCCCCACAGTCACATGCCAGGAGAGAACCTCCACACTGGGTCTCCCTCAGCATGGCCAGGGTCTATGAGTGACAGGAAAAATTCCGAAAGGGGAGAGCAGGCGCACTTCAGAGGGAGAGACACAACGCCCCTCTGAAAGAAAAAAATTCATCAGGGCTTATCTTATTCCCAGAAGATGAGTCAGTGCTGTCCACCTGATCCCTTTAAGTCAAAGGAAGAGTGGTTTGGGCTTCCTCCCCCAGTGGAAAATATTCCATAAACATGGCAGGCTGCCTTGGAAACCTCTACCCACAAGGTCGAGGTCATTTTTCGCCCATCGTGGGACCCTTATCCATCACTCCAAGCTCTGTTTCTCAGTTCTTGTGGCTTCTCAAACCAGCCCAGGGAAAAGAAAAATAACAAAGGGGCCAGAGGAATGAGAAATAAAGACCATAAGGTAGGTGACAAGTTCCCCCCACAGCCTGCCAGTGCCGTGGGCCAGAATTGATTTTCTATACAACATCAGAAAGGATTACCTTCCCCCCACAACATCGCCCAGGGGGACGCAGTGGAAATCATAATTAATTCAGGCAAATTCAATTCTGAGAGTTGGAGTGACAAATACTTCCCTCCTAATATGAACCACAGCCTCAAAGCATCTTTAAGCACTTGGTGGGAGCAACAGTGGCCCCCTCAACGTAATGAGAACGCGAAGCGGCCCAATAAAATGTGGCCAGGAAAATAATAATTCTTCCTGGCTGGGAAGGAATGTGTAAAAAGTCCCAACTTCACACGAGAAAATGAATTTCCATTAGTAATGTTGCCTTTCCTTTTCCCCTCCCTAGGATGAGGTGGGAAGAACAGGATCATGGAATCAAAAAGAAAATCTGGAAGAGAATTCAGGGGTCTTTGAGTCCAAGCCCCTCATTTTACAGATGAGCTAAGACCCAGGAAGAGAAAAAGTGACTGTCCAGGAGCATATGGCATGTCAGCATCTGAGACAGGATCTGAACCCACAAGTTCTGACTCCAGAATTCTTTGCACAGCATTTCCACTGATAGCAATGTAATTCCTCAAATTTGCCTATCCTGGATGAATATCTTCTGGGAAAAAGTCTCTAAAGGACAATGAAAAAAAGCAGCTGGTGCAGACTCCAGTTTGTAGAGAAAATAAAGTCTGAATTAGGGGCCAGGAGAACCAAAGTTAAAATCCTGCTCAGATACCTATTAGCTGTGTGACTTTGGGCAGTACTTAACTTCTCTGTGCTTCAAGGTCCTCAGCCGTAAAAGGAGAGATGGTCCCTAAGGTCTCTTCCAGCTCTGACTCTTAGAACCCGTGATCCTAAACAGACAGTTAAAAGGTACCTACAGGGTCTATGAATGTAACACCTTCATTTAACAGAGGAGAAATGACGACCCACAGTGGATCATGTAAATATAGATTTAGAGCTGAAAAGTCCTACTGACATCAGCTAATCACAGCTTCTCCTATTACAGATGAAGAAATAGGTCTGGGAAACTTGACTTGCTCAGCCATACAGGTAATAAACACAAGGATCACAATCTGAACCAGGTCCTCTGACCCTACTTTCAAGGAGCTTTCCTCCTGTCCATCGTTTGTGGCCTTAAGTTTACTACAAATCACCTATCTTGAGATGCTCTTTTTCCTCCCCAATAAATCCTACCACCTTTCACCTCCAAGGTCCAGCTCAAATGTCTTTTCCATTGAGACTTGCTCTAACTACTCCAGTGTTCACACATTATTGGAGCATTCATTAAAAGGACTTCAGCGCAAAAAGTCAGCAAACTGAGGACCGATTCCAGCCCACTGCCCTGCTACAAACACAGGCAATAGGCCACTATATTCTAATCCAAGACTGTCATTTTACAGATGAGGAAGCTGAGTCACAAAGTGATGCAGATGGGAGGCATTAGAGCAACATCAGAACCAAAGTCCTCTGTTTGTAAATCTTTCCATGGTAACACATTACCTCCACCATCTTCCTTTTTTCTATATTACTCTTCATAATATCACAGGTCATTATACCAGTACAATAAAAATCCCTCAAAAAATGGGATTATTTTATTTTTTTGCCTTTTTATGCCCAACACCTATCATAAAAACTAGCATTAAGTGGACCCTTAAAAATTCTTAGTGAATTATATTTAATTATAAGATTATTTGGCCTGATTTCATCTTTTTTTTCTCTATTTTGATCCATATGTCTGCTTAACCTTATCTTCCTTACTCAGGGGCAGAAACCCCATCTATGGTTCTTCTACTTCATATCCTGGCTAATGTAAATCTGGGCACATAGAATCTAGGATCTAATGGGGTCACTTTTCAAGATGGGTAAGCCAAGGCCTAGAGTGGTTAAATGATTTGCCTGGATTCAAACAACTGGTGTATTCAACAATTATCAAACTACATAAATTTGTCTTTGATCTTTTTTTATTTGGAAGTTTAATGATTACTTGAAAATAATGTTGACTAGATGAAAGAAGGCCCAGTTCCCTTAGTCTAAATGCTATCCACCCTTGATTTTCCATATCAGTGGAAAAAAAGTAAATGCATAGATAGTTCCAAGTAACAGATAACACAAAAATAATTTTAGTAGGTTTTGGAAGTTGTTGTTGCTGCCGGAGTAGATTTTCCTTCCTAAAGACTTGGGATTCCACTAAAATAAGTTTGTGTTTTCCAATGCACAGCAGTTAAATAAGACAGAGTTCTGCTAGGTTATAAAAAAATAAATCAGACTGGTATTTAGAATCCACCACAGCAAATTCATAAAGTGGATACCAAGAGTTGACAGTATTTATGGGTCTTCACACATTGTTGGCTAGAACAATTCCTATTTCATTAGCATTCAGAGAAGTTTGAACTGCAAAATCTAATCCAACTCCCTCGTTTTATCAATGAGGGTGAAGCATTAAGGCCCAGAAAAACAATGTGATTTGCCCATAGTTGGAGAGATATGAAGTAGAAGAATCAGAATTCCAACCCAGGACCTCTTTCTAGATATCCAACCTAGAGACCTTTCCCATTGCACCATATGTAACCCAACTTCCTCATTTTATAGTCGAAGAGTCTGAAGTTCAGAGGAGGAGTTAAGTAACAAAAAGTAGTACAAAAACTAAATTGAACTCAGGTAACTGAACTAAATCTATGGCCATCTGCAATACATCAATGGTATTTACGGGTGTCTCTCATCAGAGTATGATTCTATATCATCAATATAGAGAATCTTCTTTCCATCCCCTGCACTGTTGCCATTTTTTCTATAATGATTTTTCTTAACAGAATAGTAATCAAGAATTCAGTATTCAGGTATTTCATTCCAATTATAGCACATAACCACTAATCCCAAAGCAAATATCTACAACGTGATCTTATCCTCACTTACACCAGGCTACATGATTTCACCTGTAGACAAATGGATAGAGATTCAGTCCCAAATCAATAATATCTACCTCTTAATAAAAATAAAAATTGAGATAGCGACAAGTAGAGTCAAGATTCAATCATGATTGCTGACAATGACAGAAGTTATGAATTCATTCTTCAGCTCCTCTGTGTGACTCAACCCAAGAATCTGATATTGACCACACTCTAATCAGGGAAAAGATGGGGTTCCCAGGGAGCTGCCACTCTAGATCATCCCACCTTTGAGCCTTGATTTGGTAGGGACCACGAAGGACTGTAACAGATACAGAGTTTGAGTTGCCTACCCCTATGCCTGACAAACTAAACTCAAAGCCTCCTGGGGAAGAGAGAGAAAAATGCCAACTTTCTGTCCCCATTACCCAGTCACTTTATTGGAGTTTTCCTAACTCCTCAGCTCAAAGGGAAGGGCAAGACACAGAAAACTAAGTGGCTTTGTCATCAAAAGCCTTCACCACACTGACACACAAACACCTGTCAGTGCAAAAGCAGCTCCAAATTCTTTGCCAACTGCTTCCGCTTACCAGGAGCTGAGCGGGCACAGAGCTTTCAGACTATTTTCTTCCAATGTTTTGAAGTCACTTTCAGTTCACATGAAGGCTAACAATTTCAAAAAGACTGGATATAGGAAAGGGATGAAATAAAAAGAAAGGCAAAGAAAAAACACCAAGCCACGATTAGGAAGCCCTGAAAGCCTTTTAGCTGACAGCACCTACTTTCTAGGATAGCTCCAAAGAACCTCCATTGAAAGTAACAATGAAAGAATAAAATATAGGCAAAGTGTAAACAATTTAGCAACCCTAGTCTCCCTAAGTCAGCTAGTCCATCTCCAGGCAAGAGATCACTTTTCCTATTGCCCAGATGTTAGAGTTCACAACTGCACAGGACCAGTCCATACATTGTTCTAGCAACGGGATGGGTCTATCATGTTTCAGCTGACATGTGAGATGGCACACCTTTCCGACCAGTCTCTCAGTTAAGTTCTGTTTCTCAGAAATAAATCAGGAAAGGGCCTGAGATCCCCAGAGCTTCATACTTCTGCTCTTCCTTTCCAAACCTGAAATTCCATCGCCAAGGTATAGTTGTGATGTTTTTGTCAGAGAACGTCAGCTTTTTCTATGATCTCTCCTTATCTAAAGGAAGCATGCCATTCTGGAAGCTCTTTCTATTTCTGCATTTATTCCTACTTATAGCCAAAGAAGGATCATTGGTTCACAGGGAGTGGTGGACAGGGCAACATAAACCCACCAGGTAGGGACTTATACATAGTGATACATAAACTCGAACTGACTTTCAGAGTATAAGGAGATTTTTGAGGGGTAGAACAAGAAAGGAGAGACAGGGCAGGGAGGAAACAATGAAAAGATTATATTACATAAACATACACAACCCATGAGTGGCCACCATGAAACTATAGTTATATAATCTTAACATCATTAGGCTTCAGTGCAGAAAATAAGGGGGTTTGAATGATCGAGCACTCATACTATTTCAGACATACCTTTTCTCTGAAACTATTACACTTGGGGAGTTTTGAGCGCCAGGTTCAGACTAATCCATCTACCAACAGAAAGTAGCTCTCCAGCTCCCATCTGACACAAGTCTATCATTCACCATTTGCAGGTATGTGTGCTTTCTGCTGACAAAGCTCCATTACCAGAAAAAGCTCAGTAAGTAAAGCTGATTTGAAATAACTATATATTATATGGAGCCTGGATGAGGAGGACTGATTTGAAGTCTAGAAAATCATCATATAAAGAGGCTCTAGAAAGAGCTGGTTAATTATTAAAATACCTTTGCTTCTTCCAGACAGCTCAGTACTTGATTTATTATCAGCGTTAAATATTTGGTAATTTACTGGGGTCATCCCACACAACAAAACAATTTCACATGGTGAGTGCATAGGCTCTGTAATTCTTCTGCTGGAAATGTTTTCATCTGTCTAGTTAATCTTCAAATACTGAGCTAATGGTTTCAAAAGGAGGTACTTGCCAATCACAATTCTTGGGTGATTCCTCAAAGACCTAAGAACATATTAGTCATGAGTTTGGTCCAGAAGGAAGCAAAATTGCTGTGTGTATTCATTTACTACTTTCAATAGGTGGAGCAACTTGAATGCTGGGAAAGTAAAGAAGAAAGGAAGGAAGGAAGGAAGGAAGGAAGGAAGGAAGGAAGGAAGGAAGGAAGGAAGGAAGGAAGGAAGGAAGGAAGGAAGGAAGGAAGGAAGGAAGGAAGGAAGGAAGGAGGAAGGAAGGAAGGAAGGAAGGAAGGAAGGAAGGAAGGAAGGAAGGAAGGAAGGAAGGAAGGAAGGAAGGAAGGAAGGAAGAAGAGGATGGGAGCAGGGAGGTTGTTCATATGTTGGGCACTTCCAAAATGAAAGTGAAGACAGTTCCTGCTCTCAAGGAATATACATTGCAATATGAGGAAGCAGCCTATATTAAAGTATGATGGTGCAAGGAGGGATATTTTGACTTGGAAAGTTATAGGGATAAGAGTAGAACCCTAGGGAAGTAGGGAACTATCCTTTTCAGAAGCAATGACAGTTAGTTCCATTATTATTATTATTATTATTATTATTATTATTATTATTATTATTATTATTATTATTTTGAGGCTGGGGTTAAGTGACTTGCCCAGGGTCACACAGCTAGGAAGTGTTAAGTGTCTGAGACCAGATTTGAACTCGGGTCCTCCTGAATTCAGGGCTGGTGCTCTATCCACTGCGCCACCTAGCTGCCCCTCCATTATAATTCTAGAAATAAAAAGTGTTATGGAGATGGGGGAGAAAGAAGGTAACATGTGGCAGCAAGAAGTCTAGCAAAGAACTGGCTAAGCAACTGAGACTATCAATCAAGACCACAAGGCCCCAGAGAAGGCATTTCAGAGAGAAAAGAGCTAATCCTCCTAAGTTTTTTGGTCTTGGTCTAGCTAGCACAGTGTAAGCTTTAGTCCCTGTGGATGGTCCCATTTAAAAAATAGACAGAAGCAAAGGTTCTGATAAAGGCCTCATTTCCAAAATATATAATTGACTCTATAAGAAATCAAGCCATTCTCCAATTGATAAATGGTCAAACGATATGAACAAGCAATTCTCAGACGAAGAAATTGAAATTATTTCTGGTCATATGAAAAGATGCTCCAAGTCATTATTAATCAGAGAAATGCAAATTAAGACAACTCTGAGATACCACAACACACCTCTCAGATTGACTAAGATAACAGGAAAAAATAATGACAAATGTTGGGAAGGGATGTGGGAAAACTGGGATACTGATACATGGTAGGTGGAGTTGTGAACAGATCCAACCGTTCTGGAGAGCAATTTGGAACTATGTTCAAAAAGCTATTAAAGTGTGCATACCCTTTGATCCAGCAGTGTTGCTACTGGGCTTATATCCCAAAGAGATCTTAAAGAAGGGAAAGGGAGCCATATGTGCAAGAATGTTTGTGGCAGCCCTTTTTGTAGTGGCCAGAAATTGGAAACTGAGTGGATGCCCATCAATTGGAGAATGGCTGAATAAATTATGGTATATGAATGTTATGGAATATTATTGTTCTGTAAGAAACGACCAGTAGGATGAATACAGAGAGACTTAGAGAGACTTACATGAACTGATGCTGAGTGAAATGAGCAGAACCAGGAGATCATTATATATTTCAATAATACTATGTAATGATCAATTCTAATGGACATGGCTCTCTTCAATGATTAGAAGATCCAAATCAGTTCCAATTGTTCAGTAATGAAGAGAACCAGCTACACTCAGCAAAAGAACTATGGGAAATGAATGTGGACCACAACATAGCATTTCTACTCCTTCTGTTATTGTTTGATTGCATTTTTGTTTTCCTTCTCAGGTTATTTTTACTTTCTTTCTAAAACCGATTTTTCTTGTGCAGCAAGATAAATGTATAAATATGTATACACATATTATATTTAATATATACTTTAATGTATTTAACAAGAAAAAAAATTTAAATGGACAAAGGATACTAAACTATCTCATTCCCTTACCTAATTTCTATAAGCACAAATTCAATTCCTTTCAATGTAACCAACATTTATAAAAGGCTTGCTATGAATATTGTTTTATGGCTGATAGAGGTTTTAGAAAGTATCTTGTCCAACATACTTATTTCACAGATGAAAAAAACTAAGGTGCAGAAAGGTGAGGGGATTTATCCAAAGACCCCTTTAGTAAATATCCCAGCTCCTCTGACTCCGCTACCTTTCACTACCTTGCTTTTCAATATATCAATATATTTATCAGAGTTTACCAAGCCCTCAACAAGAACAAGGCTTCCAGATCCACTAAAAATTTTTTTCAAAAATCTTCAAAACCATCCGTCTTATTGTCTTATGAAGACACCTGAATCTTATAAGTTCATCTGAATTTCTTCTAGAAAAAATTGTTATCTAACCTTCAATGAAAAGGTGAGTTGCATCAGTAAAAATTATCATTTTCCAATCCCTAGTCTTTGTATTATTCTAGTCAGGCCAGTGATATTTTTTTCCTTCATAACAACCATTAATAGCTGTTCTTTTCACCAGTCTTCTCATTGTTATTCCATTTTCAAGCATATGATGATGTATTATAAAAAACCAATGACATCCTTCTGGAGGCCTTTGTTTATTTGGGGGAGCAGTAACTAGACTTTTTTGTAGCACTAATCAATCAGTGTTTGTCATTTCTTGGTTTAATTACACCTTCCTTTGCCCTTTGGAGGGACGGGTCCTATTTCATTGTGGATTTGAACAATCCTTGAACTGCTTGCTTTCCCCACTCTAACTACTGTGATATCTCTAAATAAAGCTCAGCTACTCTTCATCGGCTCAAAGTCAGGCATTTTAAGTCATCTTAATGTTAGCAAAAAGACCCAAAACATCACTGTTCCAAAAAGAAACCATATCAAAAATATTACATCTCTCAAATAATTTGCATACCATTAAAAGCCAAGCTTAACTGGTCCATTCCCATATGTCAAGGGAATAATGTAAAAACAGTCTAAATGTGATTCCCACCCAGAAAACTTTATATCAGCCTATCCAAACTCACTATCAGCTAAAGAGGTAGAAAGATAAATAATATAACCTATCTACTATTGGAAAGTCTAAGGCTGAAGGATCACTTGTGTTTGGGAGTTCTGAGTTGCAGTAAGGCTAGGACTAAATGAGTGTATACACAAAGTTTGGCACTCGAGTCCCCAGGAGCAAGAGGCTATCTAAGATGGTTTTTTTAAAGAAACAGAGATAGTCAAAGTTTCTTGCCAAGCTGCAATGGAGTTGGGTCACTGCACTTCCAGATCAGCTCTTTCCCCCATTGCCAAAAATCAAATCAAAAAACTTAGAAGTTGAAAACTTTAACATTATTTAATACTAGTAACATCCAGTGGGTTCCTAACACTTACTGAATTTTACTCCGACATTGCTTTACTCAGACATTATTTCAGAGACTTATATTTTACCTAATTCTCACCACATTTAGTCACCTTAAGAGACAGAACACCCAAAGGAAGCAGACCATGGAGCAAAAATTGCTGATGACAAAGAGGTCATTCCAGCCATAGCTATGGTAGTAGGCAAGCCACCCAAAACTCAATTAAATTTAATATTTCTCATTTATTTATAAAGCACTGTGACATCTACAAAGCCATTTTAGTGGAAGAGTGACTACTAGATCTCAGCCTCAAAAATACCTTGCTCACCATCTAGTCCAACCCACTTACATTAAAATGAAGGTATGAAGTACCAGGGAGGTTAAGTGTTAGAGATAAGACTTGAACTCAGATCCCCTGAAACTCCAGATAAAACCCCAGAGCCTGAATTTTTCTCTTCTTTCTTTGCTTCTTTTATTTTCTTTTTGTTTCTTCCCTTTTTTGACAGAGGCAATTGGGATTAAGGGACTTGCTACAGCTAGTAAGTATCTGAGGCCAAATGTGAATTCAGTGTCCCCACACTCCAAGGCTGGCACTCTGACCATTGTGCCACCTAGCTACCCCCCATACACTGCCTCCCTGATTTGTTCTTCACCTCAATGGTGAGAGCCAACATAAAAAGTTTACCAAGCTCTGTTACACTCATTATCTCACTGGGGTGGGAGGAAAGCACTTCTTAAAGCATTGCAAATGTCACCCTCTTTTCCTCTAATAGTTTATCATTCTAACAATTACAACTGATATTTATGTAACACCTCAAATTTTGCAAGGGATTCATTTGAGCCTTATAACAACTTTGTAAGTATAAATATATATATGCTTTGCTGAGATAATTGGGGTTAAGCGACTTGCCCAGGGTCACACAGCCAGGAAGTGCTAAGTTTGAGCCTTATAACAACTTTTTTTTTTGCTGAGGTAATTGGGGTTAAGCGACTTGCCCATGGTCACACAATTCGGAAATGTTAAGTGTCTGAGACCAGATTTGAACTCTGGTCCTCCTGACTTCAGGGCTGGTGCTCTATCCACTGCACCACCCAGCTGCCCCAGGATAGATACTAAAAGAACTATGATTTCCATTTTTCAAGTGAAGAAAATTCGACTCAAAGACTTACAGCTAGGAAGTATAAGAAACCATATTCGAACTATAAGCCCAGTCCCCCCATTAGCTGTCTGTCAGTATGATGATTATGATGGCAATATTAAAATGCTGACTACTGAAACATTATAATACCTGATATCCAATGACCATGAAAGTTTATTGTTCATACTCAACGCTGAACTCCATTCCATTCAATTAACACGAAGCTCCTAGTACTAACAATGAATGTACTGTGGTAGGCTTTGGGCAAGGTGTAAAGAATTAATTTTAGAGACTACCCAAAAATAAGCCTATTGTTCTTCCTAACCCAGCCAAATTCTCTCTGTTACTAATTATTCTCCAATAGGAACCATTTCCTCTAATAAGAGTCTCCTAATGATGGCTATACTCATTTCCTAAGTTCCCTTTTGTTATATGGATTTTATAGCATCTCCTCTCCACCTGTCTAAATCTAAAATACCCTTCAAGACTCAGCTCAGAATTCATCTTCTTCAATGAAGTCTTACTTGACTGTGCTGATTCAAACTGATTTTCTCCTTTCTAAGCTCTAAGAATACCATTCAGTGTTGGGATGTGCTGGATGGCTTTTTTGGTGTTAATGTCTTATGTTATTACCCTAACTTTTATTATGGCATAACTAACCTCACACTGTTAAATAATTTCTGTTGTTTGAAGTGATGCTAAATAATGGATCAAGCCAGTGGTATTCTTTTTACTGCTATTATTTATAGTTTATTAAAACTCCAAATGCAACCCTCATTTTTTTAGATTATTCTTCAAAGTAGAAGAAACTCTTATAGTGAGTTGAGTTTGTTGTACTCCCAATTTCTAGCACATTAAGAGTTAATCATTTTCTTTGAAGTATGGCCATTTACAGTATCGTAAATCAAAAGCACAACAGGTTCTTTTTTTCCTTTTAACTTCAACAAAAGATTCTGCTCCTTTATTTCGCAATGACCATTGCTTCTGTCAAAGCCCTTCTTGGGATACAAGGCCAAGCAAAGTACAATATGCATCATGAGTTAACTACCTGCTAGCGTTAATAATTGACTATCATCTTTAGGTGAATTATGAGATTTGCCCATAAAAGATTTTCCCCTTGACAACAGTCTCTATGTATTAAGCTACTGATGGTCTTGGATAAGTAGCAAGGCTAAAGACCAGTGCTGAGTGTTGAACAGTTCACAAGTAAGGCTCTTGTGCTCTGGCCAATTTGCATTTGGAAAAGACCATCAACAAGCTCAAGCACATGCCAAGGAATCAATTAGTGCTCTTAAATCTTCCAAAAACACTTTGGGGAGTAGGTGTTCCCTCCCAAGAACTGATGTCACCATAGAAGCAGGAATAACCCTCCCTTATACCTGAAGACTCATACTTTAATCTTCACGTAGATACTTGATCTATCAGTATGGAAAAGCTGGCAGAAGACCAGAAGAAACTCCACAGATCCCTAAGAAAGTGTCCCATCAGGAAGTATCCAAGGAAACACCAGCAGCATTTGTGCTCCCAGCACTCACTGTCCATCTAAGTCCGGCTGGCAGCAATTTAGATGTGCATTCATCTCCTTCAATTAGTCCCATTGGGATTAATTCCATGAGCCAGGAGAGTTGGGGGGTTACCTTTTGGTGTCATAGGAGTGATGTTTATCATAAAATTTCATTTAGAGAGCATTAGCTACAAAATGTTGGCAAACAGGTAAGCAAGGCTAATCATGGCTCCATCCCTTAAAAGATAGTTCCACAAATCTAGCTGATAGAAGCATAGAAAATAGGTTTTTATTGTATTTTAACTGGTGTTCTCTTGTTGCTCGTGATATAAGGAGACATTTAATACTAAATGATACTATTGGATCTGTGATCAGTAAAATTTAGCTAAAAGAAAATTTGCAATTTGTATGCAAAATAAACAAAAACAACTTGGTAAAAATGAAATTGATTGAAAAATAAACTCAATATTTTGAGCATCCTTTAACAGTGTGCTAATATTTTTAAAAGAATTTTAGCCTTGGTATTGCTATAAATTGGAAAGATAAATTGCATGTTTTAGTTTCAGATCAAAACTCAATGTATTTTCTAAATTCTATTTCTTTTTTTCCAATTACCTTGCTGTACAAGAAAAATCAAATCAAACCAGAAAAGAAAATGATGAAGAAAATAAAATGCAAGTAAATAATAATAGAAAGAATGAGAATGCTCTGTTGTGAACCACACTCATTTCCCATAATCCTCTATCTGGATGTAGATGACTCTTTTTATTACTGAACAATTGGAACTGGTTTGAATCATCTCATTATTGAAGAGAGCCACGTCCATCAGAATTGATCATTGTATAGTCTTGTTATTGCCATATATAATGATCTCCTGCTCCTGCTCATTTCACTCAGCATCAGTTCATGTAAGTCTCCCCAGGCCTCTCCAAACTCATCATGCTGGTCATTTCTTACAGAACAATAATATTCCCTAGCACTAAATTCTATTTCTGATGAGAAGATATTCTAGTAAGCCACATGGGTCTGTGATTTCATAAATGTGAATGTTCCCTCTAAAGTTTATAACCTATCCAGACCTGCTCCTCCTATGTGACTCTAGACTTTCTCCTTTAGGTTCTCTACAAGTTATTTTTTAGGGGTTTGTGGGACAGCTAGTACTGGCTTAAAAGCCCATTATTAAATATTCAGTATGAGCACTTATACTTTGGAAATTGGCAAAAACTACAAGTTAAGGTTTGATTTTGTTGTTGTTGATTATCTAGAAATGATGAATAAAATGTTACTGCTGAAAACTGAGTTTATAAGTGTGTTGGTTGAGTCTACTTTTTTTCTAGAGAGTTAATTGTTAAATATTTACCAACAAACTCCTGCTACTTTCCCAGTGTATTGCAACTTCTCTTCACTTTCTCAAAATTACTCAGTGAAAACAGTTTCCTCATCTGGATGATGATGATGATGATGATGATGATGATGATGATGATGATGATGATGATGATCTTAGAGGGTTGCTTGATTATATTTGATTTGATTCTCAACCAACCCTATTGTTGTTGTATTATTATTATTATTATTCCGTTTTATAAATGAGGAAATCATCGCTGATGGATTAAGTGATCTGTCGGGTCACAGAACTAGTAAATCTTAAACAGAATTTGAATCCAGGTCTTCCTGACTCAAAGTCCAACATTCCAGCCATTTCTCCACTTTATCTCTCGAATTATCCTGAAAATTGTGGGTTCCAAACAATGGACTGAACTAAAAATCAAATATCCATTATATTCAGTGTTTTGTCAATTTGGTCAAAATTAATCTATTTGTTAGGAGGAATAATAGAGCCGTAGGCTTGGGAACAATTACCATGGAACAGACCAACACAAAACACCAAATCATCTACTGAAAAATAGATTTCACTTCTTTGCTTGGAACAAAGGGATTACTCTTAGGAACATTAGCAATTAGTGGTCCTATAAAGTGAAAAATTCCCTTCCCACTCAGGTGATTTTCTCTACAACCTTGAAAGCTGCCTTGTTCCCAAAATTTGGAACCAAAAACTACAATCAAATTAATTTGACCATTGTTCCTGGATGTATTGTGTCAACCTACTCCTCTACTAACTGCAGTCATAATCTTACTAACTTTCTAAACCACAGTAACCCTGACTTCCCCATGTGCATTTTCCCCCTATTAGTTCCTAAAAATGTCTTTCCCCATTGTATTTATATATCCCCTGTGCTTAACACAACTTGGCAAATATTTAATAAATCATTTTTCATTCATTCATATAATTGCATATCTTTGTGATTTCTAACAATGCATCGAATTTCATTGAAAACTGTTTAAAACTAAAAATTTGTGTTATTTAACCATAATTGCATAGCATTACAAAGTGTATATATTTGGATATTTGTTTTGGATAGAAATAAGCTTTTTTTTTCAATATCTCAGACTAATGGAATAATGCTGGTACTATTGTATTAAGTTTACTATATATATTTCTAAACACCAAATTGTAACAGAGGTTCACAGTTATACATACAAGCTTCTTTTCCTATTCTTCTTTGGATATGGACATGTTTGTATTTGTGGATATCTGTCAAGTTCATTCAAAAAGGGAGAAAATGTTTAAAATAGAACTTTAAAATTACCAAAGATATGGCCAACAAAAGAATTCTTTTGTTTTAAGGAAACAGAACCAGAAAAAAGCATTTATAATATATATGTTAATGTTCTGCAATAATGGCCCCAGAATTTAAGTTCAAAAGTTATTGCAAAGCAAACACCACATGAAGAAACCAAAGCAAAATGCCAAGCAGGAAAGCTAAAATGGGACCCCCCATTTCATCTGGTCAATTAAGGACAGAAATGAGGTCATGGCCAAAGCAAGGAAAACAAAATGGGGAACTTTAGCAAAATCAAATAATGCCAGCAAGTTTATGTCTTGGAGTCTTCCAGTTGACAGACAAAATTATGGACACGTTGAGTCTTCAATCTTTTGGTTATTAACAGTAGACAATTCCACATCAGTCACAAGCCTGAACGGAAAGCCTTTTGCCTGAGGTTAGGTTTTCAAAGCATCCACTCAGCACATTTAGACTCTTAAATATTATGTTCCCTTTGCTATTTTTCTCCACCTGGCTCAGAGACCCGGTTATAATCTTGGGTGAGCTTCCCAAGGTGAATACAGCCTCCTCACAGTTTGTGACAGGCAGCACCAAAACTTAATGTCCTCCCTTCAGCTGGAGGGGAGAAAAAAGGGAGAAGGAATTTGTCCCAGGTGACTGGCAGTTGACAGATGACCTTCAGAAGCAAGGTACTAAAAATTAAAAGCACAATTCATTTCTTCACCAGGACTAGTAACAGCTGTCAGAGAGGCGACTGGAAAACAAGAGATAGGGCAAAGAAGAGAGTACTAGACAGGAACAGTAATGAAAGAAAGCTCAAAATGGAGGCAGCCCTTGAGTAACAGTTTGTGGCGAAGGCAGAGGAGAGAGGGACGTCCCCCTCCAGAATGATGAAAGAGCTCATCACAGGGAGGAGAAGTAATTAGAGGGAAGGAATAGTAATTACTACAAATATGACAAGGAGGACTGCACTGTCAGAATTCTGTCAAAGTCCATAATTCTTGCAAATGAGCAACAAGGCCAGAGCTTACAAAATATTCCCCCTGAATTATGCAGCTGATTAGTAATGCTACACTCAAATGCACAGCTTAACTAGAGGTGACCATCTCTTCATGGCAACAGTAAGGAGGGTAGGTTTTAGGTGGACAGGGAAACCTTATTTCCCCAGGAGCTAAAAACATACATATAAATGAACACAAGTCCACTGAATGAGATGTCAAACCCATTTAGCATGGCTAGCCACAGCACCTCAGGATCCAAGCGTACTGCTAATGGGACCTCCTAGATAGTTATGGGCTCATAACATTTTAGAGGAAGAGACCCATTTCCATGCTTTCTTTCCACCATTGTCTCTAGCTGGTTGAGTTGTCAATCATCATCAGATCAGATAGGAATTGTCTCAATTGGTTGATTATAACATAATGGCTGGCTTAATATTCTAGGAAGGCAAAGCCAGTCAATAATGAAGGATACAGGACTACTGAAGGATGCTAAACATGTCTTGCTCCCCACCTTCCCAACGGTTCAGTTTGAGGTTATCAAGTATACATTAATGCTGTGTGCCAACAAATATTCAGATCATTGCTTTAAGCCCAAAGGAAACCCAGAATACAGAGAGGCATACATGGTCCAATAACAAGGCAGGGATGCTTTTGGTACTCAGGCCTATGGGATAGACCAGAAAGCAGGAACATGTGGTCAAAATAACAAAGCAGGGATGCTTTTGGTACTCAGGTAGCAGCAGAAACAATATTTTCATAATGCATTATTATTAGTCAAGGGCAGGATTTGGTAGAATTCACTCAATTTATAAATCAACTAGAAATATGTTGAAAATTATTAATCTTGTCAGGGTGATTGTCTACAAATGTCACTTTCTGGTTCACAGAACAGGTCATTTTAGTACATTTGGGGTAGGAAGGCAGAAGCAACAAATTTGACATCCCACCCATGACACACTACTGACTGATACTGAGCTTTCAAATGGCAGATCCACCACGACTAAAAATCATGACTTCTGATGCCCCCCCTTCAGAGACCATGCACCCTGCTCAGTAAAAACATTATGGGTCCTCATCCTTACTATGCATATACTTGTTGCTTTTGGTGGTGTAATTGAGTTGAGTTTGACTCTTCCTGACCTCATTTGGGGCTTTCTTGGCAAAGATATTGGAGCAGTTGGCCAATTCTCTCTCCAGCTCATTTTACAGTTGAGGAGACTGAGGCAAACAAGATCACATAGCTAGTAAGCATCTAAGAATAGATTTGAACTCATAAAGATGAGTTATTGTTTTTTACTCCAGGCTCTATCCGCCATATCACTTACTGATAAATTAAATCTTTATAGTACTGAATGGATAGTTATAAAACTTTCCAAAAATATAAATTGTAAAAGGATAAGATAAAAATGACATAATTTTTGTTCTTGGAAGGAATAAAAAGCCAATGGAGTCTATTGAGTAGGGAAGCAAAGAGGGATAATCAATGTGTTTTAGGAATATTTTTGGAGGGTTGTATGAAGGATGGGTTCTAGAGAGATTTGTGGAGGAGAAATGAGGAGAAAATGAACTAGTATGGTAGCCATATAAGTAGAAAGAAGGGATCAGGTGTGAGAGAAGATGTCAAACTAAAAACAAGATTTGCAACTGATTGATTATGTGGAGCTAGGGAGAACAACATTAGTTTTGAGCCTGGGTAACTCTAAACCAGGATTTCTTAAACTTTTTCTTCACAACCCCTTTTCACCTGAGAAATTTTTATTCAAC
The DNA here is from genome assembly GCF_048593235.1 of Sminthopsis crassicaudata. NCBI lineage: Eukaryota > Metazoa > Chordata > Mammalia > Dasyuromorphia > Dasyuridae > Sminthopsis > Sminthopsis crassicaudata. The sequence continues at coordinate 654,457,777 of NC_133618.1, forward strand.
CCTGAATATGTAAATATATAAAATAGGTATTTAAAAAACCAAACATTTACTGATAATAAATCATGAAGAATTTATTTTAGAACAATTCTTTGGTATACATATAATTTTACCATTCATTAAAGATAAAAGCAAATCTTCCTACTGAAATGGATTTGCTTGTTTGTTTTTACATACATAATTGAATCTTGGTAAAATATTTGATACCTTTTACTGTTACCAAGTTTTTTTGCAATTCCTATGTTCAGTTATGTGATCCCATATGGAGTCAGGACCCACAGTTTAGGAAGCTTTATTCTAGACAGAAATTTTAAGAGTATTAAGTTTGAGAAAAAAGATAATGATATAATAAGATGTAATGAATAGTCTGGGATGGGTTGTAATATATATGGCTACTCATCCTATGTGACTTATTCTGGCCCACCAGAAATGAAAAGAGAAGCAAGTTTTGGCTGATTGTTTACTGCCACCTTTGTTAACTCTCCAGGACACCTGCTGCAACCTCAAGGTGATGGGGGAGGGAAGAATGGATATGGGGGGAGGAAGATGGCCCATGAAGATGCCCAGATAACGGATGGGCTATAAAAGTCCTGAGGGGCTAACTCTAGGCCACAAAGGGAATTTCTTACAGATGGATGACCACTAGGGGAGAAGGATGGCCACCAGGGGATAAGGGTAATGTGGTTGCATACAAGACAAGCCTTTTAGGGGAGGAGGGAATATAACCCACTTCTCCCCCTTTGATTGGTTGATCAAATACTCAGTGGAGTCAGGCCATGCTTGGCCCACTAACCCCCACTCTGCCAGACCACAACACTAGACCACTCTTGTGACCTAGAGTCGGCCCCTTAAGACATTTATAGCCCATCCATTATCTGGGCATCTACAGCAATAAGTGTTCATGGGCCATTGGAAAAATGACCCAGTGTTAGAAATATAAATATGCAAGGATGGGAAAACTCACCCTTGAAACCAAAACCCAGAAAGACAGAAATAAGACCCCAAACAGGCTGCACTTCAAAGCCAGATGCATGAGGCTGGGGGAGGCATGTTCTCCCATTTCCAAATGAATGCAGGAGATTAGGGGGTCTTTGGGAAGTGTTGTCAGAACATACTCATGTTTGCAAACTGTGAAAGTTCAAATGGGAGTCAACCATATGGGAAGGGGGGTGGAGAATGTTAAAAATGTGTGGTCTTGAACCACTTCAGAAAAACTTAATCAAAAAATCACTTTCCCACCCACTCCTTCTTTTGGAAAGAGAGAACTCTATACCGCCTATTGAAGAAGTTGTATAAATCATTTTCTTCCACAGTACATCATTTATTCAACAGCAGCATCAGTGACACCTCCTGATTAGGCTACATTTTAAGCCCTAAGAACACCCCATAAGGTATTGTCACAAAAAGTTCTATTTCTCTCCAAGCCTGATGGGCAACTATTGTAATGTAAAACCCTGGGATTTAAATAACACAAGTGGATTCTTTTATGAGGAGAAAGGTTTATATTTTGGAGTCTTTTTTACTTCAAAGGAGCCCAGATACCAAACCATGAATTACCTGAAACAATGAGCAGCAATGATCTGCCGTCAAGAGTTTCTTTAGGAAAAGACTACTCTACCTGACTAACGAGGAGGGCTTGGGTGATCCAATTATCTCTTTGAAACAGTCCCAATTAACATTGGTTAGGAAAATGGGGGAAGGGTTGGCAACAGGGCTTGCCCCAGGAGACCCTCCCGCCTCCATCTCTCCTTTGGTTCCATTGATATTTGGACTCCTTCCTCCGTATGAGAAAGAGTTAGGGTCAACACATTCCCCTAGCTCCCCACTACACATTGCTTCCACAAATGCAGCCAGTATGGGAAAGAGAGGAAGCAAAATATGGTCTGAGAGGAGGGAAGAGGAAAGGGAGCAAGATAAAAGCTAATTCAGTTTCCTATATATTTAAGGATCAGAACATATGTAATTACAGCGACCAACCCTGGTCTGAAGCAAAGATGAAGAAATACACTTTTTTGTTAGAGAGGTTGAGGCTATGGGGGTAGAACCGTGTATACGCTGTCAAGCTCACTTCATGGCAAGCAGCCATGGCGCTCTTTGGGGGCTACACATGAAATATGTGAGTGTCTCAATATAATGAGGGGCTGTATTAATCAAATGTTAACTGAGTCTCTAGTGGGTACCTCGACCGTGCAATTTGAAAGGAATATACAACACAGCCTCTTCCCTCAAAGATCTTACAGTCTAATTGGGGAGACCAGACTTGGTCTCTAACATTTTAGATAAAAAATAGCTAAAACAGAGAACAAATAGCAAATGAGGCCGTGTTCTAATGACATTTCTAATAACAAAAACCCTTTGATTCAGGGAGGGAAGTCTCAAACTGACTTGACAATCTGAATTCCATATGACAGAGAAACACAGCAAGAGTCTTGTCCAAAGTTAGATGTGATAGTTTCTTAGTGGTAACAATTCCCTTCTTCCTTTCCCAGATGTCTCAGTGAACTGGAAGGCTTCATCCTTTTATAGGTTATCTCCCCTACTAAACTTCGAGTTTCATGAGACAAGGAGCATCTTGCTTTTGTATATGTATAACCCAGTGTATGTATATAGCACGTATTTAATAATTTTTTTTCATTCATTCATTTCTTCATTAACCACAGAAGTCAAGTTCTCAGAAAGCAGTGCAATGTGTATCAGATCCATCACTGATGAACAACAACAAGCTCTACTATCCCTAAATACAGACCAGTATCTTTTGATAGCATGTGTGTGGTGTGTGTGTGTGTGCGTGTAGTGAACATAGGCAAAAAGGAAAGAATTGTTCCTTAATCTGAAAGGAAACTCAATGAAAAGGGAACAACCAGAGGTTGAATTGGTTTTCCTGCAAACATAATTAGTTTTTCAGTCCAGAGAGCAGTCTAAATTTATATGAAGGAGTTATGAGATCTTTTTTATCAGATGGGGCAAGGGTCCCATTTGGGGTCTTAACAGGACCTCCCAAAATGGAGGCAGAGTGTGGCAAAGCAGATAGAACAGTGGATTTGAAATTTAAATAGTGCTGGATTTGAATTCTGCTTCTGTCATGTTTGCCCATGCTCAAGTCACTTATGTGCATCAACTGGGATCACTGCCTTGTTCCAGGAGCTCATCCCTATTTTACTATTTTATTTTTCAGTATGTACACACACACACACACACACACACACACACACACACACACACACCCCTCTCTCTCTCTCCAACAAATCATGCTGTAATGGTTGGATGCCGCCATAGCCTGTTACTCCAGAACCATTTTGGTCTTTGTATCTCCAGTATCTGGGATATAATAGGCACTTAACAAATATTTGTTGTCTGACTGGTGTAAAGGACTTTAGAAATTATCTTGTCAATGCATGCTATTTTACAGATGAGGAAAATGAGATACAGATTAATATGGCTAAAAGTTGGTACCTGAGCAAAATGTGCCATACCCACCATGACTCTTATTGCTCTTGCTTTCTCATCACCCAAAATCCAAGGGAACAGAAGTCACTTCAATGTTCTTGACTGTTGCCCATTGCCCTCTCTAAAGAATCAGCCCAAATAGAACCTGATAGACTCAGAGCACTAAATCCCCATTTTTTGGAAATCTTTGGTCCCATTGGCAGAAAGCCTCAGACTGGACTCCACTTGTGTCTACCATGACCTTCTCGCCCTACCCACCCTCCCTCTCACTGCTAGAATCTCATCAGAAAAGGGATAAAGGAGAGAGACAAAGAACAGATGTGGGGTCGGCAGTGCATACTTAGCTCTAGTTTGGAGGAAACTGCATCTTGGAAGGATTTTCCCTCCTTCTCTCTCCACGCCTTCTCAATGCCTGACCCCCCCCCCATCAAAGTCGAAGGGAATTTCTGTTTAAAATTAAAGGCATACACCATATGTGTGGAGGACTGGCTTATTCCCCCTGATTCAGCAGTTCTCAGAAAGAGTGTCCTCCAGTAGTATTAGCTGAACCTATGAGCCTAACACTGGCCTGGGCACTATGCAGGGTATAAGAAACATCAAAGACTCATGGAGTAATTGCAGAAATAAGACCTTGTTGATCCTCCTTAATACTGTTCCTTTTTCTCTCTTGCTTATTTCCAATTTCTATTTTTTATATTTTATTTGCATATAATTCTTTGCATGTAATCTCCCCCACTGGACTGGAAACTCCTTGAGATTAGGAATGAATTTTTGCCTTCTTTGCATTCTCATAGTTTATAGAAAAGTGCTTATTATATAATAGGTGTTTCAGAAATGCTTAGTGACTCTCTGACTTTAATATGGTACAAATATTCAATATATTGTGAGATTAAACAACAAAAAGAACAGTACAATCCTTATATTTTAAAGTCATTCCAAAAAGCAAAAGAACAGCATGAAATAGGCTAGTTGACTGAAGACTGTCATGTATGTTGAGCTTTAAGATTTACAAAATGTTTTGGGTAAATTATTCAATTTGGCCATTATAGGACCTCAAAACCATTCTGCAAAATACTAGTGGTATACTATTGTATTGGTATTTGTTGTATTCAGCCATTTTCAGTCATTTCTAACTCTTAGTGACCCTATTTGAGGTTTTCCCGGCAAAATATTGTAATAGTTTGACACTGCCTTCTCCGGCTCATTTTACAGATGAACAAACTGAAGCAAACAGAATGAAGTGGCTTGACCAGAGTCACACTGCTACAATCCATCCACATAGTGGCTAAGTAAATCATAATCATACATTTAGAAAGGGTCAGAGGACCAAATCCAGTGCTCTCTTCACTACCCCTCTTGAAGCAGCCAGGTTTTAAACAGACAGGGGAGAGGGTATTTCAAGCTAGGAAAACTACATGAATAAAGACAGGGAGATGAGATTGTGGGTAGTATATTTGTGGGTCAGAGAGGAGACCAGTCTGGGTGGCTATAAAGATTCTCACAGAGGAGCTTGGGGAAATAAGATTGTATTAAGATAATAAATTGGATTAATAAACTGAAATTCATAAATCGTGAAAGCCAGTCAGAGGAGTCTGGATTTACCTTGAAGGTCTCTCAGTTATGTACTGACAAGAGCAAGGGGCCCATGGTCTTCCCTTCCATTTAGTCCAGGTACAAGATCTTTCTATTACCTCTCCCCAACATGGATTTTCATCTCCACACATGAAGAGCTTCTAGGAGCCAAAAACCTCCCTCTGGGGAGCTTGGAATCCCTCAAAGTCAAGAGCTGAGCAACAGTCAAGGACATTGAAGTGACTTCTGTTCCCTTGGATTCTGGGTGATGAGAAACTAAGGGCATTAAGAAACATGGTAGATATAGAAGTTTTAGCTTTGTAGCTCCCTAGCTATACTGACCCTGGAGTAACAAAGATGGTACCAACTAAGACAAAGTACGGGCTAAGAAAAAGGGACACTGCCTGCCTGAAAAAAGACAGTGCCAAAAATAGTGTATCAATGGTACCAGCATCGTTCAAAGAAACACAGTGTAAAAAAATTCTTCATCCTCATTCAGTCAATCAACAAGCATTTATTAAGCACTTACTACATGCCAGAAACTATACTGAGTAGGAATATGTTCATTTTCATCATAAATGATTATGAACCAACTATCTATCCCAGGCGACATACACAGCAAGTGACATAGGTCAGACACTATTTCTGTCTTCCAGACATATCCCTGTGCACATATATGCAAAGGAAGGATGGTCCATGCTGAGCTATAGCAGCCAATGACCATGTCCCTGTTCCTGGTTGTTCTACAGCAGCTACAGCAGCAGTACTCAGACCCTGCACCCAGAAGTTTTGGGGCACATTCAGAGAGGTCAGGCAGTTCTAAGTAATAGAAGGGAAATCCCTAATCTAACATCTCATCAATTGGCTTTTGAGGTCCAGGCCATGGGTGCAACTAGGAAAAGAATGCTCAGCTTCTCCTAATATCCCAAGAGGGGCAGGTAGAGTCCCTGGAAAACTGAGGAAAAAGGGGATACTTTTAGGGGGAAATGGCTGCCCAAGGGCAATGCCAAAAAAGGTAAATCAATGGCACTTGCCTCTCACCAAGAATTCTTGTAAAGAACATTCTTCATCCTCAAAAAATCAGCATGCATTTATTAGGCACTTTCTATGTGCATTGCACTATACTAAGAGTTAGGAGTATGTGGCAATGAGAAATACTCAGGATGTGATCTCATCACAAAAAATGTTTACTGATTTCCTGTTCTTTCAATAAAACTTTGGAGTAGAAGGTAAAGAACTGGCCTCCAAGCCAGGAAGACATACTTAGCTGTGTGACCTCAGGCAAGTGATGGCAGAGAAGTCTTGAATTGGTAAAGATGATTTTATCGTCTATACCAAATGAAATTATAGTCCAGACTCTATACCTATCATACATTGTGGTTATAGGGCTTACAGGAGAAGGAAACGAGAGTTGCTTTCTAAACTGTTCAGTTGAGAGATTTTCCTAGATTTCTGGGTGGAAGCAGAAACCAAGCAAAGTGTGATGTGATATCCACACAAATGCAACTCTTGGCTCTTCCTGTGATAGCTTTCCCTGGCAAAAAAAGGATTGTGAAATTTAAACTCTATTGTAACAGTGGTAACTGTCCACTGTCCAAACAGTTACTGAATGTTATATTTTAAGCCTTTAGAAAAGGGGTTTATTACCTTCCTTGTGTCATGGGGCCCTTTGGAAGTCTAGCCACTTATGAACCCCTTCTTTGAATAATGGTTTTAAATAATTTTTTAAAATAAAAGAAAATGCTAAATTTCAATTAGAAGACCATAAAAATAAGATATAATTTTTCCCCACCCAATTCATGGACTCCCTGACATATATCCATGGCACTTTAAGTTAAAACCCCTGTTTTAAAGGCCACAGCCTAAATCTATGTAGTTCTCTTTGAATAGACCTTGGTATAGTGTGTTCCAAATAAGCAAGTACTCATTAAAATTTTCTAAAGACAAAGTGGAGTGAGCCTCTGTTGAGGTACAACAATATCAAGTGTACTGGAAAGATCTGCCCCCTTCCCCTACTGTTTCTCATAATCATTCTTTTATTTAAAATGTCAATAGAGCTTTCATTCCTTTAGCTTACAATTCTGATGCTTATTCATTCAAAAAAAAAAAAACAAAGATGTATTAAGTACCTACTATGTGCTAAGCATGATGCTAGGCTGTGGAAATACAAAACAAAATAACCACCACAAAAATTAAATGCCTAATCTCAGGAAGCTTATATTGTAAGAGAATGTGGGGAAGATAATATGTATAGAGTTAAGTAAAAAATTATATCTGTAAAGTAAATATAAAATTACTTTGGAGGAAAAAAGTTAAGCTAGAAGATGTACTTAAAAGGGAGCTAGGAATTCCAAGAAGCAGGGGTGTTGGGGGGAGAGCATAATAGCCATAGAAAAGAGCCTGTTCAAAAGGAAAAGAGATAAAAAATAGAATGGGAAATAGCAAATAAGACAATTTCATTGCATTATAGAGTACATGAGGGATATTTATGTGAAATAAGTCAAGAAAGCTAGGATGAAGTCTGAAGGGCTTGAGACACCATATAATAGTTTGTGTTTTTTACTAAAAGTAAGAGGAAGCCCCTGAAAATTGAATGGGGGATCAACATAATCAGATTTTGACATTTAATTGAGTAGTTGCATGGATAATGGAGTGGAGAGTGGAGAGATAGAGAAGGCATCAAAACCAATTTGGAGAGTATTTCAACAGTCCTGGTCAGACGTAATAAGTGCCTGAATTAGGGTGGTAGCCAGGTGAATAAAGAGATGATGAATCTCAGAAATGCTGCAGAGGTAAAATCATCAAGACTTGGCAAATGAATAAATATGGGGAATGGCATTGATTCCAAGGGTTCCAAACTGGATGAATGGTAGCATCCTCAAGAGAAATAGTGGAATTTAAAAGAAGGCTGATTTTCAGAGGAAAGATAACAAGTTCCATTTTGGACCTGGTGTGTTTGAGATGGCCAGGAAGCTAAATGACATGGGGGTAGATTGGTAGATAGAGGCGTCATCTGCAGAAAAATGATAATTGGACTCATGAAAGTTGATAAGGTTACTAAAAGAGAGAAGTTGTGATAGAGGCGAAAACTCAAGACAGAGCTCTAAAATGTAAATACAATGACCCTTATTCTTCACTTATACCTTCGAGTAAATGAGTTTTAGATCCTTTCTGCCGAACAAGTTTGGATAGGGAGCATGGGGGGAAGAGCATGAGCTTAGCACCTCAAAAGAAAGGGAAATGGAACAGGGGAAGGAGGAAAGGGCAACTTCCCAATTTTTCTGAGATGTGCCTAAAGGCATAGCCCTAAATCCGATTGGAAATGAAGTCAGACCATGGGGGAAACTATCACTTAGCCACTCGCCAAAAGTTATTTCTGCTACCATACAACACTCACTCAGATTCTACAGCTAAACAAGTGGATTCATCAAGATGAAAACAGAAAGGGATAAGTAAACCGAAGGGCTCTTTTCTGCCATAAGCAATGGTAAACAAATCAACAACTACCAGTTATGACCACCTCAAGCCCGTGACGCATCCCTCCCTCCATCCCAACCCCATTACCAGCACATTCTGGGCTCTACACTGGCCAATGAAATGCAGCCCCCTTTGGCGAGGAACTCAGCAGCTGTACAACAGCTGTGCACAGCCACCTTACAGGACAGGAAGCCAAGAACGATGCAAGGGCCCAACTGAAGCCTCATGAGCAAGGCGAACATAATGGCCAGACCTGGGCTCAGGCCAGGAAGAAAAGGCTCACATCTTTCTAGCCTTTTTACAGAAAGGACGCAGAGACAGCCAAGGGCTCTGGTCAGGGGAAGTTGTTGTTTTTAAGTCAACTAACTTGAAGGTATTTCAATTGACAATACTCCTACGGTGATTCACTCTTTCTTTATTGCAACTTGCTCCCCATAAAAGCTCTTTTCCTCCACCAGGATCTGCTTGGGCAACATATGATGTCATCATAAATCATCCTTTTTTTTTCTTTTCCTTTAAAATGTCAGCAGATTTCTTGGAGTTTCTAAAAAGCCGAGAGAGCCAGAATCATCTCCCAGTTTTGGCAGGGAAATCAGTTTTCTTTCCCAAGACGTCTGTCTTCACTTCCCCACCTCCACCCCCTTGCTCCCCTATAGGAGAGCTTTGCAAAGATAAAGCCTCGAAGAGCACAAAAAGTCACAGAAAGCATTTATGAAGAAAGCTTTCCTTTCTATCCTTTCCAAATCCAAGCGCGCGCTCTCTCTCTCTCTCTCTCTCTCTTCCCTTGCTCCCTCCCTCTTTCTCTTTTTTCCTTTGGTCCAATTTTGGTGCAATTCCAGGGGAAGCAAATGTATAGCGAGCACTTTTAAACAAGGTCTAATACAATCCATGCCTCGGAGACACGGATGCCATTAATCAGAACGAAGGCCTTGTGTGAGAGAGGCCTCGAACTGGAAGTGAGCCACAGACCAATAATAGAGGCAGGCCTTTACCCACTCCTACCCTCCCCACCTCTGCTGGCACTTGGCACTCACTCCCCACCCCCTTCACACACATACCCCTCTCCAATCTTCCCCCCAAAGACCTTTTGCAAAATAAAAAAAATTAAACCCTTGGCAGAAGGAGAGAGTGGAAAATCCGTTTTCTTTTATTTTCAATTCATTGAACCAAAAAATCATCATCATTATTTTAATTCCAAAACCTCAAAGTAAAGCAAAATTCCCAAGCCATCTTCAAGACTAGGAAAGAAACCCAAAGATATGTCCTATGAAGCCCCCAGACCCTCTAGGACCCCGGCAGGCCAGTACCCAATGGCAGCAAAGGCAGCTGGGTCATGTTATGACTCCGAGGTGAAGAATTCTCCAAGCTCCCTTCTTCTGCAAAGACGTATTCTTAAACAGAAAGACCCTTAACAGTAGACTCCATTCTGTGCATGTAGTGGCTACTGAATAGTCCTTTGTTGGAGACGGGGCTCTCGATCCCTACACCACTTTCTGGTATGTTACATGAGTCACCATATCCTTAACCCAGTGCCAGGAATATAGCAAGCGCTTAATAAATGTTCACCGACTGACTGACGTGACCATTCAGAGATTTTTCCCAGAATGAAGTTGATTCTAGATGAGCGAGGACTCACTGGGTGAAGTATCAGGAGCTACCTAAATGTGCCCGTTGGTATGAATCGCATACTATTAGGCAGAGCAGACAAGGCCCACTTAATGTGATTTTAGGAACATCAGCTGGACTTCTCTCATAAAAGATCCTGCTCAATAATGAATGAAGTTCTAACTTGGGAATTCTTTCCTTTACCTAAGAATGTTGTGATCGAGGGAGGTAATTTTAAAGCTTTTATCAGTCATTGAAACCATAGTGTGAATGGGTTTTCTATTCTTTCTTGAGAATGGTAGACAAACAGCTGGAGAATACCGAGTTATCTGAGGGGAGCTTCCTCAAAGCAGAGAAAGGACACAGTTTCATGTCTTAATTAAATGCTCTTGCTTTAGGATGTGTCTCTGCAGTGTGTCCAGCAACAGAACAACTCATCAGGTAGGATTTTGACAATTTTCATCCCATGATAGCTAAGGGTGAGGAATATATTTCTTGGAGATGGGAGTACATAGTAATTAGAATTATTAGTTAGAATTAAAGTTTATCCATTTCTCTCATGTAAGCATTTCCTATCTTATTTGGCAAGGGATGGTTAGTAACTCTCTGCTTTTCTGACCTCACTTCCTCTCTAATGAAACTGCATCTATGAACTCTATACACACATGAACATACATGCAAACATGTGTGTGCATAAAGATATATATGTATTCACATGTTATATATGGGTATATATATAAATATGTATATATACATATATTTGTGTGTATGAGGGATGTCTAGTACCTCTTCAATTATGACATTGGGATAACAGACTCTTAAACTGCCAAGACCTAGAGTCTATAATAATTTCATATAGCACCTGAGCAATGGGATACTGCATCACTCAACAATGCTATATTTGACTCTAAGTTTCTGCAGGGGAAATATATTATGCTATAGTATAAAAGACTTCATATTTTCAACATGTTCATTCCCACATATCTTGGAGTTTGAAACTTAAAAAAAACAAACAAACACAGATTATCCATCTTCAATAGCTAACTATGGTGTAATATTGAAGGGGGTTTATTCCACTAAGTACTTGTATTACTGAATGACAGTTATCCCTTCCACATCAATAGGGGTTAACATTTTGAAAAATTCTTGTAAATTTTTGCCCTTCTTTTGAAGAAGAAAAGTCTGAATTACTATGGTATTAAAAGATAAACCATATACATATATTTTATAAATTTCTGAGTTTCTAAATATTGTGTCATCTGCTGGACTTCCTATGGCTTCAGCAAAATTCCAAAAAAATTCTCATCTAATTTCTTATGCTAATCCATGATATATCAAAACTGTGATGCGGAAATTAGCCATATGGGAGGGATAACTGTAGGCCTAATTAATCGCTAAGGATGAGGATCTGGGAGAAAGAGTAAGTACCATATCCTCTTGCAGACACAGATCCCAGAACAAGGTGAGTAAATTGGAAGAAAGAAGAAAAAAAGGGGTGAAAGCATAATAGATAGAAGACTGAAGGAAAACCTTAATGAGTTCAAGTCTCACCTTAGATGCTTATTCGTTGGGTGATTATGGGCAAGTCACATTACTTCCTCTCTCTACCACAGTTTCTTCATCTGCAAAATGGGGTTAAGAATACCTACACCATCCACTTCACAGTATTTGAGTGATGCTCAAATGAGATGATATTTCCCAAGGCCCCTAGTCTCTAGGAGGATCTGGACTCTTGCAGACTCAGAGCATGAGCCAAAGGCCTCTTTCTCTCTCTGGTAAGTTACCTCCACCCCTTCAATAACTAGAGAAATTTGTAAAATAGAGTTTAAATATGCCTTGCATCTAGGCTCCCCCAAAAGTGAGCAATGAAGTCCTCAACCTCCACATACTCAATATACAGTATGAATATTGAATATCATATTCCAAATTTAGAGTTCTATGCACTACACTACCAAGCTGCCTTTAAAGTAAAGACACTCCGAGAAACAAGGATGCTCATTCTCCTCCAACTCCTAAAAACATCTGGACTGGCAAGATCCAGATGTCCTGGTTCTAAATCGTGCAGTTCTAATTCTCCAGCTACAAGGTCACCCTCTGATGAGGATTCTCTTACTTCTTCAATAGATATGCTAGTAAAGAAATCCTTGCCTTTGAAGAAGCTGATGTCTTAGTCTCCAAGACATGATGTCTTGCAAACACCAGAACTTGGGAATATTAGAATTCAGATTCCCTACAAGGTAACCCCGATAGACAGATAAAACTATGTTTTTAAAAATAACAACAGGAAAACCCACAAGCTTCATTCAATCACATGTTCCCAGCACCACGAGCTGCAAAAATAATTAAGTCAGGCAATGGAGTCCACCAAAAATTATAAAGCTCTTTTTAATCTTCTTTGGTCTGTAATTCAAATCTTGCTCCAAAACACTTGTTTGTCCTTTGTTTTCAAAAAGGACCAACACATCACAAGATGATATCTTGACTTGAGCATAAACTGGATTTATATGAGGTAGAGTTGCACAAAGTCATCAATCTCACATCTTCTTCGAGAGTAACTGAAATCCAATGGCAAGACAAAAGTCACTACACCAAGATGTAGTGAATGACATGGGTATGTTCAATGTCTCACCAAGCTCTAAGCACTCCACACTACCTGCTTCAGATGCCTTCATGGCTATTGGAATAAATTGTTCTCATCCATTTATTCTACCAGGAGAAGTCTTCGAATGCTTGGGTAGACTTGCTCTACCTACTTCATAGGGATATCAGGGGGGGAAAGCACTTTGAAAACCCTAAAGTTCAGTGACAAATGTCAGTTATATTAATATTAGCCCTGTGTTGTTGTTTCCCACAAGAAAGAGAAGTAAAGATTGGAAGGTTAGTCAGAAAGGGAAAAGGAGGAAGAACAATCAAACGTAGCTAAGGATAAACTTTGTAGGCTGGTGACCAGGTGCAGGGGCTTTCTCCAATCTGTCTATACTGCTGGTCCACGCAATTTAAAATGCATGATGGGAGAGGATGTTCCAGTGAAAAGGAGGTGGAGATGGGGATGGGGGAAGCCAGCCTTGGTTTCCTGCCCTGTGTCCAACTCTCATTCCCATCACCTTAGAAGTAAAAGAGTAAGGGGAAACTGTCTTCTTTGCCTGATGAAAGCATAGCCAGACAAACCTGGACAGTTCAGTGTCACCTCAATGAAAGAAAAGTTGATCAATGAGGAAAGCAACGTTAATGTTTCCCAAAAGGGAGAGGGACAAAAATCAAGCAGCAGAGAATTTACAAAGATAACAAAAAGAAGGATACTATCCTGCCTTCCTCCAACAGGTTCTAGTTTAGGCTATTAAAAATATCTAAAAATTTTAACACCACCATTGTGGGTCCCATACATATAGTCACAATAATAAACATAAGATATAAAAGAAAGAGAGACAGAGACAGAGACAGAGAGAGAGACAGAGACAGAGACAGAGAGACAGAGAGAGAGACAGACAGACAGACAGACAGACATAGAGAGAGACAGACAGAGAGAGAGAGAGAGACACAGACAGACAGACAGACATAGAGAGAGAGAGAGAGAGAGAGAGAGAGAGAGAGAGAGAGAGAGAGAGAGAGAGAGAGAGAGAGAGAGAGAGAGATCTTCCCAAATAAAGCCAGATACCCAAGGCAAATATCAACCCAATCCTTGCTCGGCAAATATTGTATTATTACCTTTGGTAATCTCCCTACTTCACTTCTGGAAAGTTTCAAAGTCACAACCATCCAATTCTTCTCAATGCACAATGGCATTTAATAATTGCTTACGGGTCTCGTCTGGGAAGCCGGGCAAGCACCCCGCAACTCATTACACGTGTGACCTTTCGAGCCCTCAGCCCCAAAATGATTTTCACTCACTTTAATCTGAGTCAGATTCAAAACAGATCTGCTGTCAACAGCCAGAATTCTACAGCACTGTAGATGGGCAATGCCTACAGATAATCTTTTAGTGCCTTAATCATAAAAAGCAGTCCTTTCCTGGCCATTTTCACACAAATTACTAGGGGAAAAAGGGGGCAAGTGGGGTGTGAACAATGATGAATTATGGACCCTAAAGTAGTATTTCATTAAGCAAGATTGTACACTAAAACTTTAACTATGCTCTCTTCGATTGAAAGATCATTTTTTTTTAATCCAAACCTAGAGAAAAGCTGAAGTTTTTACAACTCACAGGGGAGGTTCACCACCAAGTAAGTGCCAGATGGGGAGGGGGAAAAAATGAAAGAAAATGGTGGTCAGCATAAAATATTAAAAAAAAAAACCAGGGCAGCTTCAGATTTTTGCAACATGATGTCAAGCTCGTTCAACAGGTCTACAAATGCATTACATTAGCCTCAATTTAGTGGGTGATAATTGAAATCAGAGCTCTAGTCGTTACCACCGACATGTTTCTAAATACTACCCAATAAATTTTTGTCTGTTTCGGATTCCCTGTGACAGCTGGCAATGAAAAGCTGAGAGAGGGTACAGAAAACAGCCTTCTTGCATGCGTGGTTCCATAGTCCATATGTAACAGTGAGTGCATGTGTGTGTGTGTGTATACATATATTTCAAATTCTGTCTTAGAAATGTGAGTGTGTCCAGGTATGCATATATACATACATGCATATATTTACATGCATGAAATATAGTCTCCTATTATAAATGGTGGAAAAGGAAAATGCATAAACAATACAGGCCTTTTGTTCTTCGGCAACTTACCCTTATTTAATGCCTTTGTACATTGACTTGACAGAATGCAGAAAAGTCCTTCCAAATGGCTAACGAGTGACACCGGGCTAGGAGGAATTTATAGAGTAACCTATGTTCTCCTGCAACATGTTATTCTCCCTCCTCACCCCCCACCCCCTCCTCACCCCTACCCCCAATTTGAGGCAAGACTTGTTTTAATTTAAACAAATTAAAATTTCTTCCAGAACAGATCACTTAAAGGCCACCTTGCCTCAGCTGCTCACAAGTCTGCCTGCTGTCCAAAATGCTTCTATTTAAAAGCATAGGGGCCAGGCAGAAGGAAAGACTAAAGCTGGGAAAAGCTGTAAAAGCACAATATTTCCCCAAGGAGGAGAGAAAAAAAAAAGAAAAAGAAAAGAAAGGTTTGTGTTTTTTTCATTGTTCATCAGTTTATTATTTGTTTCCTTGTAAAGAAAAGAAGGGGGCTGTACTTTAAGCCAGAGTTCAGCCCCCCAGGTCCCCTTCATTCTCAAGATGATAATTTTCAGGGACTTCCTCAGAGCCCAGTAGCACTATCTAACTTTGCCATGAGTCTCTCATAGCCAGAAATAAACACAAGCAATTGGCTGTGACTGGAGTGGGCCGGGAGGCTCCTTGGAGGCAAATTCATCTACCAAAGACCCATGAATGGTACCGGGGGTCTCCATTTTAACGATAGTCACAGATCTCCAGCTGTTTTCCTCCACATATATCCCATCCATCGCCTATTCAAATGACTGTCAGGTATCTGGGCCTACTGGGCCATCTTTCAGCGTGCACCACGGATAGCCATCCCTCAACAACAGTAACCCTGGACTTAGTTCCCAGCTTAGCCTCTGGTCTTCAGAGGAAAACCAGCCTCCCTCTCGGGAGGCCTGGGGGGGATGAGGAAGGCAGCTTCCCCCAGACTGGAAGTGTTTCTAAAGGAAGAATGGTCCAGATTTTTTCAATGCCTTCATATTTTGCCCAGACTCCTCCCCACCCCGAACCACCCACCTTGTTGGGAAGAGCCCTCAGCTGCATTCTGGGAAGAACTAATTCAAGAATGCGTTTCCAAGCATGCATTGCTGAAGTCCTCCTTGCCTGCCCATGGCTCTTGAACATTCAGGCCAATCTTAAATTCGGGGAACTATGCCCCCTATTCCATGCATGAGGAGGCAGCAGAACATCCAGAGAGCCAGGCCGTGATACTGCAAGTCTTCCTACCTTCTCCCTCTCTCCCTCCCTCCTTCTCTCTCTCCTTCTTCTCCTTCCCTCCCTCCTTCTCTCCTTCCTTCCCTCCTCTACTTCTCTCCTTCCTTCTCTCCTTTCCTCCTCTCCCTCTCTCCATTAGCTACAAAGACTTTCAGCAACGAGCTGATTTAGAGATCCACCCTCAGGGCCCAGAAACTTCAACAAGTCTCCAAAACCCACCAGGGGCTCCAAAACACTAACAGTTTTCTCCCCTGTTAATTGTCTCACCACAACCGATGCTTTTTTTTTATGATCATTTCATTATGCTACTCATCAGCTGCAGATAGGAACCTAACAGAAAAAAAAATAGATAGAGAGATTGGAGGGGAACAATTTCAATATTTCAAAAGACATGCAAATCGCTGCCGGGGAGCCTACCTGGGGTGTGTTTATTGAGACAATTCTGTGCTTGTCGGAGAGGTGACCTGATAATAGATAAATTCATTTCTTGCAAAGGTAGACTTCCTTCCCACCTTATAAAGCTAATTATCCCAATGCAACATAACATCTTCCCTAAGTGCCTTGAGATCTTCATCCAGTTACTCAGAAAAAATATTATTTTTAAATAGGTGTGATAGATCCAAAGTGAAACCTTTCGGATTTCAATTCCAGCCCCCAATTCCCGAATCCCCTCTCTGAGTAATTTAAGTACTTCCTCCAGATACTTCTTCATATTCTTTTTAACTGACATTTTATCTTTAGACAGTATCTCACAGAATGAGCACGCACTAAGACAATGACAGCCAAAGAAGGCCTGTCATTCCTCATTCTGGCAAAGACAGATGTCTTACACTGGCTTATGCCAATAATAGACCCGACAAAAAACAAAAGGGACTATCTACCTCTGATGTAACAGCACCAATTCACATTTGTGACACTCATTTGTCAATTAACAGATTTCTTCCATTGTTGACGCCGGGGACTTAAAAAGATGGGGGCTAGAATGTGATGAATTAAAAAAGACAGATGAGTAAGCTATGAGCTGCAAAGTAATGCTATAATGTGCTTAGATATGAATATCAACTGACACCCCTGACAAGCCATACAAGGTTTTATTTCATTTTCCACTGGATCTCGGCTTCATACTTTGTCTTCTTTGTTCGCTTTTCATCAAGCTCCTAACATCTCATTCTGACAGCCAGAGACATTTAAGGCACTTTCGTTTCAAATGCAAGTTAGCGGGCTTGATTTGTCATTAAAATGCAAAACGTTTGCCATGCAGGTGAATGTAGGTATGCTTAAAAGGTTGTCGCTTGCAAAGTAAAAGCTGAAAATGGTTCGGGGGCTGGCTCCGCTTTAACTCTTTCGGGATGGGATGGGAGCCGTACCAGGCTCCCCGGGCCCTGCGGGCGCCCCTTCCCCAGGTGCCGGGAGCTGGGGGGCCGGGAGACACCGCCATGCTGAGCAATTCCCAATCGGGCCGTGAGAGGGCCCGGGAAGAGGATGGTCTCCTTCTCCCTCCGGGACCTCCGGGGTCACCTTCCCTCTGCATCACCCACAATTCCCACGCTCCGTGTGGGCCCATATTGTCCCGGGTATACTCTCAGTCTCCACAGACAGTGGAGGAAATCAATAATGAAGAAAGCATCCACGGCAGGATGGGGGCTTAGGACACTAAAATGGAGTCTCCCTCCCCTCGGGCTCCTTTCCTCATCTTCCCCAGGAGAGAGAAAACGAGGCTTTCCGCAGACCCTAACTACAGCCTGCAGAACACAAAGGCTCAGCAGGTTTCTAACTGCTCTTGCTTCTTTCTCCTGCTCTCCAGAAAACAAAGATGGGAAAGACACGGATTCCTAGTGCGTCCTTCTAAGCCCCCAGTTCGATCAACAAGCATTTATTAAACCACTACTCTATGCAGGCACACTGCTAGCTTCCGGAGGATTCAGAGACTGAAGAGAAATAATTCCTGACTTCAAGGAGCTCACTTTCTACTGGGGAAGACAACCAGATACAAAGCAATGTCTCAGAGAAGGGGGCACTAGCATCCGGGATGGCGAGGGTCTCACGGAGAAGGCGGGACTGGGTCCTGGAGAAGGACTCGGGATTCCACAAGGGGGAAGTGAGAAGAAAGGGAATTTCAGTCCTGGGGAACATCACAAAAGCACAGAGACGGGAATAGCCTGCCATAATGGCAAGAACTGTAAGAAAGGCCGATTGACTGAGCCACAGGGTGAAGGGAAGTGACTTGTAAAAGGGCCAGAAGGATAGGCTGGGGACCAGGTTCAAAAGGGCTTTAAATGCCAAACAGAGGATTTTGTGTTTTATCTTAGAAATAAAAGGAAGCCACTGGGAATGTACTTTAAAAAGCAGGAGCGTACTGAAAAGAGCAATGTTATCTCTTGAAGACTCCCTCACCTCCCAACCCACAGTGATTGTCCCCTAATCTTAGCCCTCTAACTATCTGAACCATTTATGGGGCATTTGCCATTGACTGGATGGCACTGCTACTAAACAAGTTGTCTCTCTAACTAGACCCAATTCCTTGAAGACAAGCACAATGGTTTATACTTCTTTGTATTCTCTCTTTTAGCACTTGTAGTGCTCTGCACAATTGGGTTTGGGGGCTTGGGAGTAGAGGGTTGTGTGAGTGTGTGTGTGTGTGTGTGTGTGTGTGTGTGTGTGTGTGTGTGTGTGTGTTGGCCAATTCACTTCATATAGTAGTCAAAAATCCAAAGATCTGGTCAATGGAAATCCCCAAATGCAAAGCTGAACTAGGCTGAAACAACTGATGATCCACCCAAGGGCAATGAAATTTGAAGGGTCTTGCCCACAGGTACAGCAGAGCTCCCCCTCCTCATCCTCATCCAAAAGGAGCCTACAATGATGCTGCATCGTCCTGCTGTCTCTGGCCCTACCCTCAGGGTGTTCTGTGTCCCAAATTCTCACTTACCTTAAAGGAATTTGGATTGAGAACCCACAACTTGTCTCAATAATCAGAAATATTAGTTATAATTCTGCCAAAATAACCTTCCCTAAATAAGGGAAGGCCCTCAATTTCATCAGTTTGGATCTTAATATTAAATTCTTAACAGCCAGTGGTTCAGTGGATAGAGCAGCAACCTTGAAGTCAGAAGGACCTGAGTTCAAATCTGACCTCAGACACTTAACACTTCCTAGCTCTGTGACCTTGGGCAAGTCACTTAATCCCATTGCCTTAGCAAATGAATGAATGAATGAATAAGTTAAGGCCCTAAACTAGCAACATTTTACCTTTATCAATGATCCTCATCTACTCCAGAAGTTTTATAGGTTTCTAAATGCAAATTCTGAAGGTAATCTAGCATGCAATGAATGCAGTCCCCATATAGACATTACCACAAAGTGTGACCTAAGCAAAGCCTCACCAGTTCCCATCAAACCTATTCCTTCTGAAATATCTATGAAAAAGAGTCTTCTGACACATGTTTGCAAGAAGTCTGAGAATAAAGAACACATGAAACAGTCTCACTTGTGTACTCACCAAGCTCTTGTTAAATGAGAAAATTCCTTTCTGAAGTCTAAAATAAGCCTAATAAGGAGGAAGAGAAGATGTGGACAGGGATCAAATAATGAGGATGATGATTAAGACAACAAGAAATGAAGTATAGTGGGAATTTGTCAAAAGCGATCAATGATTTTTAAAAGTCAGCCAATAATTAAGAGAGGAAGGTGATTGTTGAATCTCCTAAGCAGGAATTTCACCAGTTTCCTCCCTTTCACAAAAGCTGTGACAAAAAAGGAGAAAACTGCATGAATGTGCATGAATGTACACATAGAACATTCTTTCTGCATTCCCCCTAATAAATCACTGAAAGTCAATAGAACCTAGACCTAGATAATGCTCAGAAATGTAAGGGGATACAAACACAGACCAGGGTTTTGTAAACTGAGTTCCTTATCAGCAAGTCCAGCCACTGAAGGGAAAGCTTCATAAAAGCTAACAACAAGGATTCTGAAATTCCTTCCCTTGCTCAGGAGCATATTACTATGTATATTTGCCAAGGGTGATGCAATTTTCATGTTTTGTTTCATTTTTAAGTTAGTGTTTTGTACTTTTTGTGTTCCCATCATTTTAGCCTTCACTGATTTCTCCTTCTTCTTTGGCAAGGCAATCAGGGTTAAGTGATGAGCCAAGGGTGACATATCTAGTAAGAGTCAAAGATCTGAACTCAGATCTCCCTGACTCCAGGACCAGGACTCTATCCAGTGGCCACCCAGATGCCCCTATCTTTCAAAGGTTTCCACTACTGGTTTTTGTCCAACATTGTCCTGCCACTGAACTTAGATGTCTCTGGAAGAGAAAATGAAGCTGTTACTTTGCACAGCTCTCTCACTTAAATCCAATTCCCTTACAAGTCAAGACATCACCTCCTAAAATCATCGATCCTCTTCCAGAAAGGACAAGTACAAGGACAATCCCAAGGTATAGCAATAGAGACCAAATTTCTTGAGGGCAGAGACTTTTCATTTTACTCCCAGGGCACAATACAGTGGGATGAACAGAGTAGGTACTTAGCAAATGCTTGTTTAATGGATTGGAAACGTTTGCTGGTTTCCCAGTATTGATAGGAAAGGAATCACCTTCCCAAGTAATGAAGATGGAATCCTACTAAAACTGGACAATCTCAGGCATGAAAGTCCACTTTCATAATACTTCTTGGCAAATAACTGAAGGCTGGCTCCAGCCCAGAACCTAAGCAGACTACACTCCTAAAATGGCTGTCTGGGGATATACTAGAGTTTTATCTCAGCCTATTTCCTGGGATTGTTATGTAAAATGACTTTGCTTCTACCTCAATGCAAATAAGATAAATGACCTAGAATAGAAATATACTATGTTCTTAACAGTCTCTAGGGTCTAAATGCTAGCCATAATCAGATTTATCATTGCCTTACTTTAACTAAAGTCAACTTATGGAAGTAATGAAAGCATATTTCTCAGAAATTACTCAAAGGTTTGAATTTCACAAATAGAATCAACCCAGGAAAGAAAAGTGTTGTTTATAGGACTGAATTGTATAATCTGCCTTTACAAAGCAATTGGTGATTTCTTAAATGTGATAAGATACAGGTTAGAGAGAGTAGAGTTATATCCCTTCCACATCCAGGAAATTCCACAATCAGGAAAATCCATGTAAAATTTTTTGGCCCTCCCTTCATACCAGAAAAAAAAATTTGATTTTTTTTCTTATATAGTGTGCTTACATTATTCAAAGATAAAATATGTTGATATTTCACAACAATATACAAACATTTTATACATTTCTGAGTTTTTTTAATTTTTTCTCTGTTATCTGCTGGTTTCCATAAAACTCCCAAAAAATCCCATCTAATTTCTTAGGCCAAACTGAGAAATAGCAAAACTGCAATGGGGGAAGTCTTGATGTAGAAATGATAACTGTATACTGAACTAAATTTCTTGATTATATTAACCCAATACAAGCCCCTAGTCAATGAGATGGCCTCCTGACATGTCAGAGAAATTAAAAGAGCATCTTCTAACATAAACAACATCCATAATATCCAAATAAAGAGTTTCTGCCAAAAGAGTCAGCAGAACACAGGAAATATACATTCCACATCTGCAGATCAGTATAGAGATAGCAATCCCTATTCAGAGCCACTGATGATCTTCTCCCAGTTTCAAGAATTTGAATTGTCGATTCCACAGGAAGAACCATGTTGAAAATGTAGAAGAAAAACCAGGACTTGTCATAAAAGTTCACATCACTAAACATCAGGTGCTTTTGATTACTCAAGAGAGGATGAAGGAGGAGAAAGGCTTAAGGATGTCCTGCATCATTTTTATACAGCAGCTTTTGGAGCAGAGACAGAGACAGAGAGAAATAGAGGCAGAGGAAGTCTTAAAAGAGAGTTTTAATGTGATATTGGAATTTACAGTCTTGTGTTTTTAATTATAACATCATTACTACAAGTATCCATACCATCTTAGTTAAGTCCAAAACACAATGCTTATAGGCCCAAACCAAAACCGGAGCTTTGTGCCATGAACCCACGACTTCATACTCAATGACAGTCATACTATGTCCACTGGTTTCATCCATACTCTACAATCAGGGTGGACTCATTATTAACCTTTTACTCTGCTCCTAGACCGCTCTTTTTTTCCATATAAAGACTTAGAAGGGCACTTAGAAAATGTTGATCCTGATAGGTATACCTAGGTGAGAAGATCATGTGTTATTTATCTATAATAACATCACTGTATGGGGAAGGCCTTTGGATCCTTAATGCTGATTTTTCTAGCTTAAGGGATTATTCTATAGCCATGTCTTGCCAGCTTCCAAAAACACTTCAATTTATTTTCTTCTTCCCACCCTCCCATACATAGATTTCCAGTCCCCAATTCAAAACTCACATATAAACCAGTTCTCCAAATTCCCACATGGTACATTTTGTCTCCTGCTTCTAGAGGCTCTTCTTACTTTGTCATTCACATTACTGTCCCCTGCCCCTCAGGTCTCCTGAACCTCTCGGGAACAGTCACCAACTCAGATGCCCAGTGGTATCCATAATTTTGCTAATACCATGAATATATTTTTATGCTTCCAAAATAGCCTGGAGGATACTCAGAAGTTCTGAACGACTGGGTGCACTTGCTCCCTCCCATATCTAATTGCTTATCTCTTGTGGGCATGCCCAAATAATGTACTTATCATATAATCAGAGAACAGGAAGGGACTTTATGTCCATCCAGTACCTGATGTGTGAAAGGCAGCCATGACATCCCTATCAAAAGGTCATCTAATCTCTGAAAACCTTCAGAGATAGAACAGCCATTCACAATCTCCTTTTCCACTTTTGTGCAATGCTGATTGCTACTTTTAAAAAAGCTTTGTCTTGTATTAAACTTATTTCTGTGTCTAACTTCTAACTTCTTGAACAGAGCAAAACAAGTCAAAATTCTCTTCCTTCATATATTTGAAGGTCATTATCTCAGTAAGTCTTGTCTTCTCCAATCTCAGACACCATCAGGGTGTTCAACATCTCTCTCTGTGACATTTCTAGCCCCCTCAGTCATGGATGTCCTCCTCTGAAAACAATGTTCTCTTCCTTATCAACATCCTTCCCAAACCACAGTGCCCAAAAAAGAAGATAACATCACTCCAGGTCCGAACAGGGAAAAGTACATGAGGACTATCACTCCCTTGCTAGAGAGCTACCATTTCCTCTACCAATTATGGATCAGTATTTGCTCTGCACTTTACAGTCTCAGAGCTTGCCTGGGGCATTAAGAAGTTAAATAAGTTCACCAGAGGCACATAATCAGAGTATTTCAAAAGTGGGACGTCAACCCGGGTCTTCTTGACTCCAAGACCAGCTCTGTATCCACTATACTATGCTGTTTCTTGAAACTACAACTGTATTAATGCAGCTTGCTTTTAGGGTAGCCATATCACATTGTTGATACCTCTAAACCTTGTAGCACTAAGATTCTTGGATCCTTTTCACAAGAACTACTGCCTACCTTTCTCTTCTATCTTTGGGTAGCTTTTTTTAATCACCAAGTAATAATTATTATTATTTATATATTTGTATTTATTTAATATATTTACATAACTCCTTAAGTATGGCAAATCATTTTATATATGGTATCTGATTTGATCCTCACAACAACTCTGGAGGTAAGTTCTATTAGTATTATCCACATTTTTAAGGAAACTTAAGCTGAGAGAAGTTAAGTTTCTGATGTAAAGTCACATAGCTAGTGTCTAAGGCAAGATTTGAACTCAAGTTTTCCTGATTCCAAGTCCAGCACAATATCCATTGCACACTACCCTGGCTGCCTCGTGAAGAGTATTTATATATTTTTCCCTATTCAATTTTATATTATTAGATCCAGGCCACTGTTCAAGCCTGTCAAGATCTTTTTATCCTGTCATTCAATGTATTTGCTGTCTTTTCCTGCACTGTATCTCCTGCCCACAGCTTTATCCAAGTCATTAAAAAAAAAAAAAAAAAAAAAAAAAAAAAAAAAAAAAAAAAAAAATCAGACAGGACCAAGGACAGAGCCTTGAGGTACTCCACTGAAGTACCTGCTTAATTTCTCCCATTATCTTTCTACTACAAAAGGTAACCACTGCTGAGCCACTTCATTGCCATCCAGAAAAGGGCTTTCTCTAATGCTGAGCCAGAAAGCACAAGGACACTTCTTGGAATGTCAAGCAGTTATTGACTTCCAAGTCTGTGCTGGTGCATGATGATGAGCACAAGCCATTGCTGCCTACAAATAAAGCTTCGCTACTTGGTGCAGAAAGGATACAGTGAGCCCACAAAAGGTCAGGGGGTCCTCAGGGTCCAGTTGCTTGTGGCTCGAGAACAATGCTACCTATGAAATGGAAGGATGCATAAATGGACAAATCCTTTGCTCTAAGGAAGTCAAGAAATCCCATCAAAAGCTACACAGCTGTGCCTTTATGGCTGGCCTTGATCACAAACCTCTTGAGGAACTCTATGCTAAAAAGATGTGGCATTAATTATGTTGCCATGTGAACAGCACTGGAGTCTTTTCTTCAGAGCTTTCTATGGGTCCAGAATATTGAGAGCAAATCATCTTAGTTGGCTACACCACAGAACCAAACCTGCTCTGCCACCTCCCACCAGGCCGCCTCCTTGGGCCACTTCTCCAGAATAATCCAATTATACTATCTATTATACAAGAAAGTGCTTTGAGAGTCAGGGCAATAACATCTTAAATTTAGAGTCTTAGACAGAATCAGCAGAGACCCAAATTTGACATTTATCTCCAACACTTAGGAATAATGTGATCGTGAAAAAGTCACTTAACTTCTGTCTGCCTCAATTTCCTTATTTGTACAATAAGAATACAGAAATAATAATAATACAATACAATACTAACAGCACCTACCTCCCAGGGTTGTTAGAAGGCTATATGAAATAATGTTTGTAAGTGCTAAGCAAACCTTAAAACAATATGCTATTATTAGTAGTAGTATTGCCTACTTTGAGGAATATGATGAAGATTAATTGAGACAGTATGTATAAAGCACAAACCTTGAAGGATTATACAAGTGTCAGCTATTATTATCATCATTATTATCGTTCTGATGCAAAGTGACATAGGATAGAGAAGGCTGGGCTCAGAGTATGGAAGACCTGGGTCTGACATACAAGGCTGAGTGACTGAATAAGTCACCTAACTTCTCAATGTTCAAGGCAATTCTTTAAGACTATTCTTAAGGCTAATTCTTAGTCTTTAAAACTAAGCTGCAGAAGACATACCAACCTGCATTCATAAAGGGAATTTGTTTGCCTAGGGTGTTCCCTATACCAATGAAATCATAAATGTAGCCCTATTCCTAGCCATATTTATTGTCCAGCTAAGTACAGAGTCAACATTAGAAAACCAGCTATCCTAATGTGATGTGCCTATCCAAATTTTAACAGGTTTTATTTTTCTTGCCTTCTCAAGGGGAAGAGGAAAGAACCACAAACTGAAAATGAGATAATTTTTTAAAAGAAAAAAAGATGATCATTGGACATTGATAAACATTTTATCTAAAATGTCTCTTGAAATGGATAAAAATGCCCATTTGGCCCTTCTTCCCATGTGGCTTCCTTCTACTTCCACAATGTCAATGGTAAAAGTAGAAGGTTCAAAAATCATAGTTTTCTGACTGTCTATAAACCTTTATTTACCTCTTAGTATTATATGTCACTTGACTTGTTAATACTTCAAGCAACTCTCAGAACTATAAGAGGAAGACCACGTACCAAACTGGGTCAGAAGAGGGAGCTTCCTCAACTGAAAGTTCCCTACATAGATTAAGTCCACATTATCTAGTCTCCCTCACCCCACCTCCAAAAATAAAAATAAAAATAAACCAAGTACGTGGGCAAAACTCTCTCAACAGTTAAGAAGAACTGAATCCCATAATAACTGTTGTCACACAAGTTTTTAAGGGCCATAAAGTACTTTGCATACATGAGCTCATTTGATAATCACAGCAACCCTGAAGGACATAGTAGGAGTATTATTTTCTCCATTGAATAAAAAAAGAAACCTGGATCATAGAGGTTAAATAAATCACCTATCATTGTGATGGCAGAAGTGGAATTTTAAAAAAAGGTCTTCCACCCATTCTCATAGTGGCATTTCTGCATACAGGAAACCAAAAGACATAAAGACCCGGACACACTGAAGGACATTTCACAGGCTCTAATTAAAACAGTAAAGCAAAGGCATGTCCAAGTTAAGCTTATTATGTGCCCAAAGCAACAATGGGACAGTTGGTCTTTTCACACCTTGCAGTGTTCCCGAGGACCATAAAAGAGAACAAACCACTGCAAAGGGAAATACAGCTTATGTGCCGACTTCTGTCATTGAGGAGAAGAGAAATTTCAGGAAATTTTGGATAAGAGCCCCCCCCAAATAATACACTCATCTTGATATTCGATAAAGTCCATGAAAAGGCAAAGCGGAGAATGGTGGGAAACATTGGGAAATATGGGTAAGAATAAAAATAATAAAAACTTGAATTTATATTTCATACTTTAAGATATGAAAATATACATGATTTCATTTGATCTCCATAACATCTTATAAGATAGATATTATTGTCTCCATAGTATGAGAAGCCTTAGCTGAGAGCTGTAAAGTGACTTGGCCAGCATACAAACTAATGAATGTCTAAGGAAGGATATGAACTCAGGTCTCTGAGATTCCAAGTCCAAAGTTCTAGCAGCTCTAGCCTAAGATCAAGAAATAAGATCGCTTATAAACCACTTGCCCAATACCTGCATAACATGAAAAATTTCTTTGAGACAAGAAGACCCTGCATGTAAGAAACATTGAACACACACTCACATTGAAATGACTATATCTTAAAAGACAAGAAACAGGAGGTCACCAATTTCATTTCAAAAGCAAATGATCCCTTGATCTTCTTGCCAAACAGAGGGATTCTGTCAAGGGCACACCAAAGTAGGGAACAAGGTCATTTGTGAAATATCACAGAAAAAGATGAGTGAATTATTGGCAATATCACTGGTCACACACACAAAAAAAAGCAGTTTTGGAAAAAAGCAGCCTCCAGAGAGCACGGGTACATGAAAATGGAAAGAAGACAGTGAACAACTATGAAATGGAATAGATTTTCTGACATTCCTATGACAGTCCATTCTTATTAGAAGCAGGAAGGGAACCACATTTAGACTTCATCCTCATGGGACACCTTATAGACTATGTGAACAAGTGGCAATTCCAGTATTTAAGATTTTAATCAACCTCAAAGATGTGTCCTTGACTGAAAAGTTTAGAAAACAATAAAATAAATAATGTAATTTTCTCTGTTAAAGTGATAGTATAGTGAACCCTTAACTGTCCTCTTAGTGGGTAATCTATAACACACTTTAACTCCCAAAGTTTGGCCTTTCCTACCCCAACCCCCCCAGCTTGTAATTCTTGAAATGTCTACATTCTTCAGAATATAAACAATAAGCATATTTATTATAAACTATATATATACTGCGCAATGTTATATAATATGTATTATTATGTATAATATAAATAATAAGTTTATAAAAATATAAATGAAATATAAAGGTATATATGCTTCAGAATATTAATAGTAAGCATATTTATTATAAGCAGAATATAAATAAGCAATATTTATAAAAAATAGAAATGTATGTACTCTTCAGAATATAAACAATAAGTAATTATATTATTAAAAGATTGCAATTTTATATATAAATGCCAAATCTCCCTTTTAAGACCTTATTATCTTCTGATTAAATGTGATTTTAAAATAAGTGTGATGTTTAGAGAAATTATGATCTCATCATTATGGATACTCCCTTCAGTGGTGGGAACTGCGAGTTCTCTATGCCTTCTCACCTTGAGAGACGACTTGTCTATGTTCTCCCATTGGTCCACTACACACAGATCATTCAGCATTTTTGGGATCTTCCTTTAAGCGTTTTAACATGGCTTGTATACCAGTGGCAAACACAGGTGGGCCATCCCTTTCTTATCTATTGCTCTTATCTAAATCAAGCCAACCAACCAATCTGAAGCCACAGAACCCGAGTTCAAATATTTTAGCTAACACTTATCTCTCTGATTTTGTAAAACTTAATCAACCTGGATCTCAAATGACTTCCCTCTAAAAGACAAGGGTTGTAACATATTCTCCTTTGGGTCTCTTCCAGCTCTAAATCTATGATATCTTCTAATCTTTTTCCATCTCAAGGATGATATCTATTTAAAGCTATTTCTTGTATATAATTCAATTTTAACATGTTACAGTCTACTTATTCCTACCATGCAAATTTTCATTGCCCTTTGGGTGACCCATAATTTTGATTCAAGAGGCTGTAGAATTCCATGATTTGTAGCCAACTAGCATCCAAAGTGTTTCTGATTTACCACACTTTGTCCAGTAAATTCTCTTTTTAAAAATTTAATCCTGGGCCCAATTTTCTGACCATTTGTATTATCTCACAAAGATATATGAACTCTATGGATTATCTATTCAATTGCGCATCACAATATGGAAGTAGACTTTGATACGCACTTGGGATTTTCTGTGTGGACAGCAAAGCCAAACTCTTGAAGGATTACAGATCTCATTTTAGAGACTCTGAAATATAAAACAATCAACACAATTATCATCTGCAAATAGGAAAAGTTGGAAGACCTTATCTCTAGTAGAGCTTCTTAACTAAGAACTATGATTTGAGTTGGTTTTAATATCTTGATAACTACATTTCATAACTACATTTCACTATATCTGAGTTTTTTTGGTAATCCCATTTTTTTTTATTTTATATTTTTAAGAACATGATTCTAAAAGAGTTCCATAGGCTTCACTAAACTGGTAAATGGATCCATGACACAAAAAGTCCCTGATCCATAGGGAACCCCCTTTTATTTGGAATATCTTCTAGCATATCCTGATAATAGCATTTATTTTTTATAAATGTACCACCATTTTACCTCATTTCATATGAATAATCAGAAGATCAACATTATCTCCATTGTTTCATCCTTCACAAAAACTTACATGATTTTAACACATGCCTGGAAGATAACTTGTTGGAGAACAGTCCTTAGGATGGCCTTCTGCTCTACCAAATAATATGGTTTTTTATTGTTAACAAATAATGAGCACAGTGGGATCTTGTATGCACCACACATTTTGGTTAACTGTATGACTTTAAACAAATGTTTTGTTACAAATTATAGCATAAGAAAATCTCCTGGTGCCCCAGATATGATTCTAGATCATCGTCAAGAAGATTTTGTAAAGAAAGGAAAGTAGACATAAGAGGTTGGTAGTTATCAATATCTGTTTCAATTGCCTTACTTTTATGTCAATGTTTTTTCTCCAAAAAACATATGGTATCCTTTCCTCTTTGTGCTTTTAAGAATTGGTCCCCCAGTGACTTCCAGACTTGGTCACCTCCAGCATAACTATAGCCTTTTCTGCATGTGCTTGCTCTAGTCTAGATGCTCTTCCCATTTTTTTCTCTTGAGTTCCACTTGCACCTTCTCATGAAATGCATTAGGGACCATGATGTGGGAGTCCAAATGTGATGGTTTTACTGTTATTGATGGAAAAAATAGCAATATTACAAAAATATTAGCACAATATTCTCTATTTTTCATTTATTGTGGTTCTTCCTGTTTCATCTTTAAATATACTTTAGATGATCTGCCTTAACTAGGTCTTACTTGTTTGACCTTCCAACACTTCTTGATGCTTTCATAGCTTCTGTAACATTTTATGAACAAACTTACATTATAAAGTGTGGTTATCTTAGGCTGCCTTATCTCTGCTTTATAAAGAGATCTAATCTTTGTTGTCCTTCCTGCTTTTTAGGAAATTGTCATCCTAATTTGTGTGACTGACATATCAAATTATCTTACTATATTTATAATATAATTTATAATATAATATGTTATATTCCAGTAAACTCCAACCACTTAGCACAGATTAGTTTCTGCTTATGCTGTTGATGTTTTTTAAGACAATAACTAATGTAGAAATAATGCTAGTTATAGCTTCAACTGGCAAAAAAGAAAGAAAGAGTGACAGTAAAATGGAGTAATACCTTCTGTTTTCAGAAATGACAAAGGCCATTGGTAAGCCTGTATGACCGTTATCTCTTTGGTGTGACCACAAAGGCACTTTTTCCTTGAGCTATATGACAAAAAGAGATGTAATAGGTAGTTGCTGCTAGCTAAGTGGAGAAAATATTGTCAATAACAAAACATTTATTAAATACATATTATATGCTAAGGACCAGGGATGCAAAGTAAAAAATTGAAGCCATTCCAGTCGTCAATGAGCTTACATTCTTTCAGAAGAGACAATATACATATATAAATATATACAAAACAAATGTGAGGTAATTTTGTGGGATAGGAAATACTCCTATTTGGGGAGAATGGGGAAAGATTTCATAAAGATTGTTAAATTGAATGTTGAAGGAAATAATAGCTACTAAGAGTTAAAAGTGAGAAAGAAGTGTATTCTAAGTAGAAGATGAGGAAAAAAAACTTTGTAGGATTTTTTTGACAACTGAGTTAACCAAATGTCCTAAGACCAAAAAACAGATTAAGATCTGAGTTAGCCAAATGTCCTAAGACCAAAAAACAGATTAAGATGTCTAATACCATAGAAAAGCTAGTCTGACTTGAGCCTAAAAACAGAATAAGGGCTGGATCCAACCATGGTTGAAATTGAAACATCTATTGGAAATTAGTGAGAAAGATAAACTGTATCTGAGGATATTTATTTCTTTAAATTTTGTTCATCCTTCAAAGATCTGTTGTTTTGTTCTTGTGGAAATTCCCTCTATTGACACAGATAATAAACTCTACGTATTTTAAGGAATGGTCAATGTGAATTGTAATGGTTAAAATATTAAACCTATCTGTTTTATGGTATACCTTGCCATCAGAATGAGATTGCCTCTAGGCCACAGAAAGGTGAATCTTTACTTAGAGGACCATAAGCTGGAATCCCAAAGTAAAAGTTATAGAACCAGAAAATTTCCTTTAGAAATTGGCAAGCAGACTTAGTTTGCAATGGAAGGTCCAACCCAGGAAGAAAATAAGCAATTTTGGCCAGAATGTCTCTCCCACTATTCCCAGGAAATTCCTGTTCTAAAGGTATATGAAGAAGAGACGATTATGATGATGATGATGATGATGATGATGAAAGAAGAAAGGAAGAAGCAAGAAGGAAGAAGGGAAAAGGGAGAGGGGAGAAGGGAGGAGGAGGAGAAGTAGCAGCAGCAGCTATAAATAAAGAATAGTGGGAATTTTGAGCATCCAAAAACCTCCAAATTTGCCCATTTAAACCTAGAAAAGCATCTGAGTCCACAAGAAATGAGATTTGCAAAAGTGTCACCTTTTACAATAGTATTTTGTTCAGAATGAATATACCCAAATTGCATTCTGCACTATTATTCCCCAAATTTAAAAAGCATGAAATAAAGCTAGCCCTTCAACTGTAATATGCACTATTTTAATTTTACAATGAAGAAAAGGACTTCCATTTTGCTACCCTTCCACAGGTTTGCTTCCCCCATTCACATCTGATCCACATTCAAATGTCACTTAAGATCCTGAAAAGTAAGACAGTGAAAAATCAACATCTTGGTAAACTCCAAAGCCAGTGACCAGGTTATCAGAGATTTTAAATTATGACAAGTAAATAATAGTAGCATCCTTCTGCAGCAAGCCTTCTCTTGCAAAATGCCCTCACTATATACCAGAAGCAAAGTGATTGGGAATGTCCTATTTTCTGCTTCACCCATAAAGTTGGATTAGACTAAAGTTTAAGATTTTCTATTATCAAATAGGAACCCTTTGGTTTTCAGGATGTCTGTCACACTTAGTAAAACATTTGAGACTTCATTTGAAAGACCATTATGTCTGTAAATTTTAAATAATTTAAATGACTGCGTGGACATAAATATTTCACGTCAGAAATTGATTTTCAAATGAACTACACATGAAGAATGACCGATGCTAAACAATGTTCATGCTCATCCCAATTGCACGATACCGATATATTAAAGCTATTCAAGAACAGAAATCTTCCCAGAGTATCATGTAATTCTTTGTACTCCATAGGATCAAAATTTCAACATCTACCTCCCCTTGAGTCACACCAGAAATTTACCCAGTGAAGCTCTTAGAGCTAAAAGGTTCTGAAACAAATTGTCTGCCTGTTATTTAGTTATTATGACTGCTAAATTTTTCAGGTAAGTCAACTTATCTGTTGCTGAGGTCGATAATGGATACTAAAGGCTTTTTTGTGTGGCTGTTTTGTTCTGGAAAGCATCTAGTTTTGACTCGAATAAGCAGAAAGAATGGTTTGGGGCACGTTACCCCAATGGGCTTAAGATAGGAAGGAAAATCTCTATTTCCTCAAAATAGGATATAACAGGACAATGGAGCAGACCCCCACTCATGCCCCTAAAAACATACCCAGTGGTTTGGCGCATGGATTGAATTCATGTAGGAAAAGAGAAAACAAAGAACAGAAACATACAGTAAATACTATTTCCAGGGGGAGATTCTAGACAGTGAAGAATAAATCCATTCCAAGCAAAATAAGAGCTGAGACTCATAACAATAACGTCCCAGGCCCAGACAGCAACAGGGTATCTGGAAGCCTCTTAAGCTCCTCTTCCCAAGAAGCAAGGGATGCACGGACACATGTACAAAACCTCTACGCTCCAGCGTCCTTGGAACCACCACAGGAACTCTCCATCTTTCTCTAGTTTCTTTGGAAGGAGATGTGACCAGTCCAAAGATAACCAATGGAGACTGTGCCCTGTTTCTACTCTGAGCCAATGACAGGAGAGAACCCAGAAATCTACCATCCCCACAGAGCAGGGCAAGGCTAGGCCAGTTCTCCTCCTCAAAGAGTCTTCCAGGCAATGGAAAAAATAAATAAATACGTTCTCCTCCAGGATGGGCTAAAGAAAGAAAAAATTATAACTCATCAAGTCTCATTTAAACCCATCGGGCCTGGCCCCAGCTGTAACACCGAGTGTGATGTAGGCAAATTAACAAAATATTCCTTTGGCACCTCGAGCCTTTTTTCCATATGCAAAGTGGGGGTGAGGAATAATAAGTCAAAAGACAAAGCAACTTCAAAACAAAATCAGTTATTTGTAAACAACCCTCCTAGGTTTTTTTTTCCTTTTTTTCCTCTTCTCCCCCCATCAACTCCCACATCTCCATCACCCCCAGGAAAAAATTAATAAATAAATAACCCTGCCAGTTGCAATGGGAGAGCAAGCAAGTAAAGATAAATCAATTAGCTTGCTAATTTTTCCCCCTCTCATTTATTTAGCTCGGCACTGTATTTGTAGTAATTGACTACAATTATGTTAATTACTAACTCCAGTATAATTACTATATTTATTGTCATCGAGCACACTCTGTACCCAAAGCAAAGCTGGCATTTGTGGGGCATCAAGAAAAGCAAACTGTCGGAGGGGCGAATTCCCCCCAAAAGTGGCAGGCTGCAGCTTCCGCCAATGAAAGGGCAAAGAGAGATTTCATGCAATGTTAGTTTGAAAGCACCAGTTCATTAAGGATATTAATTTTCTGATAACTACACATTTCAGCGTGACACGCCGCCGGAGCCGGTATCTGCAGGATTTAGCAATTATTAATGCGTGACAGTTTCAAATGCTAAGTGAATCAATTAAACAGCGGCATTCACAATTTGAGAAGAGATAACTGCTTCATAACTGCCTAAGACTACAATTTTCACATGACAAAAAAGAGCCATTGAGGCTCTTTCAAAACCTGACAGGTCAAGAAAGAAGTTCGGAACAAAAGCACCTTACAACCATCATCTTTCCTCTGTACTTGTCAGATCAACTTTGCTAGTGTCTCCCCAGAAATGGCATCCCGATGCCAGCTGCCACAAGGTGATTTTTCATGTCTTGTCAAAGAAATCTTTTATTCTATTTGCTCGGCATTAACATGCTACATTTATTGATCAAGGGTCTGTTCTGCAGCCGCAGCAGGGCACTGTGCTCTCATGCCTACGGGGCTTTGATGTCCTGGTGACATTCGAGCCCGAATAATGCACATACTAAATGGATTTAATGCAGAAATGTGTTTGGGCCTGACAGCTACATTAATAACAGCCCCTCACACTGATAAATATGCAATTGCTACTATTAAGAGTTACCCAATTATGGGGAAAATATTTCTCTACCTTATAAATAAATCCATCAAAAAGAAAGTTTTAGCAGTGGTACATTTTTTGCAGGAATGTTTCTCCAGCTGCTGAAGTAGAATGTGGGGGGGGGGGGACTGAATGCCTTCCCTTCTAACTGGCCCCCCTCCCCGTCTGCCAATTGTATTACCTTGTCTTGGGAACAGTATTTGTGTGGAGTTTGGGATCTGGGATTTGGAGGGGAGAGAAGGAGAAAGGGTGTCAATCTTTTTTGCTGTTTTTCCCTTTCTTAGACTTCTTCCTATTTCATTAGGACCAGAGAAGGGGGAATAGAAGTGTCAGCTAGAGATACAAGAAACTAGGTTCTGGGAAAATTCAAGTGGTAAAAAAAAAAGGAGTTCTTCCTCTTTATAAAAGAGCTCTAAAATGAGTAACCCTTCTCATTTTAGAGGCTATTCTCCTCACTTAGCTGCTAATATCCTCCTCAATACTTTCTTGCATTCATTTTGTAAATATAACATATGTATATTTACATATATATATGCATTCTATAAGTTATAATTATATATTGTGTATATGATTATTTAACAATATATTGTGTATATAATAGTATTGCATTCATTTTGTAAATATAATATATGTATACCTATATATATACATTCTATGTTATAATTATATATTGTGTATATAATTATATAATATAATATATTATGTATAATAATATTGCACTCATTTTATAAATATAATATGTGTATACTTATATATATACATTTTATGTTATAATTATATATTGTGTATATAATAGTATTGAATTCATTTTATAAATGTGTATACTTATATACATTCTATGTTATAATTATATATTGTGTATATAATTATATAATATAATATATTATGTATAATAATATTGTACTCATTTTATAAATATAATATGTGTATACTTATATATATACATTTTATGTTATAATAATATATTGTGTATATAATTATATAACAATATATTGTGTATATAATAACATTGCATTCATTTTGTAAATATATGTATACTTATATATATACATTCTATGTTATAATTATATTGTGTATATAATTATATAATAAAATATATTGTGTATATAATTATATAATAAAATATATTGTATATATAATAATCTTGCATTCATTTTATAAATATAATATATGTATACTTATATATATACATTCTATAATTTATAATTATATATTGCATATATAATTATATAATGTAATATATTGTGTATAGAATAATTATTTTGTGTTCATTTTGTAAATATATGTATACTTATATATACATTCTATAAGTTATAATTATATATTGTGTATATAATTATTTATTATAAATACTCATATTTATATATGTGACTATTGCCTTCTCCATCAAAATGTGAGCTTTTTGAAGAAGAGAAATGTTTTTTAATCTGTATCTCCTAGATTAAGCACATATAATAGGATCCTTGCTAATTAGTGATGGAATCATCAATCTAGTGTGATAAGGTCATCTGGCTCAAACCATTCATTTTTCAGATAAGAAAACTGAGGTCCAGAAAGATTAAATGATTAGCCCAAAACTGCACAGGTAGTAAGTAATAGACAGGATTTAACTTGAGGTCTTCTGACTCCAAAGTCAATGTTTTTTCTATTTAAGTGAATTTGTGCTGAAAGAGTTGGGAGGAGTAGAGAAAGAGAAGATAGGAGAGACTTGTTACCAAAAAGCTTAGCTAGAGGAAATTTATAATTATTTTATATCTATAATTAAATGTACTATCTCCACTCCATTCCACAAAAAGCCAAATCATTTCTAATCATAAAGCTAATGACTCTTCAGCATTGTTGTAGGTAAGGGAGATAAAACAATCTTCTTGAATCACACAAATTATTATTCTCTAGTTCTTTTCTCTATTTAAAAAATAAAAATATAGTCAATAGAATGCATGTTGATGCCAAAAGGGATCACCTTGGAAAAAATCAGCATTCTGCCACTTGATTTATACAGAAAAACCAGGATAAGAAAGAAAAGAAGGGAAATAGTATCATCTAGTCTCTCTAGAAACATCTTCTTTACCTTTAAAAGGATTTAGAATTACAAAGTTCTTGGCCTCTTTCTAAAGGAGGAAAAGTCAGAATAACATGCTTTATCCTAAAAATATTTTCTTGGAAATATTGTTCACTCTGATCCTTTTTGTTGGATTTTCCATAATGTCAGTGATTAAAAACAATTTTGCCCCAAAAAAGAAAATGAGCATTATATAATGATAATGACCAAACCAGAACCCACAGAAGAGTTGAGAAAATAAATCTTCTTTTTTTTAATTAGAAAAATGGGCTTGGAAAGACCTACTTATCAACTACAGAAGAGTAAAAACTTAAATAGAAAAAAATGTCTCCTCTATAAATAAGTGGTTCAAGGATATAATGGTTTCAAAAGAAGAAATGCAAACTAATAACAGCAATATGAAAAAATACTAATTATTTACTAATTACTAATGAAATTACCAATAAAATACCAAATTAAGGCAACTTAGTAATGATTTTTTTAAAAAGAAATAGTAAATGTTAAAGGGATGATGAGAAATCAGAGATGTTAATAAATTGTTGGTATGAATTATTTCAACCATTCTGGAAAACAATTTGAAACTATGGGAGAAAAGTCATTACCCTTTGACCAAGTGATCCCATTATTGGCACCTGCCTCAAGAAGGGCAAAGAAAATAAAGAAAGGTCTCATATATAACAAAATATTCATAGCAGCATTTTTGTAGTAGCAAACAAAGTGCATGTCTATCACTTGAGAAATAGCTGAACAAATCATTGATTTATTGAAGTAGTAGAATATTACAGCATTATAAGAACCAATGAATATGAAAAAACAGAAAAATGGGGAAGTGCAAATGAACTAATATAAAAAATGAAGAAAACACAATAATATTAAATTATAGTTCATATTTATGTAGCACTTTAAGATTAGCAGAACACTATATCACAGAACAAGAAGATGATACACAACCACAATAACATACATAAACAGAATACTAAAAGACAGCTATGCTTTCAGATTAATTGTCATTAAAAAAAAAACCTTGGTCCCAAATAACAAATGAGGAAACACTCTTCCCTCCTTTTGGTAAAGGAAACTAAAGCAAAAATATTCTGCATACTGTTAGAAGCCATCAAGATGTTCATCAATTTTGCTTAAACTATTTTTCTTTGTTACAACAGAGGTTCAGTTGGGTATATGAGTGGTGTATAATGTGAAATGTCTGGGAGATCTCAGAGGCTATCTAGTCCAAATTGTACCTGTTTCCCCTTATAGAATCCCTAGTAAATGGGAGAAGAAAACCTATTAATATTATACAGAAATCAAATGTGAAAATTCCCCATTTCCCTATAAATGCATCAAAGGGTTTGGGGGGGATTGTGTGATCATTATATTTAGAGGGGGGAAGGCATAATGAAAAGAACACTAGCTTTGGAGTCAGAGATATGAATCCTGGTTCTGATACACACTTGTATAATCTTGGGAAAATCTCTTACCCTTCTTGGTCTTATATTCCTTCTCCAAGAAATGAGGAGGCTGAACTAGGTTATCTTCTCAAGACTCTAAATCTAAAAACACCTGTTAGTGGAATTGTGAATTGATTCAACCATTCTGGAGAACAATTTGGAACTATGTCCAAAGGGTTACAAAATTGTGTATACCCTTTGATCCAGCAGTGCCTCTACTGGGTCTATATCCCAAGGAAATACTAAAGAAGGGAAAGGGACCTGTATGTGCCAAAATGTTTGTGGCAGCCCTTTTTGTAGTGGCTAGAAACTGGAAAATGAACGGATGTCCATCAGTTGGAGAATGGCTGAATAAATTATGGTATATGAATGTTATGGAATATTATTGTTCTGTAAGAAATGACCAGCAGAATGAATACAGAGAGGCCTGGAGAGACTTACATGAACTGATGCTGAATGAAATGAGAAGAAGCAGGAAATCATTATACACGGCAATAACAAGATTATACGACAGTCAATTCTGATGGACGTGGTTCTTTTCAACAATGAAATGATTCAGGCCAATTCCCATAGACTTGTGATGGAAATAGTCATCTGCACCCAGAGAGAGAGCTGTGGAGGCTGAATGTGGATCACAACATAGTATTTTCACCTTTTTATTGTTTGCTTGCATTTTGTTTTCTTTCTTATTTTTTTCCTTTTTGAGCTGATTTTTCTTGTGCACCATGATAATTGTGGAAATATTTATAGAAGAATTGCACATGTTTAACATATATTGGGTTAGCTGTCATCTAGGAGAGGGGATAGGGAGGAAAAAATTAGAACAAAAGGTTTTTCAAGGTTGAATGTTGACAATTATCCTTGCATATATTTTGAAAATAAAAAGCTTTAATTATTTTTTTAAAAAAGTAGGCAGGAAGATCAGAAGAAAAGAGCGGAGGTAAATCTGAGGCTCTGAAAGGAGAGAACCAAAGAAACCAATGTAATTTGAAGTTGAGGAAAAAGTGGGATATAAGGAAAGTAATAGACTATCCTTAGAGCAGTTGGATAGGTCTCAATTCAAGAATCGATTATTTTGTTGATTTACAGATTGCCTTCACAACTTAGGAGATGTTTTATAACAATAGCTATGGATAAAAACATTTATCACTTTTTGTCAGGAGCCTTCCATACTTGGCTAGGCTAATCAAAAGGCTCTAGAGTTCATCATCAGATTACCTTCCTTGACTCCTGCAAGATCAATGGAGAAATTTCCCCTTTTCCAGAGAATTAACAATTGAAAATATTATAAGAAAAGCTGAAGAAAGGAAATATGAATAAAAGGGTCTAAATGAGTCATTAACTATTCCCTAATATATCATCTACTTTAGAGACTAATGCCGTATCCTAATAACACCTGAATATTCTGGAATGGCTGATTAATTTCTTGGAATAAAACTAGATTTCTTCAAATTAATTTTTAAAACTGCTACTTTTCCTACTATATGATGATCAGATATTGAAATGGAGTAAAAACAGTGTTTCCCACCATGGCATCTTCTCCAAACACTATGAGGGGACTCTGACTACCCCATAATTTGAGCCTTTCCCCTAGTAGACTTGACCATTTAAAAGAGAGAATAAACTTAGTACTGCTTTTCAGGACACAAACTTCAGCATAAAAAATAAATCAAGATTGTGTCATCCCTGGGATACAAACTCCCATCACAAAATGCAACTATATTACCAAGTCACCATTAGAAATGTTTATGTTCCATTTAGTTCTTCCTAGAGGGATGAAGATATCAAAGGCTGTGATAAAAGCTGATACTTTACTTCTTCCCCATAAAAAGGTGACCAGGAGAACCACCATAACTATTAACCCAGATACTTTTCCATGAAATTTTTTATGAGAATAATCTATATATTGACAGAAAGTGATGCAGTAGATAAAGCACTGAGTCTGGAATCAGAAAGACCTGAGTTCAAATACAGCCTCAGAAATTTACTTATTATGTGATCCTCAGCAAGTGATTCAACCTCCATTTGCTTCAGTTTTCTCATCTATAAAATGAATATAATAACAAACAACTACCTCCCAAAATTGTTGTAAAGATCAAACGAGATAATATTTCTATTTACCACAGTGCCTAGCAAATAGTAGATGATATATGAATGTTAGCCATCAGCTATTATTAGCTATATACATAAGACATCCTCATTGTGAGTGTCAAAAGAGAATTAGCAGGTTCTTTCAAGTAATAATCCACAACAGACTACATTATTACCCTAGCATAGTTGAAAGAGGAAGAGAATACAAGTCTCCACTTTGCTTTTAGTTTGTTGATTATAAAGAAGGGTTTTTTTTTATTTAATAAAGCAAACCACCTATTCTCCCTAAACATGGTAACTCTCTTGCAGAAGTAAAAAAGCATACATGATTCCTCAAAAAGATGACAACAGAGGTCATTTTGTTCAACTACCTTCCAATCATAAAAGGAAAATATGTATTCTCAGCAAAGGTATCTGCCAGTTTCTCAGAGAAAATCCAGTGCAAAGTCCAAGTTGATGAAGAGTTCTCCATAGATAATGAAGTCCTCCAGATATGCCTTTTTGCATGTGACACTATACTCAATAAAAATCAACCTTGGAACATTGCAACAGTCTCGTTCATAAGACCCACCGTTCATCAAAAGAGTTTAGCCCAACTACTCAATAGGAAAAACCTGCTGATGAGAGTAGATTATGACATTCAACTGAAAGGACAACTGGCAGAGTTCATCTGTAAGGGTGTGAAGACATCTCCAGACACAGACAGAAACAGACAGAGAAAAAGAGAGACACATAGAGAGAGAGAAAGAAAGAGATAGAAGAGACAGAGACCGAAAGAGAAAGAGAGACAGGCACAGAGAGAGGGAAGGGGAGACAAAGACAGAGAAAGAGAAAGAAGCAGAGAGATCTTAGATAAGAGCTTTTTGCCCTTTTGTATCATGAACTCCTGCAGTAGCTTGGTGAAGCATGTGGACCCCCTTCTAAAAATAATATTTTTCAATAATCAAAGCAGTGGTCCTCAAACTTTTTAAATAGGGGCCAGTGCACTGTCCCTCGACTGTGGGAGGGCCGGACTGTAGTAAAAACAAAAGTTCACACTCTGTCTCCGCCCCTCAGCCCATTTGCCATAACCCGGCAGCCTCATAAAGGTCCTCAGCGGGCCGCATCTAGCCCACAGGCAGTAGTTTGAGAACCCCTAAATTAAAGGAAATTTTAACTTTCAATTCTATATTAATAAAAATTGTTCAATAAAAGTGTAACTTTTTGCATCCAAATTCACAGACTTCTTGAGGATCCATGGATCCCAGGTTAAGAACTCAGTCTTAGACTGTCACTACAGATGAATAATGAGGAGAGCCCAGAGCTGAAGAAAAAGAGAATGAAATGCATTGTCTTTGGGAAATTGTAATATTCTTAAACATATTCACGTTTCTCTCTATTACAAAGACTCAGCTTCATAGTACCAGCATTCTTACAGTGTTGGTGTATGATTATAAGTAATAGAAACACTGAAGTCACCAAAAAATTAAAATGATGAAAGATCATCCAAGAAGCGACAGAGGACGTCATGATGAGCAGAAGCAGGCTGCAATGCATTATAAACAAGAAATAAAATTATACAAGATGTTATTAAGAAACATCTATGTGAGCAAAAAAAAAAAAAAGATGGGTTCATCATGGGACAAAGATAAAGACGACCAATGAGCAATTCACATGCAACCCTGGCATTGTGCCAAGATGGGGATCGTGCCCACAGCAAACTGGGTGGACCATTCCAGGAGGCATGCACAAGAATCAGAGATGGCAGCCATGCAAGGACCGTGATTTAATTTGATGAAAGAAATACTCACACCCATGAGATATTCTCATTCATTCTCCCTCTCTCTCTCTCTGTCTGTCCTTTCTCTGTATCTCTCTGTCTCTTTTTCTCTGTTCTCATTGTTTCTCTGTTCTCTCTCTCTTTCTCTCTCTCTCTTTCTCTCTCTCTTTCTCTCTCTCTCTCTCTCTTTCTCTCTCTCTTTCTCTCTCTCTCTCTTTCTCTCTCTCTCTCTCTCTCTCTCTCTCTTTCTCTCTCTCTCTCTCATATATTCCTGGTTAGTTGGAAGAAAGGATATATTGTACAAAATGTACTGTATCAGACACAGTATGTCATATGAAATTGGAATTTTCTCTGTGAAAAATTAAGTGATCCACACAGAAACTTATCTCATGATCTTGGGGCTCAATGGCATCGTGCTCTAACCAACTGAGTAAGACTAGCATCTGTAGAATATTTTATGGAGGAAGAGAATAGAATGCCTTATGAGAAAGAAACTGAAACTAGGCTGTTTAGCCTTCATATGCTACCCAACT
Source organism: Sminthopsis crassicaudata (assembly GCF_048593235.1). Taxonomy (NCBI): domain Eukaryota; kingdom Metazoa; phylum Chordata; class Mammalia; order Dasyuromorphia; family Dasyuridae; genus Sminthopsis; species Sminthopsis crassicaudata. The sequence continues at coordinate 654,499,932 of NC_133618.1, forward strand.
CAAGAGACCGGAAGGCAAGGTCAGATTAAGACAAATCCATAACAAAGACATCCATAATTAATGCACAGGACACATCCAGAACCTCATCCTAGTCCAAGTCTGCAAGAACAGCGAGCAATGCTCCTGCCTGAGAGGCCTTCTCTTCATACAGTTTTCCACCCAGCGCATTTATCAGAGTGATGCTAAATAAGATGCGACTGCAAATAATTTAATTTTTTAAACGTAAGCTTCCTGTTGCCAATCGATCAATTAAACTCTCTCACTTTTATTGCCAGATTGACGCGGCATATTTATCACTGTTTGCCATGGGAGCTCAGCTCTGCCTGCTGCATTCAACAAAGCCTAAAGAGGACAAACCACAAAAAATACCCAGGACTCTTGGGACAAGAAAATGGGGCTATCAGGAATAGCCTTCTCCCTTCCCAATCTGGGGAGATGGGACCCCCAAAGTCAAGCTGACCCATTAGCAAATTTCCTTCATGGAGAGAAGTACAAGAATGAGAAAGAGATCAAGGAGAGCTATTACTCTCATTATAATTATAATCACAAAAGGAGAGAGGACCAATCTTACTGGGCCTCATCTGATGGAGCAAATTTCTCTCCCAGGACTTCCCTCACTGATAAAATCACAGTTCTGAGAGACATAACTCACATATATAATATCTTTTGTGTTATAAAGTACTTTCCTCAAAATAATCCAGTGATTATTGATATTTAAAAAAAAAAAAAAAAAAAAAGGAACTACCTCAAAGAGCAGGTAGAATGGTTTGCCCAGGATGCTTTTTGACTGTCAGAGCCAGTTTGATGTTGGGTCTCTTGAGTCTAAGACCACATCTCTTTCTACTATCCTATGTGAATCTTTCATTAATTATTAGAAAGGGAGCAGTAAATAGTAAACTTTGTAAATTATCTTGGGCATCAATTTCTTGGCATGAAATAAGGAAAGCCAACCACAGTCAAATCAGTGATGCATCCAAGACCAAGGGGCAAGATTTTCCTCTCAGATGAGGATTCTTGCTGATAATGGCTCACTCCCTAAGGCCACGTTTGCCAAATTTATTTGGCATGGAATATTTAAGAAATTGGAGTTGCTTAACATGGGGAGAAATCATAAATGTTGGATTAACTCCTTGGTAAAAGGGGGAGATTAGGATAATCTTGGCACAAAAATAAACAAATTGAACCTATTTTCATACTGATAAATTCTCAAGTGTGATAAATATTTTAATACATAGTTTCACATTTAATATTTTAGAGAAGAGTCAATTTTACATATATAAAATTTAAAAGTTTTCCACAAGCAAAACTAATGTAGTTAAAATTAAAAGGAACACAAGTAACAGAAAAATCTTTACATCAAGTTTCTCTGATAAAGGTGTCATATAGTGTATTTCAAAAGTCTTAGTGCAGTGCTAAGCTATTAAAATTCAGAAATACACTAAGACTTGCAGGATACCCATGTAAAATATAAATGGAACTGATTCCAAGTATAAGACTAAGAGCCATTCCCCAATAGATAAATGGTTAAAGGATATGCACAAGCAAGTTTCAAAGGAAGAAATCCAATTATCAATAATCATGTGGGGGAAAAAATGCTCCAAATCCAAAATAATTAGAAAAATGCAAACTAAGGCACATCTAGACCAGCAAAGATAACAATAGAAAAAACAATGACAAATGGTAGATAGAGGAGAGGGTACAGAAAAATAGACACATCAATGCACTATTTGTGAAGTTGTGCAACTATTATGGAAAACAATTTAGAACTAGGCTCAAAGAGTCACTACAGTGTCTATACTCTTTGACCCAGCAATAAAACCACTACTAGGCCTATTACCCAAAGAAATCAAAAAATAAGGGGAAAGACTTATATAGGCAAAAACATTTATGGCAGTTTTTTCATGGTGTCTCAAAAAAAAGAAACTAAGAGGATGAGCTTTTATTAGGGAATGAGAAAACAAATTACTGTGTATGGATGTAACGGATGCTTATTGAGCTTTATAGAACAATGAAATGAAGCATTTTGGTGGAATCGGGAAGGCCCCTTTGAACAAATGCAGAAAGAAATGAACAGAGCTAGGAGAGCAATTTGTACAATGACAACAATATTTTAAAGCAAACAACCTTGAAAGGCTTCTAGAACTCTGGCCAATAAAATAAGGAATCATGATGCCAGAAAATTAAAGATGAAGTGTTCACTACCTGCCTTTGGTCAAAAAAAATGATAGACTTAAAACGCAGAATGGAAAATGGTTTTTGACAAGGTCAATATAAGTAGTTTTGCTGGACTATGCATGTATTATAAAAGTTTATAATTATTCGGCTGGGAAGAGAAGAAGTAGGAGGGACAGATAATAAATGAGGATAAATAAATAAAAGGGAAAAAAAACCTGGAGCCCCTTGTTTTTTTTTTGTTTGTTTGTTTGTTTTTAACCAAACCCTCACTCACCTCATGTGTAAATCCAGGACTCTATGGGAATTGGTCTGGGAAATGATGCTCCTAAAGAAATTCATACTTGTTATTTGAGGAGGAGTAGTAGGATTACCAACAAGACTAAGTCTCAAGGGATGTTCCCAAATTCATAATCCTTCTTTTTCAGCAGACTTAACTTTACTCTGCCAATTTCCATCAAATCAGAACATCTGGGAAGTTCAACTCTGCTGCTAGTTAGAACTGCCAGCCCAAATATACAAATATGGGGGTGAGAGCTGAGTTGGAGAAAGAGAGGACATTAGTTGGGACTCAGTAATTTCTATGGAGACCTCTCTTCCTATTTTCTTCCCTTGTTCCATACCTAGAGTTGAATCATGTTAATTTCCCAGAGGACTGAATGAATTAAAGTCAAAGAAATCAGTGAATCCTGGAATTGTCATCAGCTTTAATTCCAAGAGGTGACCAATTAAATGACTGTACACTGATATTTTACAGAACTCCCAGCTGGAAATGACTTCTGGAGTTAATCCAGAAGAGAATCCTACCCATAGATTTTCAGCTCATGTTTATTACTCAGCCCTTTTCTCTTCCTTAGCCTTGTTAAATCGGACAAAACAACAGACAAGATTTAATCCTAACCTAGAGCTCTCCCTCACCATCCTGTCTTGTCCTGTTTTCCCCAAATAGAAGATGAGGTCCTAGAACATTAGAAGGGTTTCTCTGCTCCCAAAGAAAAACCTGACACCCAAGATCTACTGTCAGCTGACACATTCTTACCTACATCTCATGCTCTCACCAGCCATTCAGAAGGCTTCCTGTAGCCCACCTCATATGAACCTCAAAGCCCCAGAGATCAGAGAAAACAAGGCTGATGCCCTGAGCATTGGAATGTTTTTCTCCCATTCTCAAACCAGGAAGCATTTAATGAATGATGGTCATATATGATCAGGACAGCCTCCCTGGTTTTTTCAGTTTTCTTACCTTTAAAATGAAAAGATTACATTAGGTGACCTGGGAGGGCCCTTGCAACTCTAATACCTTCAATCCCACAATATTCATAAAAGAATATTCATGGGAATGTTTTTTTAAATAGTTTACTCAATTTTCCTGGTAAGTCATCAATGGTATCCTTTCTTGTTGTCCCAAAAAGGACCCTAAATTGTACCCACATGCCAACCTCCAAGGCTAGTGAACATCTGTCATAAGGGAACATCTCCTTTCCCACGTAAGATAATATGGCTAGATTTCAGGGATCAGAAATCTACAGAAAGCTGGACTTATTGAGAGCCTAGAAGCTCCAGATCTGGCAGATCTGAGGAAGAACTGGGATTGGGAATCAGAAAATGAAGAAGGATTCCCTTTTCATGTCCTGGAGTAAGATTTAGGGACCATCAACTCTAATCCTAGAGCATAGGAAAAGCTATCAGTTTGCTAAGCAGACTTCCCAGACAGATTGTTTCCCATTAAGTTCCATTATTTAGTACCAAACTCTAGAGAAGGTTTCAAAGTAGGTACCACTGCCAACCACCCACAACCAAACACTCAGGGCATGAACACCAGGAATTAAGAAAGATCCATATTGTTACATTACACACTTGCAGCAAGTTTATGACAATGACAGAATGGGCCAAGAATATCATAATGTGCTCTGCCCTTTGAAGCTCCCTCAAGTGGCCTAAGAATTCTCCCATTTCTGCCTTCATACACAGGAAATGTCAGCCCTGGTGAATGGATAACAATATGTGCAAAGTGCAATCTGGGCCACCCAACAAGTTTTAAGATAGAGGAAAGCAGATGAGAGAGAAAGAGACAATCTAAAAACAAAGGTCTTCCTGCAGAGACTTGGAGACTATATCCAAATGGATCAAACATATATCCCAGTACAAAGCCCCTCTAAGTTTTAAATGACAAATATTGAAGGCTATCACCACTGCTGGCCAACAGAATAGCCAATGATCATGTGTGGGCTAGGAGTGTAATGACCTTCAAAATTGACCAAATCTTTCATATTTCATCCCTAAAGTTGTTAAGTTGCCCTGAATTTCTATGGCAGAAGTGGAATCTGCCCCCATACAGGTGGGATCTACAGGCAGAATTAATTATGGAAAATCTTATAACAAAATTAAGGGCAGCAGTGTTATTTGACTGACTGGAAGAGCTACATTCCAAAAGATCAAATATTCAAGTTAATCAAGAATATGGGAGCGCACTCCCTGGTTAGGACAAATCCAGAAGGATTCAGATCATCTTCCTGAGAGAAAAGAGAGAAGTTCATAAAGCGTAGATGATGTTAGCACCCTGGTCAGAGGCAGCCCTGAAGCTAAGAGGTGTGGACTTCATCAGAATTAAGGTTTTGGGGTCTTTTTGTTTTTTTTATTTGTTTGTTTTGTTTTGTTTTGCCTGATCTATATGATATGGGTGAACAGAGGTGGTTATGTAGTGGGATCATTAATAATGAAGGAGAATAGATTTTATTTCTGGTAGCAATAGTCTGTCTGGTATTAATTGAGGATTTGTCGTAATTTGGGTTACTTTTGGAAAAAGACTCAAACCCAGGTAATCCTCTGAATATAAGGAAGGTCATGGCTGAAGTATTGAGAGCCCTCCCTAATATAAGTATGTCTCTGTCAGGTTCTCCTGATGTGATCCTTTCTCTTTCCACGGGACATTCTGGATCACCTAGCTATATGTGGTAACCTCTCGTTCTCTGTGCCTTCCAGCATTAGGCAATTCTGATATCAAGGCCATCCTGACAGCTTCGAACTGCAACTTATGGACACATATCTGAGACAATATGTCTTCAACCTTGAGAGCTGTTTAAGAGTTGTAGTTCTAAAGAAAGAAAATCAGAACCTTCTTTCACATTTTTTTCTTTAAATGTGTGTTCCCATGCAAAAGCCTGAGAATATTTTCTATGTTGCTCCCAATCCTTTCAAAATAATAGCCTTGTTTTTGATCTCTTAGATGCTACCTCAAAAGTCTTCCAGAAATCCCAATCCAGTGATGGAAATGGATAAGATTCTCATGAGGAAAAGGAGGTAGGAGAGAACCTTCTTCCAAAAGACCTGAAATAAACTCCAAGTCCACCACCTCTGACCCTACCATTTTCTCAACTCTCTAGAGATATCGAGCTTACAAAACACCAGATGACTTTTTAATTTGTTAGGAAGACAGGTTGCAGACCTGCCCTAAGAGACTAAGTCCTTATTGTTTCAGATGATGTTTCAGCCCACTTTTCCCATGTCCAATTCTACTTCAAACCCCATGAAACACACACACACATTATAACACATCATGAAGGAAGAAATAAACCCAAATAAGACCTAAAACTCTAAACCTGGCAAAAGTTAAGCACACTGGCTATAAAAAGAATTTCCCCCACCCCCATCCTCCCAACTCCACCTGATGCCAACAATGTATGAATTCTGGTTAAACACCATCTGGGAAAAATCAATATCACAAATATTTAAGGTCACAATTTATAACAAGGCAAGGAAAGGAAACACGCGCACAAAAAGCACACACCTGCTTGTGACTTGGAAAATATAATAGGGAGGGAGGGGTTGGAAAGCATACACGCAGCCCCCCAAAAGGCCCTGCTGGCCAGATTCCACTCTCGCTCCAGACATGATCTTTTGGATTCACGTACATCTCAACAAGACAGGAAAATAACGGGAAAATGACCATGCTCTCTCTTGAGGGAATTGAAGGGAGACAAATACTTGCTACCTCTTCCCCTTGCACAAAAAGCAATCAGAGGGATAATTTAAAACAGTCAAACCTTTGGGGCTTCAATTTCACAAATCTTGGGATACCCTGTTAAGGATGAAAGGAATCCATGCGCAGGGCCTGCAAGGCCTGCCTCTGAGCTCTGCGCCATGATGCGCTTGGAAGAGAAGACTCACCTGGGCATGATTTGCCACGTGAAGGTTACGTACCTCAGCAAGTTGAAGCTCAGATCCAGCCTCTTTGCGAAGTGGCCGTAGTCCCTGCCAAGGTGCTCTGGAATTTCTCTGCAGTCCTGACCAATGTAGGACACCTGGAAATTAAATAGAACAGAAACAATGCGGCCAACGGAAATCGCCCAGCTGTTCACAGCCCTGACTCATTGATCCATTGATTGCTTCCGCAACTTGAAACGCAGACTAGGGCACACACAAAACCACCACATTTGCAACTCACTCTCTTGATCACATCATTTCGGGGCCTTCAACAGAAAGAAGCACTTTCCTGATATAGTTAGTATAATTGGGGGCTAATCCACAACACAAAGTAAATTAGTCTGAAATTGGCCGGATTCAGGTGTCCAAAAGAAATCCCAAAGTCTCGGCATGTTGTTAATAAGAACCAGCAGTCATACCTCATAGTCGAGTGTTTTCTCCGGCCTCCCTTGCCACGCACCCTATTTATTATACACATTGCCTCATAAAAGACATCGCAGGTGCTGTTACCAGGGGAGAGCTGGCAGGAGCCTAAAAGAATTAGATTCAGCCCCCTACCCTTCCCATCATTCCCCCTCCCTTCCTTTCCAACCCACCTCCTTGCCACCCCAAAGAAAAGCACCATGAAATGGAGAGGAAAGGCTGCAAAGGAAGGTGTCCTGGACTAATACAGAATAATTATGGATCATGGCACAAGTCAAGATGCCAGTTGTTCCTCTAAAGATAAAGGCCCATCAACAGAAGACATGTAACTATGGGCAAGTTACTTAACCTCTCAGTGCCCCCTTAGGGCACTAAGTTACACAGGATGGTAGATTTACACTGGAAATTACCTCAGAGCCTGATCAATGAGTCCAACACCCTCATCATACAGATTGGGAAACTGAGGCACTGACTTTTTAAGTGGCTTTTCTGGCATCACAAGTTAATAACTATCTGAGGCAGGATTTTAATTTAGGTCTTCCTAGCACCCAACACAATCCAGCTTCTAAACCGGGTATTTCCCCCATAATGGTGAAAGTACAAAACAGGTTAGAGCACTGGACTAGTCATCAAGGCCAGATTTGAATCCTGCCTCAGGCACTCAGTACTTGTGTGACCCTGGACAAGTAACTGAATCTCTGCTTCAGTTTTTTCACTTCTAAAACAAGGGGGTTGGACTCATGGAGTCCCTTCTAGGTCTAAATCTAAGATGATATGATCCTTTGCCCTCTCCAGAAAGTAATAATGGAATTTGGTATACAATGGGAATCCAAATCAAATTACTGACTAGCTGATAAAGGGGGACCTCATTCTGTTAACCCTCATTCTGTATGTCAAAAATAAAAACAGGCAGGAGCCCTCCCAGCCAACACATGGTAACCTTCCAGCCATGTAAAGGTTCCTGCCCGCCAACGGCCACCTTTGGCCCTGGTGTCTTTCTAATTGAGCTTTACTTCCAAATTCCTACAATAAACCTTTTATTTGTCAAAAATAAATAAATAAATAAAAATAAAAACAGTGTGACCCTGGGCAATCACTTAACTACAATTGCCTCAGCAAAAATTAATTAATTAATTAATTAATAGATGAATAGATAAATAAATTAATTAATTAATTAAAAACAGAAAACAGTGAGGGCCCCACAATTTCCTGATTGTAATCTTGTGATATGTACCTGGCTTGTCCTTCAAATGAGGTGTTGTCCTTCACTTTGGGGATTCTAATTTTCCCTCCTCAAACCTCCACTTACAGGGACGGGGCAACTCGAGGTTAGTGGGGAGAGCCAGAAAGGGCCAAGCAGGGCAATGATGGGCCTAATTCATCCCCCCTGAAGTACAAGGCAACCTTAGAGCTCAGCCACCCGAACCCCTTCATTCCACAGACATAAAGTAAATCAGCAAACATAAGTGAAAGCTAAATCTCCAAACCCTGAGAGCAGTGACCTTTCCCTCTTTTCATCTGACTCAAGCAATATCAGCCAACCAAATTGTAGAGGAAGCAAAGTCTGATCGTTCTTTTCAATGACCCGTGTATGCTTCACTCTAAGACCTTCTGTCTTATTCTCCTCCCCTTCACAAAAAAAAAAAAAAAAAACAAAAAACTTGCTTTCAGGACATCAGGACAGAGTCTGATAAACATCACTGTATCCTCAATTTGAATAGAAGTCATTGTTTCATTTCCAAGATTATTGAGCACTCCCAATTTTGTATTTAATTTCATAGTTAAAAGCATCTCTCTCTACAGAATTTCAGCATCAATTTGGGTGTATTTGAGGGAGAAGTGACCCTTGAAGTGTGGGAAATACAATAAATGTGAAGTCAAAGAGCAGAGTTCAAATCCTATCTTTGCACTAAGAGTTATGTGACATTTGATAAGTCGGTTTTCTCATTTGTGAAATGAAGAGATTGAACCAGAAGATCTTAATAATTCCTTCTAAATGTAGGACATATAAAAACCACACTACCGTGTGTGTGTGTGTGTGTGTGTGTGTGTGTGTGTGTGGCATCCTACTAAGGAGAAACCCATCTTTTTATAAGATTCCATATAAAACTAACCCTGCAAGTAAACATCCTACTAAGGAAAAAAAAAAAAAAAAAAATATATATATATATATATATATATATATATATATATATGTATATGTATACACACACACACACACACACACACACACACATATATATTCCATATAAAACTAGCCCTCCAAGTAAGCATCCTACTAAGGAGAAACCATTTTTTCATAGGATTCCCCACACCTCAATTCCTCAAGCAGATAAGGTGTCACCTGGCTGTATACTGGCCCTTGATGATCTGAGGCTTTAAGATTCCAGAGAAAGTACAAATCGCAAAAGTCTCTCATATCCTCAGAAACATTTCTGCTCTGCTCCACAAGGCACCTTATTGGTATCTCAGCCCTTCTCTGCTGACACAATCCTCGTCTTAACAAATCATCCTTTGGCCTCCTTCTGTCTTGCAGTGATTGCAAGCAAATAATACAGTAACCCACCCCCTTTCATTCAGGCTCTAGTAACCTGAAGCAAAAAAAAAAAAAAAAAAAAAAAAAAAAAAAAAAGGAAGGGAAGAGGAGGACAGAGAAAGAGCTGAAAAATAGCTGACTCCAGCGAAATCATTTTGGCTTAGAAATCCACTTTCTGGAAAATTAGGAGCTCCAAGTTCAATCTAGCAAGCTCTCCCCTCTTCTACATAAGAACCATCCTTCACCACAGTCTCTGCCATCAGTTGTATTAACAGATGGAAAGTATCTCCATAGCAGAAGGAAAGATGACTTCAGCATTAGCATTGAAACCCTGCAATTCCAAAGTCTCCTGGGATAACCACTCAACTTACAATTTCTTCTTCCTATCACAGGCTCCCATTAACCTGCCCAGCCCTCACCTTGCACACTTGTTGGGCATCAAAGAAGCAAGCTTCACAGATGGGAAAATAAATAGAATGTTTCTAGTCATCCTTTTAGAGAACTAGAAAAGAACTTGGAGGTCTTCATTTTAACTCCCTCGTTTTAACAATAAGGAAACTTAAGTTTGGAAAGATTAAGTGACTTGTCCAATATCACATGGGTTAACTAATAGCAAAACAAGGGCCAGAATTTAGATCTCCCAACCCAGTGTCCTATCAAGATTTGGGAAATATTTTCATACTTAAATGCAAAAGCAGGAAGGGGTTGAGCCTGGGGAAGGAAAGAATATGTGTGCTACCTTTTCTGGGTATAAGAATCCTCACTGAGAAAAAGAACTAAAACATAATCCACAGAAATCAAATCTCAAGCAAAGCTGCCCTAATTAGACAAATACCACCAAGAATTTTATAAGTGTGTTTTATTAACTAGTTCTTGGAATACCGTAATGATTATATGATCTAGAAAAGATTTTAGAAAAAAGTCAGCCCCTTCACTTCATATATATATATATATATATAAAATGATGAAGCTTACAGAGCTGAAATAATTTCCAGATTAAGCCAGGATTCAAGGACAGAATCTCTGACTCTAAATCTAATGTACAATCTTTACATTAAAGTGACCATTAATTCCCATTCTACAGAAGGGGAAAACTAAGGCTGAAGCAGGCACAGAAATTTGGTACACCAGATGTAAGCTTCCTTCTTAACTCTGGTCCTATTGATACTGGGTTGTCTCAAGATTTTCTCTGAAACTATGCTCCTTTTTTCTTCTTCCATCAAAAAAAAAAAAGAAAGAAAGAAAAAGAAAAGAAAGTAAAACATTTATTCAACTTTGAATATTTGTGAAATATAGACTAGGAATACAGAAGTTGCTACTTTCCAAATCGCTCATAAACCATCTGCAGTTGCAAAAAAAGAAATCTCCCCAGCATATGCAGGGTAGTAAACTCTCCCCAGCCTCTCCAGTTGGCTTTGTGGATTTGCAATGCCTTGCTTACTGGGGTTCAGTAAAAGGGTGGGAGTTAGTGAGGGGAAAGACAGGCTAAAGAAATGGCAGTTTTATGAACTGTAAGACCCAGTGGAGGACCCCAAAACCATGAGGATGCAATGGCTGAACTACCAAGAAAGCCAAGTAACAAAGGCTTTCAACCAACAGAGGATGAGCTGATTCAGAGGCATCCAGAGAAGGGAAGATTGAGCAACCAGAGGAGGTTGGTGGGGGGAAGACTTGAAAACAGAAAACAGTGGCTAAGGGGAATCTGTCCAGAGAAATGGAAAATCCACTTAGAAGTACAACAGCTGTCTGGTACAGTCCAGCCTGAACTCAAGAATCAAGGCTGAAAGAACTACAACTGAATCCTGCTTCTTTGGTGATCTGAAAGACTGAAAAAGAAAAAAAAATCGGTCTAGGAAGGATAGAGTAGAAAATAGAAACAGGGTTGAAACTAGGAACTAAAGGGTCTAAAGGGTCCCTTCAAAGAAACCTGAACAATAAAGAATGTGATAAGGGAGGGCAGCTAAGTATCACAGCCAGCCCTGGAGTCATAAGAACCCAAGTTCAAATCCAATCTCAGATACTTCTAGTTGTGTGACTCTAGACAAGTCATTAACTCTGTTGGTTTCCTCCTCTGTCAATGAAAAGGGGAGAAGTAAATGGCCAACCATTTCAGTACCTTTGCCAAGAAAAACCCCACATTTAATCACAGAGAGTTGGAAATGACTCAACAATAATAAAGTGTTATTTATTATCTCCTTTGACAACTAATCAGACTCAGATCAATGATTGATTTGCTCACCAACACAAGACAAAGCCAGCACTTGAATGGTTCTTCAGATGCATCATTAAGCTAACTCAAGTTGAAATCTAGGAAACTATGGCCTTATAATTATCTACCTGCAGAGGCAAAGCCTCAACTTGTCATAAACCTGCTCCTTGAATACATTAATGATGGGTGAATTTGTTCTACAGAGGTAATGTTACATACGGGTGTTCCACCAATTGATGTGAACAGCAGGGGCTGAAGGATGAAGTTGGAGGGAGGTATCACAAGAGGCCTTTGGTTCAAATCTAATCCTAGACACCAGCAACATCCATAACACTCATACTACCTCAGATTCCTCATCAGAAAAATAAAAAGATGGGGCTCCAAGATCTCTAAGGTTCTTTCCAGTTCTAAAATTCTGATCCTATAATATTACAGTGAGGTAATAACAAAATAACAACTTATGTCAGGTGTGACTACAATATCATTTATAATAATAATAATAATAATAGCTTACATCTATATAAAGATTTACAATGTATAAAGTCCAGCAATCCTGAAGGATTAAGTAGAATAGTATTATTCTCCCCCTCCCAGCCCTTTATAAGTTAAAAATGGCCTCAGAAAGATAAATGACTGATAACCAGTGACAAGACAGGGCCAGGTCTTCTCTTGAGAAGCTTTCTGAAGCATCTGGTTAAATTTCCTTCAGTTTGAGGGTTGTCTGATCGATTTCCTCATTCCTGGAAACAATTCTGGGAATCATGGGTTAGTTTAACACTTTTATGAAGTTTGGCTTACTCAAAATATATGTCACTGGCTGAAGTCAGATTGGAAGAAAGATGTCCCATAAATACAGGGTGCTAAAGAATGATTGTGATATGGGATGGTAACAGAGTGGGAGAGACACCATAATACAGAAGCTTGTGGTCAAAGGAGATGAACAGGCAATTTTCAGAAAGAAATCAAAGCTACCTATGAATCAAAGCTACTCTATTCATATGAATAGAGATATCAAAAATGGAAAAGAACCTATTTGTGTACAAAAACATTTATAGTAACTGTTCTTGTATTGACTAAGAATTAGAAATCAAAGGGATGCCTATCAATTGGGGAAAAGCTAAGCAAGCTTTGGTATAGGATCATAATATTATTATGCTATAAAGAAATGACAACTAGGGGCAGGTAGATGGCACAGTGGATAGAGCACCAGCCCTGAAGTCAGGAAGACCTGAGTTCATATTCGGCCTCAAACACTTAATATTTCTTAGCTGTGTGACCCTAGCAAGTCATTTAACCCCAATTGCCTCAGAAGAAAGAAAGAAAGAAAGAGAAAGAAAGAAAGAAAGAAAGAAAAGAAAGAAAGAAAGAAAGAAAGAAAGAAAGAAAGAAAGAAGAAGAAAGAAAGAAAGAAAGAAAGAAAGAAAGAAAGAAAGAAAGAAAGAAAGAAAGGAAGGAAGGAAGGAAGGAAGGAAAGGAAGGAAGGAAGGAAGGAAGGAAGGAAGGAAGGAAGGAAGGAAGGAAGGAAGGAAGGAAGAAAGAAAGAAAGAAAGAAAGAAAAGAAAGAAAGAAGAAGAGGAAGGAAGGAAGGAAGGAAGGAAGGAAGGAAGGAAGGAAGGAAGGAAGGAAGGAAGGAAGAGAAAGGAAGGAAGGAAGGAAGGAAGGAAGGAAGGAAGGAAGAAAGAAAGAAAAGAAAGAAAGAAAGAAAGAAAAGAAAGAAAGAAAGAAAGAAAGAAAGAAAGAAAGAAAGAAAGAAAGAAAGAAAGAAAGAAAGAAAGAAAGAAAGAAAGAAAGAAAGAAAGAAAGAAAGAAAGAAAGAAAGAAAGAAAAGAAAGAAAGAAAGAAAGAAAGAAGGAAAGAAAGGAAGGAAGGAAGAAGGAAGAAGAAAGGAAGGAAGGAAGGAAGGACTTAGTTATGCTAATCAAAACAATGCTATAGATCAGTCCCAAAGGACTAATGATGAAGCAGACTAGCATGTCCAGAGAATGAACTAATAGTGATTGAATATGCACTGAAGTATGTGGTTTTTCCATTTCTTTTATTTTTCTTTTATTCTAGTCTTCTTCTACAAAATGACTAAAATGGAAATATTTTACATAATTGCACATGTATAAACTATATCTGATTGTTTACCATCTCAGAGATGAGGGAGGGAAGAATAGAATTTGGAACTCAAAACTTTAAATAAAAAAAAAAATTTAAAATACAGTAGCCATAAGACTGAGCATGCCTGAAGCACATGCTACTTTGGAGGGGTACAGCTGGAGCAGACACACCTAAAAGCAGACAATTTCCTAAGTAAAGGGTTTCTAGCTCCTCTCCAATCTAACAAATTGAAGGCACTCAACAGACAAATCACTAAGTGATCATCTCCAGGCCCATGTGTATTTCAAGCTTCCCTCCCACACACACACACACCAAAAAAAAAGGAACAAAAATTGAAAAGCAAAACCACCCAAGGAACACAAAATAGAAGGAAGATAGACATAAGAAAGGCTTCAGTCCTATCCAGAAAAACTTCTACTTTAAAGTTTAAAAAGCACTTTCATACATGTGTGATACACATATATCTCTGTGTGTGTATATATATATGCATATATATTATATATATATGTGTGTGTATATTATATGTACTATATATATATACATATATATGGAAGTGCTTTTTAAACTTTAAAGTGGAAGTTTTCTCGAGCGCTCTTTCCACTGCCCTTCTGCCTTTAAGCGCAATTTTCATGATTTTAAATCTCACTCATGAAATCCGAAGAAGCCACAGCGGAGAGATCCCTAAACCCTCCTGGCTGGAGAATGGAGACTCCCCCACGCTGTATCTGGGGATCAAAAAGGCTCCAGATCCCAGACAGGGACTATTCTGAAAGTCACTGCCACGGTGTAAGTGACCCTGTCAGTAACGGCAAAGGTTATTTTGGCCAGTCCCCTGCCTCCCTCCCTAATCTCCTCCCCGCTGATTTTTCTGGGCCTTGTCCCTCTGCTGTGGTTCCCAAAGCGGAAACCTAAGCTCTGAGCAGGGAAAAAGAATATATTCACTTTGCTACTATACTGGAGGGGGGAGGGGAGAAGGGGATGTCAAAGAAACTAGGACCCTTAAAGGAATTCAGCAAAAAGGTGTGGACAGCTCCCAGCAGATCCTCGATAAATATTGATTAACTGACTGATTACCTAACCGGGCTGTAAAACACCACCAGCATTTATTTAAAAAGAGAAAGATCCTCCCCAGCCCAGTCATGTTAAACTGTCTGATGGGCCCGGCCTTGGGCAATCTAGGAAAATCAGCCCAGAGTGCCCTAGCCCGTGAGTGAAGGCAGAGATGGGGAGATAGAGAACGGACCTGCCTTTAAGCGGCTGTAGCGGGGCCAATGCTACCTGCTCGTGCCCCCAGCTGAGCGGCACCCCAAGCCCTCGGGGCGCAGGACCCTCCCCTGGCCCTGACTGGCATCTCCCCGGAGCCTCCCCACGTGCGCGAAGGCATGTGTCTCACCCAGCCGGGGAGGAAACCAGTTTTCATTCACTTTCCATGGAAACCTGTTCAAGAAAGAGGGTGTCCTGGCAAATAAAGCTATTACAGTCGTTCCCCCGTCCCGCCGCTCCCGCCACGAGGAGGGGGGGATTATTGGTTTTGTGCGTGCGAGTGTTAGAACAGAACGTCTCGCTCCATACTGAGGGCCTCGCGGAGGCTGGTGGCGCGTTTGGTGACGGGGAGGCTGGGCTCCGAGGGGGTCGGGAGAACGTGGGCGGCCACTTCAGCATCCTACTCCCCGGCAGGCCTTGCACCAGCCACCACAGGCTGTGGGCGCCCGGTCCCTCCTCAACAACACACGAGGGCATTCAGTGCTGGCCCGGGGCGGGTTCTCCTCCTAAGGCCGGGCCACATGGGACGGCTGAGCCAGGAGGAGGCAGGAAAGGGCACCCATGGAGCGGGAAGGGGGAGTACTGAAAGTGAGGAGAGGTCTGCAACAGTCCCACCCCGCGGGGCTCCGGGTCCTAGGGCCCTCCCCCCTGGCCCTTTTCTCGGGTGGCAGGGGGCAGCAGAGCGTCCTCCCTCCGTGTCTCAGGCAGGACTTACTTGGGTTCCACTGACCACGAGCCCTGCCATAGTGGGCGCGGAACCAGGGGAAGACTGGGCTGGGCTGGATGGGAACGGGATAGGCCGGGGCGGGCGCAGGGCGCACTGGGCAGGAGCGCGGAGGCCAGAGCGGGCCACGGCTCGGCTGGGCTCGGCTCAGCTCGCGGGCTACTGGCGCCTGTTCCTTCCGCACGGCACGGTCAGCTGATGGGGGCGGAAAGGCGGAGGCCGCGGCTCGCAGCGCCCAGAGGCAGACCCGGGCTCCGGGCAGACCGCAGCCCGGCGGCGGAGGCGCTAGCGCCCAGAGCCCGCCCGCGTAGCCCTCGCCACGCCCTCCGGCTGCTGAGACTGGGCTGCTGGATGGGGCGGCCGGAGTCACCGCCACGCGCCCAGCTAGGAAGAACCTTAAGCAAGCTCTAATTAAACGACTACTGTGTGCCTGGCACTGTGCCAGGCGCTGGGGTTCAAGTGTGATACAGCAAGCATTGTTTGAGCCTCTTCTGTATACCCGACTGTACTAGCCCCTGGGATCTGGGCAGGAACGGGAGTTCCTGCCCTCAGGAAGCCAGCGTTCAGAGAGAGTGGGAGGGAGGGAAAGATGCTTACAACAGTACCCAGACACCGTCCGTATCTAAGATAACGTAAGTGATGCGATTATCTCCCTAGGAAAAATCTCCCCAAAATCCAGTGTAGAAGAGTTCTCAGCTCCGCCAACAGCATGTTCACATGGGTGTTTTCCCTCGGTCCCACCACCAACTATCATCTTCCTCCCTTGTGAACTTTGCGGTCCCAGGGGGGTGAGATCGGACCTCAGAATTCCTTTAACTTGCATTTCTAATTTAAGGATTTGGGGCATGGGATTTCCAAGGAAGATTTTACTCTAGAAGGAAGCAGAGTATTCTAGACCAAAGAGCCAGAGTCAGAGCAAGCCAGAGAAGTCATGACTTTTTATCCCCTCCTCCCCTCCATGACATCAGCTTTGTCCTGACCCTGACTTGGCATGGGGAACATAAGCCCAGCAGCGGTTGGTAATGGTTCTGAGCTTCCCTGCATCTAACCAGCTGGTCTTGGCCACTGTGGGAGGCAGAACTGGGGCCTTTCCTGTATTGCGCAACCCTGTGGTATAACAGTCCCTAACAACAGTGGCAGGGTCTCACCCGCCCTACCCCCAACAGTACCAGGCCCTCGGGGGAAAGGAGGTCGGGGGGAATATGTGGCTCTGTAGGTCTTTGCCTATCCGAACCCTTCGGGTATTGGAATCTTCATGGGAGAAAATGTCTGTATCTTATTCCTCTCTTCCTGCCCTTTCAGACACCCTCCAGTCACTCTCATTCAAGAGATAAAAATCAAGAAGCCTAATTTGTCAAAGAAAAAAAAAAAAAAATAGGCACTGAATGAGTGATTTCTCTAATACAGCGAAATCTAGAGGAAGAAACACCTTCCACCAACACAGATGAATCTTCTCTGTAGTTTGTTAATCTTAGGAGAGTTGGAGCTGGACATGGTGAACCTTATCTGTAATTCAGCGACCCAGAGGCTCAGGCTAGCAGATTTCTTGAGTTTGGGAGTTCTGAGCAGCGGTGAGCTATGTCTATTAGGTGACTCACTGAATTCCCATCAATAGGGTGGGTCCCCATCCCAATGGGAAGGGGCACCAGATTGCAAAAAAGAGGGCAAACCAGCGAACATCAGAAATGGAGGAGACCAAGGTTCCTGTGACAATTAGCAGTGGAACTGGCCAGCGAGTAAATCCAAATGGAGAGACCCAGTCTTCCAAAAATAAATCCTGAGGAATTCCTAGAGCTTCGGCAGGTAGTGACTTGCCTAGGGTCATGTAGATTCCCAGTTTTACTCTCAGTTCTTTATTTAATTAATATATCTAATCCCCTTAGAAAGTTGGGAAAAATTTTCCCTCAGTGCTCCAACTTTCCAGTCATTCTATTCAACTCCTTTCTCTCTATTAAAATATCTTGCTCAAACTACTTAAATATTTTGTTGACCTTGAGCCAGGCCTCAGGGAAGATCCTAGAAACATGGGACCTAGAACTGGAAAAGACTTCAGAGGTTCTCTGATCCAGCCCCTCCTTTTACTAATGAGACCAGAATCTAAGGAAATTAGGGGAATACCTCTTCCACTTCCTACTTCACAGATAAGGGAAGAGATTTCTAGACCCCATAAAAACATTATAATTATTTGGGTTCAAATAAATAAATGGTCCCAAGATGTAAGCCCAGGACTCCAGGTCATCAAGCAGAGAATGCAAGGGTTTGAAATTCTAGAGCTTCTTCACCCTAAGTGCAGTGCTTTGCACATAGTAGGTGTATGGAATTGGATGGAAGGGACCCCCAGTGTGGATTCCACCAACATCCCAAGCTTGTGCTCTCTGAAAGTTAATATTGTTTCCCTCTCCCCCACCCTCAGCATATGCAAAAATGACTTCTAGATACCGCTTCATTTGTTATTACTTCATTCTTTTCTCTTCCATATTCTACCGCCTTAATCAAAAGGGTTTAGGTACAGTATTTAAAAGAGGGGAAACGGAGGTCAGTTTGGTGAGCCAGTGGATTTAGAACTTCACCTCCACACAATGGAAAACAGTTCACTCAACTAGTTACTTCTCATTTCTGTTATCAGTGTTCATAGGAGGTTTTTGATTGTTCTCAGAAGCAGAGCAGCATTCAGGGACATCAAGGTGGGGATGTCGGTGACTATTAACAATGATAACGGTTATGTATTTCATTACCATTATTGCTGCCCCCAAAATGCTGGGGTTTTTTTATCTCCAGCTTCTGAACCCTTCCTGTCCTTCTACCTGAAGCAGCAGACTGAAGGAAGAATAGCACAGGAATACTAGGTTGTTGTTGTTTTTCTAGTCACTTGTAAGGGGGGAGTGAGGGGGAGGAAACCCAAGCAGGGAGATTCTGCTGAGAGAAAAAAAAAAAAAAAAAAAACCTCTAGAGATAAGAGAGATCAAAGGAAAACTTCCCCCAGCCTGTTTCCCCCACCCCTCTTTCTATTCCTCCTCCTCCTTCCTTTCTCTGCCTGCCTCTTATCCCTTTCTTTCCATTGTCTGACAAGGGGATGCTCCTGAAGCTTTTGTTTGCTTTCTCTCCCAGAAAAGGAGGAAGTGGGATCAGTTGAACCACAGTCTTGATCTTTGCCCCCTGCATGTCCCCTTTCATCCAGGGGTCTCCCAGAGCTGCTTTCACAGGCAGGAGGGAGCTTAAGAGCAAGGGAAGGAGCTAACCCGACAACAAGCCCAGACTTCCTGAGAAGTGTAAATAGAGCTCCAAGAACCCAGGAGGTGGGGGGTAGGAAGCACAGGGGGGGCTCCGAGTCTTTCTTGTGGAATCCGAGAATGTCAGAAATGGAAGGAGCCAAAGAGAAGACCCAGCCTCCTTTTTATATTTGAGGAAACTGAAAGACAAATAATTCAACTGATTTGCCCGTGGCAATAGCCTGGAGAAAGTGAGACTCCACACCAGATCCCACTGTCAAGACCTGTATTCTTTCTTGTGCCTTGTCTACCACCCTCCCTTCACACAGGGCTGAGTCTACTACCCTTAGCACAGATATGCAATACTGCTTATCAGACCCCCATGCGCCGTGAAGCCCATGTTCACCAATGTCAGGGCAATGGCCCTTTAGATCTAAAGGTCCTTCCAGAGAGGGCAGCCCAGGGGCTTTCCTGTTCCGGCTGTGTCTCACTCACATCCTTCCCAGATCTTTGCTTATCTCAGCAAAGTCAGGGGAGAGGAGAACAGTCTGCACAAGGACAAAGAAGCTCTTCCTTATCCCTTTCACTTTCTTTCTTGTCACCAGTTTCACTTTCTTACTAGAGGTCATTAGAAAGGACTTCATATCTCATTCTTTTGTGCAAACCATTTATCGTCCAGGAAACTGTTTCCTCCTCTGTAAAATGAAGAAGCCGGACTAGGTGTCCTGTAAGGTCCCCACCAAAGCTGAGGCTATCTATCCCAAGGGTGGGAGCTGGTCAAGGAGAATTTGTCCTTTCCTCAGAGAAAAGAAACTTCAGTGAGCTGAGTCTCTGGGCCTCCTGCCCAAAGGCTTCACTCCTTGTGGCCAAACTCATCCCAGTTTGACCCTAAGAGGGAAACCTGGCCTGAAGAGTTAACTTTAGAGGAGGAGAGGGGATAAACTGAAGAAAAAGAAAGAAGCATTTTCATCTGTAGTTTTCTGACTCAAGCAGGTCTATTTACCTCTTATGCTCTAGTGAATTTTTCCTTGAAGTTTCCTTGGACACATTTACCCCTAAAGAAGTCTAGTTCCTCCCTGGTCACATTCTGGGCAGTAGAGAGCTTCTTAAATATTTCCCCTTGGCAGGAAAGAGTACAACAATGAAGGATATTTCCCAATTGCCCAACTTAAAATTCTCCTCCCCAAAATATTTCCAAATTAGCTCCCTCCCCACTCTGATGTTTCTTATTCATCTTCCCTTCTGTACTTTTGTCCTCTGTTTGAACTCTATTCCTTTTTACTTGTTTGCCTGATGTTTTCAGGAGTGGGTTATGTAGACAGCCTCTGAGGTCCTGCCTAATACCAGCTCTGAGATATGATTCTCTCCCTGGCGCAGTTGTGTTTATGGGCAGGTGTCCTCTCACCCCCCCTAGATAGGATCTTTTCTCTCTCAGCCCTTAATGGACACAGAATACTTAGGGCTTGATCCATTTAAGTGCTGTCCTAGGGTAAGCAAAACTCAGAGAATGAAAATAACTTAGCTTAGGCCTGCACCAAGCTAATCACCATTGCTTCGGCTCCAGCTCTGTCCCTCTATTATCTAACAAAGTCCCAAAAGAAATTGGTGAGAAACCCCTGAACATCAGCTGCTTATAGTATGAAGGATTTGAGGGAATGGTGCTTCAAACATCACTGGGAGACCCGCGGCCTCCCAAAGTAAATCCCATTTCACCTTACTTCTAGTTTTAAGTTTTTCTTGGATCAAACCTAAATTTAACTCTTGGCTCCTTCTACCCAGGATCCCTAATTCTTCTCTCTGAGTCCAAAAGGAGGAAGTGCTATCCCTCTTCCAAATGACAGCCCTTCAGATTCTCCACAACACTCCATATGAAACAGTCTGTATTTGACATGAGCTGGAGGCCTTTCACAACCCTAGTTGTTCTCCCCTGCAGGCATAAAAACCTCATGAACAGTTGTCTCAGTCTGTAACAGCAATTTTAGGGAAGTTTTCTCAAGGGAATCAGATGGAACAACAATGCTTCAACCAATTTGTCTTTATCAGAGCCCATATGAACTAACAAAGGGGCTTCCCAAAACCCAAGAGGAGATATTCAGGAACATGAGTGGAGAGGGATTTGAGGCAGAGGTGACAAAGGAAAAGGCCCTGGCTCTGAGGAACTAGGACCTACATTTAAATCCTGTCTCTGATGCTTGCTTTGGACAAGTTATAAGCACCTTCTAAAAATTGATAATGGCACAGCCAAAAGCATGGAGGTGGGAAATTGAAAGACCTTGATTAGGAGTCTGGTGGGAGTTGCATTGTTGTTGTCATGGAGCAATGGGAAATGAGGCTGGAAAGCTAGGGGGGGCACTATAGGAGGCAATATGATAAAAGATAAAGAGTATGGGATTTTAGCGTCAGGAAATCTGGATTAAAATTTTGGCTCTGCCATTTACTGACTATGGAACAAAGGGTATTTAATCTCTCAAACCTTAGCTTAGTTCTCTGTAAAATGAGGGGATTGATCCTTCTTCTATGATCCCTTCTCGATGTACATCTATGATCTTAGGTTGGGACCAAACTGAGGAAGACCCTAAGCGTAGGCCCAGAAATGCATTTGGACTCAACTCTTGTGAGAAGTAGGGTAACTTGGTTAAAGTAGAAATATCATTATTGATAGTGATGGTCAATATTATAATGTGTACCTTCCTTGACTAAAAAGAGTAGATCTCTCCAAGGTAGCTATTCATTTGGTTTCTTCCCCCGAACATGTATCACTTCATCAATTTTTTGTTGTTTGTGGTTGGCAGAGCTTGTGACCCCACAAGCATTGAAATTTCTTGTGAGGAAGATAGTGTCCCTCAGTAAGAACAGCTCAGGTCACTGAGAAGCTAAATGATCTGTCCTGGGTCACAATTCAGCAATACAAGAGGCTTGAATCCTGGTCTTGTTGGATCTGAACCCTAGCTCCCTAGCCGTTACTCTATGTTGTCTGTAAAAAAAAATTTCTGGGACAGCTAGGGAGTGCAGTGGATAGAACACTAGCCCTGAAGTCAGGAGGACCTGAATTCAAATCTGACCTCAGACACAACACTTCTACCTGTGTGACCCTGGGCAAGTCACTTAACCCCAATTGTCTCAGCAAAAGGAAAAAAAGAAAGGAAAGAAATAAAATCTAATAGAAATAATCCTATGAAAGATTTTTTTGCCAAATGGATGAGTAAATAAATGATCTCCAGATAACCACTCAACTTTAGGTCTGAGAGAGAGAGAGAAGAAGACCTAATCTGAAAGAAATCAGGTTATGAGTACATAAAAGAGGTATTTGTTTCTAAAAAAATGTTATTTTGGTAATTGGTGGAGACACTTAGGATGTGACTTGATGGGTTTTCTAATTTGAGTCTATTAAATTCAACTTCAAAACATTTATTAAATCTTTACAAAGTACCAAGCACTGTGTTAGGTGCTGGAGATATAAAACCCATTAAAAAAATAAATTAATTAAATTAAATTTAAAAAAAAGAAGGAAGGACAGATCCTTGACCTTCAAAAGTTTACATTCTATTAAGGGGAAATGACATACATAGAAAATTAGAAGCAAAATGTGTTGCAAGATAGTTTCTGGGTTTCTCACTGAAGTCACAGGACAATAAATAGTCAAACCCTGCATAGTAGCAAGCATTGTTATTGTTTATTCCTGGCAAAGACATCAGAGTGATGGCCATTTCCTTCTCCAGCTCATTTTACAGATAAGGAAACTGAGTCTAACAGAGTAAAATGATTTGCTAGGATCACACAGCCAGTAAATGGCTAAGACCACATTTGAATTCAAGGAGATAAGTCTCCCTGACTCCATGCTCAGCCTCCATCCGCTGTACCATCTAGATGCCCTCACAGTAGCAATAGTGAGGCTGATTTACATTTCTTGAGGAGATCTCATTCTCTCTAAAGGAATCAATGGGAAGAGACTCTTCACACATTTCTGAATGTCATTTATTCAGACTCTTTCCCTGTCTTCATGACTTGGCTAGTTAAAAGTGAGTTTGAACATTATTATACCCTCCCCAGTCCCACATGCAAATAAAATCCTTGCTCTCCCTTTCCTTCTGCTAGCTGACAATCATCTATAGGAACCTGTGCATTTGCTTCTCCTAGAGGGCAGGAGAAATCTGTAATAGTCCCCTTCAGACAGATCATAACAGAGACAAGGCGTTATGACAGCATGGGGCAGGGACATATTGTTTTTGTTATTATTGTGATGGTCAGTATTATTATTCCATTGAAAAAAGGCTCTTTGCCCAGAGTCCTTCCTCCATCACATTCCAGTGAAGAGAAAGGAAGATCCTGTTTATTTCCTGTCTAAGGGATTGATTGTGGAGTTGGCTAGAGCTCCAAAAACAGGAACAAACTCTCTCCTGGACCCTAGCCAAAGGAGTCCAAAGAAGGATGGGGGGGTCAGTTCAAAAAGATAGAGATGGTCAGGAAGGATTTTCCATTTCTGATCCATTTCTAAGTCCTCTTTCATTTCTTTCTGTCCTAGAACCTTGGGTAGCTGAGTCAACTGGTGAGTCAACAATCCGTGCTGAGATTTGGGGCTTTGCAGCTTTTGGTTCCAAGACTGTCTTTTTTTCCCATCTTGAAAAGAATGAACCTTCTGACACAATTAAATATAATGAGTTTTGAGAATGCTTCTTGATTTTTGATTAATTAGGAGAGGAATTTCTTCTCCCCCCCCAAAAAAAAAGCTCTTCTAACATAGTGGGGGGGGGAAAGCATTGGATTTGGGGTAGAAAGATCTGGTCCTCTATTCTATCTCTTACTATTCAAGATGTGACCTTAGGCAATTAACCAATCAAACAATAAACATTTATTAAGTGCCTATTAGCTACAAGTGCAGGGGACACATCAACAACAATAACAAAATAGTATCTACTTTCAAGGAATTTGCTTTTTAACAGAGGGAACAATATGTATAAATATGTATTCTCTGGACTGAGATCAGGGATTCTTAACTTTTTGTGTTAAGGAACTCTTTAGCAAGTAATATAGTGAAGCTTCTAAACCACTCAGAATATTATTTGTTTGTTTTTTAAATTGTTTTAATGTATTAAATATAATTTAACAAAAATAAAGCTGAAATTGGTTTCTATCTTGGTTCATGGATCCCCTGAAATCTCTCCACTATGATGTGGATTCCAAGTTGATAACTCCTGGCCTAAATGGCTTCCAAGGTCTGACTCTGCTCTAACTCTATTATTCTGTGGCCTCACAGGGCTCAGAAGGTCACCATCAGGAATTACTTGGTTTTTGTTCTTCAGGAATTTTTTCTATCAAAATGCAAATACTCCTGAAGGAGTAACACCATAAACTTTTATCTGTCACTAATACATGGGCTTTAGTTTAATCTTCTGAGAATACAAAAGAAAGCATTGTAAAATTCCATCATTTCCCCAAGGGCCTCCCCAGTTTGTTGTTGTTCAATCCTGTCTGACTCTTCCTGATCCTGTTTGGAATTTCCTTGGCAAAGATCAGAATTGGTTTGCCATTTCCTTCTCCAGCTCATTTTACAGATGAGGAAACTGAGACAGAGTTAAGTGAGTTGCCCAGGATCAAACAAGTAGTAAATGGTCTGTGTCCCCCTAATAAGGAAGAACCAAGGAGCATTGGTTTGGGCTTGTACAGATGGCTCTGTGGTTGAGTAAAGGTTTATACTGACTCTTGAAATAAAAATGACAGCTGGTATTTATATGGGCTTTCTAGTTATTTCATCAGAACCTCCTGGTTAGTCCCATGATTATTAACTTCATTTTACAGATTGGGAAACTGCCTCAGTAATTTGCCCCAGGTCCTGTAGGAGGTAAATAACAGAAACAGGATTCAAGTCTAATCCTAAATCTTCTGTTTTCATCACAGTCCTTCCCATAATGCCCACAGCTACCTCCCAGTGGGCCCTCCCCTTGGGAGGGGAATACTTTCCAAAGAGGAAGGAACATAGAAGATTGCAGTTCTGGAGATAGAGAATCAATGTACAGATCCTGCTTTGGATGCTTGCTACCTATGTGAACAGTGAACAAAATCACCAAACTTTCCTGGGCATCATACCTATAAAAATTAGACAATTGCACTAGACAGCCTCTGAGTTTTCCTTTCAAACTTTTAAATAGCAATGGCTTGGGGACAGCTGGGTGGCAGTAGATAGAGGACTAGCCTTGAAGTCAGGAGGCCCTGAGTTCAAATTTGACCTCAGACACTTAATACTTCCTAGCTGTGTGATCCTGGGCAAGTCACAACTAGTAAGAGTCTGAGGTCAGATTTGAACTCGGGGAGATGGGTCTTCTGGACTCCAGATCTGGAGTTTTGTGCCATAGCTTCCCCAAGAGGAGGGTTTTCAACTTCAATTAAAGTCAGGGTGCTTCAACTTTGGTGATAGCATCATGTAAATGTTGAAAGGGGCCCCGGAGATCAGCTAAGTCAGTTTCCTTATTTTATGGCTGGAGAGACAAAAGTCCCCATGGGTTCAATGGCAAGCCTAGAGTCTAAGTGTCGATGAAGGGACTGGAAGCCAGCATGGCTTACCTGGCTGGGGCTGGGGGCTGGGGAGAAAACCTGGGGAGCCTGTTCTCCTGCTAGGAAGAAAAGTGACCCCAGGAAGCACAGGGGAACGGCAGTCACCAGCGAGGAGCTTGTAAGAGATGCCATTTCATATCTAATCACTTCCTGTCACATTGGAGCCATTTTCCTCATATGGAACCTCACGCTGATGGATCAGAAATAACATTTTCAAAGTTATATCTGCAAGAAAATGGCTATTAATGTTCTTCCTCTCCTTTTAGAGCACTGAGGAATACATATTAATTTTCTCTCTACTTATATTGCCTATTTGCAAATTGTATTCACTACCCAGTGCTATAATTTGTCTACCACCAAAGAGATTATGATGAATAAATGTGCTCCTGGAAATATAATAAAATAAAACAATTTGTCACCGAGATTTATTTTTATAATTATTTACAGGGATTATTTTAGGATATATGGGGAACAATAATAATAACACTCATGCAAGAGTTTGGGCTTGATTTACCAATATTAATTTCAGGAGCCTCTCCTAACTCCTAAGAGATGGGCCAGAACTCTCCCTGCAGCTCTAGGCCAAGAACAAAATAAATGTCACTTTCTGACTCTGTAGGTTAGCAGCTAGAGGAAGAGAAGGCTGAGGGCAAGAGATGAATAGCTATTTAATAATGGTTGTTGAAGTGAAATAGTGAAAAGAGCCCTGGCTTGGGGGACAGGAGAACCGGGACTCTGCCATTAACTGGCAGTTGAGCCATGAGGAAATCACCAAAGTCTCTGGGTTCTAGGCTCCTCATCTACAAAATGAAGATGGTCTCTAAGGTCCCTTACAACTCTAAAATTAAATAAAACTAATACGTTTAGTTTTCCCGAAAAAAAATTCTAGGAAGAAGTGGCAGAGAGAATTAGCTAGCAAAAAGGGATCTAGAATCAGGAAGTCTCATCTTCCTGAGATCAAAGCCACTTTCAGACACTTCCTAGCTTCGTGATCCTGGGTAAGTCATTTAACCCCATTTATCTTAGTTTCCTCATCTGTAAAATGGGCTGAATGGCAAATCATTCTAGAATCTTTGCCCCAAAACCCCAAATGGGTCATGGAGAATTGTCCACAACTGAAATAAATGAATAAAATTTCCTTCAATGATGTGGGTGGACTTTTTCAGACAAAGACTAGATGTAGCGTGCCCAGAGAAGAGCTGGAAAGCTGGGCAGAATTGGAGGCTGAAACCCGAGTTGGAATTTTGGTTCTGTGTTTTGCTATTTCTGGGGCCTTGGGGAGGGTGCCCTGGGCTTCACTTAACTCATCTCTAACCTAAAGTCTCTTCCTGCTTAAAATCTAAGAGATTCATGGTCCTGTTTCCTAGTCATACCAGGATTTAAATTTTCCCATCACCTGACAAGACCCCTGTGTGGGGGTTGAGGCAATTGGGGTTAAATGACTTGTCCAGGGTGATACTGCTAGTAAATATTAAATTTCTGAGGTCAGATTTGAACTCAGGTCCTCTTGATTTTGGAGCCAGTACTCTGCACACTGTACCATCAGGTCCTGTGTTGCTGGGTTTCAGGGTCAATGGCCTTCAGAAATTCACAGAAGGTCCCTCTTTTCCAGAAATCATTTCAGCCTTCAAGAATTTGTTCTCCTGTTATCTCATCTGAGTTTTGTAAAGGAGAGAGAGCAGAAAGCACAAGGTATCACCCCTCAGACACTGGCACACAGGACCACGTGGGCACCATGTACTGGACAGACATACCCACATATCACCGTGACATCCTGGATCTGACAAGGAGCCAGTTTTGGTGGGCTTCATGGCTGTTTCTCACTCTTACCCCTGCCTTAAACTTACAGCTGTCTTAAGATGTACTACCAGCTCTACAAATGCTGCTATCATTTTTTTTAAGTCTGGGAAACTCTTTCTTTGCAGATAGTCTAAGAATCTGGCAGGCAACATGGCACTGTGGTAAGAATACTTGACCTCAGAACTTGCCAGAGAAGCTCACTATTCTAGTTACTCTGAGCAAGTCACTTAACTGGGCTTTACTTTCCTAATCTGTAAAGTGGTCAATGGACTAGATGGCCTCAGAGGTACTTGCCCACTCTACAGCTAGGATACTATGTAATTTTCAGTACTTTCTCAACCCTCTTCCACCACTCTATCACCGACCATCACTGCAGAACAGAAGGTTCCTGCGGAGAACAGAGGGTCATTTTACATTTGTGTTGGGCTCTGTGGATCACTTTAATCACCTAATGGGCAACATTCTGGGTGAGCTTCTGATGACCAACTAGGGACAGAATCACACAGGCCTGGAGAAGCTGAAGGATTCCTTTACTGGTAGAGGCTGATGGATTCATGGAAGTATCAGATTGCACTGAAGAGCATGAAAAATTTCTCAGACTTGGGTCTTTAATACTTTGATAGCCTGCATTTCAGTGTAATTGATTTCCTTTATGATCCTATGCATTTTGTATGATGCATTTGAAAGCATGATTCAGAGAATGGATCCATAGGCTTCATCCAGACATTGCTAAAGGGATCCAACACACACACACATACACACACACACACACACACACTCACACACACACACGAGAGAGAGAGAGAGAGAGAGAGAGAGAGAGAGAGAGAGAGAGAGAGAGAGACAGAGACAGAGACAGAGACAGAGAGGGAGAAAGAGAGAGACAGAGATAGAAAGACAGTGACAAAGAGAAACAGAAAGGGGGGAGAGACAGAGACAGAGAGAGAGAAAAAAACAGAGTCACAGAGAGACAGAGACAGAGAAACAGAGAGAAACAAAGAGGCAGAGAGACAAAGAGAAAGAGACAGAGACAGAGAAAGAGAGAGACAGAGAGAGACAGAGAGAGAGAGAGAGAGAGAGAGAGAGAGAGAGAGAGAGAGAGAGAGAGCGCCGTCTAACTAGGTGATGTTACTAGAATTAGAATCTTCCATTTGTAAGATTATAAGATTCCATGATTCCCCAGTGTGGTCCTGCTCCTGGAACACAGAGAGACTAAGAAATGCTAGGAAAAAGAAGGGAAGAAGAGGCATAGCAGCTTGACATTAAAAGAAAGAAAAAGAATCTTCACTATCAATAACAAAGTGTAGAAAGCTTGCAGAGCCCTATTCCATTCTCAATTCAATTCCTGCACTATATTTATACATATGCTGGCCATTGTACTAGGTTCTGATCATACAACTATGAAAAAAAAAAAAAAGATAAAGGAAATTCTTACCCTGGAGGAGCTTACAATTCAAGAAGGAAATGAGTCATTTATATAAATAAGCATAATTTAATTTTGAAAATGATTGAGTAGATAGAGAGGCCAAACAGAATGGCAACCATACAGCATCTACAAGTCACTGCTCAAGAAATTCCTCCTGCCCAGGATGTCTTTCATCATCGCTCCCACTTAACTCTGTTCTGTTCATCCTTCAGGACCCAGCTCAATCCCATCTCCTTCATGAAACCATGGCCAACCACATGTGTGTTGTAGATAATAGGAGAATCCTTAGAAGTCATCAAGGTCAATGCCTTCATACTACACAGGACACAAAGCCCAAGGAGGTCAGCAGAGCCAGCAAGTGAGGATTAGAATGAAGTTCTTCAGGGAAAGCTAGATGGAGCCACTGCTATAAAGTAGCAGTCCTGGAATTAGGAAGATCTGAGTTCAAATCCAGCCTCACTCACCTAATACTGATTAGTTATGTGATCCTGGGCAAGTCACTTAACTCAATTTCCTTTCCTTTCCCCCTCCCAAAAAAAGAACCTAATTGCTCCTTCTGTTTATTCTCTGTACCACTCATCTGACACATGCTCCTTCCTATTACTATTTGCCCTCTGATGGGCTACAGGTCTGTCCTTTATCTCTTTTAACTAGACTGACCATCAACCCCTTCCAGGCCTCCTTTCCCAGATTCTCCCAACTGAAAGGTTTTTTCTCACTGATCAAATTTTCCTCCGCTACTTTTTCAACAATAGGTATCTCTTTGCTCCCTCCTTTCCATTCTTGATTCACATCCAGCCCTAAATACATTTTTATTGAATTGAATTTAGAGTAAGGTATCACTGTTCTACCTCTCTGTTTTGAATACTATGATAAAAAGATATTTTCCATAAGATTATATGATGATAATGCCTTGATATTGTCCATTCGCTGCATTTCTAGACTGGCATTTAGGCTTTGGTTAAAGATGTCCAGTGAGGGAGAAACCATTCATCATCATCAACGTTATTATCATCTTTTCTTCTTCTTCTTCTTCTTCTTCTTCTTCTTCTTCTTCTTCTTCTTCTTCTTCTTCTTCTTCTTCTTCTTCTTCTTCTTCTTCTTCTTCTTCTTCTTCTTCTTCTTCTTCTTCTTCTTCTTCTTCTTCTTCTTCCTCTTCTTCTTCTTCTTCTTATCCTCTTTCTCCTCCCTCCACTCTTATATTTTATATACCTTTTTTCTGTCTCTCTCCCTCTCTTCCTTTCTCTCTCATATATATACATACATACACACATGGGCCATATTGATCCTATTTCCATATTCCTCACATTCATCCTGATGCAATAGAAAATGGGTGGTGGGATCACTTCTTATTATCTGTGTGACATTGGGCAAGTCCCCAAATCTTCCTGCTCTTTAGCTTCTTTATCTATAAAATGGAGAGATTAGACTAGATGATCTTGAAGGTCCCTTGGAGTTCTAAATCCATGGTCCTATGATGTAATCAACCATCCCTCCCAGTTCAGAACTTCATTGCTGGCACCCTGCTCCCAAGTCTCTCCCCTCTCCAACCCAGCCTACAATACTTGCCCAAATCAATCTCAAAATCACTATCAATTCTATAGAATCCTGGGTTGGGGGAAGGTTGCCAGTGATAAAGGGGAGGGAGAGAATGGAGAGCCTGTGTCCAGAGTCATCCCACAGTTCAGAGAGACTTAGCTTCTCTGGTATGGAACTTTCACTCAAAGCTGCTGAGGAAAAATGAGTCACCAAAGTGACAGGTTCTACACAAGAAAGGATGACCTACCTTCAGGGGTCACAAAGACAAGGTGGGGTGCGTGCCTTTTAGCATTTGAGGGGGAACAGGTTTACTAATTATCAGTCATTTCCACCTCTCAAGCTCTTGTCAGCCTTTGAGATGCAGGGCATAAAAGAATTCCCCAGTTCTGCTCCCCCTTCTCTCCATTTCCTCACACCCCCTTCCTTCTGCATTTCAAACAGATGACTAATGTTTGTCAGAGACTGAGTCACTCCACAGCAGTCCTATTCTCCCTTAAGTACTGAAGAATTTCTAGTTCAGAGAAGAGAGAGGGTCTCTTTTTTGAGCCGCCTTTGGTGTTGTGGGTGGGGGGAAAGGGCCTAGAAAAAAATGGCAGGCAGGTGATTTCTCTGGACTGAGAGTTGCTCCTGGAGGGCTCTTTGTTGAATCATCAAGAGTTCCTGCACATAGAATTGGGAAGGCTTTGAAAAGCCATCTAGGGAGAGTGGAAATCTTCAACATAAAGAAAAACCAACTCACTTCCAGTTGATCAATGATGGACAGAGGTAGCTACACCCAGAGAAGAAACACTGGGAAGTGAATGTAAATTGTTAGCACTAATATCTGTCTGCCCAGGTTACATGTACCTTCGGAATCTAAAGTTTATTGTACAACAAGAAAATGATATTCACACACATGTATTGTATCTAGACTATATTGTAACACATGTAAAATGTATGGAATTGCCTGTCATCGGGGGGAGGGGAATAGAGGGAGGGGGGGATAATTTGGAAAAATGAATACAAGGGATAATATTATAAAATATATATATATATATATATATATATATAAAATAAAAAATTATTAATTAAAAAAAAAGAAATGATATTCGGAAAAAAAAAAGAAAGAAAAGAAAAGCCATCTAGGCTAATCCCCTCATTTACAAATGAGGAAACTGAGGCTCACAGAGATTTGCCCAGAGCCATAGAGGAAATGGACATTGGGAGAGAGAATTTCAAAACAGGTCCGTTTATGCCAGAACCACTTCCCAATGCTACTCCCCAGCTTAGAAAACGTATTGGGGGGGGGGGCAGCTAGGTGGTGCAGTGGATAGAGCACCAGCCTTGAATTCAGGAGGACCCGAGTTCAAATCTGATCTCAGACACTTAACACTTCCTAGCTGTGTGACCCTGGGCAAGTCACTTAACCCCAGCCTCAGGGAAAAAATAATAATAATAATAATAATAATAATAAATGAAAAGGTATTAGGGCTCTGGTATTGGAAAGGCCATAGGAAGGAGACTCCATTGAATGGATTTTGTGGAAGGTACAAGTCTTTTTTTTTCCTTTGTCCCACTCAAATTTAGCTGCCCAATAAATCTCTCTGCTTATTAACTTTCCTTGAGTTTAATAACAGCTTAAATTCCCAAAGTCCTTTATTTTTTATTTTATAGATATTATCTCACTCGGTATTATGGAAATAGGTATTATTGTTGTGACCATTTTAACATTTTATTATGAAAGTTAATGATTTGAAAATGGTCACCTAGTAGCGGAAGGAAGATTTGGACCCAGGTTTCTCTTGATTCCAAGACTAGTACTACACTATGTTGCCTCTTTGATTGAAAAATATTATCTTAAAGAATTCATTAATCCAACAAATCAATGTCTACTATGTTCTTGACACTATTCTAGACATGCAGGGAAATACAAAGGCATAAAAGACTTGATCCCTGACCCTAAAAAAGGTATAATTTGGAAAACAGAACAGATATAAATATATATATATATATACACTAAATATGTATATTGTGTATATATACATAATATGTATATTAAAATAATTTGTAGAGTGCGGATGTTATAAAACAGGATATATTTGAGAATTAACATGAACTATGGAGACAATAAGAAGTATGGTCCATGGAAGGAAGTGGCTGGAACAACTTCTTAGCAAAGGTGGTTGATGTGGTAGAAAGAGCACAGAAGAAAGTTCTTGCACTGTTTCTGGGTTACTCTTTGACTTTGGGCTAGTCTTTAACAACTCCATGGACCTCATCTGTTTCCTCGTCTGTAAAATGAGAAGATCGGGCTAATTAATATTTAGTCACTTCCAAGGCTTGATCTGCAACTTTTACGATAGACATGGTTTAGTCAGCAGTAAAGAGAGGGGAAATAACAAAGGAAAAGAAGGATGACCTGAGCGTAGTCATGGAGGTAGGAATCCAGACTCCATGTTTGTCTCAATTGGAATAGAAATCTTGTGCTAAGGATTATCAGTAAATATGGTTCTTTAGAAAAGTAGAATATGGACAGAGAGTGGAGGATAAGAATTTTAGACTTTAATTCTTTAGGCAGAGAAGGGAGCAGGGCATAGAGGACAATGGACCAGCTTGGGAGTCTAAAAGACCCGAGTTTAAGACCAACCTCTACCATAATACTTGCTGTGTGAACTTGGACAAATTGTTTAACCAAGGTGATTCCAAAAAACTCTCTAATACTAAAAGTTGCAGTGTGGGTACAGAGACTAGAAGAGAGAATTTCCTCACTGGGAAATCCCAGGCTGGATAGAAGCAAATTATAGTCTTTTGTTGATTTGCATTGTCAAACAGAGTTCCTTACCCCACCGAAATCACAAGTCCTTAACAATGCTTTAGGCAAAAGGGAAACCTTTGAAGGTGTTTGTTTTTTAAATAGGACTGTGAACTAAGTGGTGTTTAAGGAAGATAAGTTTATCTGAGGTATTCAAGATCAGTTGAATTGAATCAGTTCAAAAAACAAAGTGACCAGATAAAAGCCTCAGATGAGAAAGGATGAGGTTCTGAATCAGGACAGGAGTAAGTAGGAATGGAGGGGAAACCTGAAGGTGGCTTATATTACCTCTCCCTTTCATCTGGAACAAAGTGTCCTATGTCTAAAGTCATGGAGTCTATTATTACTACCTGTTCTGATTTTGTAGTCTTTCTATCTGTCTTTTCTCTTTTCTCTACCCTGTTCTGTGCTTGATATAGCAAGAGACATTTCAAAGAACAACAGGATTTGGAAAATGATTAGATAAAAAGTCTGAAGAAGAGGTAGAAATCAATAATGGCTTTGAGGTTTGGAGCCAGGTTGAGGCTCTATCCAAGGTCAGATAAGGCCACCTTAGAGTCCCCTAGGCCAATCCTCAGGAGACCAAGACAATTAAAGGACAGTTTCCCAGGATTTGGGAATTGCTTCACTTCCCCCCCCCCCAAAAAAAAAAAAAAAAAAAACCTGTAACATGGAGTAGAAGCAGAGGGAGAAGGGACTAAGAGGAGCCAGAAGACGTGAAAGAGCTGAGTTAAGGTAGTAAGACCTTGGGAGGAAGAGAAAGCACCACAGTTATCCCAGTTCTGAGAGGTAGAGGAAGATGAAAGGAGAGCTGTGAAATCCCATATTCCTAGTAACTACCCTAGGACCTATAAGAGGGAAAAATGCTTTCTGCTCATATCTTTTTTCAGGAAATATCTAGATGTCCTTCCCTTACCCTAACCTAGTTGGTCTGTCTTGACCATATTCTTGGCTATCTGTTGGCAATTTGCCAGTTGCGACTGAATGGTGGGGAGGGTGAATGGGGGAGAAAGGTGAGGAGAAGTCAGTCTGCCTCCACTCAAAACCAGATCAAATATTTTAATTGAATCCACTGATCAGCGACTGATAGTTTCACTCATTTGTAGAAGCACAGAAGTCAGAAGGAATCTCAGAGGTGATCTAATCCAACAACTCTGGGATGGGAATTCCTTTTAGAACAAGTAGTAAAACTAACACTACTTAAAGAGCTCTAATGAGAGAGACCTTACTATCTATCTCCCTAAGGCATCCCTTCTACCTTTGGATTGCAATCTCCCCCTCACTGTTACTGTTTCATCCCTCTGGGGCCAAATAGAACAAATCTAATCTCTCATTCACAAGATATCCTTGGATATATTTGAATACAGATATCATGGGCCCCCTAAGTCTTCAGGTCTAAGATAAATATGCAGTTCTTTGAACTGATCCTCATTGACATGGTTTCTATTCACCTTAGATACCATTCTCTGAATGTGTTCCATATTTTCAGTCTCCTTCCTAAAATATGGTAGTAGGACTTGACAGAATACTCTGGATGTAGTTTTATTTGGGCAAGAGTATAATGGGACCATTACCTCCTTTATTTGGAGCATTTCCTCTCTCTTGAAAGCAGTTCAAGATTACATTAGCTTTGGGAGCTGCCATATTGCATTCTTGATTCATAAAGTCTTGAAATCCTCTAAAATGACCAAAGCAATTGACCAGCTGTCTTATGGAACTAGAATTGTTAAGGTGTTGATTTGTTGTCATTTAGTCAGCTAATTGGGTTTGGTGATAGACTCCCAACTCGATATCCCATTGCTGAGCATTGTACTTATGATTTGTGACTGAAAGAACTACCATCCAAGATAGCTTAAAAGCCAAATAAGAAAATCCGTCTCAGTTGAAAATGGAAACTGTTTCATGGTGGATAGAAGGTGTGATGAGAATCCAGAAGGTTTAGGCTTAAATGTCACCTTTAACAATTATCTTTATGATCATCTATGCCACTTAACAGTGAGTTTCAGTTCCTTCACCTCTGAAAAGAGGATATTATAAGTATTACCTATTTCACAGAGTTGTAAAGGCCAATGAGACAGTGTAATTGCAAATATTAGAGCTATATATAGAGTGTCCCAAAAAGTCGTAAAGCACCTTAAATCTATTTAAGTTTAAAACTACCCTCAAACTTTTGGGACATCCTGTATAAGGATTATCTATTATTATCATATCTTTTAAATACAAAACTTTATCACTCAGACTTGACTCCCAAATAATTGGACTTAGACCCTAAATCTTCCTTGTATAAATTCTGTCATTTAATTTTGCTGTATATGAATTATGCTACATATTATATATGAATCTGAAAGACCACTCAGTCTTAGTTGAATAACTGAATAAATAGAGGCAGCTGGGGATAAATGATTAGAGAGATTCTGGAGAAGTGGTGGAGTTATTATAAACCTGTCCTACCAATAAGATGAAGGCTGGAGGAATCTTTTAGACAGGCAGGTTCAACAGAGCCTGAGGGTTATGAAACAGGGGTAAAAAGAAAAAAAAAACAAAAAACTAGGTGTCTATTTCTCACCATTGGAAAGAGCCAAGGTCTTCCCACTAGGCTGATTTCTGCCATCAGGATGACATGGCTAACTCTGTGAGATGATCAACTGTGATAAACTTAGTTCTTCTCAACGATACAATTATGGAAGACAATTCAAAAGACTTGTGATGGGAAAATGCTAACCACATCCAGAAAAAGAACTATAGAGTCTGAATGCAGATCTAAGCATACTATTTCCATTTTCCCACTTTCCCTTTTGTTCTGGTTGTTCTTTTCCAACATGATTAATGTGGAAATATATTTAATATGATTATATAACCTATATCGGATTGTTTACTGTCTTGGGAAGGAGGGAGGGGGAAAATCTAGAACTCAAAATCCTATAAAAGTGAATGTTGAAAACTATCTCCACATCTAATTAGAGGAAATAAAATACTGTGGGGGGGGGGGGAGGGAGGAGTGGTTACTAGTTATGACTATTCCCCAGATGATAATTTTGAACAAATAAAGTCAAGATTTACAACCAAAATCACCTTTCTTACCTAACGAATATGCTCCAAAGAAACCAAATAGGATAGAGAGAATTAGGCCAGGGGAAGGGACATGCACCCAAAGAGTCTTCCAAACCAAGGACAAAGAAAAAGTATACAAATTCAAAGCAGAATGGTCAGCCAAGGAAGCAGAATCTTTGGGAGCTAAATGAAGGAATTCTTTCTACAACTGGGATTAGGGTATACAATGGTTATACAACACGATCTAAAGCAAGGAAAAGGGACTGTAACAGAGAGGACCCAAACACAAAAGTAAGACTGAGAACAGGTTCTACAAGTGGAAGAGGGCATTCCCCTCCTTATCTAGAAGCAGTGCCAATTCAAATCTACCTCAGGCTAGAAGATTTATGTACTTTAGTTTTGACCCCACTTTCCTTCCCACCAAAAAAAAAAAAAAAAAAAAAAAAGTTAAAATGAAACTAAGAGATTGTGACATTCCATAAACTGTACAGGCTGAGTCAATCTGTGGCCAGGTAACAGTTTCTGTTAGTTTTCTTTTGTTTTCCTTGGTTTTCTTGTAAAAGCTCCTTCTGAAAACTTTCCACCTTATCTGGGATGAACTGAAGGGATTTTTCCATACCTCTGCCAGTATAGGTGAGAGAAATCTATGCTCTTCTAATAGTCAAGTGAAATGGGTAATAAAAATGTTGGGTCAATCCCAGAATCAAAAAAGAACCTGTGAAATTGAAATGAGGGGAGATTAATCTAATAGAGCAAGAGTGGGGTGTAGCTGGGAAGACCGATCTCCCCTCTCCAGCTTCTCAAATGCTTTCTATTCCCCACACTAGCAATCTTCTCACCCTCTGCTGAACATCCTTCAGGACTAGCTCAAGTGGTGATTTCTTCCCTAGACATCTCCATCCCACAGTGATTGTTCTCTCCTCCAATGGGCCATGCATGTACTCTCTGTACTATGTCAACACCTCTCGTGTTCAACCAGTAGCATCCTTAGGCTAAGAAGCTTGAAGGAACACGTAAACCCAAAGTCCTCATATCACCTTTAAATGAAAGGCAGCCTGGCAGAATGCTCAAAGAGCTAAATTTGGCAATAGAGAGACTCAGGTTTAAATCCCAATTGTTTACTAGTTTTATGAGGCTGGACAAGTCTCAGCCTCAATTCTTCATTTATAAAATGAATTTGAAGATAGCTGGAGCATGTACAGTCATATTATCCCATCCCTCTCACTTTGTGGATTAGGAGGCCCAGTTAATACAGATAGGAAATGGATTAGATTCCAATTTAGATTGTGTGGTTCTAAATGCAGGTTTCTGCATGAGTCTGTTGTTACCCATTTCTTCATCTCCCCAATTAGACTGTAAGTTGATTGAGGGTAGGGACTGTATTTTCTATCTTGATTTATCTACCACAGGACCTGTACTTTAGATCTAAAGATTCACAACAAAGATTTTTGAATTAATGTAGATATAGATAGATAGATAGACAGATAGATAGACAGACAGACAGACAGACAGATAGATAGATAGATAGATAGATAGATAGATAGATAGATAGATAGATAGATAGATATCCTATCTGGTTTTTGCCACATATCCCAAAATCTAATCACCCTACCATTCTCTTCATAATGAGAATTCCCAGGTCAAACCATCTCTCTGTCTCTCTGTGTCTTTGTTGTCTCTAGCTCTCTGTCTCTGTCTCTTTCTGCTCCCTCCCTAATCAACATAATAAACAGTAGAATTAAGCGGCTATCCTTTAACTTGGTAAAGGAAGAAAATCAAAAGACCAGGCCAGCCCAGGTCAGAGCTAAAGAGAGGAAGCAGGAGGGAGGCAGGATGCCTCTCTCCAGAGGCACATTTTGTGCCTTTTACCTTGTGAAGTGGTAATTTGAAGTGTTTAAAACTTTTTTTTTTTGAAGAGGAGGGAGCAGGAAGAGTAATCTGCCCAAACTTGGCCTGAAGGGCTTTGGAAAAATCATTCAATTTAATTCAACAAACATTTGTCAAAGGCTTTTTAACTGAAAGACCTTGTACTGGATGCTTTACCATCTCCAATAAAAGGCCTATAATTATTCCCTCCCTCTCATCTACCCACCCAGGTGCTAGCAGATTT
This sequence comes from Sminthopsis crassicaudata, assembly GCF_048593235.1. Taxonomy (NCBI): domain Eukaryota; kingdom Metazoa; phylum Chordata; class Mammalia; order Dasyuromorphia; family Dasyuridae; genus Sminthopsis; species Sminthopsis crassicaudata. The sequence continues at coordinate 654,538,040 of NC_133618.1, forward strand.
CCCCCTTCCCAGAAATTACTGTGTATATATATATGAGTACATACGAATATATTTGTGTGCATATATATATATATATATACATATATATATATATATATAGTTTTTAATTAGATGTATTTGTACTGTGTACATATTCCTTCCTCCCTTCTTTAGGAAAGGAATCTGTCTGGTTTTTGACACTTTGAAGGGTCCAGCCTGTGATATCTCCAGTCCTCTTGATTTACATCTTGCCACAAACCCTGTTGGCTTCCTAGAAGGTGAGACTGGTGCCTTTGCACAACTTTTCCTAACTTAAATCCAGTTTATTTGCACGTCATGGCATCATTTCTCTGATGCCATGATCCTCTTCAGCTATGAAGAACAACCAACAATAACAATCATGGTATATGGGTATATAGGGTCTTCCACTGAGCAAACTCACTTCCTCAGTCCAATTCTCTCAAATCTACAGTCTTAAAGAGTTGCACTGAAGGGTTAGTTGATTCACCCAGGATTACACAGCTAGTTTGTGTCAGAGACAGGGCTTAAACCAAGTCTTTTTGTCATAGATGCTAGCACTCCATCTACTATGCTCTGAATTAATAATAAGTGTTTGTTGAATGAATGAATGTATGAATGAATCAGATTTATTCCTCAGATACAAAGATGGCAGAGGAGAAGAGCAGGAAGAAGAGAAAAAGGAAGAGAAGAAGGAGAAGAGAAGGAAGGAAGGAAGGAAGGAAAGAAGGAAGGAAGGAAGGAAGGAAGGAAGGAAGGAAGGAAGGAAGGAAGGAAGGAAGGAAGGAAGGAAGGAAGGAAGGAAGGAAGGGAGGGAGGGAGAGAGAAAAGAAAGAAAGAAAGAAAGAAAGAAAGAAAGAAAGAAAGAAAGAAAGAAAGAAAGAAAGAAAGAAAGAAAGAAAGAAAGAAAGAAAGAAAGAAAGAAAGAAAGAAAGAAAGAAAGAAAGAAAGAAAGAAAGAAAGAAAGAAAGAAAGAAAGAAAGAAAGAAAGAAAGAAAGAAAGAAAGAAAGAAAGAAAGAAAGAAAGAAAGAAAGAAAGAAAGAAAGAAAGAAAGAAAGAAAGAAAGAAAGAAAGAAAGAAAGAAAGAAAGAAAGAAAGAAAGAAAGAAAGAAAGAAAGAAAGAAAGAAAGAAAGAAAGAAAGAAAGAAAGAAAGAAAGAAAGAAAGAAAGAAAGAAAGAAAGAAAGAAAGAAAGAAAGAGCAAAAGCAAAAGAAAAGAAAGGACAACACTGTCTCTGCAGTCAGGCCTGGAAGGATTCAAGAGGTATACAAATTTAATACAAAATTGAGTAGTGGAGGCAACGGGGAAATCCAGACAAGATAAATAAATTGGAAAATTTGAAGGAGGACACTTTCCATTTTGGTGCGGATATCAGGGCAGGAGGCGGATTGGAAAGTGGAGGTGCGGAAGACTAGGTGAGTCTCCTCAGGATAAAAGATTGCGGCTCCGAGCCAGAGGTTCTTGATGGGACCTTTGGTACTAGCCCGGGGTGGGGGTGGGAGTGCTGAGCCAGGATGTGGACCAGGGTGGGACATTAGAAATATAGGACTAGTCCAGTATCACCTTTACCACAATGGAGAGCTAGGGAGATGCGTTTAGACGTTAGTCTTATTTAACGACTCTGGAAAATTACCTCCCAGGTGGGATAGAAGGAGACTGCGAATTTAACTCCGAGCAGGGCAGCTGGGACTAGAGGTACTGGGCGGCCCCCAGTTGAGCCCAGGAGGAGGTACGGAGGTCCAAGGGAGGCGGGCTCAGAGGGCTGACTACTGGCGCCGAAGGGGAGGGCCCTGCTCGCGTCACAGAGCAGCACCCTCCCCTAGCGGAAGTGTCGCTGGTCCTTCTTCCCTCCTTCCAGCCTGCCGGCTTCCCCTCTTCCCTTCCTTGCCTTTCCCGGGTTTCCCCTCCCGGCTTGCCGGGTTCTCCGTACCCATTTGACCAGGGGCCCGGCGCCCTGTGGGGAGGGGAGAGAGGAAATCCTGCGGCGTGTGTGCCTCAGTGCGTCCGTGTGTCCATCTGTGGCCGGGTCTGACTCTACCTCCTTCCCTCTTCCCCTCTTCTCTCTGCGGCTTGGGCAGGAGCAGCCTCCAGGGAGATCCGCAGGTAAAGTCAAGGCAACTCCGAGGCCCACGTGTGGGTGTCTGGGCCGGGGCCTAAGGGGAAGTAGGATGATAGGTAGGGGATAGCCCTGGGGTCACTTTAATTCATTTGGTCGATTTTTTCCTCAGTAACGGAAATCAGGGAGAGAAGTAGTTGGGTTGGGGGAACGACCGCTAATCTGCACTCTGGGAGCTCTCTGGGTCTGTCTGTCTCTCTTGTTTCTTAGAGGGGGAAGCATCAGACAGAGAAGAGACTGAGGAGTTTGGGGCTTATTTATTTATTTATTTATTTATTTTTTAAATTTATGTTTAATACTCTTTTCCCGGTTCTAGCTGCAGCTGCTGAGCCCGCAGCCGGCTGTGTGCGTGTGTGTGCTTGTGCGTGTCTGTGTGTGTGTGTGCGTGCGTATGTGTGCTTGTGCGTGTGTGTGTGTGTGTGTGTGTGTGTGTGTGTGTGTGCGCGCAGTTGAAGGGAGGGAGTGTATAAAGGGGATCGTCCTGACTGGGTTGTTGGAAGGAGTTCGGGAAGGGCCCTGAAGCGACGGCGCTTCCTTAGGTCCCCAGTTCCCGAGGCCTAAGGTGGGGATAGGGGAATGACAGCGCCCGCCAGTCCGCAGCCTCTTGATTGAGGAATCAGAATCAATAAAGAATTGATTGAATGAAAGATGTTGGGTTATTATTGATGGCGCGGACGAGGGTGCTTTTCTTGGGGGCGGGGGGAGCGGGGTCAGACCTGACCCAGTCTCCAATACAGAGCTGGAAGCCGTATCGGGGAGTCCTGGGGTCCGCAGCCCCGTGGGGGCGCGGCCTGAAGCCGCACAAACTTCCTCCGTCGTCACTTTTCTTCGGTCCTCAGCCCCGAGTGAGGCCGTATATAGCTTTTGAGAATTTGGGGACCAAGGACGGTGTCTCTTTTCCCCCATCTCCTATTCATTGTTCAGTTTAGGGGCTTAGGAACCCCCACACACAACCCCTCTCCCTCCACACACATAACCCCCCTGCAGTCCGCTCCTCCTCCCCTCCCCCTGCGGTCTCCCCGGCGCTTTAAATAATGATATTTGCATGCAGGGAGCGATTCATAAATATGTCAGGGCGGGTGAAATATAGGCAACATTTCAAACTTTCTATTTAAAAAACATGAATTATGGCCGCGGAAAATGTGTTCCCATTTAAGGGCGATACGAAGTATTTGGTGTCTCGTCCCCGGGCCCATCCATCACGCAGACAATAAAGAGAGTTTTTCGCCCTGACACCCACGATTTATGGGCGCCCTTCTCTGCCCTCATCACTCAGCCGCCGCGGCCGCCCCCATGACAGGCACCGCAGAGATACCGCCGCCCCCCAGCCCTGCGCAGCTCTGCGCCCCCGCCCCGACCCGAGAGGAGCCGCTGCTGCCCGAGGACCCCCGGCCAGACTGCAGCCGACCCGCCTATTTTAAGCTCCCATCTCCTTTAAAAAGAAAATGAAATGAAAATGAAAAATACAGCATCCCCACTAGTTCTTTTGCTTTCCCTCCGCGACCTTCCCGAGGGGGAAAGCGCCCCTATCCCAGGAAGGAGAGGGGCTAGGTTGGGATGAGGGAAGAGGACTTCAAAGAGAAAGGGGGCCTGCCAAGACTGGGGAGGAGGGGGGCGGAAGGAAAGAATCCTAGGCTCTTCTGGGAGGCCAGAGCGAGGGCTGGGGATGGGGGAGAGCGGCTGCGTAAATCAGGGAGAAGGGCACCGCAGGCGGCTTTATTTTCTTAATCAGATATTTCTCGCTTTTCCTCTCTAGGACTCTCCATCCCGGAGAGATTTCAGCACCCGGGCCTTGGGGTTTGGGGAAGGGGCAGCCAGCGACTTTGGAAGGTTGGGGCAGAAAGAGGAAGGGAGGGACTGAGTCTGCGGCTCAGGTTTGGGCATTTCTCTTCAGACTACGAAGCAGAGAAGTTCTCTTGCGGTCTCCGATGAAGTTTCTTTCGTTTCGTGGGTTTAAGGAGGACACACAAAGCCATTTCTAAGGCGAATACAGAGCCTTCTTCCAGAGAAGCAAGAAACGCTGGGAGCTGCATCCCCCCCACCCCCTCCACACACAATCCCCCCATATACACACACAAGCTGATTGAGGGGCGCTAAGATTATTTCTCACTTTAAAAAAATTAGTGCATCCTCCCCCACAGATACACTCAAATACCAATGAATCTCGGCAATAAATGTCTATTGCAACCTTTCCCCCCCACTCCTAAGGACAGAAAAAAAAGGAAGCAAGAGAACGAAGAGAAAGAGAAGGCAAGGCAGAAGAGAGGGATATCTATGAATTTATTCCCGGCAGACTCTACCCGTGACCCCGGGTGACCAAACCCTTCCCAGAGTATCCATCCTGTCCCTCCCTTCCTCCCTCCGCTGCTCTTCCCCCCCCCCCACACACACACACTCCTATCACACACTCCCCGCGGATATCTCTCTTCCTGCCCGGCCCCGATGTCTTGCCAACGTTGTTTCTTTAAAAAGCTCTTCCCCAAACTCGGCTGGAAACTTACGAGGATGAGAAGGCAGGCTCAGGGGCTGAAAATCCAGAGTGGGCTTTGCTATTGTTGATTTCTGGTTTTATTTTTTTCCACTGGGGAGGTCAGGGCTTGATTTCCTTTTCACTGGCACGGATAAAAAACTGCCGAGCGATCCTTGTCCCGCCTCCCTCGAAGCCTGAGGCTGAGCCGGTGTGCTCTGCCCTGCTCTGCCGCCTGAGAAATTGTGAGCCCCGCGTCCTGAGCACGACTGCCTGATCTCTCTGCATCCGGGTCTGGGGAGAAAGCTAGAGCAAGAAATGGGAGATCTAGATTTATTCGGATAAACACACAACCCACTGCATTTAAATAGATACTTTATTTTAATAACTGACGTGATTAAACACAGCAAATGCCCGATTCCTAGGGAGAGTATGGAAATATAAATGATAAAATATAAATATGCATATACATGCCCAGATACAATATTAATTAAATAGGTCTAGGCATTTACATTCACGTATGACAGGCTCGCTCTGAACACACATAGAGGAGCATGGCTATAATATATCTTGAAAACTAAATTTATAACTAGATGGAAAAATATAACTAGATGGAAAAATCAGAATCTTGATAAAGAATCTTAATACCAACATTTTGTAGATAAAATAAATCTGGACTAGATACAGCCTCTAAATAAGACAACTAACTGCACGGGTTTAAAATATCCAGTTATTTAGATACTCTCTGAATGGGCAAAGAGATACAATATGTCTGGCTATATTAGTAGCGATGTTGCATCAGTGTGCACTATAATAAATTCAACTGTATAGATATCTATGTGAGGACAGATGTAGAATGAATGCAGCTCTATATATAACTAAGGGACGGCATGAATAGAATGTATATCTGGTTCAATGTCAACTATTTAAATGGTTTTCAGAGGATACTACACCTAGACGAATGATTTTCTATATGTCTTCATGCCTATAATAATCTGGCGACACCTAGAAGTGTATAATAGCATGGGTATATTATATTCGATATATCGAATAGATAGCATAAAATGTATTTCTACTTGAAAAATGCTAGCGAGTTATAGGGCTTTTAGACTCCTGAGAACTGGGAGAATAGCGCCTGTGAATTCTAGTCCACTCTGAAAAGTGGGGGGTTGAAGATCAGGGTGCAGACCTGAGAATCCTTCAAACTTCAGGCCCCATCTCTGCCCCCCTTCCCCAGCAAAAATCCCATCCAACCTCACACATTACTCTCAGGTAAAGAGAGTTTTTGACTCGGGCTTAGAAGAGTGACCAAGTCTTGGGGTCAGGGGCTTTGCAGCATATTTGGATTAGGGACTGAGAAAGTTGACAAACGAGCAGGTCGAGTTTGTGCTGGTGTTTGAAGGAAATGCTAGAACTCCTAAAGCGACACAAAGAGCATATTTAGCACTGCTTGGGGAAGTTAAGGCCCAGCCGGTATAAGTCTCTGTCCTAAATCTTGTATTTATTTTGTAAACGTTAAGTCCTCCTCACACTTTCACATAATCATCCCTGGTGGCTTAAGAATGACCAGCGAGAGACTAAAAACTCCGGAGACCAAAAAAAAAAAAACAACAACAACAACAAAAAACTCCAATAAAAAAGAAACACGTCAACGATATTAATATAATATCATTAAATAATAATTCAATAAATACTGCGACAAGACTTCTTAACCTTTCTATTCCGATCTTCTCCCCGCACACACTACAAGCAAGACCAAAGTCTTGCTTCCCTCCCACTTCCAGCCCCCAAGCACTGCTTTTGAAATAAATTCCGAATGGGGAAGACTTAGTGCATCCCTGGAAAACACACTGAGTTCCCGAATTCGGCTTTCCTGCGAGAGGAAGGAAAGCAAACAGGACTCTGAATATAATGCATTATCTGTGATGTATAAAACAGACTATTCTTAGACATATATGAGAGAGAGAAAAAAGATTAAATATTCTTTCTGTGGCAATCCAGGGAGATGAAGAAAGAGAGGGAAAGCGAGAAAGAAGGCAAAGAAATGAAAAAGAAGAAACTAGGAGGAAAAGGAAGAAAAAAAGGGAGGAGAAAGAGGGGAGGGGAAAAAAATACAGAAAAGTGCAAAAACAGACGAGGAAAGGGGGAAAGAGAGTGCAACCGAGGGGCGCGCCCAAGTGAGGGAGGAACAGCCAGGTCCCAAGGTCTTGTATTTTTTTTTTCTCCGCACACTCAACCCCTAGAGCGGAGGAAAGCTGTTGAGAGACCCCAGTACTGCCGATTGAACAGTTAAAACAATAGTTTAGTTCTCAGATCCAAAAACATCGCCAGGGCTGGACAAACTGACTCGGAATGGGTTGCTCGGTTATGGGCTTCCTCCATCTTCCTCTTCCTCCTCTTCCCAGGAGGACGCGAAGGGTGAGGGTGGGGGGTGGGGGTGGGGGTGGGGGTGGGGAGAGGCGCCGGTCCGGGATTTTTGGGCGCTCTGGGCCAGGGTTTCCAGCTCGCCGGGCCTGACCTGTCAAGCGGATTATCTTAGAGGGAGATTAATAGGGGAGGCGGGCTGCAATAATAATCGTTTTGTTTGATGTGACAACTCTGATAGGCGTTGATTTACTTACAAACTGATAGGCTTTTAATTGAGCGCCTCCCATCGAGCCCGAGATGAAAGGGAGCGGCATTGAAAGGCTGCCCGCCTGCCCTCCAGCCTCAATACTGATTAGCCATCTCGACAGTGAATAGTTCAAGGCGTTTTCAAACTTTTTTTTTCCTTCTGCTTCTCTCTCCCTTCTTCTTCTTCCTCCTCCTCCCCACTCTCCTCAAATATCTGCCAGCCCACTCCTTTTTCTGAGAAAACAAATCATTTCCATTGTGTGCAAATAAAATCGGCTTGACACCCCGGCCAATGGCTGGTACTGAGGGGGAAAGGAGAGTGTGCCCTGAAGCGAGGTAATTAATTTCTCCCCCCACCTCCATCCTCCAGTTCCCTTCTTTGGCTTCCCTCACACTTCGGCCTTTTTTGCTAGGTGCACTAGACTTCAGGACTCTCTTCCTAATTCCTTCCAAAATGATAGGTAAATCAGCGCGCCCCATTCTTGTCTTTTTTGTATGTTATTTTCTTAAAAGAAATTACACACAATATAGACACACAATATAATTCAGACCCACCGAGAAACATAGAAAGGCACCCAGCACAAAGAGACAACTGCTGCAGAGACCCATTGCTATAAAGGTACACATATTCTCTCTCTCTCTCTCTCTCTCTCTCTCTCTCTCTCTCTCTCTCTCTCTCTCTCTCTCTCTCTCTCTCTCTCTCTCTCTCACACACACACACACACACACACACACACACACACCACACACACACACGCTGAAGGGCCTAGGAATGTAGGAAGTCCTTTTCTCCACTCTGATTCCTTGTAGAGCTAGAAGGTCAAGGAATGTGGGAAGCAGGAGAGGGTCCTCGCATTTCTATGGAGTGAAAGAGATTAGAGTCAGTGTTTAACGAGGAAACAAGAAGAAATGACTGGAGCGAGGGGATAAAGGCAATCTCCCTCAGATGGAGAAATGAAGGGGTTAGGAATAGGAACGGTCCCCCGGAGTTCTCCCTAACTCGCAAAACTGCTGCCCCCTTCTCTTCTTCAGATCCCCATCACTGTACCCAAGACGCTCGTCTCATCCGTTCTCTCCCCCTCCCACTTCTAGTTCCCGGAGAGGCCAATACCCCTCCTTCTTCCCCTTCCCACAGTAGACTCCTCCTCACACCCCATTAATCTCCCAGCTCCGCTAGGGGAGGCCGGACAGAGACAGCGGGACCGGAGAGCTGTCCCTCAGTCCTGGGAGCCCAACAGCTGTTCCAGGCGGAGACACACAGACTCATGCAGACCTCACTCTCAGAAACACAGATACAGACCGACTCTCCGTAATCTGCCACAAATATTTAATCTCTCTCTCTCTCTCTCCTCTCTCTCTCTCTCTCTCTCTCTCTCTCTCTCTCTCTCTCTCTCTCTCTCTCTCTCTCTCTCTCGTATTCTCTCTCTCTCTCTCTCGTATAGGCACACAAACAGATGTACACGCGCGCCGACAATCACGCACTGGAGCTCAGGCAGGCATTCACAAACACACGTGGTGGAGACAAAAGTACACGCGCTACACGCCCTCTCGATTGCCTCAAAACTCTACCTAGGAAATTACCTAGCCTATAAAGTTTAGTAACGAGTTGGACGAGGTGGAGGAGAGGGAATTAAAAACAGAAAAAAGAAAGCGAAAGATTTAAAACTCACCATAGAAAGTTCTTGGTACCTTTGCGGTGTCTGTGAAAGGTTTTTGTTTTTGTTTTTTGTTTTGTGTGTGTGTGTGTGTGTGTGTGTGTGTGTGTGTGTGTGTGTGTGTATGTGTGTGAGAGAGAGAGAGAGAGACAGAGACAGAGACAGAGAGAGAGAGAGAGACAGAGAGAGAGACAGAGAGACAGAGACAGAGAGAGACAGAGACAGAGAGAGACAGAGACAGAGAGACAGAGACAGAGAGAGAGACCAGAGAGAGAGATAGGAGAGACAGAGAGACAGAGAGAGAGACAGAGAGAGAGAGACAGAGAGAGACAGAGACAGAGAGAGACAGAGACGAGAGAGAGAGAGAGAGAGAGAGAGAGAGAGAGAGAGAGAGAGAGAGAGAGAGAGAGAAAGAGAGAGAGAGAGAAAGAGAGAGAGAGAGAGAGAGAGAGAGAGCTGCTGGGAGGACAGGGCTGGGCCTGGATGCCTTCGGTACAGTAATCAGTCCAAAGTGAGAGCCCAGTTAGTAAAACATCCTACATCTTCTCCATTCTCACACTCATCCCCATCTCGGCTTTTCTCCACCGACCCTCTTCCTTCTCCTCTCTCAGCTCTACAGCACAACCATTTATCAAAGGAACTTGACAACAAAAGAAGAGCCTGGGGAGGAAAAGACGGGGGAGGGGAGAATCAAAGTCTTTCCAGTCGCTGGGGGGGAGAGGGGGAAGGGAGGGGTGTGAATGAAGGCCGGAGGAAGAGAAAGCTCTTCTGCTTTCCCTCCTCTAGTTTCAGTAAGTTTCCCGAGGTGACCTCGCATGTCCCTCCAGAGGCCATCAAAGCCTTGAGAAATCACACATAGGAATGGCTAAGTTTAGGTATATAAAGAAAGCCGTGTACATCAGCTCACTCCGTTCCTTCGCTCCCAACCTCCATTCCAAACGCCAAGAGCCACAGTAAACAGGGAGGAAATGCTGGAGTCTCTCACCAGAACTGTCAGCGTTCTTTCGTAGTCTGGAAGAACGTAGTCCCCCTAGACCAGTGCGACTTACACCCCATCCCGTCTCCCGGCAGGTCACTAACCCGAAGAGCTTCGGAAAAACGTGTCTGCAAGCAATCAATTCATTCTCCAGAGAGAGACATTCTATGACTGAAGGGAAAAGGAGAGGCGAGACAGGGACCTGAAAACTTCTTAGCAGCTGAAAGGGACCCGGGACGCTAACTCTCTCCCTAACGACCCTTTTCTATCCACAATTGACTTGTCAAGATGCGGCGGAAAACTAGACGGGGTGATCGTGTAAGGGAATGAAAGGGACCCACTCATAAAGTCCTCCAGGACCCTTCATTTTCAGCCCTCTGGGAATAGTGTTTTATGGGGCGCGGCTCCGAGTTTGTGGCCCAGAAGCCTAAATGGACAGAGTGCTTCCTTCCATCTTATGCTTGGAACCAGGACGTGGAGGTGCGGGAGGGGGAAAGGGTGGGGAGAGATGTCAGGGTCAATCCACCACTGCCTCACTCCTGAACTTGCTACCCCATGACGTAGACTGAGAAGAAATCTCCCCAGTTAGAAAGCTCCCCTTCCCCAGAACCCCCGCTCTCCAGAAATGAAGGCTCTAAAGAGAAGGTGCGAAGGCCCCTCTGCGCCCTCTTCAGCGCTCGGAGATCGAACGCGCAGTTTACTCTTACGATTTATTTTCCTGAAACAGAACATCTTTTTTTCTTCTCAGTCTTTTCTCTCCACCCGTGAACACCCCCCCCCCCATCCGCCCTGTTTCCATTAAGCGCCCGCGACTGCTTTCCTTTTCCCCTCCTCCGGTTCCCTTTCGGTCTCTTCCTCTCTGTCTCTGTCTCTCTCCCTCTCCCTCTTTTTCTCTTCAAGTCGCACCCGCCTTGTAATCAGCAACAAAAGCTGACATAAATCACGGGCGGATTGACAAGAGCTGACAAATAACTGATTGATTGCGGTCGAGGAACATTGACAATTGATGGAGGGGTGGAGATGCCCGAAGGGGGGAGGGAGGGGGACAGGCAGAAGGGGGGGCGGAATGTGTAACATAGGAAACATGTGATCCCCGCGCTTCCCCCAATCTGGGCTCCCCAGACTGTCACATGGATAGGATAAGGGAGGGGAGTTGGAGTGGGCAAGGCCAGGAGAACCCACCGCCGCCGCAGCAGCAGCCATAGCTCCTGGTTTCTCTGGCGCGGAGCCTCGAGAAATTACAGGCGGGCGGGTCTTCTCACAGCGCCCTGCTCACATAGCCAGTATTTTCCCTTTTATCTGGGACCTTGGCGCGCTCTGCTAGGTCAGGAGAAGAGCGTCTTTGCTCCTGGTCTCCCCTGGAGATCCTACTGACCGAGCTATAGGATTCACAAACGGGCTCTTTCTTAAGGACCTTGCTCCTGCTCTTCCCGTCCCCGTCCCGCCCCGGGCCCTGCTCTCGATTCCAGTTTGTTTCCGAGCGAGAAAAAAGGGGAAGAAAGGAGAAAACGAGTGAGGCGGCCGACTGCAAACGGAAAATAAATCCCGTCCCGTCCTCCCAGCAAAAACAAGGGAGGGGATGGGGAGGGGGAGCTGGCAGGAGGGAGCTGCCCATTAAAACCAGTGCGGAGAGTCCCGGCGGCGGCGGCGGCGGCGGCGCGAGGCGCGTCACATCCCTTTGACCCTCCAATCACCTCGGGCTCCCATTTGATTGGAAGGCGGCAAAGGCTTTAATCTCCCCCTAGATGCAGCTGCTTTTGAAGTGAGTTTCTTCCGCCAGAGCCCCGTCTGGACGGGCAGCAGTTCACATCGCACCCCGAGCGCAGCGCTGGGCGGCGGGTCGGAGCGGAGCGCGGCGCAGGGGCGCAGCCAGTGGCTCCCGGAGAGCTGAGCGGCTCCACATCCCGGCAGCGGCGGCGGCGCCTCCCGCCCAGCCACGGCTCTTCTCCGGGGGCCCCCCAGGATTATTCGCTTCTTGCCCGAGGCGCCGAGAAGGCGCACTGGACGCCCGCGGCGGCCGCTCCACCTCTTTCCCTGCCTCCTCCTCCTCCCGCGTCTCCTCCTCCTGCTCCCCGGGCGAGCGCGCAGCCCCGAGCCCGCCCCGCGCCTCCCGGAGCCCTCCCCCCGCTGCTCCCATGCGCGCGGGTGGGTCATGAGCACAGCGCCCTCGCTTTCTGCCCTGAGAAGTAGTAAGCACAGCGGCGGCGGCGGCGGAGGCGGCGGCGGCAGCGGTGGCGGCGGCGGCGCGGACCCCGCCTGGACCAGCGTGCTTTCTGGAAATATCTCTGGCGCCGGCCCCGGCCCCGGCTCGTCCTCGGCCGGTCACACCAAACCTTTCCTTCACGCCGTGCCCCCCTCGGATCCTCTCCGCCAGGCGAACCGCCTGCCCATCAAGGTGCTGAAGATGTTGACGGCGCGGACGGGGCACATCTTACACCCAGAGTACCTGCAGCCTCTGCCTTCCACTCCTGTCAGTCCCATCGAGGTGAGCCCCCTCCCCCTGTCCTCTCGCCCCTTCTTTATCCTCCTCCTCGAGATCGTTCCAGGCACCGATACTGGAGCCATGGCCCGCGGGGTTTCGTTCTCTCTGGAACGGTGATTGGGGGGGGGGGGCGTCCGAGTGATTCAGCTCCCCTGGGAGACAGTCTTCCGCAGCTGGAAACTGGGTCGGAGAATGGGAGTGAGGCGCGGGAGTCGGGGTGGGAAAGGTTTAAATGGACAGGCACTAGGAGGCCAACTTGTCCCCCCGTCCCCGCTTTCGCCGTCCTCCCACCGCCACCTCGGCTTTTCCGTGTCTCGGGCGGGAGAGGATGGGGAGTCCGGTAGGTTCAGAAAACACTGAGGGCCCGATACGGGCTGGTAATTGTAAATAGCCTCCGAGGCTCAGCCCGCCCGAAACCTCCCCTCCACCGCGCTCCCCCCCCCCCACGGGAGTAATGATCGGGTACAGTCGTATGCAGAAAATCACATTTTGAGTTTTTGCAAATTTAATTAGCGTCACCGTAGAATTAAAAAAAAAAAAAAAAGGCTGTGGGGGGCGACTATGTTGAGAGTAAATGATGGCCGCACCTTTTGCTAGAGTAGAGTTTCTCGGGATGGGAGTGGGGGTAAGAGGGTCTCTTAATGCCCCTCCCGGGTAACTCCGAAGGCTCCGCGTGTCTCAGGAGGACAGAGGGCCCCAGAGGGTTGGGGCCCAGGAATGGCCGTGTAAGAACTAAAGATCCTAAAGGTCTCCTCTCTTTCTTTCTCTTGTTTCCCTTCCCGTCTGACCCCCGCAGCTCGATGCAAAGAAGAGTCCACTGGCGCTGTTGGCCCAGACGTGCTCCCAGATCGGAAAGCCTGACCCGTCGCCCTCCTCCAAATTGTCCTCGGTGGCCTCCAACGGGGGCGGTGCCGGGGGTGGCGGCGGCGGCGGTGCCGGGAGCGACAAAGACGCCAAATCGGGCCCCCTAAAACTAAGCGACATTGGGGTCGAGGACAAGTCGAGCTTTAAGCCCTACTCCAAACCTGGCGCGGATAAGAAGGAGCCGGGAGGCGGCGGCGGCGGAGGAGGAGGCGGCGGGGGCGGGGGCGGCGGCGGCGGCAGCGGCGGCGGCGGGGTCTCGGCGGAGAAGTCGGGATTCCGAGTACCGAGCGCCACCTGCCAGCCATTCACGCCCAGGACAGGCAGCCCGAGCTCCAGCGCCTCTGCCTGCTCGCCTGGAGGGATGCTCCCCTCTTCGGGAGGGGGCCCCGAGGGCAAGGATGACAAGAAGGACCCGGAAGGAGCCGGTGGCAGTGGCAAAGGGTCTGGTGGCTCTTCGGGAGACGGAGGCCCGAGCGGGCTGGCTCACGGCCGGATTAGCTGTGGGGGGATTAATGTGGACGTGAACCAACACTCCGACGGGGGTCCCGGGAGCAAGTCCCTGGGCTCAGACTGCGGCAGCTCTGGCTCCAGTTCAGGTTCCGGCAGCGTCCCGACCTCCTCGTCGGTTCTGGGTTCCGGGCTAGTGGCCCCAGTGTCCCCATATAAGCCGGGCCAGACGGTCTTTCCCCTGCCCCCCGCGGGCATGACTTATCCTGGCAGTTTAGCCGGGGCCTACGCGGGCTACCCTCCCCAGTTCCTACCACATGGGGTGGCCCTGGATCCCACCAAGCCAGGGAGCCTAGTGGGAGCACAACTGGCCGCTGCTGCCGCCGGCTCCCTGGGATGCAGCAAACCAGCTGGCTCTAGCCCCCTGGCAGGGGCGTCTCCTCCTTCCGTGATGACTGCGAGTTTGTGCCGGGACCCCTACTGCCTCAGCTACCATTGCGCCAGCCATCTCGCCGGGGCAGCTGCAGCCAGTGCCTCCTGCGCCCACGACCCTGCAGCCGCTGCCGCGGCTCTCAAGTCCGGATACCCGTTGGTGTACCCCACGCACCCTCTCCACGGGGTCCACTCGTCGCTGACTGCCGCGGCTGCGGCGGGGGCCACTCCGCCCTCGTTGGCCGGCCACCCTCTTTACCCTTACGGCTTCATGCTCCCTAACGACCCGCTGCCCCACATCTGCAACTGGGTGTCAGCAAATGGGCCCTGCGACAAACGGTTCGCCACGTCGGAGGAGCTGCTGAGTCACTTGAGGACGCACACGGCCTTCCCAGGGACGGACAAACTGCTGTCCGGCTATCCCAGCTCCTCCTCCCTCGCCAGCGCAGCTGCTGCGGCAATGGCCTGCCATATGCACATTCCCACCTCGGGAGCTCCGGGAAGCCCCGGGACCCTGGCCCTGCGTAGCCCCCACCACGCGCTGGGACTGAGCAGCCGCTACCACCCCTACTCCAAGAGCCCTCTCCCTACTCCCGGCGCCCCAGTGCCGGTGCCGGCTGCCACCGGACCCTATTACTCCCCTTACGCCCTCTACGGACAGAGACTTACCACAGCTTCGGCGCTGGGCTATCAGTGAGGGGGGTGGGGAAGGGCTGGGAGGGAAAGAAGTTGGGGTGGGGTGGACTAGGGGAGGGTTTTTTGGGGGAGGGGAGAAACCAGGGAAAGGGGGGAATTTTGGGGGGAGGGATGGGACGGGGGCCCGAAGGCATACAGATTACCCAACAGCGTGGGGAAGATGGGGCAAGAGAGGAAAAAAAATATCCAGTATATATATCTAATCCAGCAACAGAGATCCGATAAACACCCCTCTTTCCTCACTTCTCTCCTCTCCTAAACTTTATAAAAGTTGAAAAATATCCTTTGACTTTTTATAGAAAAAAAAATTGAGAAAAGTGTTCATCTGAGGACTGCATCGGAGGGCACAGGTATTTATTTATGTTAGCTCCAAGCGGACCCGTGGTTCAGAAGTGCATTATTTAGCTCAAGCTCCATAGGTTTAAAGGAGGAGGAGAAAAATTTTAAAACTCGAAGGAAAAAAAAAATGGAACCCCCCTCCCCCCTTGTAGATTATGAATAAAAAAAAAAAACCACCACAGAACTAGAGGTCTTCTCTTTAATGTTACTTTAAAATTGCTATGATTGTATTGTACGTTCTTATTTAATGTCTGATGGAAACGACAAATTTACATGCATGTTTGTTACTAAAAGAAAAAAAAACAACTCGCAATTTGTCAGCTCTGGTTTCAAATTGCAATTATTTTTAAGGTGTATACCATTGAAAGAGAATGGGTATTTTTTTGTATGTATTCTGGAAGAAAAAAAAAAAGAAAAAACAATTCTATTCCAAACCTCATTTGCCTTATTTTGTTCTTTGAAAGGAACACTTAACTATTTTTAATTTTTAAGTCCACCCGCTGAGAAGGGGACAAGTAAGGTTTACGTCATGTACTAAAATAATAGACAATGTATCGCTTTAAAGATTAAAATTCCGTATATTTAATGTATTAAAAGGTTCTACTTATCTTTTTTTTTTTCTTTTCTTTTCTTTTTTTTTTTTTTAATAGAGAAGAGCGAGGGGGGAGGCTTGACTCTAATCTGTTTGCAGTCTCCCAGCTCATCCTTTTCTGGGGACTGGGTTAAATTCTTCATTTTGTTTTGTTTTTGTAAATTTGTGGTGGTGGGAGGGGGCAGCAGTTTTAGGGTGGGGGAGAGTAAACTTAAATTTGGAAGGGGAATGCTCTTATCTGTTTATTTCGTTTTGATTTTTTTTTTCTCCTGCAGCCAGTGTGGTGAGAAAATATTCCAGTTTATTTTCCTTCGCGTATTATTTATTTATTTTTAATTTCGTGGTTCCATTTTCCGGAAAGGATCTGAGGCTGCATGCATTCAATGGCTTTTCTCTCTTAGGAAATAAGGGCAACCGCTCCCTTTCTCCTTCCATTCTCCCAATCTCTGGGACAACTAGCCCCGAGCAAAGGTTTGGGGAAAGTGCGGGGAAAAAATTATAGAGAATCTTCTCCCGCCTCCCACGGGAAAATGTGTCCTTGCCTTTTTTTCTCCTGCGTGGGAACCCAGAGGGACTTCGCTGCACTTAATCAAGACTTTTCCTCTCCCTTTCCTTCCCAACAACTTTTACGACTCACCACTTAGCCTGGCCGGGACTCGCGCCCTTGTGTATAATATCCGGGCTCCAGCCCGTCTCTTTCTGCTGAGCGAACTGGACTTCCCAATCTCTGCTTGGGGAGAAACTTGCTGCCCTGGCTGCGGGAATCGCTGGCCGAGATTGGGACGCAGGGACCGGGGACGCTTCTAAGCTCAGAAAAAGGAAGCCGCTCCTCTGCACGTCTTCCCCGATCGGGTCTAGTCTAGGTCACCTGGGGAGGGGGCAAGGGATGGGCCCTAAGATCCACTACTCCCGGCGGGCTTCCCAAGGGTTAAGCAGATTGGCTTATGAACGGGAGTACCCTCGAAGCGCACCGGGGTGGCGGGTTCTCCGTCTTGTCGGGGATCCCAATGAGAGCTCGAGGGAAACTGAGCCTAGAGAATTCAAATGGAAAAACCGGGGGGGAATTGAGCAACAAAGCGGCTTTCCAGGTGAGAGCCGTGTTCTCCCGTCCCCTGCTTGGCGGTTCGGGGCGCGCCGCCCCCCGGGTGCACCTCCAGGTGCTTTGCTTCAGGCTGTCTCTGGAAGTTCGGAGCGGGAGAAGCGGGAGGGAGAGAAGAGGAGAAAGCCCGCGGGGTTCCAAGCCCGGGATCCCAGCAGTCTCTCCGCAGTCTTGGCCGTTCTCCGTTCAGTCTGGTCTTCTGCCCCGCGAGCTCACAGGGTACTCCGCCCCGCCCGGAGCTCTTGCTTAGGAGTCAAAGGATGAAGAGAGCGGGAGAGGAGCTGTCCCGCGGAGGATTTCGGGCCTTTGTAGGGTACAAGAGCTATTCCGGCTACTAATGTTGTTACTTCTTATTTGTGATTTTCCTCCCACCCTCCCCTCGCAGCGCTCCTTGCCTTTTTCCCGGCTTGGACGTAAATCTCCCCGCTTGCTTCTCCCGGAGGCCGCTGCCCCCTGGGGCCCTGAGCGCCCTCTTGCTTTCAGCCCTTGCTCGGATCCTGAGCCCCTGGGCTTGGACGGCTAACTTCTTGGGGGAAGCTCAGCGAGGTCCGCGAGCAGATAGAAAGCACTCTACGGAACCAGGGGCGAGACTCAGGGCACTGAAGGGTTCGAGCAACAAACGTCGCCTGGAACCAGGATGCCACCGCCGGGCGATCTGAGTTTTCTCGGGCGTTTTCTTAATTTGGCGGAAGAAACTGGGTCTCCGGGTGGCCTGGAGTCCTAGTGAACTCTAACCTTTACTAAGAAAAAGAAGTTATTTTGTCACCCTTTTAATCCCTCTTCCCAAACGGATCCCATACTGAACGCGGGTGAGGGAGAGGAAATTCAGTTAAATGCTAAATTCTGGACCAGGGCCTCAGCTTCAGCCAGTTCGGGGGCGGAGAACGCCATACGAGAGAAAAGAGACTGTGTCCTCTTTTAGGAACAAAGATGACCTTTCACTCCTTTCATCCACCTCCTTCCTGCTCACACTGACCCTCAAGTACGACGTTCGCTTAGAATTCTTCTTTATTCCTCTTTTTCCTGGGGGTCTCAGAAAGGGGACCGTGGAAAATTCCTTTGCACCCCTCGAACCTCCTCCCCAGATTTCACTGCTGTAATGGTCAAGTCGGGGCAAGAGTCAGGGGTCACGTCTCTCTCCCTCACACTCAGTAGGCCCTTCGAATGTCCCTTCTATATTATTATTATTATTGTTATTATTATTATTATTATTATTATTATTATTAGTGACCAATGGTATTTTATGACATTTCAAACCTGACAAATACTGCCCACCACCACCTGGGTGATAAGCGTTTGTGGCTGAAAACTAGGGGACGGAGGAAAGAACCAAGGGGTGCCCCGACGTGGAGTGCGAAAATTAAGATCCAGGCGGAAAGGAATAGAGGCATCGTGTGCGTGTGTGGATGTGTGTGCGTGGCCAGTCCGTAATGGAGGCTTGCTCCCAGAGCAGGGGTAAGGGGTTTGGAGGAAGCTGAAGAGAATGAAAAGTCTCTGTTCCCGTCCCCGTCCCGCCTCCCCTTGCCCCCCTCCCCCTTTCCTCCTCCAGTCTCTGCTGTTGGATTCCAGGGATGCGCCGGCCTTTGGAGCTTTTAAGTCTAGGTTTCGGGAGCCGATTTTGGCCACCAGGCGGCGCTGCGGAATCCGGCAGAAAACAAGCAAATCAGTTAGTGAACAGTGCTGGAGCTGGAAAGCCTAGAGCCAGCTCTTTTTCTCCCCTCCTGAGGTTAGGAGAGACTCCTCCAGCTCTGAGCTACTTCAGAGGATCATGGCCAAACAGGAGGTTCTTTTTTTCCCCTTCCTGCTGGTCATAATCCTCCCTCCTTCAACTCTCCCCTATTTACGTCCGTTCGCCCTCTTTCCTCTCCTGTGTCTCTCCCTTCCCTCGTCTCTCTGGCTCATCTTTTTCAGGGTGACAGCCCCTCTTCCTAAACTCCCCGCACCTCCATACAACAGCCCAAGGGAAAGGAAGGGAGAGAAGCGAGATACGGGGGAAACGGGATCAGGCAGGGGGAACTTTATTCAGTCTAGAGAGCCCAAAGCTGGTTCCTTGATAAAGATGTCTCAATATCCGTCTGTCGAAGTTTACCGTCTGTGGCTCTGTCTGTTTCTCCTTATCTCTGTTAGTCTCTGGGAGTTTCTGTAGGGGCTCCCCACTTAACTAGGTTCTAATCTTCCAGTTTTTTCTACAAGTCAGTACTGGGTATGGACAAAGTAGGCAGCAGATGAGTGAGAGAGGGAAGAGGATCCTATTATTGTTCTGTATAAATTCATATATTCTTAATACTAGAAAATGATGAACTGTGTGGTACATAGGTATTTTTTCCTAAGTCATTTTATGATGCCTTAGGATCAGGGGGAAAGGCTCCCCTTCCCCACCTCCTTTTTAAAACCTTGTTTAGGATTTGCAGCTGCTTTATTCTGCTCACCAGCCCTTCCCATATTCAGGTAGAAGAATGAGCTGAAGTGGGGAGGATAGTAACAGGGAAATGAAGAGGTGAGGAGGAAAATAAGCTTCAGCCATTAGAAAAAGCTGTGCAGGATTCCAAAACTTCACCTTTCCCTACTTTTTCTTTCTAATGAGCTTCACTGTCCTTCTAACAATAGGCAACATCATTCAGTATCCTTCAGATCTGAGACTTGGTCCTGACTCTTTGGGGGAAAAAAATCTAGACCTAAGGCCCTGTGTCAGAAGAAGCCACCAGTGTCCCCTAAATTCTTTGAAATAAGTGAACAAATGATGATCATATTTGCAATACGCAGACACAAATGTGCATACAGGAATATACTAATGAATACACACATGAATAAAATACCATGTAGAACATATATGAATGTGTCATCTAATCATCTGTAAAATAAAGGGGTCACATTAGACATTTTCTGAGGTCCCTTCCAGTCCTAAATGTATTATCCTATCATATTGTACTTTAAGTGAGAAAAGACAGATGTAAAAAATTCTCTCATTGGATAGCTTTGGGAAATCTGCAGAAAACTAAACAAAGAGTGAATGACATTGTCAGTTCCTACATGTGTGATGTTCAAGGCTTTTGTGTACTGCATGTCACAGAGTAGCATAAGACCAATTAATGGGATGGTGGTGCTCTCAGAACAGAAAAAATCCCAAGGCTGATGGGGTTCTGTAGACAATTGGCCCACCTATTTGCTTTCATACATAATTTTCTCTAGATCCCTGAGGGATGGGGCTTTTCTGTTTGCACTTCCTAGAGAAGGAGGCCCCACAGCCTCCCATGGCCATCTGCTCCACTGTCTCATGCCTCTCAAGGATTGGAAGTTCTTCTGTTTGCCTAACCTAAATAACTTCTGCTATAATTCAAGACAGATATATGTAACTAAAAAATATTCGAAGGGCCTGATTGTGTTCTGCATTGTGGGAGCTATAAAAAATCCTCATTTTTATTCCTTTTTTGAATAGAGATAGAGAATAGCTGCTAATAGGCTTCCTCAATCATGTGCAGATACTATATATGGTTATTTATAGGAGAAAAATTGGGAATCTCTTTGTCTAGCTCATTGTATAGGTGACCTTTCTGTGGTAAACCCTGAAAAGGCCTTGGAGCCCAGTGACTATTATTCCAGTTCATTGGGGTGCAGGGATGATACCAAGAACCACTCAGGAAGGCAGTATTTCAACAACATTTCATAATAACAATTGATATTTTTATGATATTTTAAAGTTTGTAAAGTTCTTTATGTTATTTAATCTTCACAGTCACTCTATGAAAGAGAAGTGCTATTATTATTTCCATTTTATAGATGAGGGAATTTAATCTGAGAGAGGTTAAGTAATTTGCCTGGGGTCACACAGTTAGTATGTATGGGATGCAGCATTTGAACTGTATTCCTGACTCCAATTCCAATATTCTATCTATTGCGCCACCTAGCTGCCCATAAGTTTTACCAGCATTATACTCGTTTACAGATGAGAAAATAGAAACTTAAGGGAGATTAAATATACTGCTTTTTACCATACAACTCATAAGGATAACAAATAAGATTTGGACACATATTTCTTCTGACTCCAAATCCATCTCTTTTCCCCTGTGCCCACTTTCATTATACCAATTCTTCCCTTCTCCCCCCATACCAAGAAAAGACAGTGATTCCTTATTGTTCAGTGGGTCAAATTCAGACTCTTCAGTCTGGCACTTAGCACCCTCCAAGTGGCTCGCTTTTACCCATGCATCTTCATCTCTAAGCAATCTGTGCAATGTTCTGGCCATAATATCTCTCAAAAATCTCCCAGAACATGTTCCCGGGAAGATAAGATAATTGGCTCAGGGTATTAGAATTGTCAGAGACCTTAGAAATCACCTAAATCTAACATACTGTTCACCACTTGATAAACAAGCATTTATTAATCACCTAATATGTATCAAGTACTAGGGAATACTGCTACAGAGAAAAAAATTAAATAATTCCTGCCTTCAAAACGATTCCATTTCACCAAAGGAGACAACATGTACCTGGATTAGTATATGTGAAAAAATACAAGGCAATTTGCTTAGAAGAGACACTAGCAGCTGAAGGATGAGAAAAGGCCTTATGTAGAAGGTAGCAAATGAGATGAGTTTCAAAGAACAGATTGTAAAGGGCAGACATGAGGAGGACAGTGAATTCTAGGCAGGTGGGACAACCTGTACAAAAGTGTGGTGGTGGGAGATGGAGCATCCTATGTGAGAGCAAGGCTTGGTCAACATGGATTCTATCCTTATGGGAAATTGGCCCCTGACCTCCAGGGAGGGTGCCAAATACAATTTATGACTTTTTCAGTTGTCTTCCTGCAACTCGGTGCACTAGGAGAAACACATTAGTTAGAATGATGTCAGATTACATTTCCTTTCTTACTGAGAAGCATCTCCTCTCCACTACATGTTAATCTTTCTCTTACATGGCATTCCCACTTCCTGATGTACTGGTGGTTAGTTCTTCTGGGTAAATCTCATTTCTCTAAGCAGATTATAAACTTAAGGACAGGGACAAAATTTACAATGTTGTTGGCAACTTCTCTATAGTAGTATGTAAATGAATCTAAGATTACCCTTTGCTGATAAAGGACTAAGATTATTTTGGTCTTTAGTAATATACTTCATCCATACATAGTTGTAGTCAAAAAGACATTCATAATAGTATATGATTCAGGGTAAACATCCCCACTATTGAAAAAGAATTCAGGAAGACCTGAATTCAAATCTGACCTCAGACACTAGCTGTGTAAGCCAGGGCAAGTCATTTCCTCTATAAAATGGGGATATTTGTGAGAATCAAATAAGAATTATTATCTGTAAAGGGCCTAGCAAACTTTGTGGCACATAATAGGTACTTGTTTTCTTCCTTTCTTTTTTTCTTTCATTCCTTCTTCCCTTTTTCCTTTCTTCCTTTTTTTCTTCTCTTCCTCCTTCCTTCTTTCTTTCCTCCCTTCCAATGGTGAAGCAAGAGCATCATTTTCTTTACAATTTTCCTAAATTAATAATGTCACCAAAATCATTTTGTATACACATTAAGTTTTCCATATATGCTTGGAGAACAGAAAGGGAAGATCAGAAGGGAAATTAGCCTGGTCACCTGGGTGATGTTATTTTCAGTGAGAGTGGGAGAAAAGGGTCTTCTAATGTCATTAATAATTCCCCCCTCCCCATGTTGGGTCATATATAGTAAAGGGGACAGGAAAGAATTTGGATACACATGGACTACACTTACCTATATCCTTATATTTAGTATACATGGGAAGCATATGCTTTGGATTAAGGACTGAGGAGGAACAGGAAGCAAGATCATAATTTACAAGATCCATCAGAGATACCTGGCATTCAGTTTCCCCAAACACAATACATTTTAAAGGAAAATAATTGTTTTTGGTTTGTTTACTTGAGATTAACTATACTGCAAATTTCCACTTCCCTAGACAATCAAGATTTGATATATAAAAAAGCAAACTTCATCTGCAATAAAAGGAGTAGATTTCCCTGTCATTCCTTCTTGTGTTGAAGAGTTAGGACACCTATCTCGCTGAGACTTTGACAATATTGATGGACCCTCTATATGCCTCGGTTTCCTCAAGTACAAAAAAGTTTCCTCGAGTGATAATAATGACTATCCCACAGGGTTATTGTGAGGATAACATAAGATAATATTTTTGAATTGCCTGGTACATAATAGGGACTTACTAAATGCTTGTTCCCTTCCACCCTTATCCCCAATAATCCAGCATCTTTCCCAAGCAGGTATCCTGTTTCAGTGCCATCTCATGATCTTGAATTTATTAAAACAATTCTTGCAGAGCACAAGTTCTGAAGAATGCTACTTAGCTAGAAAGACTTCAAGTATGGGTTTGGTAAAGAATCAGTGATATATCATATATTTATCATATATATTATATCATACATATGATATATTTGTCATATATGATTTATCAATTCAACTCTGTTGAACTGGGTCCCAGGAATTTATAAAGATTGTTTACTAAAGCACATAGTGGTTATAATCTCTGTTAGTGGTGGTAGAAGTAAGCTCCTTGAGGATAGAGACTTTCATTTTTTTTCTTCATGTTCCCTTGCAATAGTAAGTACTTAATAAATGCTTGTTGAGTGCTCTATTTGGCAACATATTCTTAAAAACTGGAAAAATACAGAGAAAATTAGCATAGTCTTTATGTAAGGATACAGACAAATTTGTAGTATTATATTTATGTATACATTCATATACAATTTTACATATTATATAATTGTAATATTGTAAATATAGAATAAACAAATAAATTAATAACATGTATGAATGAATGAATTAAAGTTTGTTCACTGATAAAACCACTAGACTTTTGAAATATTGAAGAATGTAGTACAGGTAACATGGAAGACATGAAAGAGTATTTCAAGTAACTATCTACTGATGTGGACTAAGTAGAAGATTCTGACTTCATTCATATAAGAATTCTGGTTTTCTTCCTCAATCCCACTTCACCCAAATGGCAACATGTACAGCTCTTCAGGTCCTTCCATGTCCTCAGGAAAAGAAACAAAAGGAGCATTTTCCTCTTCCCCACTTCTGAGGATAAGCCATCTTGCCCTTTGTAGGATTAGTCCATTTCCAGTTATTTGAGATGAGTCCAAGTCCCAGACAGAATTCATTGTGGCAATACACATTCCATACCATGAAGACAGATCAGACTCTAGGGTTTTCTAAGGTTAAAAAATATTTAAAACAAATTTTCTTAGTGACTAATAGTATAGATAGATAGATAAAACATATATACATACATATATGTGTATGTTTATTTGTTGATTTGTGTTTTGGAATCTTGGAAAAGGGAGGAAATATGGAAACTCCCCATAAGAGAACAGTTAAAGAAAGCCTACTGAATAGCCATCATCTCAGCTTGGAAATGCTCAGAAAGAGACAACAGATAGTATAATGCTTGAGTTCCTGGTGTTAGACCCTCTAGCGAAGGGTAGTCTTGCTTAGAAACCTCAGGACCTGGAAAAACACAAGGATAGCTAGCAAGATTGGTGGAAAGCTACATTGAGATACATACTTTATCAAGTAGTTGAAAGACAGTGATTTCTGTTTAACTTCTGAGACTACTTACTGTCTTGATGAGAGTGGAGGTAAAGGAGGGAGAGAGAAAAAACTGGAACATAAAGTCTTACAAAAATGAATGTTGAAAACTATCTTTATATGTATTTTGGGGGAAATGCTATGAAATTTTTTAAAAAAAGAACTACCAGTCTCCCCCCCCAAAAAAAGTAAGACATTAGTGAGTAGCCAATCTATAAAATAGCCATAGAAATTGACTAGGGGCCTCCTAAGCTGGTAACTGCAACCACTTGCTGCTTATAGGGGAGTTTATTGGACTCTGTAATGTTGGGAAGGACAATGATGAGGAGGAGTCATCCAAGCAGTCTCTGCCCTATTGATGGACTAGGGGATCTAGATGATGGTGCATTCAGAAAGGGTCCAGGTTGTGATTTGGAGGAAGAGATTCTTGCACAGTGGTACCATCCCAAAGGCCATGGAAGTCAAATAAATACCCCCTGGGTGGGGAGGGAAGGAGAAGGACATCCGCGTGAATAGAGAAAGGTGAAGACTGAATTAAGAGGTTATTTCTTTCTTGTATAGCATTATATCTATGGGGATCCCAAAGGAACAGAGATTTTTAGAGTACCTAATTGAGGCCTGGAAAAATAGCTAGTCCAAGATCAAGATTCATAAGCTTGGGATCAAGGTTATAGGCAAGAAATGCTGAGGATATTGAGAATCTATTCCTGAGTTCAGGGTCAGCACTGCAGGATTTGTGATATTGAGGATGTAGGACTGGCTAGAGATTACTCTAGAAACATCATGACCTAATGGCCAGTGATTAGCCTGATTTGTGATGTACTGAGACTAATGTAATAGGAAAAAGGGTTATACATATAGCCAAATGAACTCATTGATGAAGAGTGGATGTAATATATACTTAATATGCAGCTTCAATATTTCAATCAGATACTAAGCATTTATTAAGCACCTACTGTGTGCCAAACAGTATATAACTTCTGTATTTGGTCTACCATGTACAACCCCGATGAGTGATGCCTTGTATTTGTTACAGGTAACCCATGCAATATATATTTGATCCATGATACTCAATGTTACATTATGCTCTATTACTTTATGTACTATTTCATGGGATCATAGATCTTGGATCTAAATTTTCTGTGAGCTCTCAATTGTGGATAATATGTACTAAATACTTGTGTATATACTGTGTTTTCATAATTATTGCCAGTGATGGTGCTTTCTACCAAATAATACATGTTTGTCAGGCACAGCTATAAAAAAAAATTCCCCCTATCATGATTTTAAGGAGATTTCTAACAGAGGCAAGGACATGAGGAAGCACTGGTGTGAAGGTCTACCTTCTATGAAAAATTAGTCACTGGGAAGAAAAGTGGTAATATAGCTGAAGTGTGGACTCATGCTATTTAAAAGGGAGACCAGAGTTACCCCAAATCCCAGCATCCCCTCTAGCCATGCTTAGGAGAATCCACTGTGATAATGTTATGAGACAAGATCCACTGACAAAACTGATCTAGGAATGACTGCATGCTTGACTGAGGAGTTGATTGCAACTGACTGCCTCTGCCCCTTGGAGAGGCACAAAACTGGATAAATATAGTCCATCCATAGGACAGCGCCTAGCTCATAGGAGGTATTTTATAAATGCTTGTTGATTTGACTTGGTCATGGACAACCATGTACAACTGTTTGGGGCTGTGGAGAACAGCTGTCCAGCCACCCCGTCCAACCCCTTTGTTTACCAGGTGAGGATCCAACGCCCAGATTGTTTAAATCACCTGCCCATGATTGCAAGTGGCAAAGTCAGGATTTGAAACAAGTTTCTTCATAAATCCAGATCTAACACTCTGGCCAATGCATTATGCTTTCCCCTCTCTGCCCTTTGCCCACCCAGTGGCTAAAACACAGGAGGCATTTAAAAATGCTTGTTGAATTAAATTGTATAGTTCACCTGGTATGACTCTTTGTGCTCCCCCATATGATCTTTGTATTCACACACCCTACTTGAGTCTCTCTTTAATGAAATACATGAAAAAACTCTCTCCAAGATCAAACCCTCACAAGAACTTTAAGCCATCAGAGCCAGCTAGGACAGAAGGGTTTAAAGTACAATTCAAGATCGCCTCCCACTGGAAACTTTCTGAGGATAATGGACCCATTCTCCAATTTACACATTACCTAATGTCTCCACCTTTATAATGTGGTAATTGTTTCTTGTTTCTATTTCTTTTATTGTTTCTACCAATCTCAGGTGAGCCTACCCTTGTCTTCCCCAATTAGTCTGCAAGTGTCCTGAGGGCAGGGAGCCTGTTAGATTTTTAGTCTGTACCTCACAGGCCTAACAAAGATCTTTTCACTCCATCATCTCAGTATAGGAGTGATGATTGTCCGACTTAGCCAGTAACTGAGTGACTGAAGGCAGAGTACCATGTCTTTTATGACTCTTTAGCTCCCACAGTGCACAGTAGGTGCTCCATTAGGTATTTGTTAAATTAATTAATTAAATGACTGAGTGACAAAGAGACCAAATGATTTATTGAATGGCTGTGCAACTGACAAAAGTGACCAAGTGACCAAATTACTGAATGACTGAGTCACCAGATGCCAAACTGATGTACAACCCAATGACGAGATGACTGAAGTCATGATAGATGAAATGAGCATGTAAATGAGTGACTGACTAAATGACCGAGTAACTGAATTACTAAATGACCAAATGACAATCTGATGCAGTGATTGCCTCAGTGGTTGCCTGTTTGAATCCCTGAATGAGGGGCAGACTACCTTGGGAGCAGCCTTTGTGGGCTCAGATGAACCTACTTCCTCTACCCTGAATACCCTCACCCCCAAGGGGTGAGGAGTAAATGCACCCTATAAATGGAGGAGCCACAGTGGCCTTCGGTGTCTCAGAAAGATTTAGATGGGGAACAGAAAGCCAAGGGAGTACCATAAGGGAGTCTAGAAGAAAGAAAGGGGACTTTCAAAGCAGATTTATTAGTAACACTGTGGGTTTTTGAGACAAAGACCAGAAGGTATACCAGTAGGACTAAGAGTAGGGACTGCCTATTATACAGGGCTGTTGATAAAAATAATAATAATAATAATAAAAGTGTGCCCATCTTCCATTTGAGTGAGGGATCTCAAATAATCCTAATGTGGGACTTCAAGGCTGGCCACCTTGGACAGTCTCATAGAGGAGGAGCATAGAATCTTAGATTTGGAAGAGACCCTGGAAGGTATTTAATCCAACCCCTAACCAAAGAAGTCATGGACTCCCTTGGACCACGATTGTTAGAAATGATACTATAGGGATCATCTAGCCTCTTATTTTATAGATGAGAAAGCTGAGCCTCTAAGAGATTGTAGAATGTCTAAGTTTACCAAGTAAATGACAGAACCAGGAGTCAAGCCCCACAAAGTGAGAGCTTGAGAGTTGAAGAGAGTCTTAGAGATCATCCCAGTCCAAATCTCTTGTTTTGCAAATTAAAAGTGACTTGTACAAGTTCATCCTGGTAATAAATGTCAGATGTAGAATTTGAATCCAAACCCCTCTGATTCAAGAATCAATGCTCTTGGTCTTTTGGTCAAAGTCCTTTACTTTTCCCATTATATTTCACTACCTTAGTACACTCTGGGGACTACATGGGTTAGTGTATATTTTTCCCAATTAATTATTTCTATTTTATGAAAGAAAAAAATATGAAACTGAACTGGAGGCAGGGATGGGTTGCAGTGAGGAGAGGAAAACAGCCTAAATAAAATATCCCATAACTTATAATGTGCAAAGTTTACCAAAATGGACGTGAGATAATATTTTTCAGATTATTAGCAGAAGATATTGGTTTAAACTTTGTCTTTTTAAAAAATAATGATGGTTAAAGATCTATAGAAAGTAGCAATTTCTACACATTATGTTATTTAAGCATCAGAAAACAACCCTGCAATATAAATACTATAGATATTATGGTCTCCATTTTTTTACTCAGAGTGGTCCTCTGATTGCTCATAGGAGGTGCTCCAGAAAACCAATATACCCAGGTCTTCCTTAATGTAAACCTAGGGCTCTATCCACTAAATCCACCAATTAAATCAATTACCAAGCATTTATCAAGTTTTTGTATTTATAAGATACTGAGCTAAGCACTAGAAATATGAAAATTTAAAAAAAAAATGAAATTTTCCTCTTTTCTCAAAGAGCTTGTTTACCCTTCTGTGAGTTTTTCTCTTTTTGGTATGGTGTACAGAGTGGGAGATGTTTTAGTGTGGAGGGTGTCTACGAATCAGAGAACTACTTGAAGCCTTTAAATCCCTGTAGGCTGCATAGTAATTTAGAAAACCACATATTGACATTATCTATGTTCTATTGCATTTTTAAATTTTATTTTGTTATATATTTTCTAATTATGTTTTAACCTGCATCTAGAAGCCTTATTAGGGAGTGTTAATGGGCAGCAATGTCTCTATCTCTGCTTTAAAGTATGGGCTAAGATTTTGGTTCAGTCACTTTTTCCTTGGGAATCCTTAGGCGGGTCACTTAGCCTGATTTGTTTTTACTCCAAAATATAAGCATTTGCCAGCTTTGTACCTCTGATGCTAAATTCTCTGGGAGAAGGGGGATAAAGAAACAAAGCATAGATAACAGGAATCCTAGATATCATAAAAACTTAAGCAATAACAGTGTGGACATTCTTTTGGATTTTCCTTCTGAATAACTTAAGAGGAAGTGAAGTTCAATGTGGTATATAGGTATATCAATAGGCAACTCTGATGAGTTGGTACGACACTTGCCCAATGTCTTCAAGTTAGTGAATGTCTGAAGCAGGGTTTGAACTCAGGTCTTCTCAAATTTAAAACATCGTTGGCCTGAAAGATAGTTTATCCATTCTTTAAACTGATTAGAGGTCTCAGCAGTGAACTTGGATTCAGTTTGCCCTTGGCAAGATGGCGCTTAAGCCATTTTATCAGGGTGATGATTATTCACCCTGTATTCAGTTAGATCATAAACCCCCTAGAAAAAGGTATTGTGGAATATATCTGGTTTCAAACCCTTGCACCAATGCTTATTAATGATATAAGCAAGTCACTTAAGCTCTCTGAGCCTCCATTTCCTCATCTGTAAAATGAGGAAATTAGACTAAAGGATCTGCAGCCTGTCCATCTCTTACATGATATGATTTGAGGCTAAAATTGTGAAACCAAAAGCAAAACATAAATTTCACACTTTTTAAATGTCCTTACTTTTTAAACCTTCCTTCCTTCAATAATTTCCTGTGTACTTTCAGATTATAAAGCCTCTAGCACACATTAAGTAAATAAAAGTTCCTAGGAACAAAGAATTGGAGCTAGGAGGGACCTGAGAGGTTATTTAGTCCAATGCCTCCTTTTACAGATAGGGAAACTGAAAGCCAGGAAGGAAAAGTGAATTGCCTATGGTAAAGGTAATAAGGAGTATTATTACTGTCTGAATATAAGGGCTGTAACCTCCAAATCCAGCATTCTTTC
The DNA here is from genome assembly GCF_048593235.1 of Sminthopsis crassicaudata. Lineage (NCBI taxonomy): Eukaryota > Metazoa > Chordata > Mammalia > Dasyuromorphia > Dasyuridae > Sminthopsis > Sminthopsis crassicaudata. The sequence goes on from NC_133618.1 coordinate 654,567,896, forward strand.
CAGTATACCACAAGCTTGCCTTGTAAATGTGTTGTGTGTGCGATAAAGCTCATGTGTCCTTAAGATCAAAATATGTTTTTTGTTCCATCCTTCATTACCCCACCTCTCTCCACCTCAGTAGCCTCCCCAATGGACCCCATTCAGAACACTGATAAAGGAGTCTTCCAGGTAGGTCTGGTCTGCTTTCTTCAACAACTACTACAAACCCTTAGTTTGTCCCCCTTCCTTTCTGCTTGAGCTGGAATATGGGGAGGGAGAATGGTTCCTCTTGGAAGTAGAAACCAGCCCACCCTGACTGGGGCGAGACTCCTAAGGGCTGTTTGCTATCCGCATAACCCTCCTGCACTTCTAACCATCTTATCTTGGTGGATGTTACCATGTGGTAGAGGAGAAAAGAGTTCTGGAGTCTACAAAACTGGGTTCCAATCTTGGTATTATCACCTCTTGGGCAAGTTTGTTTGTTTTTTTAACTCCTTTTTTGAACCTCAGTTTCCTCAGCTATAAAATGAGAAGTTTGGAATAGACCAGAGGTTCTTTTAAAAACTATATTTCGATAACTTATTTCCATATACTTGGCTTCTTTTATAATAATGTAAATTTTTATGCATTTAAAAACATTATTCTGGAAAAGGGTCCTTAGGCTTTTACCAGACTGGCCAAGGGATTAGGACACTTAGCAGATTAAAAATCCCTCAATTAAACTCGCTCAACACGCATTTATTAGATGTCTACTGTATGCCCCAAGCACTGAGCTAGGGGACTGGGAATAAAAAGGCAAAAGTGAAAGTACCTACCCTAAAGGGGCTTCCACTCTCTCTTGACCCCCAAGGTCCACTTGAGATCTAAATCTGTGATCCCTGAAGAGAGACAGCCACTATTCATTTTGATTCCAATGTGAAAAGTAACAGGCAGAAAATATAGTTTGCTGACAAGTTTCCTTTCTGGTTGGTGGACTGTCATTCCTTTGCAGATTTATAGTAAGCATCCCTTGCAACAACAACAACCAAAAAAAAAAAAAAAAAAAAAAAAAAAAAAAAAAAAACGTTTACTTCCCCGTCTAAATAATAAGGTAATTTGTTACAGCTAATTACTCGAGGACTTCCTTAATCTCAATTAGAGGACCGAGCAGATCCCTTCTCCCCGAAATGACTGGGGATCCTCCAGATTGGGGCTCCGGGAAGGCACTGCCCAGGCCACTTCTTTTTGGTGGGGGGGGAGGGAGACAGCCAGGGCACAACCGGGGTGGGGGGGGACACTGGGAGGAGCTGTTCCCAAAAGTTCGTAGCTGCGCTGGGCTGGGGTGGGGGTGGGGAGGGGGCGCCCGTGATTGATCGCCCCACGGAATGTGGGACATTTCCCCGGCTTTTGTGATTGCGGTAATGAAGCCGTAAACCAAATAGCATGAAATGAGGCGAGGACTTACAATTTAATCAGCTCGTAAACAGATCCACGGCATCAAGCAAATGACATTATTATCCATCCGGAGTAAATCATGCTAATCTCGGGAGATAAAATCAACACCGTTAATGGTCACATGTCATATTCATCAACACTAAACCATCCCTTTTGACAGATTAATCCTAACTACAGCTCCCAGGATGTATGGTAATAGGCCTTGGAGCATGCATTTCACTCGGCGCCGGGCTAACCAGCACTCTTAGACGGCTATTACAAATAATTTTTTTATTGATTTACATATTTTAAAATGCATTTAAGGTGAGACGCCATTAAAAACCCTGTCACCCGCCCATATTTCTTCCACCGCATTCCCAGTCTTTATTAATAGGAACGGGAAGATAAACGCAGTAAGCCTTATAAATACTTTGTTTAGGGGGCTGCTAGGGGTAATTAAGAGTCCTGGCCAAGGTCTTGGGGGGGGGGAAGGGGAGAGCGGATGAGGAGGAAGCTGGGGGGACATTTGAGGGACATTTGAGGTTCGAAGTATATGGAGTTTAAAGAACTGGAGTTTTCATGAAGAGGACAGGTGGGAAAAAGGGGCGGGGTTGTATTTAAACAGCTGGACTAGGATTTGATGGGGACTAAGGGAAGGGCAAACAGGCAGAGTAGTTTGGAGCTAAAAACCTAAAGAGTTTGGTCAAATTTGGGGAAGAGATGGGTGCATTTTTGTTGAAAGTCTTCTTGGGTTTGGGGCAAATAAGGGTGAGGTGGGCAAAGGGGAGAACTTTCTGCTTCCTTTCTTCCTAGGTTGGGAAGGTGTGTTTACCCCTCCTCTGCTCCTGAGCATGATTACTGATTATTTTTTTTTTTTAGTCTCCCAACTCTCACCCCACCCCCATATAACTCCAGACAGTGTGTGTGCATGTGTGTGTGGCCAGGACTGGGCCATTGTGTCCTCCCCACTGACTTCAAACAGCAAATATATTTATTTATCCAAGGCTGACCAGGGATGAATGCTTCTGGAAAAGTGTCCACTATTCAAAATGTCACTTTCTTTGAACAGGCAGTGAATTATATTGACAGGCACATTTTCAAAGGCTGCTGAGTGATGGCAATGAATGGCAGAGGCAGCAGACGGCATTGCCAGCCTCTGACTGAGTGGGTGCCGAAATTATCTACAGCCTCTGGAGATCTGAAGCAGTGCCCCCCCTCCCACGACTGGGGAGGAGATAGATTCCTGTGATTAAGTGGGGTTACATTTATCAAGGCTATGCAAACATCTCCACTACCTTTTCCTTCTATGGACCCAGTGAATGGGATTCCCCACCTTTTTCGTGAGGCACTGCGGAAGGGCACAATGTGGGGCATGGGGGGGGGCGAGTGGTGAACAAGCAAAGAAAGATGGGGGCTGTCTGACCCTCTCCTTACCCTCCATCATCTACTTCTCAGGCAAAAATTTAAACAGGGCTAGAGTGTTTTAGGAGAGGGAATGAATTGGTCATCAACAGAAACTGGCAGAGAGGGTCCTTTGCTTGATCTCTACTTGGGATGAGCTGAGCAGAACTCTCTCCAGCTCGAATGGACACAGTGGAGACTCTGAGGACAGCTCCAGCTCACTGAAAACATGCTCCATTTATTCTGCCTCCACCTCCCACCCCTAGTGATTTATTGCAGTGATGGATTTTTTTGATAGATGCAACAGGAACCTGAAAAACTACCCAGCCCAGGTCCATTTTTTGTAAAATTACGTCTATCGATTAGACAAACTAATGAAATGTTGCAGGGAGTAAATTAACTTCAGGGTTTAGGAGGCACCAAGGTCAAGTACTCAGAACCTGCTGAGCTTTAAGGATCTCTAAAGATTTTGTGTCTTGGGTTTTCCATGATACTTATTAAGAGCCCTTCACTTTCTAGTGTTTCTCTCCATTGGGCATTAAGGTGCCAAGCTTTTGGTCCTGTGGGGGAGATGTTTGTTTTAGGAGGGGAAATCTAAGAACTTTTGTTGTCAAGTATGTTTCAGAATTAGGAATAGGGATGAGCCCAAGAATGCCAAGGCAAAGCCAATGGAACTATTGGAATTTGAGATTAAGTGCCAAGGCTAAGATTGCAAACAAAGGGATCAAGATTGGGGAGAAATACAAAGCAGTGAGGTCATAGACCTAACATCCAAGATCAGAGTTAGCTTGCCAAGCCGATCATGAAAGCAGAAGAAGCACCATGATTTAGGGCCATGGCCTAGCAGACTACTAGCAAAGAAAAGAACACCTATTTAGGGGTCCTAATCTTTAGATCTTAGAGTGCCTTCTTCCCTTGACCCTGGCTTGGAGATTAATCCCTGTGGTGATTTCTAGTTCAGGTACTATGTTCTGGATATTTTTTTCTTACACCAACTATCCAGATGATCCAGGATAGGGCTCCCAGAGTATTCTGACCTCAAATGTTCCCACGTGGAATCCTGAATGGTTGGAATCAGCCTGGGAGTCTTCCTATCTAGCTCCCCATTCCTTCCACTGATATGAAAAATAGTTTTGCTATCCAACTGCTGTCAACTACAATAACAACTTTGGCCTATTTTATTTTTATTGCTGTGGAGTTAGAGCTTTTTGAACATGACATGTTAATTTATGCAAATCAATATACAAAATCTCAGAATAATGTCTATATATCTATGTCTGTGGACTTTCCTGAAAGGGAGCTGTAAAATGTTTTTGTCTGATGATTGTATTAGGAGTGAGTCTACTATTGTGCTCATGTTCCTTTGGAAAGGAGTTATATTTACTGCTGGACTAATAAGATACTCATCAATAGAAGAGGGAATGATGGCACCTTCATACAAAGGTCCTGTGCAACAAAATAGCCAACAACCTTAAGGGGAAGGAAGTAAAATAATAATAACTACAGTTTATATAATTTTTAAGATACAAAGTACTTTACATTATATTATTGATATAATATTATTATATGTGTGTATAATATTAATATTATATGTATATATTACTCGCATAACCATTCTGTGAGATATCATGTACTATTTATTTGTTCCATTTTACAAATGAATATGCTGAGGTCAACACAGGTTAAATGGCTTGCCCACCACACAGCTGTATCTGAAAAAGTGTTTTAGTTCAGATTACCCCAGATTCAGTTCTCTATCTACTTCCCTACCAAACTGCCCATGATTTCTTTAAAGTTTTTGATCTGTTTGAGAAGCAAGTTGAATGGGGAGAGGGATGGTAATAGGGTTAGAATTTAGTGATGTGATATTATCCAACCACAGTCAAAGACTATTTTTAAGGACCTACTTGGTATGAGGCAGTATGAATCAAAGGCAAAAATTAGGATAAAAGATTTTGTTTTTTTAATCATGTCAGATGCTTCAGGATTCCTTTTTGGGGAGAGGGTTACTCATCAGATACTCAAATGGTTTCTTCAACTCATTTTATAGATGAGGAAACTGATGCAAACAGAATTAAGTTACCTGTCCAGGTCACACAACTAGTAAGTGTGTGAAACCAGATTTTAACCTAGGAAAATGACTCTTCCTGACTCCAAGCCCACACCTTATCTACCTAGTTGCCCTAAAAATGACAAATGACAAAAATTATTCCTATCCTCAAATTGCTTATACTTCAGTTGGAATACAATATATAGATTTCATGTATAGCATTTATATAATGCTTAAGACTTACAGTGTGTTTTACATGTTATGTCATTTGATCCTCACAATTCTATAAAATGTTACTACTAATCACATTTTACAGATAAGGAAACTGAGACACAAAGGAACTTGACCAAGGGTCACACAGCTAGGAAGGAGGCAAGAATCTAATTCTATCCTTTCTGACTCCAAGATCAATGCTCTATACATGGAAATACAAGGTAATTTGAGGAAGAAGAGAACATTAACAATTAGGAAGTTAAAACAGATTTCCTTCTGGTAAGGTGACCTAAGATTGAGCCTTGCCAAGGACTCTAAGATACAAAGTGGGACCAGTCTAGCAAAGGAGATGTGGAAAATGGTATGTGCATTTAAGGATATATATCTTGAATTAGCCAGTTTCACTGAAATGTTTAGGGCCCAAAAGGGAGTGATGTGAAATAAGTCTGAAAAGATAGAATAGAGCCAGTTTGTGAGGAGCTTTAAATGCCAAACTGAAGAGTTTTTCTTTTACTCTAGAGATAATAGGGAACCATTGAAGACTGTTGAGCAGGAGAGTGACATGGTCAAACCTGTTCTTTAAAAAGATTATTCTGACAACTGTGAGGAAAGTGAATGGGAGAAGGGATGAGTGGAAACAGAAAAACAGAAGAGACTGTTGAAATAGTCTGAGTGAGAGGGGATGAGGTCCTGAATGAGGGTGGTACTTTTGCAAGGAGAGAGAAGGAGACAGAGGTAGGAAATGTCACAGAAGTAGAGTTGTCAAGACTTGATGATTGAGAGGGAGAAAGGAGAATTTAGGATGATTCCAAGGTTACAAACCTGAGTTGAAGACTGATGGGAGCCCTTGGCAGAAGTAGGTGGAGTTTGGAGGAGGTCAGGTTTGGGAAGATGACAATGAATTCTGTATCTGATATGTTGAATTTGAGATACCTGTGTTTTGACCATCAGGAGACAGTACTAACCACTCACTTGAGCCTATTTGACAGGAAGAATCAGGATTTAGTAGTCCAGTCCTCTTTCTGGAACTAATGGTGATATATCCCCACTAATTGGAAGTAGAAGTGTCCAAGCTCTCTATGGATTTCAGAGAGAAAATGACCTTTTATCTTCCTTCTCTGCCTTTCTCCCTGGAAGCCAAATTTGTACTTCTGTCTAAGGAGTGTGGATTGTGGTAGTTTTAAGTAATCATACTCTAATCTGAGCCTTTTTCCTATATCAAATATTCATTTTCCTACAACTGGCTATTTCTCACTGAGTTCTACTCATTTGATCTTGATGTGTAGTAACGGGAAAAAATGTACTTAGGTGCTATATATAAAGCATTTTTACCCTTGATACAGAATCAATAAAATCAGTCATCTAGAATTTTTAAGCACTTGCCATGTGCCAGACACTGTGCTAAGCACTGGAGCTACAAAAAAAGGGCAAAAAAGTTAGTCTCTGATCTCAAATACAAATGAGATATATATAAGATAAATTGGGAGTAATCTCAGAAACAAGACACTAAGAAGATTAAGGAGTATTGGGAAAGGTTTCTAGTTGAGACTTAATGATAGTCAGGGAAGCCAGAAGGTAACGATTTGGAGGAACAGAGTTCCAGGAATGAGAGACCATAAAAATGTCCAGAGTCCAGAGTTGGAATGTACTAAAGTAATCCTAAAGTGCAATAAAACAAGGCATAGTCAACCATCCACTATGCAGCTCCCTACCCATAGCCTTTCCCAGACCCAGCAAACCCCTAGATTATACAATTGGCTATTCCAAATCCAGGAATTACGGGAAATGCATAGTTGAGATTAGCACCCACAGCTGCTCCTCCTACAAGTGGAAAGGAATAGAGACACTAAAACACAGTTCACAAGGGATTGCAGCTTGTGCATCCAGGAGAGTCAGTCATTAGATAAGATCAGGAACTAGAAGGGAACAGGGCATGAACTTGGGATCTGGTGGGGGATTAGAATTCCTTTTCTATTCAGTGTTTTATCACTGATAAAGACTTCCAACTACTTCTCCTGGTGAGCAACACATTGAGGAACAGGAGAAATGAATTCAGCAAGCCCCAACAAGAGCAGCTTGCCATTATTTCATCTCAACATCCTTTCATGTCCTTAAGACCTTCCATCTAAAGAATCTCTCTCTCTACCACATTGAATCACTTTCTGTTCCTTGTTCCTTCTAGTTTTCTGAGAAGGAGGGGTGGGACAGACTGAGTAAAAGGGAGGCTTTGGAAGGGGAGAGAAAAAGAGAGAGAGAGACACACAGAGAGAGACAGAGAGAGAGAGACAGAGAGAGAGACAGAGACAGAGAGACAGAGAGACAGAGAGAGACAGAGAGAAGAGAAGAGAAGAGAAGAGAAGAGAAGAGAAGAGAAGAGAAGAGAAGAGAAGAGAAGAGAAGAGAAGAGAAGAGAAGAGAAGAGAAGAGAAGAGAAGAGAAGAGAAGAGAAGAGAAGAGAAGAGAAGAGAAGGAGGAAGAAAGGAAGAATCAAAAAGGTAGATTTTTGCAGAAGACAGGAAAGTATGGGGGAAAGTTAACATGTAGAAAGGCTGACCTTGGCAAGGAAAAAGGCCATTTCTTTCAGAGATTCAAGCAAAAAGAGGAGAGGATAGGGAATGATAAAGCGAAATTTTGAGGTTTATACTGCAGGAGAAATAGGAGTTAACAATGAATGAACTTTTTTTTTTTTTCTCAATAAAGGAAGAATCAGATCTTCTGCTTTGGCTGGTAGGGAGGAAAGGGTAATGTAGGCATTTTGAGGAAAGAAGACAAAGGCTGGGAGAATCACTTTATGGAATTCAATGGATAATCAATCAGGGTGTTTCTCCAATAAGAATTTGACTGTAATTGTTAGTGCCCATGGATATTAGATAATATAAATTTTTGGTAGACCAAATCAGCAATATTGTATTTATTTTTAAAAAAGAATCCTAGGTGGTAGGCAGATATATAGCAATGTGAATAGAGTGCTACACTTGGAGCTAGGATGATCTGAGTTCAAATCTTTACCTTAGTCACTTAATAGCTGTGTGACCCAGTTTCCTCATCTGTAAAAAAGGTTAATAGTGACACTTACCTCATCAGATTGTAAGGATAAAATAATAAAATATATTCTAAATGCTTTGTAAGCCTTGCAGTGTAATATGCATTTGTTTATTTATTTGTTTATTATTATTACTTTAGTACAGAAGGACAGATGATAATTTCTCAGGCAAGGAAGGAGAATGATAACATTGTAAGTAAATGATTGCAAATTAGGATCTAGAAAGGGTTATATCCTAGTTTCCATAAGATCTTGAATGTTTCCATAGAAATAATACAGACTAATAAAACATTAAGCCTTTTTTAGGAATTATTTTAATTCCTTCAAGGAAAGACCGGACTAAAATGAGACAAAGAGGGAAAAGGATGAGGCAGAAACAAGATCAAAAGAACAGGGATACAAAGAATACCAGAGTTTCATTCATTCCATCATTATCTTAGTCACTGTAAGTAGTCAGCCACTGAAGCTCTAGATGCAGTAGAAGGGAAGGTCAGAACTTAGCTTCCTCAAAATTCCTATGATTTCTTCTGGTCAGTCGGTGAGATGTCTTAATTTTTACCTCATAACAAGGCAGTTCATTCCTCTGTCATGATCATAACTTTTCATAGAGATGATAAATGAACTCTCCGATTTCAGGTATCAGAAATGAGGGAACTAAATAGGGACCAATAACAATAGATCTTTGTTTCATACTCTATTGTAACATGCTCTTCTGGCAGTTACTATTACTAGTCTGTCCTAGACCCAACAGAGTACCTTTGACCACTGTCCTTTGCAGTGTGAACTCTACCCGGCTCGCCTCTTCTGAGGCCTTCAAAGGTCTCTGGCCACGATCTCTTGAATCTATAGCTTAATAACCGGTAGCGCACTCAAGAGCAGCCACGTGTAATCTTAAAAGCCTTTATTATACCTACTCACATAATGCCCTGACTGATGCCCTGACTTGTTGGTTCCCTAGTGAACACCTGGTCAGAAGACCCACGTGTTCACTATCAAACTCCTTACCTCTTTTGGCTATCCATCTCGGCTTGGCCACCCAGGCTAGAGAGCCAGGTTAAAGGGAGCCAGGTTAAAGAGAGCGACTGCTGCCTGCAGTGGGCTTATAAAGGGCCTGTGAAGTCACACACACAGCCAATCATCGAGAGAGTCACCCATTATGAAGCTATCTAAAAATGGACAGGATTCCACCTACAAGGCAGTCCTAATATCCACAGAAATTACTTCTGGGCCTCAATCTCCCGAAGCACCGTGTCCACCCATTTAAAGGGCCCTGACACTCTATAAGTGTAGAATTTTTTTTGATGTTATCTTTTTTATTAATTTTATAATTATAATTTTTTGACAGTACATATGCATGGGTATTTTTTTTACAACATTATCCCTTGTATTCACTTTTTCAAATTTTCCCCTCCCTCCCTCTACTCCCTCCCCTAGATGACAGGCAATCCCATACATAATAAATGTGTTACAATATATCCTAGATACAATATATGTGTGTAAAACCAAATTTCTTTTTTTTTTAATTTAGAATTTTTTTCCACAGTATATATGCATGAGTAATTTTTTTTATAATATTATCCCTTGTATTCATTTTTCCAAATTATCCCCCCCTTCCCTCCACTCCCTCCCCCCGATGACAGGCAATCCCATATATTTTACATGTGTTACAATATAACCTAGATACAATATATGTGTGTAAATACCATTTTCTTGTTGCACATTAAGTATTAGATTCCGAAGGTATAAGTAACCTGGGTAGATAGACAGTAGTGCTAACAATTTACACTCACTTCCCAGTGTTCCTTCTCTGGGTGTAGTTATTTCTGTCCATCATTGATCAACTGGAAGTGAGTTGGATCTTCTTAATGTTGAAGATATCCACTTCCATCAGAATATATCATCATACAGCATTGTTGTTGAAGTGTATAGTGATCTCCTGGTTCTGCTCATTTCACTCAGCATCAGTTCATGTAGGTCTCTCCAGGCCTCTCTGTATTCCTCCTGCTGATCATTTCTTACAGAGCAATAATATTCCATAACCTTCATATACCACAATTTACCCAACCATTCTCCAATTGATGGACATCCATTCATCTTCCAGTTTCTAGCCACTATGAAAAGAGCTGCCACAAACATTTTGGCACATACAGGTCCCTTTCCCTTCTTTAGTATTTCTTTGGGATATAAGCCCAGTAGCAGCACTGCTGGATCAAAGGATATGTACAGTTTGATAACTTTTTGGGCATAGTTCCAAATTGCTCTCTAGAATGGCTGGATTCTTTCACAACTCCAAGTATAGAATATTTTTAATGAAAAATTGACTGATAGGGAAAATGATAGACAACTGAGGTATGGGAAGTACACAGAGATTTTTTTAAGTGGAAAGAAATATACACAGCAACATTTTCCTCCATGAGGTATCTCCAAGTAATCCCATCTCACAAAGTCTTTGCCTCTTCTAAATAATCTTGCAGTATTTAAGAGAAGGAAAAACACTTAGTGGTTATGTAATTATTGTCTTCAAGTGATAAGTCTTGTTCTACTAAACACCAGAAGTTCAAGGGGATAGAAGTAATAGAGAGGAAGATTTAGGATTTATGTATGGGAAAACTTTGTAACAATAAGAGTTTTCCAAAAGTGAAAAGGGGCTGATTTTTGAAATAGTAGAAAGTTCCGAATCACAGAAGGTCATTAAGCAAAGACTAGATTGCCACTCACTGGGAATGTTGTAGAAGGAATAAGATAATAGATATAAAACTAGGATCTTAGAGGCCATTTTTCAAATGAAGAAACTGAGACTCCAAGAAGTGAAGGCCCCAAAGTCACATAGGTAACGAGTAACTGAAGCAGGATTTAACTCATATCCACTGACTGAAAAGTCAAAACTCTTTCTTTTGTACCCCTTTTGTCATTCAAAAATCTGGACAAGATAACTTTTAAAGTCCCTTCTCCATTCCTATGACTACCCTTTCTCAAGCAAAATTCTGATTGGCTCATGCCTCTGATGACAACTTCTCAGTAGAATCTTTTTTCCTGTCAAGACACATTCAGAGCCTGGTCTTTAAACTCCTATAAAATCTGGTCCTATCTTTTTAATTTTACACTCTTACCAATTATTATTATTATTTTTTTAACAAACTCTAGTCCTTTGAAATCTAGTCCTTGGGCCTTAAGGCCCAACTCAAATGTCCTTTCCTCCATGAAAACTCTCTTCTTCCTTTCCTGCCCCATCCAGTCAGGAGCAACATTTTCCCTCATGGATTTCAAAAAGAACCTGCTTTTGTTTTGGTTTTTACCTTTTCAGAGGTATTTATTAAGTATTCTAGACTTACAATTATTTGTAACTGTGCTTTGTCCTGTAGAATTTGGACATGAGTTCAAGTCACCTATCTCTAGATGCTGTTCTCTTCTTCTTGTTCTCCCACCTCTGTAATCATGCTTACTTAGTCTGTAAAATGAGGGAATTAGATGAGATGATTTCTAGAGTTCCTTCTGGCTCCAGATTTTGAGATTTATGAAGTCAAAAGCCTATGGCTTGTTTTTAAATTGTATTTTCCATTGTAGTATTCTTCCAAATGAAATATAAACAAAACTTCTGATTTTAATAGCATAGGCAAATACCCACTTAGGAAATTCCCTCTAAAAGGGGGACTTGCTCCTGCAATTTATTGTCTCAGAGGAGATATTAAGAAGTTGAAGGATCTGCTTAGGATCAGAAACAAGACTTGAATACAGATTTTCTTGATTCTGACATCATGATTGCTGTCTCTCTCTATTTCAAATGGAAGATGCCTAAAAATTGTCAAAGTTGACAAGGGTGAAGTGTGTTGAGAAGATAATCCTGGCTGAAGTAATGGAGTATTTTGGGGAATAGGATAGAATGAGCTTGAAGACAGAGGGTAAGGCTCCATTATGGAGGGCCCTGATTGCCTTTAGTTCAATGAGATCTGTCAATTGTCCTTGAAATCCTTCTTCAGGAGAATTACATGATGGGAAAGACACAAATGAGCTTTTCTCTCCCTACCACCTGTCTGCCCCCTGCTCCTTGCAGGTAGCTGAGATGAAGGCCTTGGAAAGTTGGGGGGGGGGGGGAAGGTGTTGGAGGCTGGTAGAGCTGGGAGGAAGTGAGTACTTTGGCCTCTAGATTTGTTGCCTGGAGAGTTGGGACCAAAACTCATTTGAGCCATTTCCCTTCCCCCCACCCCAAACTCCTGGTCTTGAGCAGTGAGGCATGGGAGCCACTGGGCTATTTAGCAGGGTTCATTTCCATAATTCCCTAAATGCCTGGCCCTCAGCCAAGTCCAAGAAGTGGACCATGTTCCATTAAAGCCTTGGGCTCCTGGGAGTGACCTGGGAGCTGGCTGGTCGAAAGCTTGGTTGGGGATTAGCAATGTTTATGAAATCAGAGACAGGGAGGACTCCTTAGTTTTCCAAGAAGATGGAGCTGAAAGGATTAGAAAGACCAATGTTCCGAGGGTTAAAACAGGCTATGTCACTTTAAAAAGCAAGGAGCTTGGAGGAGAAATGAGGGGGATGTTGTGATAAAATAATAAGATGGGAGGGTAGGTGACCCAGTTTGAACAAAGGGGCTGGGAATGGGTGCTCCCAAAGCCACCCCCCGCTTTGTTAGCCCCTTTCCTACAGCATTATATATTATATGCAAATAATGGCACCAGCTCAGTGCAGCTATTCATGTCAAGGCGCTTCTTTGAATCTATATGTTATATTTTACAGATCTTGGACAGTAACATTTTTCTTTTTAGCGCAAAGTTGCTCAAGGTTCATCGGAGACTCTTTCAAATTGCTGCTTTCAGAGAAATAACAATGTAAAATGACATGATGATGTATGGCCCCTTCCCCGAGTCTTGGGCCACAGCAGCGGCAAACCCAGGCAAACCTTTGGGAATGAAGCAGTCTCCAGAGTGCCATTGTATAATTGTCCTAACCGGATCATTTTTAATTAGTTGCAATTAATTTCAAGTGACAGAGTCCTGCAATATCAAATGAGGGAAGCTCCAAAAGGCCTACTAAGAGGATGGGACTATTAGGAGCAGACAGCTTAGGAGGGAAAGACCTCACACACACACCCTGATTCACCTACAGCAAGCTTTTAGGGGCTGGGGAGAGGAGAGGCTAATTTCCCAGACTAACAGAAGGAAATGCTTGTTAATTGAACCCCTGATGCTGATTTCTTGTCCATAGCTTCATGCATATCCCTGCTACAGAATAGATGATAATCGCACCCTCTCCTGTTATATGTCACTGTTGCTTTTCAAGAACTTCTCTCTTATCCCATTTATCTCCAAGGCCTTCATTGGGCAAATGGGGCATCTCATAGATAAATAAATTGGAAACCCAGAGAAGATTGCCTAGGTCACCTGCAATTTAGTCCAGAAATTCTGCCATTAGATTAGGAACTCTTGACCTGGGGCCCATGAATCTCATTTTTTTTATTGAAGCTTTTTATTTTCAAAACATATGCATAGATCATTTTCAATGTTAATCTTTGCAAAACTTTGTGTTCCAAATTTTTCCCTTCTTTTCCCTAACCCTTCCCTTAGACAGCAAGTAATTCAATATATGTAAAACAAATACAATTCTTCTATACAGATTTCCACAAATATCATATTGCACAAGAAAAAGCAGATCAAAAAGAGAAAAAAAGGAGAAAAAAAATGCAAGCAAACAACAACAAAAAGAGTGAAAATGCTATGTTGTGAACCACACTCAGTTCCCACTGTCCTCTCTCTGGGTGCAAATAGCTCTCCTCATCACAAAATCATTGGAACCAGCCTGAATCATTTCATTGTTGGAAAGAGCCACATCCATCAGAATTGATCTCCTGGTTCTGCTCACTTCACTCAGCATCAGCTCATGTAAGTCTCTCCAGGCCTCTCTGAAATCATCCTGCTGATAGTTTCTTATAAAACATGATCTCATTTTAAAAAAGTTTTCGTAATTGATTTTCTTTATAATCTTACATATTTTATTTTATTCATTTAGAAGCATTTGTCTGAAAAGGAATCCTCAGGCTTTCTGATGCTGCCAAAGGGGTCCATGGCTCCAAAAAGGTTCAGAATCCTTGCACCAAACCATGCTATATGTGGATGGCACATACAGAAATGTCTTTAACGAGTGAATTCTTAAGACCTACTTCCTTCTTTCTTCTCATCTTCACCCATAGGCCTCTTCTACCTTTTGATGAATCATAAAATTATAGAGTTAGAAGAAATTCAGAGTCACCATCCCTATCCCTTTTCCTTCCCATCCAGGACTACTTTCATGCATCACTACCTCATCATTTTAGAGCGAAAGAAACTGAAGTTGGAGAAGGGGAATAACTTGTTCAAAATCACACTACAAGCCAGTGGCCAAGCTGACAGTTGATTGTTTGATATTTTGTCCTTTCCCCCACCCTACTTAACAGTAAATTTATATATTTCCCTTCCAGAGCCTAGAAACCTACAGTGCAGAAACCAGAAACACTATTCTCTCTTACAGTAAACTGAGGCAATGTGGTAGTGACAGAAACTTTGAGTCAGGAAGACCAGAGTTCAAATCTTGCCTCAAAATGTTGGCCTTTGGTTTGCTCACCAATAAAATGAGAGGCTTGGACTCTGTAATCACTGAAGTCCCTTTTGATCTAAATCTATGTCTATGAGAAATCTCTAGGAGGCCTATGCTCCAAAACACCAAGGCTATAAATCTTATCTTGAACCTTGGAGAGAATTTACTCAGCCATTTCTTTGAGTTTGTACATCTGGTCTCCTTCCAAATCTTTTTTCCTATTTTAATCACTTCAGCTCCATCACAGTTCCATTTCAAACACCCATAAATTATAATATATATAGTATATTAATCCATAACCATAACCTAGATCATCCTACTTTATTATTTTTTGGAATTCTTGCTCTATCCTATTTTATCATTTTTTTTTTAATTCTTACTCTATTGTCCAGTAATTTCCCTATATCCTTGAACTTTCCAACCAGAATTTCATCAATCTCTTTCCTCTGATAGAAACCTGAATCTCCCACAGGGGACATCATTTGCTTTGTAACCTTCTCCACTGTTGGCTGATCTCTCCCATCCCCCTCAACTCAGGAAAAAAGGGTAAGTATATTCCTTGGTGCCCATAACTGCTTCCATACTATTCTTCTTCCATCATCTTTCAATGACTGTTTTACATTCAAGGTTCATGTGTACCCCATTTTTTTCATCCCTATAGAAAAGCACTATAGTATAACATAATTGGTCTTAGAATTGGAAAACAATTTCATCAAATTTCTCCTGATACTAACAATTGTGTGAAGACCAAGTTAGCTCTCTGTTGACCTCAGGATCAGCCAGAGTCAGGATCAGCAAAAGTCCTTGGTCTTTAGGGGGAGAAGTAAAGGAGATGGACGAAACTGCCACAAGCTCTCCACCTACCAACCTCCCTTCTCCTCCTCTACCACCAAAGTGACTCTGGCTTGTCTCACTCCACTCCCTAATCCTTCCTACAATTCTCTGTATACACCAAAAGATAGAGCCAGCACAGAATAGTGAGAAGGGCCATTTTCCAAGAATATGCTAATAAAGTATTGTCCAATAGGTAATTAGCCTTAAGGGCTTGGTTGTCTGATTCCAGTGCACCTATTCAGAATTTCAGCCCTTTACACCTCTGAATGTTTCTTTCTTATCTGTAAAGTTGGAGGAGAACAATTTCATCCAAATTTCTCCTGATACTAATACTTATAACTCCTCTGAATGTTTCTTTCTTATCTGTTAAGTTGGATGAGGAGAAAGAAGAAAAGATAGGAAAAATAAGAAGAGGAGGAGGAGGAAAAGGAGGAGGAGGAGGAGGAGAAAATGAGAAGGAGAAGAGGAAGGAGAAGGAGAAGAGGAAGAAGAAAAGGAAAAAGAGGAAGAAGGAGAAGAAGAAAAGAAGGAAGAGGAAGAAGAGAAAGAAAAGGAAGAGGAAAAAGAAGAGGAAGAGGAGGAGGAAGAGGAAGAAGAAGAAGAAATAGAACTAATATTATTCATGTCAGAGGACCATTGTAAGACTTGAATGAGATGTATATAAAGCAAATTTTACAAATTTTAAGCCACCATATCAAATTCAATATCTGTTATAGTTATTTGACAACTTCCATGTCATTCTCCCATCTATTTCCGCAAGATTAATACCCAATTGTTCAGTTTGGACCTTGCCTTCTTTTTGAAGGATTTGGATATTCATGTTGATAGCACTTCTTTTCAACCTATCTCTTCTGTCTTCAAACCCTCCCCCTTCCCCATTAGTCCTTAAATCTCTTGGAACCTAACAACACCCCAATTCTAAAACTTTGAAATTTCATCCTCCTTATCTCAATTCTTATCTTCTTTCCCTTTTACTTTTCCCATTTTCTTTCCAAGGGTAACTATCTTTTCTCCTTCAGTCCTTTGTTTTTTCAGTCCACCTTCTTGCATTCTGGTTCTGCTTGCTTCTCCTCACCTTTCTGACAGAGTCTCTAAAGTGGTTTACCATTTTAATATCTCCCTAGTAAATAGCCCAGATTCCCTTGGTCTTCTGACTTTTTACCAATCCCAACCTTCAAATACTTATCCCCTAAGTAACTCTCCCTATTTGATTTTTCTGCTCCTATGCCAAAGTTGCTGAGCATTGCTTGATAAAAATCTCAAAATTCCTCTTCTATTATAGGATCCAACTAATAAGCTTTTATTAGGCAACATTATGTAATAGGCAACATAGAATAGAGACACAAATAAAATAATCCCTCTCCTAAAATGAGTTTACATTTTGTTGGAAGAAATAATGCAGACATGAATAAATATCTGCAAAATTTGAACTGGTGGAAGGCTCTACCATAAGGGAGGAGAGAGTTCAGAAAATCCTTTATGTAAAAGATGATACTTGAGCATATTTTTAAATGAAACAAGAGACACTGAGAGGCAGAGCTGAGGAGGGAATGAATATCAAGTATGAAAGACAGCCAGCACAAAGGCATCAATATGGAAAATAAAATGTCATGGGAGGGGTAGCAGAAATAGCACTATTATTTGTAGATCATGGGTTTAGAGGTAGAAGGGACCTTCATACTTATCTAGTCTAACTTCATCATTTTACAGATGAGAAATGTAAGGCCTCAGGAAGTAAACTGATTCGTCAAGGTCACCATAATAAATGGGCAGAACTATGATTTGAATGCAGGTCCACTGACCCCCAAGTCAGCTCCCTTTCCATTGTATCATCCTGCTTTCCATGATGTCACCTATTAAAAATTCATGATACCTAAGTGCAAATTAGTCCTTAATTTCTTTTCATCATTCTTCCCATTCTACCCTACTTGATTTTTTCTCTGAAATGACTGTTCCACATTTTTTCTTCTGTTCTCAACACAAATATACAGTATGTGTACAACAAATGAGCCTGACACCTTATTGAATAGCTTGAGGCCATTCAATGTGAGAGCTCCCAATTTCTTTTTTTACACTTAATAGGATTTTCCCCAATTATATGTAAAGATAGTTTTCAATATTCTTTTTGGTAAGATTTTGAGTTCCAGTTTGTTTATCCTTCCCTCTCTTGCCTCTCTCCTCTCCATGACAGCAAACAATTGGATATTGGTTATACATCATACAACCATTTTAAACATATTTCCATATTAGTCTTATTGTGAGAGACAAAATCAGAACAAAGGGGGAAACCACAAGGAAGAAAAAACAAGACAACAACAAAAGGTGAAAATAGTTTTCTTTACTACAAATTTCTACTACATAATTCTTTCTCTGAATGTGAATGATATTTTACATCCCAAATCTAAATGCCTTGCATCACTGTATTATTGAGAATAGCTAAGTCTATCATAGTTGATCATTACACAGTCTTTCTGTTACTGTTCTCCTGGTCCTGCTCATTTCATTAAGCATCAGTTCATGTAAAATACTTTTTTCTGAATTTTTTCTGAAATCAACCTTCTAATTTTTTCTTATAGAAAAATGATATTTCATTACATTCATATACTATAAATTATTCCCCAATTGATAAACATCCACTCAATTTCCAATTCTTTGTCACCACAAAAAGAGCTGCTACAAACATTTTTGCACAGTGGGTCCTTTTCTCTCTTTTATGATGTCTTTGGGACAGAGATCCAGTAATGTCATTGCTGAATCAAAGAGTATACATAATTTGATAGCCCAGAATGGTTGGCTCAGTTCACAACTCCATCAATAATGCATTAGTGTCTCAGTTTTCTCACATCCCCTCCAACATTTATCCTTATATTTTCTTGTCATCTTAGTCAATCTGGTGAGTATGAGGTACTATGTCAGAGTTGTTTTCATTTGCCTTTCTCTAATAAATAGTGATTTGGAACATTTTCTTTTCAAATGTCTGTCTCTATTTCTTAAACCTCAGCATCATCACCATCTTCATCTTCACAGAAGATGTTCCTATTATTTACAAAGACTCCTTAAATGACCGCCTAGAACAGTGGATGGAAAGCTGGTGGAAAGCTTTGTTTATTTATGTATTGTGTGTGACCCAGGGCAAGTCGCTTAATCTCTTGCTGCAGGGAGTTCTCTATGCCCATAAATTCTAGAGAATCTTACAGCCTGCCATGGTAAAAGAAATTTCCTCACCTGGGAGTTCTCTATACCAATGAGATCACACATCCCCTATTTATATAACTAAGATTAATGTTTTGCACCACTGATCCCATTTTATTTTACCTTCCTAGGATCTTGCTCCAGGACTGATCACTTCCCTCTTAAACAGCTTCTGTTTCTCTACCATCAACTCTATCTTATCTGCCCATAACCATGATTGAGTCTCTTCCATCTTAAAACCAAAACATCTAAAACCACATGATATTCTCAATAGATGTAGAAAAAGCCTTTGACAAAGTACAATGCTCTTTGATGCTAAAACCCCACAAAGTAAAGACACAGAAGGATCCTTTTAATATCATAAAAAAACATCGATCTAAAACCAAAAGCAAACATCATATGTAATAGCAATACATTAGAACCCTTTCCAATAAATAATAAGGTAAAGCAAGTATGCCCACTCTACCCACTGTTATTTGATATAGTTATGGAAGTGCTTGCAACATCAAGTAGACAAGGGGAAAGATTAAAAGCATATAGACAAAAAGAAAATAAAATTATCCCTGTTTTCTAATGATATAATGGTTTACTTGGAATATCCTAAGGATTAAGCAAAGATACTAATTAAAATGATAAAAGTTTAATAAAATTGCAGGCTATAAAATAAAATTTTAATAGTCAATAGCAGGGGCAGCTAAGTGGCGCAGTGGATAGAGCACCAGCCCTGAAGTCAGGAAGGAAGCTGAGTTCAAATCTGAACTGACACTTAACACTTCCTAGCTGTGTAACCTTGGGCAAGTCACTTAGCCCCAATTGCCTCAGGAAAAAAAAAGTCAATAGCATTTCTATACAATGGAGAAAAACACAACAAGCAATAATAGAAAGGGAAATTCCATTCCAAATATATCTGGAGATTGACCTACCAAGATATACAAAAGGCTTGTATAGATTCATTTACAAAGTGGTCCATAAATAAATAAAGAACAATTTACATAGCTGGAGAAATATTCAGTGTTCATGGTTAGGTCTTGCCAATATAATAAAAATGACAATATTACCAAAATTAACAAATACTTTTAATGCTATATCATTCAAATTACCAAGGTAACATTTTATAAAACTAAATAAAATAACAACAAAATTCATTTGGGAAAAACAAAAATCTAGAATATCAAAGGAAATGATGAAGTAGCAATGAAGAGAAATAGCACTTCCAGACCTCAAAACCATGAGTAGAAATCGTCAAAAACATCTGGTATTGGTTAAAAAATAAAGAACTAAGTTAATGGAACAGACCAGGCAAGGGAAAAATCAGAAACAATAGAACTCAATGGCTCTGTTTTTGATAAAAACAAAGATAAATTAGCTTGGAAAAAATTCCCTGTTTGATAAAAACTTCCAGGAAAACTGGAAAGCAGTCTGGAAGACATTAGGTTTAGGCTATCTCACACCACAGAACTCTAAATAGATATGTGATCTTAGTATTAAAGATCATAATATTAAAAAAAAAAAAGAAGAGAAATAAATCATATAACACAGCACAAGAGGTTTTTTATGACAAAACATAAAATAAAGGTAATCATAAAAGACAAAATTGATAACTTTGATTACATGAAATGAAAAACTTCAGTACTGACAATGTACTTAGGATAACAAAGAAAGTGGTCAAATGGGGAAAAGAAATCTTTATAGCAAATCTCTGATCAAGATATGGTGTCCAAGACATAATTAATGAATTTACATAAGACCACTAGTCATTCCCCAATAGGTAAGTGATCAAAGATATGAACAAATAGTCTCAAAAGGAGAACTGCAAAGTGTTCACAACCATGTGAAAGAGTGCTCTAAATCACTAACACAAAAGTAATGCAAATCAAAACAATCCTGAGGTTTCACCTCCTTGTAAATTGGCAAAAATGACCCCCAAAATAGGAATAGTCAGTGTTGGAGGGGTTGTAGAAAGAAAAGCACACTAATTCATTGTTGGTAGATCTGTGAAATTGTATCATCATTTTCAAAAATAATTTAGAATTTTGTAAATTAAATGATTAAAATGTCTATATTCTTTGAGCTAGAGACTCCATTATTGAGTCTATACTCCAAGGAAGCCTTGTTAAGAAGAATATATATACTCCCAATATACACTCCATATACTCCCATATACTCCAAAATATTTATAGAAGGTACTTTTTGGTAAAAACCAAGATTTGGGCACAAAATAGAAAAAACTAAATAAATTGTGGTGAATGAATATAATGAAATATTGTGCTGTTAAAAGAATGGTATATGTAAGAAATGAATATAGAAAAGCATGGAAAAGAGCTACACGAACTAATATAAAGCAGAGAAAACAATATATAGTAATTACAGTAATATAAATGAAAAGAACAATGGTAAAACAAAAAAATTAAAAATAATATAAAAAATGATGAATTCTGCAGCTTTTGACATTTAACCTTGACTTCCTACTGGCTACTCTGTCAAGAAACAATACAATCACCTGGTTCCTGGTGGACCCTTCTTTCCTTCTCTATCTTCATAAGCTCCTTATCTTCTTCCTAACTCTCAGTGTAGAGGTTCCCTAAGGATCTATCATTGGTCTTTTCTTTATATTGTCTCTCTTGCTAATCTTATTCATTATTATAACTATAACTGTGTACAGGTACCTCCTGAATCCATGTTTAATCTTGTTCTGAGCTCTGCCCAGTAGCTTTGGGATGGAAAGGTTCTCAAATTTTGAATTAATTGTTCTCTCCCAGACATTACAAAGGACATTATTGCTAATGGCAACACAAATGAAACATTCAAAATGAGCTCAGTTCAGTACAGTGAAAAAAGTAGTCAGCCAATCTAGTTCAAATTTTGACTGTCACATGCTATCTGGGTGACCTTGGACAAGTCAACTTAAGAGCCATAGGCCCCAGTTTCTCCATCTATAAAATGGTAGGAGTTGAATTTAGGAGTTGGGCAGCTAAGTGGTTCCACAGTTCATAGAGCACTGGGCTTAGAATCAGGAAGAATGCTTCATGAGTTCAAATCCAGCCTGGACACTTTCTAGCTATAAGACCTTGTACAAATCATTTAATCCTGTTTGCTTCAGTTTCCTCATCTGTAAAAACAGCTGGAGAAGGAAATAGAAAACTATTCTACTATCTTTGCCAAGAAAACCCCAAGTGGGGTCACAAAGAATTGGACATGATAGAAATGACTCAATAATAACAATGTACTAATAGAGAAGGAATGTGATTTAGAGATAGAGAGCTAATCTCGGTTTTTAAAAGTGAGTTCCAATCTCTCATAAATACTGGTTTTGTGACCCAGGGCAATTAATTTAATTATTCAGTGTTCTACTTGACTCTTTAAAGTTGCAAAACAATTGTAATTTGCTTTGGAAGAAGTTTTCTTTCTACCATTTGTTTATGCTAAAAAAAAAAATCACAGATTTGGACCAAAAAAAAAAACTTCATTCATATGTGCAAACGTACACACACACACACACACACATACACACACACATATATATCAATATCTTTGTCTATAGTATGCCTGTTTTAGTGTTTTATTCCCTTACTAGACCACAAGTTTATTGAGAGCAAGGGCCATGTATCTTAACCTTATCTTCTTTGGGTACTTATTACTGTGCTCTGAATATATCAAGTGGTTTGATAAATGTTTGTTAATTGATTGATCCTAGATTTTCTAAGACAATAATATTTTTCAACATAAGGAAGCATACTTTCAACAAGGTATTTCCAAACGAATATTCTTTTTTAGATAGCTTGTTCTGATTTTGTTCAAGAAATATGGTGACTATAACTACACCACCTTTTCTCTCTTCCTTCCTAACAAGTCAGTCTGTAAAAAGGTTCCTCTCTGAGCTCCCTCTTCCCTTTATGAATTAGGAGTAATTAGGTTGATAGAGCATCTTGTTCAATAATCAGAAATTCTCCAACATTTTTGGATTTAATACCCTACGCTTATTAATTTGATTCACCCTGCTCTTCCAGTTGTGATACCCTCTACCTCACTTGAAATACATTGTTAAGTTTTTTTTTTCAAAGTTAAAAAGCATTATTATTTCTAGTGGGAAATGTTTGATAAATTCATATGTAGCCTATATCAGAAGATATGATATGGGACAGGTTCTCACATCTTGAACTAATTGCTCTTTTCCAGATAATCTTCATCATTAAATGGCAAAGTACATGTTGTCACCAACTCCCCTTGCAAGCACACAGTTCACAAAGCTGAAGAGAGAAAAAGTTTATTTATGGGGGAAAAGAAAAAGCTAGACTCCTGCCAGATAATATTGACCCTAAAAAACTGGATCGTGTCAGTCACTTATAGTCCTGCATCTGTCCATATTTCTTGATTGGTGTCTCACTGCTCATGGTCATTCCTCTGGCAGATCCTCATGGTTCTCAAGTGTTGCTCCCAGTTCTCTGAGAGCCTTCCAAAGTTTCTAGGCAGCTTATGTTGTTTCTCTAGTGTTCTATTTGCAATTCTCTCTAGATCCCAGCAGGTGGTGTCATTAGTCTTATTTCTAGAGGGAAAAACTTTTCAAGGGGGGTCCAACTCAGAACAGGAGGTGGGGGTTGGAAGGAGTGTATTTCAGAGTTTTCTGTCATAGCAGCATTATAGCTCAAATTTCTGGCCAGACCAAAGGGCATTCACTTTAATGCTCTTCCTTGTGTTGTGATTTTTTCCAGTTAACATCCAAGAAAGAATAACATCAGTCATCTTTGATTAGATCTCTATCACTGATAGCAGGTTGGGTCACAATGAACTCACAATTTATCCTTTACCCTCAGCCCTCGGACTATATGTTTCCCACCCCTATAAGTCTTAAAGCTCAAAAAAAGGTCAACTGTGCTTTCTCCTATAATATTCTCTCTAGCCCAGAAAATTCTCCTTAGACCAACTGGGTGGAGTTATTCAAATTGCCTGTAGCTGCTTCTTATGACCTCCAGGATGGAGGAACAAGCAAATTCCATTGTCATGCCAAGATAACAGTGCCCTTGAAATAAATTGTTGTCACCAGAATTCCTACCTTGCATCAGATGTAGTCCAGATGAGTGTTCTTTCCCCGACCCTCCTGAAGCATGTGCTATGGAAGATTAGTATTGTCATAGAATCATAATTTTATGGCTGGAATAGACTTTAGAAGTCCATAGGATCATAGAATTTCAGGCTAATAGGGACTTTGGAGATCATCTAAAAGTATCTAGGCGGCATAATGAATACAGTCCTGAAGTTAGGAAGAACCTGAGCTCAAATTTTGCCTCAGACATTTTCTGGCTTTTTTTTTTCTCCCCCAAGATATATTTTTATTTATTTTGTTAAATATTTCCCAATCACATGTTTTAAAAAATCAGTATTCTTTTTTTTTTAGGATTCTGAGTTTGAAATTTTCTTTTTCTCTCCTATATCCTCTTTCTATGAAAAGAAAAAAAAATTTTGAGAAAAAATTTGATATTGATTATTATACATGTGAAGTTATGCAAAACACATTTCCCTATTAGCCATGTTGCAAAAGAAAACACAGGCAAAAAAGGGAGAAAGTTTTTCTTTCTTTTTTTTTTTCAAAATCATGATTCAATTTGCATTCAGAATTCATTAGTTTTCTCTCTCTGGAAATGGATAACATTTTTTTTTTTATCACATCCTTTAGAATTCTCTTGGATCATTATCTTGAACAGAGCAGCTAAATCTTTCACAGTTTCCCTTGCTTACAATATTGGTCATACTGTGGACAATGTTCTGGTTCTACTCACTTCACCTTGCATCAGTTCATTTCAGTCTTCCCAGATTTTTCTGAAACCATCCTGTTCATCATTTCTTATAACACAACAGTACTCCATCACAATCATATGCTACAATTTGTTCATTCATTCTCCAATTGATGAATACCCCTTTGATTTTCAATATTTTCCTGCCACAAAAACATGTTATAAATATTTTTGTTCAAATAAATCCTTTTGACTTATGCTGAAATATCCTATGTACATACAGAGAAAGAGCTGATGGAGTCTGAGTGCAGATGAAAGCATACTATTTTTCACTTTTTGTATATTTTTCTTGTTTTCCCTCCATTGGGTCTGTGTCTTCTTTCACAACATAAGTAATATACTAATATGTTTTGTAAGATTGACCATGTATAACCTGTGTCAAATTGCTTAGTGTCTTAGGGAGGGAAGAAAGTGAGAGAATATTTGGAACTCAAAAAAATTTTATGAATGTTAAAAATTATCTTTACATGTAATTAAGGAAAAATAAAATATTAATTTAAAAAAGCAAATAGATCCTTTCCCCCTTTTCCATGATCTCTTTGAAATACAGATCTAGTAGTAGTATTTATCTGCTAGTTTTGTGACTCTAATCAAATTCTTTACCCTTTTTTGGTCTCATTTCTTCATCTGTAAAATGGGGATAATAGCACCTACCTTCAAAGTTGTTGCAAGGATCAAATGTTATAAGATATGCATACAAATCTGGAGCTATAAATGCAAGCAATTATTACCATCATTATCAACTCCAATTTATGTGTGAAGAAAATGAGATTAAGATAGTTGAAATGACTTGCACAAAGTCACTCAGGTAATAGATATTTGGTGCAGCAGGGATTGGAATACAGATCTTCTGGGTTCAGAGTCAGTGTTTGCGGAATAGTGCTCTCCTCCTTTTCAATGTTAAAGACTAGAACTATATCTCAAAATATCTCAAGTTTCCCTTAATCATACATTATATAGATCCATTAACTTATCTAAATCTACTCTCCTCTCTTGGCTAACCTTTCCATCTTGAAGATACCTTTCAGGCTATGGGAAATTATTGGAGTCACCAGTTAGCTACACTCTATTCTCTGCTCCCATTTTTCTTTGGTATTTTTAAATGGAGCCTGAGTTTTTTTTTTTTTTTGTAGGTTATTTATATATATATATATATATATATATATGTATTCCCTCCTTTACTTGTGCTTGTTCTGATTAAAGTGCTTACAACCTATTAAACTTTTTGTGACACCATGTTTTGCCATACTTTCCCTCTTCAGAGTTGAGTAACTGTGTGATGAGTTCTTTTGGTTTTCCTTCTACCTGCCCAGGGGTTGAACCTAATTGTGTTTAATGGTTCATCTGCAAATAACTTCTTAGACCTGTTCCTGTTTGCTGCCAAATCTTGTATATTTTAAATAAATAAGTGCTATTAACTAGCACTTAAGTATCTAGTGGGGCATCCAAAGAGGAAGACATGGTCCTTGCCTTTAAGTAACTAATTATCTTATTGGGAGATAAGACTCATACATGTGAAGCAGCTAAAGAACAAGTCAGGTAAGAAATATTAGTTCAGCAAAAGCTCAATGTTATGTGAAACAGTGTTATAGGAGGCAGTTAGTTCCATAGGCATAGTAACAATGGCCCATATTTATATAGCATTGGGAGATTTATAAAGTGCTTACCTAAATATAGCTTTGTGAGATAGGCACTGCAGGTATTATTATGACATTTTACAGAAGACACTTGGCTTAGAGAGATTGAGTGACATACCCTTTATCACACAGCTAAGAGGTGTCAGAGCAGGGACTTGAATTCAGGACTCCTTCCTCTGGCACCAGTAGGGCTTTTTTTTATTAGTTTTTTTTTTTTTTTTTTCATTACAACATAACGCATCCATTCAATATCCAGTCAACTGAATGATGTTAGAGTGAGGTTGAGTTACAATGCATTGATGATGCTATGATTGGGGCAACCTCATGAGTGGTACTACTTATTATATTTTGTATAACCTCTAAGAGGAAGAGGAATCTGAATGACAGAGTATAGGCTAGAGTAGTTGGCAGTTCCTAGGGGACATGACACTTAAAAGATGAATAGAATTTTGATTTAGTGAAGAAGGTAGAAGACATTTTTGGTAGTGAGGAGGTAAGCAAGGGATGGAGGTGGGAACAAGACTCGAATGTATAAAATAAGGGAACCGGTCCAAGTGAAACAAAAAGTTTGCCTTGGAGAGTGTCCAGGGATAAAATTGAATACAGCATCAGATGGTAGAGTTCCTTCAGGGCCAGGAACATGTGTTTTCAATCTTTGTGATTCAACTAGCATTGTCCTAGAGCCCTGTTCATAATAAGAGAATCAATAAATGTTTATTGACTTTGATTGATACTATATAAGTTGGTATTCAATAGTGGAAGACCTTGAATATTAAATTAGGGGGGGTTAAATCTGATATAACAGGTAATCTTGAGTCACTGTAAGGTTTGTTTTTTTGTTTTTTGGGTTTTTTTTTTTTGCTAAGGCCATTGGAGTTAAGTGACTTGCCCAAGGTCACACAGTCAGGAAGTGTTTAGTGACAGGTCAGATTTGAACTCAGGTCCTCCTGACTTCAGGGTTGGTGCTCTATCCACTGCACCACCTAGTTGTCCCCACTGTTCTTAAATAGGGGAACAAGATGACTAAAATAAGACATAGGCTCATCTATTTATAGCTAAAGGGGAATTTATAAACCATTTATTCCAGTCCCTTTATTGGTGATTAGTTAGATGAAAAAGTTATAGCCCAGAGAGATGAAGTGACTTGCCTGATATCACATATCTTAGTAAGAGTCTGAAATAAAATTTGAACATAGGTCTTCTTCGGTCCAAATCCAGAGAAGGAATCAAGTTAATAAGCATCAATTAAGTGCCTACTATATGGTATATACCAGTTCAGCACTGATAATACAAAGAAAAGCATAAAGAAAGATATTATATGTCACCATTATTCAATATTGTTTTAGACCATTTATAATAACTAGATAATATAAACTATCTGACAGTAAATCTCCCAAAACAGACACATGAACATAAACATAAAACACTTTTTATAAAATAAAGTCAATTTAAATAATTGGACATGGACAGGCAAAACCAAAATAAATTTTAAATAACAATTTTACCTAGCAAATTTATTTTTTCAATGTTATCCCAATTAAATTACTTAAAATTATTTTACTCCAAACCATATGCAGATTCATTTATCTATTACTTTTTAAAATACTTTTAAAAAATTTAAACTTAAATACAAAATGAGAAAAAAACACATTGCTATGTACACATCAGACCATAAGAGACGATTCAATAT
This sequence comes from Sminthopsis crassicaudata, assembly GCF_048593235.1. NCBI lineage: Eukaryota > Metazoa > Chordata > Mammalia > Dasyuromorphia > Dasyuridae > Sminthopsis > Sminthopsis crassicaudata. The sequence goes on from NC_133618.1 coordinate 654,595,704, forward strand.
AAAACAACAAATTTCCATTTCAAGAAAACCTTTATGATAAATACTATATATTGTTTTCAAAGCTCCCCAGCTTTTCTTTGCTTCCTTGTTTTCTTTTGTTCTCTTCTGTGCACTTTTTAATTTATTTTTTTTACCCTCTCTCTCTTCCCCCCAAAGAAGGCTACAATTAAGTGTGAATATATATCCACATACATGGATATCTATAAACACATACACACACACACACACACACACACACATATATATATATATATATATATATATATATGTATATATATATATATATGTTCATATATACACTCATATATGTAAGACTGTACTCTTCTTATTTCCACCTGTCATTTGTTTCTCTGAAGGTAGATAGCATCTTCCTTATGTGTCCAAGTCTTTTCATGTTTTTCTAAAACAACTAGATCATCATTTCCTACACCACAGCAACATCCCCACATAATCACCTCCTATCTGAGAGATTGTCTGTGAAAATTTTTCCCCAAATTTTCTGCACATGGTTTGGTGTAAAACTTTTTTTTTCTTCCTTTTTTTTGAGGCTAGGGTTAAGTGACTTGGCCAGGGTCACACAGCTAGGCGGTGTTAAGTGTCTGAGATCAGATTTGAACTAGGGTCCTCTGAATTCAGGGCTGGTGCTCTATCCACTGTGCCACCTAGCTGCCCCGGGTTTGATGTAAAACTTAACTAAACCTATCCTATGAGAATTTATAGGTGAAAGTTAGAGAAAGACAACAAGTAGGTATGAAATGGAACAGATTACTCAATGTTTCAATAGCATGCTATTCTCATCATTACTTAGAGTAAAACCACTACATTTGTAATCAGTTGCCCATATATTACATGAAAAAGTGAAAATAGGGCATAGGGAAAATGAGATTAGAAAAGTAGTCCATGCTCAAATTCACACAAGTAATGATTTTCAAGCTATCTTTTTAAAAAAAAAGGGAGATTCCCTCAAATAGAAAAGAACCGCATTTGTTACCTCTCTCTAGGAAATGGTGACTAAGAAGACATCAGACTACTTGTTCATAGCTATAAAAATTTTGAGAATGGTCTATGCACATGTTAAGTGTATTCTTGACTTAAAAAAAAGGTAAGAAGAAAAAAATAGTCAATCTTTTCTATTTTATGCCATCTTCAACCACAAAAATGATGAGAATTGTAATGAATGTAAAATTCCTTTACATTTATTATTTGGTGATTTTAAAAAATACATTTGAATCAGTAGACAGTCTGAAATGCTCCCATGCAAACATTACAACACTATAAGATTTCTTTATAGCTATAACAACAAATGTAACTTTATTCAATAATCCTCTCATTATCAAAATAAAAGAATCAAAGCATAAAACAGAGATTTGCTCACCAGCAGTATTCACCACAGGGACAGAGTATTTAAGAAGATAAAGTACAGAATTAGAGTCAGGAGAGATAGAATTGGAAATGTGTCAAACTCTAGACCACTACAGAAATCATCCAATAAGATCTCCATCCTCAAGTCTGTTATTCATTGTCTAAAAATTCACACATGAAAAACCCTGTGTGTCCCAAAAATCTTAATATAGTTTTTTTTGTTATTAAAAGCTTAGCATTGTTCTGAAACTTTTGGAGCTCACTATATAATAATAGCTTAGGTAACTTAGTAGATAGTGACTGGGTCTAGAGTCAGGAGCACTTGAATTTAAATCTAGGCTTATGCACTTGATAGCTGTGTTATCTTAGGTGAGTCACTTAACATTTGTGTCTTAATCCATTGGAGAAGGAAACATCCACTGTGTAAAGTACCCACTATGGTAGTTTACTTATTCATTCAATAAACCTTTATAAAGCACCTATGATGTTCCAGTTACTGAGGATACAAAAACAAAAAGTGAAACAATCCTTCCCCTCAAGAAGCTTATATTCTTTTTTTTTTAATTAAAGCTGTTTATTTTCAAAACATATGCATAGATAATTTTCAACAATTCATCTTTGCAAAATCTTGTGTTACAAATTTTTCTCCCTTCCTTCCCCCCACCTCTCCCCTAGAAAGCAAATAATCCAATATATGTTAAACATGTGCATTCAAAAAGCTTATATTCTATTATATTACATATTCTAATATGCATAATAAAAAGGAAATAGTGAACCCAACCAAATTTAGCCAAAATTAAAAAAGCATTTTAATAAATATACCTACCATGTATTAGGCACTGAGATCAGCACTGGGTTTAAGGTTTAAAAAAGAAACCATTCATTCTCGCAAAGACTTTATATTCTATTGGAATGGAGGGAAATATATAAAGAAAACAGATTGATATTGTGTTATTATGCTAAAATTTTTGCAATATGAGAATGAATGACATTTCCACATATGATGCTCAAGCACTTCTTTAGTTCAATAAGAATTAAATTCTATCACTGCTTCCACTGCCTACATTATTTTTGTAATCTCTGACTGCCCCCTTTCCTTCATCCTCTTTATTAAATCAGTAACGGGATGCCACTGGGTCTGCCTTCATAAGTTCTTGTGTTGGAGGTGGAGCCAAATTAGTGGAGTAAAGGTGGGGACTCTCCACCAAACCTCTTCAAAACACACAAAAACAGAATGGAATAAATTTTCAGCGAAAGACAACTTAGAAAATCTGCGGGAAAGGACTATGACAACAGGAGTGGAGTTCAGCATGCAATCTCAGCACAAGACACACAAGTGTAGCTCTGGCCCCAGGCCTGGCCCCAGACTTGGCCCCCTGGCACCAGCAAAACAGGAATGGGCCTTGAGGCTTCTGAATCAATGGCAATACTTAAAAATTTGACCAAATGAGAAAGGAAGTACAAAAGCTCATTGAGGAAAATAATTACTTGAAAATTAGAATTGAGCAAATGGAAGCTAATGACTTTGTGAGAAATCAAGAAACAATTAAACATAGAACCAGGTAAAATAGAAATCGAAAAAATCCACCAATCACCTTCTGAAAGAAATCCCAAAATAAAAACTCCAAGAAATATTATGGCCAAATTCCAAGTTTCCCCAGTAAAGAAAAAAATATTGCAAGCATGATGTTCTTATGTTAGCATTTCCTTTACATGCTCATTATCACTCATCCAATTTAGACCTTTCTTGTGACATACCTGACTTTTACACTCCTAAATGGTGTTTCTACCTCTGGTCTCTCTTTCTGCTACCAGATTAACATTCACAGACCTTCTTACTTTTTTTTAAATCAAAAATACCCTTAACATTTGCATAGACCATTCTCAAAGATATCAATAGTTAGTTAGGCACATGGATTGATAATTCTTGGTCACCTTTTTTTTTTTTTTTTTTTGGAAGGGAGGTAATAAGGTAGAACAATCCAGCTATTTAGTCAGATCACTACTTTCTCCCTAAAAAAAGGAAGGGAGAACTATTAAGGAGACTAATGAATCATCGCCCCTCCCTTCTCTCCCCTCTTGCCCAGGATTTCACCAAACACTTTTTTATACCTCTCTTAGAATCACTACACAACACTTTGTATTTTAATCACATGTATATATGGTGTAACTCCCTACTAAGATTATGAGCATCATACAAAGCTCTTAGTCTAGTTTACTAGCTTACTCATAAGTAGAGTATTTGAAGTCCAAATCTGTATATTTCTGAAGAAAGCACCAGATTTTCTCAGTTTAACATAAAATATAGTACAAACCCCAATATTCAAGGGCCACTTGTAGTTAGCCTGCAATTGCTGTAAAATGGTCAGTTCCTGTTCTTACCTAGACTATGACATGTTCCTGAAACAGGAAAAAGGGACCTGGGTCACTATGTTGCAGGCTGATATGTGTTCTCTTTTTATCCTTTGTTTTAACATCAATAAATCATAGGTAGATAAATTCCCTGTAAGCATGAGCTATATCTCTCATCCTTAAATCCTGAACGGACCATTACAGCCACTTTGTACATGTCATTCCCACCTGCTCAGAAACCTTTAATGGAAAACCATTAATCCAATAATTTATCCAATTTAGTCATTAATCCAATAATGGGCTATTGGAAAAAGTCCAGAGTTTCTAGCATGGCATTCAAGGCCCCTAAATATCTCTCTTAGTTCCAGCCAAACTGGTCACTTATCATTCCTTGTGCATATTATGTATGCATTGTATATATTTACTCACCTTTAAACCTTTGCTCAGGCTGTTATTCTTGCCCAAAAATGTATTTCCTTTTTCCTTTGGCTTATCAAAATAATTAAGTACCACCTCTTCCACAAAGTGATGTGATTATTGCAGCCATCAGGGATGACCTTCTTTCTTGGGTTCCTTCAATGTATAGTGCCAATTGGCATGTAACAAACAGTAAAAAGTATAAAGTATTGCTATTTTTAAAAAGCTGTATCAAATTGTTTACCATTTTAGGGAGGGAGGGAGAAAATTTGGAACTCAACATTTTATTTTAAAAATGAATGTTAAAAACTGTCTTTACATGTAATTGGAAAAAGTTAAATATTATTCTTTTTTTTTAAGCAGGATTTTAGCAGGGACTTGAAAGAAGCTGGGGTGAAGATAAGGAGTAAGAGTATTCCAGGCATGAGGGGCAGCCAGTGAAAATATCTATAGTATTAGTAAAACAAGTTTCCTAATTCAGTGAAATAGCAGGAATAACTCCCTCTCCTAAAATGTGTAAAATACTCTACTAGGCTGAGAGAGATATACAAAAATTAAAGAGGACACAGAACTTACTCTTATGAAGCTCCTCATCTTAATAGGTATACAATACCCTAATGAATATCAATGCCCTAATGAATATTGATGCTAAAATCTTAGATAAAATATTAGCAAAAAGACTACAGAAAATCATCCCCAGCATAATACACTATGATAAAGTGGGATTTATAACAGGAATGCAGGGGTGGTTCAATATTAGGAAAACTATTAGCATAATCGACTATATCAATAACCAAATTAACAAAAACCATATGATCATCTCAATAGATGCAGAAAAAGCATTTGATAAAATCCAACATCCATTCCTACTAAAAACACTTGAGAGTATAGGAATAAATGGACTATTCCTTAAAATAATCAGGAGCGTATATTTAAAACCATCAGTAAACATCATATGTAATGGTGATAAACTGGAACCTTTCCCAGTAAGATCAGGAGTGAAACAAGGTTGCCTACTATCACCATTACAATTCAATATTGTACTAGAAACACTAGCCTCGGCAATAAGAGCCGAGAATGAGATTCAAGGAATTAGAGTAGGTAATGAGGAAATCAAACTATTACTCTTTGCAGATGACATGATGGTATACTTAGAAAACCCCAAAGACTCTGCTAAAAAGCTATTAGAAATAATTCATAACTTTAGCAAAGTTGCAGGATACAAAATAAATTCACATAAATCCTCCGCATTTTTATACATTACCAACACAATTCAACAGCAAGAGATACAAAGAGAAATTCCATTCAAAATAACAGTCGATAGTATAAAATATTTGGGAATATATCTACCAAAGGAAAGTCAGGAATTATATGAGCAAAACGACAAAACACTTGCCACAAAAATAAAGTCAGATTTGAATAATTAGAAAGACATTAAGTGTTCTTGGATAGGCCGAGAGAATATAATCAAGATGACAATACTCCCTAAACTAATCTATTTATTTAGTGCTGTACCAATCAGATTCCCAAGAAACTATTTTAATGACCTAGAAAAAATAACAACAAAATTCATATGGAAGAGCAAAAGGTCGAGAATTTCAAGGGAAGAAATGAAAAAAAATCAAATGAAGGTGGCCTAGCTGTACCTGATCTAGAACTATATTATAAAGCAGCAGTCACCAAAACCATTTGGTATTGGCTAAGAAATAGACTAGTTGGTTAGTGGAATAGGTTAGGTTCACAGGGCAAGATAGTGAATAAAAATAGCAATCTAGTGTTTGACAAACCCAAAGATCCCAATTTTTGGGATAAGAATTCATTATTTGACAAAAAGCTGGGAAAACTGGAAATTAGTATGGCAGAAACTAGGCATGGACCCACATTTAACACCACATACTAAGATAAGATCAAGATGGGTCCATGATTTAGGCATAAAGAATGAGATCATGAATAAATTAGAGGAACAAAGTATAGTTTACCTCTCAGACTTGTGGAGGAGGAAGGAATTTGTGACCAAAGGAGAACTAGAGATCATTATTGATCACACAATAGAAAATTTTGATTACATAAAATTAAAAAACTTTTGTACAAACAAAACTAATGCAAACAATATTAGAAGGGAAGTAACAAATTGGGAAAACATTTTTACAGTTAAAGGCTCTGATAAAGGCCTCATCTCCAAAATATACAGAGAATTGACTCTAATTTATAAGAAATCAAACCATTCTCCAATTCATAAATGGTCAAAGGATATGAACAGACAATTTTCAGATGATGAAATCAAAACTATTTCCACTCATATGAAAGAGTGTTCCAAATCACTATTGATCAGAGAAATGCAAATTAAGACAACTCTGAGATACTACTACACACCTGTCAGATTGGCTAAGATGACAGGAACAAATAATGACGAATGTTGGAAGGGATGTGGGAAAACTGGGACACTGATGCATTGTTGATGGAGTTGTGAAAGAATCTAACCATTCTGGAGAGCAATCTGGAATTATGCCCCAAAAGTTATCAAACTGTGCATACCCTTTGATCCAGCAGTGCTACTACTGGGCTTATATCCCAAGGAAATACTAAAGAAGAGAAAGGGATCTGTATGTGCCAAAATGTTTGTGGCCGCCCTTTTTGTAGTGGCTAGAAACTGGAAAATGAATGGATGCCCATCAATTGGAGAATGGTTGGGTAAATTATGGTATATGAAAGTTATGGAATATTATTGTTCTGTCAGAAATGACCAACAGGATGAATACAGAGAGGCTTGGAGAGACTTACATCAACTGATGCTGAGTGAAATGAGCAGAACTAGGAGATCATTATACACTTCAACAATGATACTGTATGAGGATGTATTCTGATGGAAGTGGATATCTTCAACATAGAGAAGAACCAATCCAATTCCAATTGATCAATGATGGACAGAATCAGCTATACCCAGAAAAGGAACACTGAGAAATGAGTGTAAACTGTTATCATTTTTTGTTTTTCTCCCCCGATTATTTTTACCTTCTGAATCCAATTCTTCCTTTGCAACAACAACAACAACAAAATTCAGTTCTGCACATATATATTGTACCTAGGATATACTATAAGATATTTAATATGTATGGGAATGCCTGCCATCTAGGGGAGAGGGTAGAAGGAAGGAGGGGGAAAATTCGGAACAGAAGGGAGTACAAAGGATAATGTTGTAAAAAATTACCTATGCATATGTACTGTCAAAAAATGTTATAATTATAAAATTAATTTTTAAAAAATTTAAAAATGTTAAAAAATAGGTATATAATACATACATATACATGCACATTACATATTCATAAACACACTTATATGCATATACATACAAATTACATATTTATATGCATGTATATGATAACACTCTAGAGTGATACACAGTGAGTTCATAAGAAATATGCTGAACAAGTGTTTTGCCAAATAGGAAAGGGACAATTGCCATCACTGACTTGGGGAATCAGGAAAGATTTTATGAAAGACGAAGCATTTGAATTGGCCCCCAAAAGATGGTCAGAGTTCCAGCAGGAAGATATACAGAAAAGGATTCTGGGCACAAGGAATAACTCTAGCCAAAGGATAGAAATGGAAAAGAATGGGATTAATAATAGAGATTGATGCATAATCCAGTTTCATAGTTCATTTGGAAAGGAGAAGCATCATTTAAGACAGAAAGATATTACAGGAACTAGGAAAAACCTTAGAGCTCAATGGATTTATAGCTATGAAAAGCTTATGAAAACAGATTTACAGCTGGGAGTTTCCTTAGAGATCATCTTGTCCAGTATCCTCATTCTCTATGATGAGGACACTCAGAACCAAAATACTGTGTCCAGCATTTTTCCTAAAATCACACAGTTAAGAAGTAGAAGAGCAGGTTCCACAGGATCCCAACTTCAGAATTAGAAGTACCCTCAGAAGCCATTCCAGTCCAAACCCTTCATTTGATAGATGGAGAAACTGAGGCACAGAGAAATGAAACTTTCTATCTAAGGAATAAGACTAAGGAAATATTACAGAGAAAAGAAACTTTCTATTTAAGGAATAGTACTAAAGGAATATTAAATAATTTAAGGAAGAATTTGAATCCAGGATGTCTGCCTCTAAGACCAATTTATTCATTCTGAAGTTGAAACAGAGGATTCGTGTCATATTCTTTCCCAAGGACAAATTTGAGTGAAGCAGGACAGAAGGCACAAAAATACCTGTACCAGAGTACAGGCTAGAGAGGGACAGATGAATGGCTGGGAGAGCAAAGAAATACTAAAGAGTGGAAAGGGACCTGTATGTGCCAAAATGTTTGTGGCAGCTCTTTTTGTTGTAGCTAGAAACTGGAAGTTGAATGGATGTCCATCAATTGGAGAATGGTTGGGTAAATTATGGTATATGAAGGTTATGGAATACTATTGTTCTGTAAGAAATGACCAGCAGGAAGAATACAGAGAGGCCTGGAGAGACTTACATCAACTGATGCTGAGTGAAATGAGCAGAACCAGAAGATCACTATACACTTCAACAACAATACTGTATGGGGATGTATTCTGATGGAAGTGGAAATCTTCAACATAAAGAAGATCCAACTCACTTCCAGCTGATCAATGATGGACAGAAATAACTATACCCAGAGAAGGAACACTGGGAAGTGAATGTAAATTGTTAGCACTACTGTCTATGTACCCAGGTTACTTATACCTTCGGAAGCTAATAATTAATGTGCAACAAGAAAATGGTATTTACACACATATATTGTATCTAGGTTATATTGTAACACATGTAAAATGTATGGGATTACCTGCCGTCGGGGGGAGGGAGTGGAGGGAGAGAGGGGATAATTTGGAAAAATGAATTAAAAAAAATAAAATAAAATAAATGAGACGTTTCCTACAAAAGAAGTAAAATGTTTTTATTTCTAGTCCTGATGTTTCCTTCTTCAGACTCTTGTGTGATTCAGAGGTAAGCATTCTGGGAATAGTATTCCAGTCAACACCACCATCCCAAAGTGGATCTTTTCAACAGCAAGGTGATTCAGATCAATTCCAATGGTCTTGTGTTGGGGAGAGCAATCTGGGACTGAGTGGGGATCAATCACAACATAGCATTTTCACTTTTTTGTTGTTGTTGCTTGCATTTTGTTTTCTTTCTCATTTTTTTCCTTTTTGATTTGGTTTTTCTTGTGCAGCATAATAATTGTGGGAATATGTATAGAATAATTGCACATGTTTAATATATATTGGATTATTTGACATCTAGGGGAGGGATGGAGGGAAGAGAGGAAGAAAAAAATTGTAATACAAGGTTTTGCAAGGATGAATGTTGAAAACCATCTGTGTATATATTTTGAAAATAAAAAGCTTTATTAAAAAAAGAATAGTTGAGCATACATCAATGTGTCTGTGAATGAGCTAATGCTCCTTTTCGGCATTTTCTCAAACTGTTTAAAGTGAAACTAATGAAATTAAAACTTATAATTTAAAAAAAAACCACCATCATCCCTGGAAAAGACAAATAAGCTATGGCTACATTCACCATCTCTACACCTGTATATACATTGTCTATATTCACTCACCTCTAAACCTTTGTTCATGCTGTTCTTCCTACCTGGAATGCTTTCCCCTTAGCGTACAAGACTAGAAATTCTACCTCTTCCATGAAATCTATCTAACCACCACAGCCATGAGGTATATTTATCTTTCTTGAACTCTTTCTTCTTTTTTTCTTACTTTTTTTTAATTTTTAAAGCTTTTTATTTTCAAAACACATATATTGATAGGTTTCAATATTCATTCCTGCAAAACTTTGTATTCTTGAACTCTTTCAATGTTTAGTGCCAGTTAGCATTTAAAAGAAGTTGAAGGTCCCAAACAACCCTCCAAATCCTCCATTCTCTAATATTATCTTCCTTGTGAGAATTTAAATTCCTTGAGGACAGAGACTATTGTCTTCTTGTTCTTGTTCTTTTCTTTCTTCTCTTTCTTATTGATGATAATTACATCATTTTCTCCTTCTTCTCCTCATTATCCTCCTCTTTCTCTCCTCCTCTTTCTTCTCCTCCTCTTTTTCTTCTTGTCTTCTTCTAATTTTTTCTCTTCTCCTCCTCCTCTCCCTATTTATATCCCAAAAAACAATACTTGTCACCAAAGTCCTTGACACTTCAAATGGCTAAACATTGAGTTTCCTCAGATATAGTCTGAAGCCATTTCTGCCAAAGTTCTTGTCCATGAGCTCCTATAAATTTATCCCGAGGTTGCCCACCCAACCATGTTAGAAATCTGCTTCAATTTCTCTGACATCTTAGGTATACCACTCTGATTCACCTGGATGTCATCTTGTGCTCTAGCCACAGGTCCATTCCATTACCTTTTCCTATCTTACATTTCTCTAATTATATGTGTTTGAAATTATTCATTGAGATTATTCTTGCTTATTCTTCATTTTTGAAGCCGACCAATGACACCATAATGTTGGGGCAAAATAGTGGGTGAAGAATGATGCTTTGACTTAAAAGTGAATGAGATTTAAGTGAGGTAGAATTGTGCAAAATCTTCAGCATCACTCTCTCTTCCAGAGTCATCAAAGTCCAGCAGCAATGGCCTGGGATTCAATGGATGACCTTGGCATCTTTGATGCCCTAACAAACTCTAAGCACTACATAGTGCCTGATTGAGCAGCCTTCATGGCCGTTGGAACAAATAGTTCTCAATCAACCATTCTACTGAGATGAGTCTTCACATGTTTATAGTGGGCAAACCCTTAACTCACCAACAGATTTAAGCCTTGTTGGTTACTCTCAACTTGCTGAGATGGTTTACCATCATGCTACAGCTTCTTTGGGCACAGGTAGGAGTTGGATGAATCACATGGACATCAAAAAGTTGGATAACCAAAAGAGCTCTACATGCCTTCATGCTAAAGATTCTAGTCCTCCTGAACACCCCATATACCTCTACTAAGTAAATGAAAGGTAATCTCAGAGGGAAGGCAATAGTAATAGAGGAACAAAGGAATAAAATCAAGAAAGAGCACTTTCTCATAAGTCAAGATTTGAATTCAAATCTTGCCTCTGATGCTTATTATTTAAATTATCTTGTGACAGTCTCTTCAGCTCCCTGAATCTTACCCATACAGTTGGAGTAGATCACCTCTGAGATACTTTCCAAATCTAGATTGGTGGACCTCTGTTTCCCTGTATCTTCCCAAAGCACTCAGAGTTAATCCCATAGTAATTGTTGATTTGTCTTCATTTCATAGAGCCATATGTCTCTTATACAGTAAATGATGCTCAAACTTCTCTTAAAAGATACTCAGTAATAAATTGTAGTGTATTATTATGATGGGAATACTATTGTTCTATGGGAAATGATGAATAGGATGCTCTCAGAAAAACCTGAAAGATCCTCCATGAATTCAAGCAAAGTGAAATGCACCGTGTACAAAGTAATAGCAATGTTGTGGGATGATCATGTAAATGACTTTGCTATTCTCAGCAATACAATGATCCAAAACCTTTCTAAAGGACTTTAGGATGAAAAAATGCTTTCCATATCCAGAGAAAGAACTGATTAAATACAGATTTAAGTTTAACTTTATTTTTCTTGAGGACTTTTTAGGTGGGAGGAAAGATCTATATTTTCTTTTGCAACATAACTTTTCTGGAAATGTTTTGTATAACTTCACAAGTGCCTTCTCAGTGGGGGAGAGTGGGCAGGGAGGAAGGGAAAAAAATCTGGAGCTCAGAGTTTTAAAAACAAATGTTAAAAATTATTTTACATGCAACTGGGAAAAATAGAATATCAAACAATAAAGATGCTCATCACATAACCAAGCAGTCTGTTCCACTTTTGTCAGCTCTAGTTGTTAGAGTTTTTCTTTAGGTTGAGCTTTTTGCCTCCCTATACCTCTCACTGTTTGCTTCTTATTCTCCACTGCAGAACCAAGTAAAACAAGTCATGGAGCGACAACCTTTCACAAATTTGGCTTTTTGTGGTCTCCCCTTCCAGCTTCAACCTTACAAAATGGTACAAGAAAAGACAATATGGCACACAGGAAAGAGTGCTATGTTTTAGAATCAAATCCCATTTCACTACCTATGGTATTTTGAGCAACTCATTTGATTTCTATAAACCTCATTTTTTTTTTCACCTGTAAAATATGACATTATACTTGACGACTTCTAAGATAACTTTTAATTTTGAGTAAATGAGTAATGTTGATAGTGGTGGTCATAATGATGGTGATGATGATGTTGGCTGTGATAGTGATGGTGATGATAGTGGTGGTGGTGGTGATGATGATGATGATGATGATGATGATGATGGTTATAAAAATGAGGATGGTAGTGGTGGCAGTGGTGATATTGAAAAAGAAGTATCTGAATACACGGGAGGGGTCTATCCCATAGTCTTTGGGGCAAAAGGGATTTCTCCTCTCCACAAAACTAAGATAGCCCCTCCTCTGCTGTTAGTCAGACCACTGATGCGCTTCTTCTTTTATATCTCTGTCCCATCTCCTCCTCACAGTATCCAGGGCCCACAATAGTGTTAGTGCTGGTGATTTCCAAATATCTGTTACACTGGATAGATCCAAGGTGTGCACATGTGTTATTTGCCTCCCACCCATGGTGCCCTCAGGATTTAGGCGTATCCCTGCATCTGGGTGGTGGGAGTGGTGGTACATCTAGTGGAACAAGGTCAGATTCAATCCCTTCTCTTCGGCCCCTTACATCATTATTTTAGGATTGGGTTTTAAAACAGGAAGGGAACTCTAAGGTCATCAAGTCCTCAATCTTCCTTTGACATATATGGAAGCTGAAATCCAGAGAAATTAAGTGATTTGAAGACAGCTGGGTGAAACTACAGTACACAGAGCACAGGGCTTGGAGACAGGAAGACCTGAATTCAAATCCTAACTTAGACATCAGCTGTATGATCCCTCCTGCCCCAGACAAGTCACTTCATCTCTATTTACCTCAATTTCTTCCGTTGTAAAAATGGAAATAATAATATGTGGTTATAAATACCACATGAGACAATATTTGTAAAGGACAGGGCCTGACAATAGCAGATGCTATGTAAATGATAGCAATAATAATAATAAAACAATATCTGATATATTGATACATATATAATGATTATATATCTATTATTATTATTACTATTATTATTATTATTATTATTATTATTATTATTACCAGGGCCATATAGCTAATTCCTATGCAGAATTTAAACCCACATCTATCTGGCTCCACATCATTACACCATGTGACCTCTGTTATTATATTTCTTGCAAAAGCAGAGTGGGAAAGGTGGTACCAAGTCACTGGAGTCCCCTGTGGATTTCTGGGTGGGAGAGTGTTATGTGCATGTGAGTGAGGTGCTAGGGGGATCAGGGTTCAGGGGACACCTCTGTGAATAGCACAGACCTTGGATAGAACCAGACAGATGTTTGTTGGATTGGATTGACCAGTGCAAATGACAGATCTCATTGAGCACCCTGCAGCAGGGCCCTGGAGGGCGGGGAGGGGAAAGGGGAAAGCAGTTTTGTGTCTGTTGTATGTTGTAGTTTTGTGTATGGTGACCGTAACGTGGAGGGAATGATCTGAAGGGTTTGGGTGGCTTGGGGAGGGCAGGGGGAGCAGGGAGGGATGGGCATTGGAAGGGTGAAGGCCCCCAAATCTTTCTTGTCTGGATTGGGGGTGCCTGAGCCCCTCCCCCAGACAGGGGGCAGGGGACCTGAGAAACTTAGCCCAGCCTTGGCTCTGACTCTAATGTCTTCTGATGGAACAAATTGGTGAGCACGCCTATTAGCCGAGTGACATCAAAGCCCATTAATCTCTGGTTCCTGAGCAAGGCCAGCATCACATTAGGCCTCGCACCCAGTCATTATTAAGACTGTAGCCCAAGGGTGTAATAAATGTTTTATGGCATGCAAGCCAAGGTAATGGAATGCAAATCCCATAATATAGCCATACATTTATTTTCTAATGGAGTAAATGATGATGTATTTTATCTGAGAGGGAGTCCTGCGCAGCTGATAGGGGGCTACTTCTCAAATCTCCAAGCCAAGAACCTATAGGATGAGTGGGTGGCCCAGTGTGGGCTGGGGGCAGCTCAAGGAGCATGACTTGGGAGCCCCAGTGCCATTTCATAGATCCCATCTAGCTTTTTAGCAAACAAACCTCCCGGACAAAATAATTGCTCTTGTTCTCCAGTCCCAGAGTGCTCCCCACCCCCAGCCCCTTTTTGGTTGCATATTGAGCATTCTAAGCCCTAATTACATTCCCCTTTCAGAGTTCTCCCCCCACCACACACACATAGAGTCTTCTACCCCCACTCTGAGCTGCATACCAATGAGCTACTCAGGGTATATTGACTTTCCAAAAATATGGCTGCATTAAGGTGGGCAGTGTTAATGGGTGTCTGGTGTGGGGTTTTTTATCCAGTGGAGGCAGGCACTGGCCTTAGCTCGGCTTTTCTTAATGGCCCTGCTTCCTTCCACATCAGCCCTGGGGCATGGGAGAGAAGCTGGACAGGCTTCTGACAGCTTCAGGGTCCTTGGGAGGACAGAGTAGGCAAATGGAGCATCAGGAGATTGTAGCATTACTGTCCCGACTTTTGCTTAACTCCCCCCCACCCCAGTACCTGACACAGGTACAGAGAAGAAAGATGAATAATAATATCAGCAACAGCCACAACTAATATTTATGTACCCAATCCTCAGAGAAATTCTGAGATAGAATGCTATCATTGTGCCATTTTACAGTTAGGGAAACTGAGGCTGAGAGGAGCTATGTGATTTACCCATGGTCACCCAGCTAGTAATTGTCTAAGTCAGGATTTGAACTGAGGTCTTTCTGATTCCAATTCCAATGCACTAGCCATTATACTACCTAGTCTACTTAATGACATTAAATAGCAGAGTCATGATATAAACCCAGATTCTCTAACTTGGAATTCAGGTCTTTTGCCCCGAAACTACACCATCCAGTATATTTAGTCCTTATTTTACAGTTGGGGAGACAGGATATGTAAACATGGAAAAAATGAACTAATAACATCAGGTAGTATATAAATGTACCAAATTAATGCTGTAGGAATTAAGAGAATGGAGGGAGTATTCTGAGGCTTTCTGTGAACTGGGAGATCATGGGAGAAGTGGGATTTGGGCTCGTCATTAATTAAGTGGGATCTTGGCTGCCTCAGTGAGTCTAACCTTCTTCATGTGTAAAAGGATATTCTTATTCTCTAAGGCGCTCTGACCCAGCCAGACCCATCTGAAGCACTGTGCTCAGTTGTAGGGTCCATATTTTTGGTAGGACCTTGGCAAGCTGGAATATGTCCAGAAAAGAATGACTGAGATGATGGAAGAATATGAAATGTCCTCATATATTTCATACGAGTAGAAGGAATTAGGGGAGAGGAGCTCATAGCTGTCTTCAGATATTTGAAGTCTTGTCCTGTTGTTGAAGGATTTGGCTTCCTCTCCTTGGCCGCAGCAAGCAGGCTGGGTAATAGAAACTGTAGGGAAGGAGATTTAGGCTTGACTTGCTAACAGTTATAACTATTCAGAAGTAAACTGACAGCTTCCAAAGGTAATAAACTCCCCCAAGCTGGAAGTTTTCAAGTGAAGGCATCATAATAACAACAACAATAATGACAACTAGCATTTATATAGCACTTTGAGATTTACAATGTTATGAATCACAAAAATTTCTAATTTTATGAATTACTGAAAAATTTAAATTACATAAAATGTTATGAACTTGTATTTTACGATTATTATTGTCTTATTTGATTCTCACAACAATTCTGGGAATCAAGAGACATTATTGTCATTTTACAATTGAGGAAACTGAGGTAGTAAATAAGTGACTTGTTCAGGGTCACACAATTCATAAACGTTTGAGCTCAGATCTTCTTAAATCCAAGCCTAGCACTGCACCATCCATATGCCAAGAAAAGAAGAATAGAAGCTAGAATGACCTGGAGGGGTATTTGGAGGTGGCTAAGACCAAAGCTTTAGTACTCTTAGAGAGAGATGCTCCTCTGTAGATGGTGACAAGTATCATTTCTGGAAAGTGACAGGAAGCCAACAAAAGAGTTGGACATCAGAAGGTGGAGTTTCTAGTAATAACGGTACTGGGAGCTATGGGACCCAAAGCTTTGGAGGATTTGAACTCTTCCTGGCTTTAGGTCCCAGAACTTGAGCCATCGAGCCACCTAATGATCTATGAAAATATACATTGGTAGGGGATTTCTGTTCAGGCAGAAGATTTGGTGCTGTGGGACCTGTTCAAATCCTCACTTTGTCATTTCTACATGTGTAACTTTGGGACAATCAGTGGACTTCTTCAGGTTTCCTGTTCACTATCTATAAAATGAGGGATTTGAACTAGATGACATCAATCATCTCTTCCGGTTCTAAAATCTATCATCCTCTTTTAGTCCAACGTACCCATTTTACAGGTTAGGAAAACATGAATTCAGAAAGATTAAAAGTGCCCAGAGTCACAAAGTAGGAAGTATCATAAGTAGGATTTATATTCAGGTTTTCTGACTCCAGAGATACCCTAGCTGCCACACTCCCATCCCCCAGCACACTCTTGGGATGTTTATTGAGGCAAAATATAATGAAGAAAATAAGTCTGGTTTAAAAAAAAACTGGACTTCAAAATCAAATATGTGAATGTGCGTAGAAAGGCTTAATAATAAATGATTTTTTGTTCTTTCATTCATAAATTCATACCAGCTGAATGTAGGTAATAGAGATCTGAGTGGACTTGCAGAATGCCTATTCAGGGAGCTGAATACTTAAGGTTGCAAGTAATAGTGTTAGGCAATATACAAAACTAGATTTACAAGATTCTGATATATATATATATATATATATGTGTGTGTGTGTGTGTGTGTGTGTGTGTTTATGTGTACTTGACAAGTTCAGTTTTTAAAACCATATATACATATACACATATACCTATATATGTACATATGTGTGTCATACACATATACCACATATATATATGCAAATATATACATGCATAATGAGTTTGGGGATTATCCTTGATTTAGGTCTATGCTACTACCATCCCAGTCCCACATTTTCCTTGGAATTACAGTCAAGAACCAAGGGGAGATGCCTTAGGAGGAAGGGCTCTAGAGGATCTCCCTTTCTTCGGATTGAAAGTGACTCTTCAGATGTAGGTTCTTTTATATATAAAGCTATAGGATGCCCTGAGGGGGAGATAGAAGGCAGCATTTGCTGCCAGGCAAGTAGAATCGTCAGTACGACCTTGACCGCCAACTCCCTAGGCTTTGATGGAGGCAGCCTGAGACTGTGCATCTACAGTTAGTCACTCAGAGACCTTGACCTATATGCAGCCTAGCTCCCGAAGCCTTTATCAAGGGTAGCAGCCTCTGTGGAGAAAGGGTCAGCCATCCCCACAAGTGCCCATCGACTGTCACCTGCTGGCCAATTGGGAGCAATAACCCCAAGAGAGAAAAAGCTAGGTGCCAGGAGGTCACTCCAACACCATTGCTTCCTCTCCAATCCCAGTGGAGAGAGCCCAGAGCATGGAACCCAAGAGCCCTGGGAAAGGCAGCATCCCCCAGACTACTGACCTTGCTTCTAGCTGGGGACCTGCAGACATCAGTGAGAGGAATAATCCCTGGGGAGAAGGACTGCTTGCCAAACCTTTTCCTTGCCAAACCAAGACTGACGGCCAATTAAAAGGACTCCGTGGCAGCACCCCCTCCTCCAACCCAGCCTGGACATCCCAGGAAGCAACCTTCTTGCAGACATGGCCAGGCAACTGCTTCCTCAGGTGTTGTAGCCATAGTTATTGAAGATCCAGAAAAGAACCTTCTCAATACCAAAGTCCTCGACACTATCAAATGGTTCAACCAGCAACTGCTATGGAAATATCATCAGATAAGATGCTTCCTCATCTCATCTTCCCATCCCTAAGGACCAAGGGCTCTTCCCCTGTGAATTATAGTTGAAGTCTTCCAGATGTGTCATCTCCCTCATTGGAATTGAGAGCCAGGATTGTCTTTTCTGTTTATATCTCTTAATACTCTATTTTAGATATAATAGGTACCTAATAAATGTTCTTTCATTTATTCATTTTTGCCTTCTAATGACTTAATTATTGCAATTGAATAAATACAATTGATTTGTTTCATTAAAACTTATTCATCTTTGCTGAATGTGGCTGATGAATTGCTGAATGGACTCGTAAAATGACTCTTCATGAAAGGAAACACCATCATTTGCTGGAAGTAAATGTTAGACAATACACAGGAAGGGATTTACAAGATTCTGATTTCTGCCTGACTAAATGAGGTGATGTTGCTAAAGTGCTTAGCACAGTGCCTAGCACATAGTAGGCACTGCATAAATGTTTATTCCTCTCTGCCTCCTGGGTCAAGTAATTCTGAACCTAATCATATGAAGAAAAGGGTGACTACTAAAACCCAAAGCTCTGAGAGGATCTCCTGGCTTCATTCCAGTGGAAAGAGCTCTATACTTGGAATCAGAAGATATGGGATGAAATCTCTGATCTGTCACATATTTCCTGTGCAGCCAGAAAGGTCATGTATTCAGAGCCTCAGTTTCTCCATCTGTAAAATGGAGGAGTTGGACCAGCTTACTCTGAGCTCCCTTTCCATTCTCTATGTGGGATGAACTTTAGAATGCTCAGACTAAGAACAGGAGTTTAGGAGAGTGTTTACCACCCTTATTACAGAAAACTAATCCTTTTCTCATCTTACTACTTTGGTTTAACAAAAAGAGGAGTCCGCCTCATAATCATCTTCCTTGGCCCTAGTCCTGGGGGGAAAGAAGCCTATGAGACCCAGAGAGACATCATAACCACCAAAGGCCTTTGGTCCCTACTCTGCCCTTGAATTCTCAGCCCTACAACTTGGGGTCAAATCCCAAACTTTTATTAACTGTGAGGCTAAAAGCGATCATGGGGCCAGGGCAGTACGAAAGCAGTAGAAGGAGAGGGAGTCAATTAACACCTGGCTTTTTATTTCCAAATCGAATAATTAAGCAGAGTTTAGATGTGATGTAAGCACTTAGCTTCTTTGGGAAATTTATGGGCTGGCTGATGCAGGCTGATGGCACAAGAAGCATTCATTTGGTGGGGGAGAGAAGCATTTATTGACTGCCCCCTTTTAAAAATAATGGTTGCAAAGCCAAAGTGACTTTGGCCAGCCTGGCCCACCCTGCCCCATCCCATCCCACCCCATCAAGGGTCTCAGTGCTTTGGTTGGGGATTATAGGGGATGCACCTCTCATTTATGTCAGGGAGAACCCTGGCGCCATTACCTGGGGCAGATTTGGTCTGTTTTGAAGAATCCCGTCCAAGAGACGAATTCAGAGCTGTCCTTTTATTCAGAGTGAGCCAGGGGAGGGGAAAGGAATGTAAAATATTGATGGGGAGTTGCTCACCTTGGTCTGCCAGCATGTGAAACACCATCCAAGCCCATTCTGAGGATTTGCTTTTGTTTGATTGGGGAATTACCTCTGCATCCAGTATTAATCAATACTTCATCAGTCTCTCCCCATAGCAAATAGCATTAACCTTTGCTAAGTGATGGGTTGAGCATAAGTGATGCTGTGGTTGACTGGGAAGCTTAGCTGGCCCCCTGGCTGCTTGGGGGTAGGGGCTGGGCTGGGAGGGAAGGGGGCTGAGGCTTCCTCCCACCAGTGATTGAGAAAGGATGGTCTGTGTCCCACTGGGTTATTAAGTGCTTATTAAAGGACTAGAGATACCTTGCAGGGTGGGAAAGGCACTAAGTGTCACACATGAAGGCCCACATACACCTTCTGCTCCACCCCACCCCTCTGCTAAAGCTTCCTAGAAGTTCACTTCAACCTTACATTGGAAATGCTATAAAAGCCCAGGTTAATTAAGTCCTATATATTACCAGGACAAACATTTCCAACCTGATTCAAGCAGTTCTATGAGTGAGGGGGAGGCTGAGCAAGGTCCAGGCAGCTCAGGGTAATAAAACAGAAGATTCAATTACCTTGTACATTTGCAGTTTTTATAAAATCATTTAAAACCCCTCCATGCTATGTAGAGCACAGGGGTGCCAGAAACCTGAAATCCCAGACAAAGAGCTAGGGGTAGCTGGGATTCTAAAGCCCAGAGGCTGCCTGTGCTATCCGTATTCCAACTCCAATTATCCTTGTGGAAACTTACCTGTCAGTTACTGGGTTCTGGTCCTACTTCTTGCCAAGGTGACAATTAGCTGATCTGATTACACTCACCCATGATCACGTACTAATGGGAGAGGAGCCATTTTTATAGTCCAATCAATAGCAACATACACATAAAAAACCAACTTTATTTAAGTTTTTTCCCCCCTTTCTATAGTGGAAAACAAGCTGATCTTGAAACCAGGAAATAGACTTTTTTAGCTTCTCTTATGGGATGGTCACTAGAGAGATGCAAGGAAAGATGGGTAGTGCCTTTGCCCATTATGATTGTTTGGGGATTGGAGGAGGTTTCACAAAATAATTAAGTCAGTAATGCAGAGAACACTAAGGTTTTATTGTGGTGTATTTTATCTATTCAAAGGAAAGCCAAAGATCTGATACGGCACACCCACAAACGTGTCTCAAATGCTGCCCCTAATACTTACTGGACCCTGCGCAAATCAATTGACCAGTTAGGACTCTGGGAAACCCTATGGGAATGTAAGTTGCAGAGAAGGTGACCACCTATAGTGGTATAAAAAATTCCCTACACTAATGAAGTCAAAACTCCAGTCACTATCCCTATTAATTTTTTTGGGGGGGTTGCTTGCTTGTTTATTTGTTTTGTTTTTATTTTTTTTGGTGAGGCAAATGGGATTAAGTGATCTACCCAGGACTACAAAGCTAGTAAGTGTAAAGTGTCTGAAGCTAGATTTGAATTCAGATCCTCCTGATTCCAAAGCCACTGCTCTATCCACTAAATCACCTCTCACTATCCCTATTCTTTTTTTATTATTATTATGGCTTTTTATTTACAAGATATATGCATGGGTAATTTTGCAACATTGGCAATTGCAAAATCTTTTGTTCCAACTTTTCCCCTCCTTTCCCCCACCACCTCCTCCAGATGGCAGGTAGTCCCATACATGTTAAATATGTTAAAGTTTATGTTAAACATAATATATGTGTACATGTCCAAACTCACTATCCCTATTCTTAAAGAAATATAAAATGCTCTGTGCACTTATTTCTTCATTTAAGAATGGAGAATATAAAACTTTATTCAAAACAACTGCAACCCAGAGTGGAGAGAGGAAAATTACCCATTTGGTTGTAGCCTTTTTGAATCTCTGAAGATTAGATAAATTAGCCCTGAGCACTAGGTCTGGCCTCTGGGTCCAAATGTATTCCCCACTGGCCCAAACCATTAGTGATACCAACTAGGGACATTATCAGACTAAGAACTAAGGAACCTGAATTGGAAAGGACAAAAAAAGACCATGTAATTCAAGCCATTCCTGAATAAGAGTCTGGGACAACATACCTGACCAGTGGTCATCCAGCCTTTCCTCATGATCCCTTGTGACTCCTTATTCTAGATTGGAAAGTTTTAATTGTTAGGAAATTTTTCCTTTCCTAAATCTCCCTTTCTGCAACCTCTACCAAATATTTTTTAGATATGCCCTTTAGGACCAATTAAAATGAGTGTATTCTTCTAATTAATAATAATAATTAGGTTAGCTAGATGGTGCAGTGGATAGAGTGCTGACCCTGAAGTCAGGAGGACCTGAGTTCAAGTCCAGCCTCAGACACTTACTACTTCCTAGCTGTGTGACCTGGGCAAGTCAGTTGACCCCAAATGTCTCAGCAAAAAAAAAAAATAATAATAATAATAATAATAATATAATTTATATAGTACTTATTATGTACCAGGCACTGTGCTAAGTGCTTTACAATTATTATTTCATTTGATCCTCACAACAACTCTGGGATATGAGTGCTATTATTATGCCCATTTTACAGGTGAGGTAACTGAGCTAAACAGAGTTAAATAACTTAATTACCTAGAATCACATAGCAAAAAAAATGCTTGGGGCTAGCTTAGAACTCATATTCCTGACTTCTGGCTCACTGATCTAACCACTGCACAACCTTAGTGAAGGCAGCTTCTATGTGTTTTCTTCTCATGATTTCTATCTGGACTTTCCCTATCTGGACTGCCTTCTTCTGGACATCATGGAGCTTTTTTAAAATTTTATTCGTCATTTCCAGAAGGGTCTATAACTTTCTTTTTTTTTTTATGGTTTACATGTTCACAAATAAAAAGTGAACAATTTGTCTTTATTGAGTCCCTTGTAATTAATCTTTGATGTTTACCTTATATTTCTCTAGGAGCTTGCATTTCAAATTTTCTTTTAAGTTCAGGTCTTTTTGCACAAAATCCTAAAAGTCTGGCTATTTGGTTTTTTTTTTCCTTTTTTAAAATTAATTTCATAATTATATTTTTTTTGACAGTACATAAGCATGAGTAATTTTTTACATTATCCCTTGCACTCACTTCTGTTCCGAATTTTCCCCTCCTTCCCTCCACCCCCTCCCCTAGATGGCAGGCAGTCCCATACAGGTTAAATGTGTTATAGTATATCCTAGATACAATATATATGTGAAGAACTGAATTTCTTGTTGCACAGGAAGAATTGGATTCAGAAGGTAAAAATAATCTGGGAAAAAAAAACAAAAGTGCAAATAGTTCACACTCATTTCCTAGTGTTCCTTCTCTTGGTGTAGCTGATTCTGTCCATCATCATGGAGCTTATTAATGGGACCACTAGGTGATGTGGTGGATAGAGTGGTCTGGAATCAGGAGAACCTAAATTCAAATCTGACCTCAGACACTTACTAGCTGTGTGACTCAGGAAAAATCATTCAACCCTGCTTGCCTCAGTTTCCTTTATAAAATTAGCTGGAAAAGGAAATGCCATTGGGTCATGAAGAGTTGAACATGACTGTGAACAACAATATATCTGTGAGATCCTTGATGTGGACATTCTTTTCAATGATGAAAACTGTCACCCATCCATAACTTCTGATATTGTATCTAGGAGTATCCATATCCTCTCATAAATCCTCCTCAGAAGATCCATTCAAAGTCCTGAGGGCCTTCCTCTAGAACTCTTGATGTTGGGTCATTATCAAGGAAACATAGGGACTTTCCATCAGTTATGCTCTTTATTACCATATGACCAATTAACCCTTTCTGGTCATTCATCTCTGATGGTATTTTTGATACCATTTTTCCTTTCTAATTATTTATCAATAATGTGTAGCAGTCTACTCACTATTTCTAGACTTTAATTTTTCTAAGACACTGATATTTCATAATATCCTCAGGAAGAAACTTGGAAATTCTTTTGTCCATTAACTTTTTTTTCAATTAACAAAAATAAATTTTTTCCTTCTCTTTCTCACTCCCTCTTCACCATTGAAAAAGAAAAACAAAACTCTTGTGACAAATGTTCATGGTCAACCCCCATCCTGAAAAAAAAATCTCTGCATTGGCCTTGTCCAAAAAATATATATTTCATTTTGCACCCTGAGTTCATTACCTCTCTGTGACAAGATGGGTAGCATGTTTCATCATTAGTCCCCTGGTAACGTGATTAGTTTTTGAGTTATTCAGAGTTCTTATAGTTTTCAAAGTTACTTGTTTTAACACTGTTGTTGTTATTGTATAAATTGTTCTGATTTTGCTTACTTCACTTGCAATAAATTCATACAAGTCTTCCCAGGTTTTAAACTATCTTTTTATCATTTTTGATAGCATAATGATATTCCATTACATTCATATACCGTAATGTGTTCAGTCACTCCCCTATAACAAAGCTTGAAATACTTAAGAGAACTAGACAATTTTCTCCAGGGAATCCAGCCTATTCTCTTCTTATTCAGTTCTGGGCCCAGCTCATTGTCTATTCAGAATGTCTATTCAAGAGATAGATAGATAGGTAGATAAATAGATAAATAGATGGATGGATGGGTGGAAGAATGATAGATAGCTATAGATAGAGGTATAGGTACTGGTAGACAAATATAAATATATGTATGTATACGTACACAAAAATATCTATTTATAGATAGAGATAAATAAATAGATGGATGGATAGATAGCTAGATAGACAGATATTTAGACAAATATGCTAAACTGACAATGTATAGTGTGAAGGTTGGCCTGACAAATTATGTTACAGCTTCATGTAATGACCCTGCTTCTAGCCTTCATGCTTCATAACAGATTACATAGGAACAAGATATATAAATGTCAGTTCGAAGAGACTGGAAATGAATACAATGCAGAAAGCTTTGATGGCCAGTCTAGCACTTTCATGTGCTACTTGGGTACAAGTCTGTGCCAAAACTATACTGGAAACAGTCTTTTGAACTTGAGCTATGAATGGTAGTCCCTCTATTTCTTGCAATAGCATTCCCCTGATTAGGATTCAGACTACAAAGAATTAATTCATTGTTGAAGTACATCATAAGCACATTATGGGCCAGAATGTTGCAGATTTTATGCATTATCTAATGGAATAATAGGCTTACGTAAGGCAATCCTCACAATACATTAAGAACAGTATAATTGCTGACACAATTGAAGAGATATACAAGAAAGCACATGCTGGTATGTGAGAGAATTCAGTCTATGAAAAGAAACTCAAGAAGAAAATTTTGAAAGAAAAAGTGACCAAAAGAAAGATTAGATTACTCAGATGAAAAGTTTCCTTAAACTCCAAGAGAGTTAAGGTGATGGCTAAACTACTGTAAGTATAATTTTCTATAAAAATGTTCAGACTAAGATAATAAATTTATTGAACCAGCAAAAAAGAGAGAGTAGAGGGAGGGAGGAAAGAAGGGAAGGAAGGAGGGAGAGAGAAGGTCTTTGAGTTGTCTATTTAACTACATATTATAGACTGGATACCTGCACTTCTTTATCCATTTGTTTTTTTCTATGTAGATGGTTGGGCTAAACTCTTTGCAGTGATCATAATTCTCATTTAAGAGATATTCTGGGACATATTTTGAGACTTGATGCAATTATATCATCCACAAAGAGAAGTGCCTGGAAAATTTTACTTCTATAGTGAATCCCTTTTCCATTTGAACTTTGCATTGGACATAAAAATGTCATAATTGGCATAAAAGTGTCAAGTATGCTTACCTAATATATATTTCCTATTTTATGATTCATTTGGAATTAATAAACAGTTATCAAATAGAATTATTTCTACCATAATCTCTTAAAAGGAATCTTATATGATTTTTGACACATACATGAGAACCATCTTGTTGGACATGACTATCCAACAAGACAGAATTATTTTCCATTAAATCAAATGCTTTTTTTATAGAAAACATGCAAAAAAAAAAAAGGTGTGACTGTAAAGATGTGAATTGCTATAGCATATCATTTGTGAAAGCCTGACAGTTCTTTTCTCATACCTTCATCAAGGAGGCCCTTACTATATATGTAGATTGTTCTCATAAAAATTTTGTAGAGACAGAAAATTAGTCATATATCTCAGTAGCTATTACAACTGCCATTGGGGGGAATAATAATATGGTCTATGATTTCCCCCCAAGACATGAATATTCTTTTTTTAAAACATCTTTTAAGAATCAGTCTCTTAACACTCTCAAAATGATTTCACTTCTATTGTGGACTTCTTTGCCTTCTTCCCAGTATGTCCATTAGCTCTAGTCATCTCTCTAGCATCATTTAGTACCATTTCTGCTTCCTCATTCACTACAATTGTAAGAATATAATATGAGACTATAATTGTGGTGGTTCTGCTGTCATGGATGCAGAAAACATTTTGTAATAAGAAATTTCACAGCTCTTTTCCAATTTTTTGTCTGTGCCCTTCTTGATGTTTCAGCCATAAATGCCCTTGAGATGATTTAATTTTGTCTCTTGTCAAGTTCTCTATAAACTTGTGTTCAACTCCATTGTTTCTCAATCTTTTGAGGCCATATATTTAATAATCTTCCACCATGCTCTTCCATGGAAATTTTGTAATGAATCTATATTTTAAACTGCTATGTCCCTAGCTACCATAAATCTCCAGTTCATAAAGAGGCCATATGTTTGCTGGATAATAAAAGTTAGCATTTATGTAGTACTTTAAGATTTTCAACTATAGAAATATTATCTGACTTTATCTTAGCAATAATACTGGGAAATAGATGCTATTACTACCCCCATTTTTAAAATGAGAAAAGTGAAACAGCTAAAGATTAAGTACTTGACCAAATTTATGTGGTTATTGAATGTATAAAGCTAAATTTGAACTCTGAGCTTCCTATCTCCAAGTCTATGGCTCTATCTGAGAGGCCCCTAGCAATTCTAGACTTTTTTGGTCTTTTCATTGTGATAACTAATTGATTAAAATTCCTCAGGAAATGGTGATATTCTGTGTCAGCATCTGTCTTTTCATCTGTTTCCCATTTTGAAGGTGGTAAAGCTTCTTTTTAATAGGTCGGAATATTGCGTATTAGCTTCAGTTGCAGGCCACACTACCTGATTCTAATTTGGTATTGATTTTGATTTTTGCTCTAACAAGTCAATGTAAGGACTGCATACAATTAGCTCACTTGAAAATGAATCATCCATTAGTGATGATTAGTGATGAACTTCCTATGAGAATATAATCAGCAACATTTTTGTGATGTCTCTAGTGCTCACCACATCCAGTAGTTTCTGACTTTCTTTTTTAAAATCCCTGATATATAGCCACAAAGCCTCTTGTGTAGTTTATAAGCACTGACTTTCTTTCTCTAGAACCATATTTTCACCATATTTTTGCCCAGATTTACATTGAAATTAAGTATTAAAGTATGTATAGATTTAATTGGGAGGGTTGTATCAATTCTTCATTTAGTTTCTCTGTCTCCAATTCTTTAGCAACATATATTGACACAGAAACTGACATTTATCTTCATGAAATTTGGTCTTATTATAAAGTTTATCACAAACAAAGCATGCCATATGAGGTGATTATGTAGACTACAAAACAAAGTTTATAGTTGCCTTTGATTTCACAATAAAATCAGTTCAACCAACTCCTTTGTCTCTCTTAAGAACGACTTGTGAACCAGTCTTCCACTTAGCTACACATTCTTTTTCTTCTAGTTTCATTTATAAAAATAATATTCAGAATGAATGATTTGGTTCCTATAGTAGAATGCCCATTCATTGGTCACTGGACAAGAATTTTACATTTAAAGTCTCCACAATTAAATTAATACTTATGGGCAGTCTAAAAGCAAGGTCGTTCTTAGCAATCTATGCTCCTTTTCAACATTAAAGTGAATGCTTTTTCAAAAACTCCATCACCATCACTTCAGGAGCAAAAGGGAGATTAATGGCCATTTCACATTCTTTCTTCATTGCCAAAGAATTCATCATCCACATGAGCAATTTACAGGTAATGATCCTGTTTCTACTTGGAAAACAGACATATCTGTTGCTGGGTCCATACTCTAATTCCTGTTAGTACTATAGAACCTATTATTAGATTTGATGATCCAGGACATAAATTTCAGAAACTTGGAGTCATCCAGCGTTGGAGTAGAATTTTGAAGAAACTCTTATCCTTGTCCAATATCATTATCCTAATCCTTTTCTTTATTCTTATCTTTACCACTATGCTTATCCCCATCCAAAGTCCTTTCTAGAATTTGGCATATATCACAATACTCAGGACTTAGGACTTCCTACTGTAAATAGCATAGAGAATGATTAACAAAAACCAGTGCTCATTTCTACTGGAGGTCTCTTGTGACCCCTCCTTACCCCAGTCCTACAAAAGAGAAGGATGAAAAACCTTACAAAACTGTTCTCCAGAGAAGAACAAACAGGATGTTAGGGAGATTTAAAACATGCTACCTAAGGACCCATTGATGGGAAGTATGATTAGGTGTCTTCAAGCATTTGAAAGGCTACAATATTGAACAATTGAACTTGACTTCCTTGGCCCCAGAGTTCAGAACTGTAAATAATATATGGAAATTAAGGGGAGGAAAATTTTGGTTCTATATAAAGGAAAACTTCTAGATAATCAGAGTTGTCACAAAAGGAAGAAAGCTGCCTCAGGAAGTAGTTTTTCCCATGTTTTCTGATGTTCTTCATCTGGAAGGCCACTTATTAGGAATGCTGTAAGAAGGAGTTCCTGGTAAAAGTCAGATTGGGCTCTCTCCCAACTTCAATAATCTATGATTTATCATTCCCACCCCACCCCCTATATACACTAGGCTCAACCTAACACAATACTTCTTTTAAGGGGAACTGATAGGTAGCTTACTTATTAATGACACCATAACCACTTACCCCCAACTGCTGCCTTAATGTTCAAATGATCCCATATCATTTGTCTTGATAGCTCCCTTCCTCTGTCTGGGAATGATTTTGGGAATGGGGGATGAGGATATGAAAAAGTAGGTTTGAGAACTCATCATTTTTTCCTACATCTATATCTCAACAAAGGAGATATGCTATGTCCAAAGTAACCTTCTTCAGCATTCCATTAAAGGCAGAAAAGTACTTTGGGTATATAGGAACTGTAAGTTACCCGTTTGCCATATTTGTCCTCTAATATTGAATTTCTTTCTCCTGCATTCTGTATGCTTTTGGTGGAAGAGTGACTTTTTAACAATTTTTCTCACTATACCATCATAACCACTATAACAAGAATCTCTTTCCAAAATTAATTCAACTAGCCAAGAAATTGATAAACAAGATACATTTATCCCTTCTACATCTCAGAAGTTAAGGATGTGGCAATCCAATGATCTGAAAAATATGAGTAAAATTTTTCAGCCTTCCCTTCATAATTGAGAAGTCTGAATTTTTCTTCTTTTCCTTTTATGGGGTATTTATAGTACCTTATTATAAAATTTGGATAAAGCATTTGATCATAAGCTTTGTATATGTCATCTGTGACTTTTACAAAACTGCTCCCCAAAATTCCCATTTGATTTCTTTTATCAATCCAGGACATCTCAAAATTGTGATGAGGAAAGTTGTAATGTGGAAGGGATAGTTGTATAATCATAATTGGAAGCATGCAAGTTGGGGGGTCATGAGCAATAGCATTGGGTAACCATTTCTAACCCTAGGGTAGAGCTCCAAGAAGAATTGTAGTAGCCTTTTTCTGGGGTCCCAACTTATAAAAATGAATGAGATTTGGGACTACAGTACATGCTGACATTTGTATTCTTGGTGCCTGATACTTAGTAGGCAGTTAATAGTTGATGAATTCTGGACCTCTGAGAATTTAACAGAAGACAGACATTAAAGAGTCAAAAGAATAGTTTTCTAAGTCAACTTTTCTTGGGACTTATGGCAACCTACCTAGGACTCCAACTCCCTAGATATAGGATGCTATCTCTTAACATAGAATCACTGAATCTCAGAGTCAGATAAGCCTTTGCAAGTCATCTGACCCAACCTATACCTGAACAATATTGGCAAACTCTTTCCCTTTTGTCTTTCTGCACAAACAGCAGTAAGGAAAAGGTCCCTCACTGTAAATTGTGAGGATGAGCAGAGTAAGTGCTAAATGGGAACTACACTTAAGCCATCCCAAGCCTCCAAAGAGCAGCTGTTAGACATTTAAACCTATCATTCTCCCTTGAGCATACATCACATTTACTCCCCTACACTGTCATAAAAATGTATGAGATGGGGATGCTTGAGTGACCCATTAATCTTTCAAGTAGTAAACATTAAGTCTCCTTAACCCCAGAGAGGCACTCCCCATTCCTTATCCAGAACAGAGCCTTTATCATAGTCTACAAGATGTGCTGTGTCTTTGGTGGTGATAAAAATACAAGGAGTAAATTAAAGTTTGATGTCTTAAGAAGCCTTCTCTTCCATTGATCCCCACCATGGAGATCAATTGATGGAGCATGTCCAGCACAGGCAGATGGAGAGAAATAAGGAAAACCAAGTATCTAGGCAAGAAGACAAACTTATCATCCTACTCTGAGTCTCTCAAGGACTAGGTCTGAGTTAGCATCAGGGCACAAATTGGAAATGACCTTGCTTTCTTCTCCCTAAAATATTTTGTCTTTTCTTTGGATCTCTGGACTTTGGGATCAGAATAATAATAGAAACTGAACATCCT
Organism: Sminthopsis crassicaudata; assembly: GCF_048593235.1. NCBI lineage: Eukaryota > Metazoa > Chordata > Mammalia > Dasyuromorphia > Dasyuridae > Sminthopsis > Sminthopsis crassicaudata. The sequence goes on from NC_133618.1 coordinate 654,626,018, forward strand.
CCTCCTTGTGATATAATAGAAAGAATCCTAGAATGGGAAACAGGGAATCTGGGTTTCTATTTCCCACTTCTGATGCCAACTTGTGAAGCAGAATAAATTCCTTTTCTGTCGGCTATAGTTGTTTTATAAAATCCTAGATTTGGGTTAGATGACCTCTAATTTCTCACTCTGACCTCTACATCAGATACTCAATAAAATAACCTGGAAAACATTATGTCGCTCTATTCACTACAAATTGTCCTGGAAAAGGCCCACAATCTGGAAAATATTTTGTCTCTTTGTAGTTAGTCAAGAGCAGGAAGGAAACCTAGAAAGACCAGCTCTCTCCAGATGTTTCTCACCTATATGGAACTTTTCCTCAAAGAACCCTGGTCTTTTGGTAGCATTCCAACAAATGCATGGCCTTCTCCTAAAAGGGAATTTGGGAGATGGAGTTGAGATTGGATATCTCTTTTAATGCAATGACCCCCTTTGCTAGATTGTAAGACCAAAATCCCATTAGGTCTCACAGTCACTACTGAATAGCAGAATGGGACTCCTTACATGAATATGGCTGGGAGATGTTATCCCTTATTCAAAAGGAACAAAATAGATAAAAGAGATTATGGGATAACATTATTATTATTTTCATTTTGTAAAAACAATCTATTTTTATTATTTTCATTGCAAACTATATTTTATTGAAGGGTTCTTAATTAAATTTATTTATTTTCTTGATTTATTTTTAAACCTTTATTTATTGTTTTTAAATCTATTTTACAAATATAGTCTCCAAGTAGTCATCTCATAACAGTAGAGGAAAAAAGTAAAAAAGGAACTCAGCAAAACTAACCAACATAACAAAGTCTGACAGAATATGCAATATTCCACAGTCAATGTCTCATCTCCACAAAGAAGGAAGGAAGACTTTCTTCTTCCTTATCTGGGGCCAAACTTAATCATTTTAATTACATAGTATTCAAATTTTTTGGTATTTATTGCATTTCCTGTTATGATTTCTATTTTCATTGTTATAGTGCTGTATTTTGTTTTTTTTTCTTCTTTTCATATAAATCATCTCATGCTTCCTTGATAGCACAATGGACAGAGCACAGGATTCAGAATCAGGTTTCTATCATGTTGTAATTTTCTACAATAAGGATAGTAAACGTTCTTCTAAACGCTCCCCATCCTTAGCCTAAGTATTTTCTAGTTCATCATAGATGGAGAACTGAAAAGTCTGATCCAATTCCTTCATTTTACAGTTGCAGAAACTGAGTCCCAGAGAAGTCACAAGACTTTTCCAAGGGCACACAGATAGTGTGATTATCAGAGCTGAGATTCTATTTCAGCTCTTCTCATTCCAAATCCAGGATTCTTGCCACTGGAATGAAGCCAATGGACAGAGTGGTGGACCTAGAATCAGGATAACTTGAGTTCAAATCTGGGCTCAGATAACTTCCTATCTGTGTGACCCTGGACAGGTCACATCACTTCTATCTGCCTCAGTTTTCTCATCTGTAAAATGTAGATAATAATATCTGTTACCTCTCAGGGTTGTTATGAGGATTAAATGAGACACCTTATATTTGATATAAGGTTCTTAGCAACAGTGCTTGACACATAAGTGCTACATAAATGTTAGCTGTTATTATTATCACAAGGTTCTAGGTTCCAGTCCCTTCCCCTTTGGTTATCAACATATGATTAGACTCAGAACCACTTGAGCCAGGAGGCAGGGGAGAGAGAGAATAAATATTTATAGTGCCTCTTATGTACTAGGTAAGCACTGTGCTAAGTGCTTTATAAATATCATCTCATTTAATAAGATAGTAATCAAAACTTTGCAAATTTGTTTTCCCTTTCATAGATTTGTTTGTTCCTATATTAAGCCTAACACTTTCTTTTTTAAGTCAGTCAGAATTAAGTTACTTGCCCAGAGTCACACAGTCTGAGACTGGATTTGAATTCAGGGCTTGTGCTCTAGCCATTTACTACCTAGCTGTCCTTCCTAGCACAACTTCTTATAATGAAAAGCATTGATTTTTCTGAATAGGCATTCTATAAATTCACTCAACTCTCCTTCAGCCACATTAAACTAGTATGAATAATTTCTAATTAAATACATCATTTGTACTGATCTTTTTCATTAGCTTTCAATACTAATAATGAATAATGAAAAAAATTATTGAGCACTTACCATGTAGTGCTGGAGATCCAAATAGAAAAGACAGTCTGTACTCTCAAGAATCTCACATTCTAAAGAAGTAGACAACAACACAACCTAGAAGATTTCCACTAGAAGTAAATGGAAAGATTCTGTGGTCCTTTGGATGCACCCAGCAAAGCAGGTGAGATGCAGAAGCATCATAGCGGATGTCATTTCCACTGATTCAGTCACAGCAGCTGCTGATCCTTGGGCATGGAAAGGATTAAATTAAGTGGTTATGTAGTGGAATAGTCCTGGAGTTTGAAAGGAGACTCCATTGTACACAGATAATTAGGAACAAGCATTGGTAAACAATGCCTTTTCCCCTCATTAGGGAAAAATCTGTATGTGTAATTTACCTATTTTCTCATTCATTAACTTATAAATTGCAACTATTTGAAAGCACTTCAGCCAGTAATTTTGACTTGCCTGTCAGTTCTGAGTCTGACACTCCTGCCATTGTTTTCACCTGTGATATGAACAGTCTCCCATCCACAGTTTCATTCAAGTCAGCAAAGTCTGGAAAGAAAGAGACTCAGATGGTATTCCTCAGCTTCTACTATATAGGTCAAGGTGGGAGAAGTGCCGAGTGAAAAAATGGGCAATCCTATTGGACCAGAGACTGGTATTGAGTAATGAGAGCTGAAAATAGCTTGGGGTGGGCATCAGAGGGGACTTCTTCCTCTAAACTCTCTGACTGCCGCCTCCAAGCTCCTTTATCAGTTATACTAGTGTAATATAGGGATGATGATGATGATGATGATGATGATGATGATGATGATGATGAAGACAATGACAATATAATGGAAATAAAGGACCAGAGTTCTACTCCCAGCTCTGGCTCTACCTAGTTATATAAATTCAGGGAAGATACTTCTTCATTCCAGGACTCAGTGTCCTACGTAATAGGAGGAACATAGAGTATCTGGCATTGAAGAAAGAAGAGCACATTTAAATGTGCCTCTTATACTATCCATATGACATTGAACAAATTACTCAACTGGTATCTCAATTTTTTTCATTTGTAAAAGGGAAGTATTAGATTAGAACAGAGATTCTTGAAGTCCATGAATTTATTTTTTTTTCAAGATAATTGTGGTTAAGTGTCTTGTCCAGGGTCATAAAGCTAGTAAGTACTAAGTGTCTGAGATCAAATTTGAACTCAGGTCCTCCTGATTCCAAGGTCAGTGCTCTAATCACTGTACCATCTAGTTGTCCACCATAAACATTTTTTTTAAAAATATTTTGAAATGATCCAACCATTCTGGAGAACAATTTGGAATTATGCCCAAAGGGCTATCAAACTATGCATACTCTTTGATCCAGCAAAGATCATAAAGGAGAGAGAAGGACCCAAATGTGCAGAAATGTTTGTGGCAGCTCTTTTTGTGGAACTGGAAAATGAGTGGAAGCCCATCAATTGGGGAATGGCTGAATAAGTTATGGTATATGAATTACTGGACCATTATTGTTTTGTAAGAAATGATGAGCAGCACCATTTCAGAAAAGCCTGGAGAGACTTACATGAACTGATGCTGACTGTGACTAGTGAAGTGACTAGATCCAGAACATTGTACACAGCAACAAAAAAATTATGTGATGATTAACTATAATAGACTTGGCTCTCCGCAACAATGTGGTTAAAGGCAATTCCAATAAACTTCTGATGAAACAAGCCATCCACACCCAAAGAGAGAACTGATTGCAGATTGACGCATAATATTTTCACTTTTCTTTTGTTTGTTTATTTCTTTTTTTCTGAGGCTGGGGTTAAGTGACTTGCCCAGGGAAGTGTTAAGTGTTTGAGACCAGATTTGAAGTCGGGTCCTCCTGAATTCAGGGATGGTCCTCTATCCACTAGGTCACCTAGCTGCCCCTTGTTTGTTTATTTCTCATGATTTTTCCCCTTTTGGTATGATTTTTCTTGCATAACATGACAAATATGGAAACATGGTTAAAAGAACTGCCCATATTTAACCTGTATCAAATTGCTTTCTGTCTTGAGGAGGGGCAAATTAAGGGAAGGAGGAAGAAAAATTTGGAACACAGTCTTACAAAAATGAATATTAAAATCTATCTTTACAAGTATTTGGAAAATAAAATACTATTGAAAAATTAAAAAACATAGTTTGATAAATATGTTTCAAAATGATTGGTTTCTTTTGTGAGCCTATATATTTTATTTTTATGCATTTTAATGTTATTTTGAAGAAAATAAAGACTTCATCAGTCTACGAAAGGGTCCATCTCCTAAATCATACCAAAATCTCCCACAAGACAAAGATGGAGTATCACCAGAAATCTCTCTGAGATGGGAGACATACTCATCTCCTTTGTCTGTCATCATTTACATCAACTTATGATTCCAGGAAGAAAGTCACTTAAACATCATCCTCATGTTACTCACTTTGCCTGTTTTGAAGCTCATTCATTCAATCTATAGCACTCATTGAGAAACTATATGATAGGAAAGGGAAAGGGCATAAGAGAAGATGGGAAAATGTCTTCAAAGAGTACACAAAAGAAGACTTTATTTGCCAGAAAACAAATGTGGATACAAAATCACATACAATGAAGTATTCAAATGTATGATAATAAGAATTCAAGCAGTTAAAGTGAGGGAAAGGGAGCAATTGATGAAAATTGGCACCTATTATACAATAAAAGTTTTGAAGAATTGATCATTTAGGCAAAGGAAAAGGTGGAAACCATTCCAAATGAACTTCCTGTAACTTTGAAACTCCAACTGATAGTGGAAGATAGATTATACTCTAGACTTGGTTGTCTACAAGTTCTCTGCCTAAGTGTAATAGAGCCTCTCCATGGGAGAGATCTTTGAGAAAGAAGGCTTTTATTTTTAGCTTAATGTAACTCCTCAATCCTTTATTATCACTTGAGTATTCTTATGTGGATTATTTGTGATGATTTTTAAAATTCAGTCAACTTCTTTTTAGTTCCACATTGATCTATGTTCAGAGAAGTCAAACTCTCTGACTCTCAGAGAGCTGGCTATCTCTACCTTCCCTTAGCTTTGAACCTTTTGTGGATGGTATTACTTGTCTTATTTGTCCAAGTGTTTTGTATGTAGATTTATCTAATCAGATAGTGATTCTAGCCCCCATCCTACTAGTTTAAACCACTTATTATGTCACTGACTATGAATTTGATTGGTTCACTTATAATGCACATTATGTAACAATTTTAATCAAAATATTAAGATTTAATAAAGTGGGTATTATTAATGTATCCAGAGGGTGTATCCTGCCATGTGACCTTCTCCAGATCCTTCATTCTAAACAAAGAAACCCCCAAAACAGAGAAGCTTTGTTCCTTTTCCAGAGAGAGTTAGCAGTGTGTCTATTCTGGGAATTTTCCACTCAGGACAAAACTTTCCAGAGGACCAATGTCCAATCCATTAAGATAATTTAAGATCTTGGGATGCTTCTGTCAATCTTTTTTTCAAAGTGCATGAGTTCATGCTCTAGTCAGATGGTCATCTCAAGCCCTTAGTCCCAAAGCTCTTCAGATATATATATTTAACTTACATTTCTGCCTCTGTAGCACTGGCTAGAGGCCAGGAGAATGACCCCAGGGGTTCAGTTTGTCTAACAACCTCTACTGCCAAGGAGGTCAGAGAGAAAACAGCAGTAGCTCCTTTTTGCTAGTAAACTGCCTTTTTTCTCCTCTTTCCTTTACTCAATTCAATGAGCATTCATTAAATGCCTATCCCATGCTAGAATTTTGTTTTGTTTTTGCTAGACCTGTGATATAGGGTATAGTTGTTCTGAAACTTATCCTTCTGTTACCCATATTATTCTGGGCAAGTCACTTAAACTCCAACAGTTTCCTTATCTGCACAATGAAAGGATCGGAGTAGGTGGTTCCTAAAATTCCTTACAGTTCTATACCTATCAGCCTCTTTTCTGGATAACAGCAAATGCATAGTTTAAAACTAATATTCTTATTGTTTTGCCTTGAATGACTTGCCCAGGATCATACAGTCAGAACGTGTAGGGGACAACACTTTAACCCAAATCTTCCTGATTCTCTACCTCCTTCCCTCTTCACCCTATGTTATGGGGTGTTGACAGCAGGAATTCAGGGGATCCCAGGAATCCCATGGCATTGAAGTGCAGGTTGTTGAAACAATTCTTTTCCTTTCTACCTGAGACTTTTCTTGGAGGGTGGATAGAATGCTTCTTTAACATAAATATTCAGAGTTCACCTGATTACAGGTGTTAAAGATTAGAGCTGGGAGTAGAGGTATATAGACTTATTAGAACTTGTCAGTTTCTTTAAGAGTAAATGTGTGAACACAGCAATTAACTGGACTGCTGAGCAAGGAGAGACCTGATTCTCTTATTTGAGTGTCATGGAGCTACCTGAGAAGTCCCTATGTTGTGTTTTATTTTTGTTCTACTCCACACAATTAAAAATAAGTTAAACTATTGTGTGAGGGTGCTTTCTTCAGAGTGATGAAATAGATAAGTATCTTAATGCTCAATGAGATATGACCAGTATTTCAATATTCAGAGATTTTCCTGGCATGCATTCAAGGTGAAGACAAAATGAATCGAGTCTGTGATGTTTGTGAAGTAGTATATGCAATATGTGCTTTTGCATTTTAAAAATTCTAGACATAACCTAAAGGTATCTGGGCCAAGGTAGGGGACGACTGTTTGCTGTAGTACAAACCTCCTAAATTATCAGTAGCCATAGTATCAGTTCTTTATCTGTGGAGAGTGCCTAGAAAATGGATCCCTTCTTCAGTCTTTCCTTTTACATATGAAGATCAAAACCCTTATTTCAATAAATGAGGAGTTAGAAAGGAAGGTAACAGGTGAGGGTGGGGGATCCACTCAGCAGCTGAGAAAGTGGAATTAAAGCTCAAGGGAAAAATAAGAACAGGAAACATAGGTTTGAGGGACAACTTCATATATTCGATAGTTAAATTCATAGAATAAATAAAATTGCTTGGAGTATGGTATTATAAGAGAAGAGCACTCAAAACAGAGCCATAGAATACAATCATGCATAGAGGTTGAGACATGTATGGTGATTCAACCAAAAAAAAAAAACTAAGAAAGGTCAGACTTAAAAGAGAAACAGAAAGGGAAAGTGTCATAAAAAAACCAGAAGGCAAAGGTGATCAGTAATGTCAAAAACCTTGTAAGGCAGGTGCTATTGTTATCCCCATTTTTTTACACTTGAATAAATTGAGGTAAATAGAGATTAAATGACTCATACAGGGTAACTACTAAGTGTCTGAAATAGAATTTGAACTCAAGTCTTCTTGACTCCAGACCTACTAGTAGCCTTTAGTCATAAGGATGAAAAGTCAGAAAAAATCTTGGGATTTGGCAACTAAGAAATCATTGTCTTCCCCTACCTCCCTAAACCCACTAAAGGTGACTCTGCTAGGGTGACTAGCCTGCTTTCTACTTGCTCATCTGATTTGTAATTAAGATGACTGCAAGAATATTTTAAAGGGGATCTGGTCTCCCACACAGAGAAAAATAAAAAGAGTCATAGAAATAAACTCCTCTAATCCAGTAAAGAACTGAACAAAAAAGATGACTGGAACCATCTGGGATGGTGGGAAAACCCTTTTGTTTGTATTGGGAAAACAAACCACTGTAAAAAAAAAAGACCTTCGGGGAAAAAAGGAGATATAACAGGAAAAATGAGTAAACAGAAAAAAAATCACACTTGGAATTATTAAAAGGTAATACCTGAGTGGGGATGGGGAAGTGTAGAGTTATTCCACAACCTACATAAACTGAGCCTCAGAGGAAAAACAATGGCTTGGCCACAAGATTACAAGACTTTTTTGGAAGAAATGAAGTAAGAAATAAAGAAAAAAATGGCTTGGCCAAAGGACTTCAAAACTTTCTGGAAGAAATGAAGCAAGAGATAAAACATGAAAGAGCTCTGAAGGAAAAAATTGGAAGAAGAATAACTTAGAACAGAAAGTAAAAACAATATCCAAGTAATAGAGTACTTGAAAAAATATAATGGAACAATCAGAATTCATTAACCAGGAGACAACTAGATAGATTACAGCAATAATGCTTGGACTAAGTGACTCCCCTGCTTAGTGTAAGTGGACCAAGCACCCTGTTTAGAGTCAGAAGATCTTGATTTAAGTTGACACTTATTGACCTTAGGCAAATTATTTTACTGTCTGGTATTCAGTTTAATTATTTGTAAAATGGGCTGCTTAGATTACTTGATATACAAGGTTCTGTCATCTCTAAACAAAGCTTGGAGATAATGATAACCATGGATGCCAGAGACCTGACTCAAAAATACATCAACAAGGAAGAATTGGGATCAAAGAAAATAATGTAAAGTATTACACTTGTGTTTTTAAAAATCAAGAAATATGACTAAAAGATGATCTGAGGTTTTTAGTAAATTGAAAACTTACTATAAGGCAATTGATGGAACAGTGCACTGAACACTTGGCTTCAAGTCAGGAAGATTAAAGTTCAAATTTGTTCTCAGGCATTTATTATCTCCATGATTCTGGATAAGTCACTTAAACTTTTTTTGCCTCAGTTTCTTAGCCTGTAAAATTGGAAAATAATAGCATCTACCTCACAGGCTTGTTCTGAGGATTAAATAAAATATTATTTGTACAAGTGTTTAGCAAAGTACATAATAGGGGCATAATAGTACATAATAAGTGCTTATTCCCTTCCCTGTGAATAAAAAAACCCCATCATTTATATAGTGCTTTATGTATCTTATCTCATTTGATTTTTAAAGCAATCCTATATGATAGATATGATGATTATTCTCATTTATAAGTCAGGAAATTGAATTTGAGAGAGTTTAAATGGAGTGTAAGGCTTAGAGAATTTAAATCATCATCATCAGACTGGAGGTCTGGTGATTATAAGTCAATAATAATAAATAATAATAATATTACCCAGCCTTTATATAGCACTTTAATGTTTACAAAATGCTTTATATCCATTATTTCACTTGAGCCTCACAACACCCTTGAGTAAAAGTCAATTAAGGCTAAATTAGATGAAAAGACAAACATGAGAAGATGACATTCTGTACCATTCCAATAGTTCTAAACCTATTTGAGGAAACTGTTGACTCTGCAAAAATTGCAAATGAATTAAAGTATTTATTATTTTTTGCCGCACTTTAGAGAATTTTAACCAGGATAATGCAAACACCACAAAGAAGCCTAAAGAAACTAGAAATCTCAGCCAGGAAACATTTGAGCTCTTTTCCAAATATGGAGCCATGAGAGTGAAAGGCAAAACCATTTTAGAGTCCAAGTGGAGATACAAAGCATCATGGGGGAAGAGAATGAGTTGGTAAGAACATTATCTCACAAAATAATGAAAATAAATATAATAGAAAATGATGTGTTTATGCAGGTGAGCTAATTGCAAAAATCTTGGCATGAAACAAAAATAAGGCAGATCATTCCAGTGGATTTATAGATGAAACTGGTTGAACAACAAATAAAAAGGAAATAGAACACATCTATCAGCATTACTACATTGTCTCTCATTATTATTGATGATAGGATCAGTACGTTTAGTCCTTAAATCACAGTACTTCATGTTATAAAGAAAGAAGAATAAATATCAGGAGAAGTGGTCAAATCAACCAAATATTTACAAAGAAATCTGTATAGGAATGACACAATTTTAATATACCAAGGGATCAATTTTTGATATATTTCAATGAAGTAAAGAATAGACCAAATCATGACAAATAAAAATAATGATAATAACAACTGAAATTTGGGATGGTAGTACCATTTGGATGGTATCACAGAGACAGTAAAAAAGATATTAATAACCTACAAAGCTATTTTTTTAATCTCTACAAAATCCTTTCTGAGAACAATCTGTGCAAATATCTGTGCAATGGTATTTTCGATGAAAATAGGGGAGAGACAGGCTTTTGCAAATGATGCTCTACACCTCTTCACTTGTTGCTTTTCTTATTCATCTCCATCCCCATCTCCATCTCCATCTTCAAGTAGTTCTCTTCTTATAACTGCTCAGAAATGCCCTCAGAGTCATGATGGACATTAACCTATATTTGCTTCTACTCCATCTCTTCTCTCCATGTAGCTCATTTTTTCTTCCTTTTCCAAGTTCTTGTCACCTAATATAATCCTGCACCAGGCAGAAAGCCTTTCTGGAGACTGACACCTTAGTGTTTTCTTCAGTGAACCATGGATAACTCTGTTACACAAGTGTAGTGAACAGAATACATATTGGAGAAGCTCCTTAAAGAGTGAAGTTCATTTCTGCCTATATAAGATACATTTGCATATAAAAATATATATATGTATATAATATATGTATTTATGAGCTTTTATTTATTAAAAGGGAATATCTGCAAAGATGAGATAATTTATCCACCTGAGTAGCATTAAATTAAGTCATACTTTGTCTCATAAAAAAGACATAATAGACTTCGAGCCTTGGAGGGGGAATATATTTTCTCTTTTTTTTCTTTGTTTCATTGTATCATTTGAATTTACATCATAGTAATTTTCTATCCACTCTTCTCCAGACTAACTTTTCTGTTGTGGTAGGGAAAAGTAATTCATTTAGTAAATTAATTTAACAAAATCTAATATGAAGGCCATATTAACAAAATATATAATTTTCCACTCTAGTGATTCCCCAGAATTCAACTTCAGTTCACTGATCTTCTCATTCATATTGCTTTAGTCATTGAGATTATTGTTTTCTTGGTTCTTCTTATTTTGCTTTATAACAGTCCATATAAATCTTCCCATGTTTCTCATTCATCTTCAATAATTCTTCATGATAATTAATAAATTATCATTTATCATTATGATATGTAAGAAATTATCACATAATACTTTATTGCATTCATATACCCTGGTTTGATTATTCACCCATTGATTGGTACTAACTTTGTTTCCAGTTCTTTGCTACCAAAAAAGTGTTGTTATAAAATTTTGGGTTACATTGGCCCTTTGTTTCTTTCTTAGACTTCCTTAGGGCATACGCTCATTAGTTTTGTTGCTGGGATTTGGACATTTTAGTCGCTTTTCTTTAGTCATATGATTCCAAAATAAAATGAGGGATACTCTCTTCAGAGACATTTCACAGGGACATTTTAACTCCCCTCAGGAAAGCCTGATCTGGGGCATGAGGAGGGGGTAAAGGTAGAAGGATTGATGGCAAATGATACATTCAGATCTCAGTCATTTGAGAGACAATGATACAAGCAGGTTACAGCTGCAAGAAATAACAGGTTACATATATAACCTAATGTCCATTGGGCCCTAGATGTTTGCCAGGGTAAGATAGTAGGAGAAAGGGAATCAATGATCCTGGAAGTATCCTCTTCTAGAAATGGCACATAAGTTATATCAGGTTTTCTCTCACCATTCCTTTTAGCTCAGCCCCAAAATTCCGAGATTCCACCCTAACCAACAAGGGCAGCCTAGTGATATGGACAAGATATAGGTAAGAGTGGGATTTCTAGCAGGAATATTTCATTTGTTTCCTTCTTCTTATGTCACGGGAAGAAAGCAACAAATTAGGGAGGTTGAATAGGAAGGTTTTAGCAGAAAAGCTGTAGGTACAGAAAAAGCCAAGAAAAAGAAGGGAGTATAATATAGTTCCAAACAAGAGACAGGAGTGTGTCTAGAACAAATAATCAGTCACAAGAAAGATTAACCTCCTCATTACCCCAAACACAGTAACTGAAGCATTTTTTGCTGTGAGTTTAACATTATTAAGCATCAGCTCAGTGTGATGGTTTATGGTAGGGAGAAGAAATTGAGGCAACAGTCTGCAACTCCCTGTTGCCTGAGCCCCCTGGTCGCTATGCCCACTCTGCTAAGAAGTTTTCCTTCATTTTGGTTACGTTTTCCATTTGGGCATTTTCTTGCTGACAGTAGTCCAAAAGTATCGGGGAGTTGCATGATTATTAGCATTTTATTTTGCAAATGATTAAAATACATCTAGATAAGCTGCCCAGTTGATTCTCTTTTTAAAAAAAATATATATATGTATATATGTGTATATATACATATATATATATTTAATCAGTGGTTTTTGTCTTTACATCATAGTTATTTTTTACCCCCACAAACTGAATCTTCCATTGTGACAAAGCAAAGTAATTAAGTAAAAACGTATGCTACCATCAATGCCTGTGGTTGGCAAAATAGCTATTCTGCTCTAGCTCTAGCAACTCACTTCTTCTCTACCATGAGGAACAGGGTATGATATATTTGATTATCTGTTCTCCAGGACCATTACTGAGTTTTCAGTAATTCTAAAGTTCTGTCTGGTTGATTCTTAAACAGCTTTCAAGTTACAAATGTCATGATCATGGCCATTGAGATGTTCTCTGCTTTATTTTTCCAGTCATCATCAGAAAGAATTTTACTAAGAATATCAGAAGATTAAAAGACCTTCCTTGTTTATTAGCCTTTAGGAGGGTCTGGACACTGTTCAGTGGCCTGGATTTAAAAAATGTCTGCTCAGACTCTAGAGAGTCCATTGCCTTTGTCCCATTCTCCTGCACTAGACAATGAGGGCTTAAGAGATAGGCTCCCCAACTCAGCCTTGTGGAAGCTCCAGTATCTTTGGAAGAACTGGACCAGGACCCCATGTCATCTCTGTTCCAGCATTTTGCTTCCTTCCAAGGGGTTGATCACCCACTCTCTAATGTGCCTGTTTTTTTGCTTGCCCAAGAAGGGGCTGAGGTCCTTGCCCAAAGCTGCCAAATCTGTCAACGTCTCCCACATGTTCTCTGTGCCATCTCAATGTTCTAGCAGGGCCCACCCAGAGAGCTGGGGGCTTTCCTGAAGCCCAAAGGTACTGAGGCTGATGGCTCTTGCCTGCTATGATTAATGACTCTCCTCCTAGCTGGGGAGAGGCAGCTAATTAGCTACAGACTGATTAAAGATGTGGCAGACAAACTCCAGGACTTGATGAACTTTCCTTCTTTCCAAATCCCCTCCCCCCTACTAGAATTAAGTTGAGCATATGGGACCTTTCACAGCCAGGTCATGGAGAATGGGGCAGAAAAATTACCCCAAGTCATTGCCCACATGGTCTGGCACCAAGGCTGATACAAAAAGATGGTAGAATTTTCCCTCTAGGCTCCTCCCTGCTTTCATATCTCCCTTCTTGGTCACTCTCTGACACTTCCTCTGAGGTTGTTCCAGAATGCAGCAACTCCCCTAGAAATCCTAGTGAGCCTTGTACTGACCTTGACCTTGAGGAGATTTCCACTTTATTCCATGAGATCTTTCTTTCACAAGAGATAAACTGGGACCAATGAAGGTGAAACTCACCTGACATGGATCTTACTTCTGTAAAGCACACTGGATTTGTAATTGGAAACTCTAGCTTTGAGACATGCATTGGCCACTTGGTGACTGTATGACCTTGGAAATGTCAGTTATCCTCACTGAGCCTTGGTTTCCTCATTGGCAAAAGGAGAATGAGAATATCTGTCCTATCCTCTTAATTGGACTGCTGAAATGAAAATGCTCAGTCAACTATAAAATTATAAATGTGAGTTATTGTTGTGATCAGTAAAAAATAATATCAGGAGCCTCCTGTGTGCATACGACTGTTCTAAATGATGTGGGAGATACCACAAAATATAAAACCCCATATTCTCATGGATCTCATCGTCTAGTTGGGGAAAGAGGTCATATACAACTAAAAAGTTAATTAATAATACAAGGCAGAATGTAGAAAATGTCAAGTACCAAGCATGACTGGCAAGACAGTCAAGTGAGAGGTTGTAACTAAGCCTGCTTTCCTTCAGCACCTCAAGACAGAGATAAATTAGCTAAATAACATAAAAAATAACAGAGAAAAAAGAAAAAAATCTTTACAAGAAAAACTTTATAAAACAAAAGAGGTACTGAATATATGAGTAAGTAAAAGGGATTTCAATTTCATTAGAATGCCAAAAGATCTCTTTCCATGAGAAGAAAATACAATAACTGCAACTAGAGTCCCAGAAAAGAAAAAAACAAGAATGTGGCAATGACAATGGTGGTTTCAAAACTTAGTTAAAAAAATAAAAGAAAAGTTAAGGAACAAAATTAGAGCTACCAAAGAAAAATTCAAAAAAGAAAACAAAGAGAAAAAACTACAAAATGTTAACCAAAGCAATAGATCTCCAAAAAGAGAAAATGGAGGAGATGTACCTCAACAATGTGGAGACATTATGGCAAATATTAGAGAAATATCCAAAGGAAGTTGAAAGAATATATGATATATCTACAAACCAAATGGGCAGAACAGATAATTAGTGCTCTAGGAAAGAGTTACCACCACAGTGGAAGAGGTGAAAAATGAGTTTCTCATTGGGTATGAAATTTGAGCTTGGTCTGTGTATGTAAAAATTAGAAAGATAGGGACAGCTAGGTGGCACGGTGGATAGAGGACCAGCCCTGAAGTCAGGAGGACCTGAGTTCAAATGTGGTCTCAGACACTTAACACTTCCTAGCTGTGTGACCCTGGGCAAGTCACTTAAACCCAATTGCCTCAGCAACATAAATAAATAATAAAAAATTTAAAAATTGGAAAGATCAAGAAGAAAGGAGAGGGTTTTTAGGTTAGGGAAAGGAATAGGAGAGAACTCATAGAGATCATCATTGAAGATATTTTGGAAAAAAAAGAGGAGCTCATAGTAAGGCAGTCATAAAAAGAGAGGTCACAGAAGAATCAGAATAATGAACTCACAAATAAAGAGAGGAGAGAATCACTGAACCTGGATCCTAAAGAGATCATAAAAAAGGGAAAAAGACTACATGTGCAAAAATGTTTGTGGCAACCCTTTTTGTAGTAGCAAAAAACTGGAAAGTGAGTGGATGCCCATCAGTTGGAGAATGGCTGAATAAATTGTGGTATATGAATGTTATGGAATATTGTTGTTCTGTAAGAAACAACCAGCAGGACAATTTTAGAGAGGCCTAAAGAGACTTACATGAACCAATACTATGTGAAGTGAGTAGAACCAGAACGTTGTGCACAGCAACAACAATATTATATGATGATCAATTTTGATTGATGTGGCTCTTTTCAAAAATGAGATGATTTAGACCAGTTCCAATGGTCTTGTGATGAAGAGAGCATCTGCATCCAGAGAGAGGCCTATGGGGACTGAATGTAGATCACAACAAGTATTTTCACTTTGTTGGTGTTGTGTTCTTGCTTTTTATTTTCTCTCTTTTTTCTTTTTGATATGATTTTTCTTGTGTAATATGATAAATGTGGAAATATGTATAGAAGAATTACATATATTGGATCACTTGCTATCTAAGGGAGAGGGTGGGAGGAAGTGGGAGAAAAATTTGGAACACAAGGTTTTCAAAGGGTGAATGTTGAAAACTATGCATATATTTTGAAGATAGATAGATAGATAGAGAGAGAGAGAGAGAGAGAGAGAGAGAGAGAGAGAGAGAGAGAGAGAGAGAGAGAGATTCAAAGAACATTAAGACAAAAGAAAAGATCATTGGATCTGACCATAAGGAGATCACTGGTGACCTTAGAGCATAATCCCAGCAGAGTGTCAAAACAAAAACCAGAAGGATAAAGTGTGAGTGGACAATAAAGTAGAGACAACGACCTCCATTTTCAATGGGAATCCCTTTGCCTACTTGAGAAGTTCCACCACTGACTCTGTGCTAGATATATCCAGAGACAGCTACAGATAGAGCTCATCCAGTATATTCACTAGAAGAAGTTGAATCTTTCTTTCTCTCTGAGACCTACCTTTGCCTGACCCCTTTCTCTGCTGTATGAATAAGATATCAACCTCACCTGTGGCCAAGAGAAGTTGAGCAGGGGAGGACAGAGACTCCAGCTGCAGAACTTACATTTCTCCATGAGACTTGTGATACTCAGGGACTTGTCTCTCCTACCATCCTTTCCAAAATTAAAAAATTTTTCACTGCATGGAGCAGTGGAAAGAATGCTAGTCTGGTATCAGGAGACCTGGTCTTGAATACTGATTCCGTCACTTAATACTCTTGTGATTCTGGGTAAATCACAACATCTGAATCTGAATTTCTTTATTTATAAAAATGAATGGATTGGACTTAGATGATTTTTAAGTTTTCTACTAGTTCTAAAGCTATGAATGTTTTCAACTTCAACCTAATAAACCATAGCAAGAATCAGGATAACCTGAGTTATAAGCTGCCTTGGATACTTATTTGCTGCATGATCCTGGGTAAATTATCTGATTTTTTTCTGTGCCTCAGTTTCTTCATCTATAAAATTACAGTTGGGGGCAGCTAGGTGGCACAGTGGATAGAACACCAGCCCTGAATTCAAATCCGGCCTCAGACACTTGATACTTCCTAGCTATATGACTTTGGGCAAGTCACTCAACCCCATTTGCCTCAGCAAAAAAATAAAATAAACATAAAATTATGATTGGACATGATGTACTCTAAGATCTCTTACAGTTCTTAATATATGATCTTAACATCTTAATAGATGATCTTAATATATGATAAAATATGATAATGTATGGTTCCTTCTTTGGATTCAATTAATTAAAACGGACATGAGTAAGAGACCAAGAACAAAGCTAAATAAGTCTGTTTTAAGAGGAATTGTCTGACTGGCATCCATGAGAGCCAGATGGAAAGGGAAAAAAGGGGGCATTTGAAGAGGAGCAATGGACAGTCTTGGTAGGAATTAAGCAGCCCCCAAAGGAAAGATTTTGGAGCATATCCCATTTGGAAAGTTTTCTGAAGGGAGGACCTGGAAAAATGGGATACTCTCATTGTGTCTCAATGAGGGAGTCAGCACTCTACAGCTCCTCCTGCCTACCCCCACTTTGCCCATGCCAGTAGATAATGTAATTGTCATGGTTATTGAATGGATCAGACTCCACTTTCAGAAATTAAATGATTTCAAGTCCCCAGAGCCAGCCTCTCTTCCTGTTATTCCCTTCCCCTTCAGGTTGTCATGAAGTATGTGAATCTGTGAATGTGCATGTGTTAGACATATTAATGAGTACCATCTCTAGGTCACAGCTTCTGGCCATGCTGAACGAGCCATTCAAAGTGCAAGAAAGTTCAGACTACCCAACTCCTCTTTGCAAGACTAAAAAATACTTCCCTGCCCACCCACGGGGCACCCAGTGCTTCCCTCCCTCCCTCCACTGAGTCTCAGAGAGCCCCTCGGTCCAGACATAAGGAGTGAAAATAGTGGGAGGATCAAATGAAGGGCTGGGAGTATTGATTTTGTGGAGGATTGATTCTTCTGGCCTTAGGAATACCCCTGGTTCTAGAAAACATTTCCCCTCCCCTCCTGGCCATGGGCTTGGTTGGCATACAAAAGCCACCAGGGACCAGCTCCTACAGCCAAAATGCTGTTCTCATTTACAGTAGGCTTTCTCCTCAAGGCTGCTGACTCAATCAACCTCCAAGGATTTCTGAACTTCTCTTATGGGCCTGGCTCTGTGAGGGGATTACAAAGAAGGATGGATAGCGTCCCAGTCCAATACGGCAGCCTGGGGACTCAGAGGAGGTTTTACAAAAGAATTAGACAGGCCAGTAATGCACAGAGCAATCAGACTTTATTGTGGTACATTTTTACCTACACAAGGGAAAGCTTAAGGCCTAATAAGAGACAACAGCAGAAACGCATGCACAGCAGAGAGGTCTGGCCAAAGAATCAGGAACACTGGTTGATGCATACTGTCTGTGTGAACCTATGCAAATCATTGGACTACTTAGTATTCCAGCTAAAACTGAATTACAGGGAAGGCACTTATCTACATAGGTAAAAGGAGAGTTGGGTAGGTAGGTAGGTAGGTAGGTAGGTAGGTAGGTAGGTAGGTAGGTAGGTAGGAAGGAAAGAAGGAAGGGAGGGAGGGAAAGAAAAAAGGAAGGAAGGAAGGAAGGAAGGAAGGAAGGAAGGAAGGAAGGAAGGAAGGAAGGAAGGAAGGAAGGAAGGAAGGAAGGAAGGAAGGAAGGAAGGAAGGAAGGAAGGAAGGAAGGAAGGAAGGAAGGAAGGAAGGAAGGAGAATTAGGAAGGAGGGAAGAAATAGAAAAAATGGAAGAAAATAGAAAGGGGAAGAAGAATGGAAACTTTAGACAATCTGGGAAGGTTTATGGAAGAAAAACATTTTTGCTTGTTTGTTAATTCATCTCTTTGTTAAGAGCTAAGGGCTTATATAAGATTTTACTCAGAATCAATGAGCTGAAATGGACCTCAGGAGGTCGAGTTCAATTGTTCCTGAATAAGAATCTATTCCATGACATATTAGATAAGTAGTTATCCAATCATTATTTAAATAACTCTAATAAGAACAAAAGAAAGAATAGACGTTTTAAAATTTTTTCAATGGTATTTTTTTTTCAAATACATGTAAAGATAATTTTCAACATTCGTTTTTGTAAGATTTTCTGCTCCGAATTTTTCTCCCTACCTTCTTTGCCTCTCTCTTCCCCAACACAGCAAACAATATGATATAGGTTATAGGCATTCAATCCTGTTAAACATAATCCATATTTGTCATATTGTACAAGAAAAATAAGAACAAAAGGGGGAAAACCATGAGAAAGAAAAAAATGGTGAAAATACTATGTCTTTATCCATATTCAATCTCTCTAGTTCTCTCTCTGGATGCAGATGACCTTTTCTATCCCAAACCTATTGGAATTGAGAAAAGTCAAGTCCATCACAGCTGATCATCGCATAATCTTGTTGTTACTGTGTACAAACTTCTTTTGGTTCTGCTCATTTCAACAAATAGACTTTTTGCATCTTTGATATATTTGGTTATTTATTTTTGATGATGGTTATTAAATTTATAGTAAAAAATGAATCAACTTTTTTTGCAGGAGGAAGCCATGGCAAGGTGGATAAAGAACTGGCTTCAGAGTCTGGAAGACCTCTATTCAAGAACATAAGGATAGGCACAAGACTTGGAGTCAGAAACAGCTGAAATTGAATCCTCCTTCACACACTTCCTTGCTATGTGATCCTGGGCAAGTCACTTAACCTCTAAGTTTCATCAGCCACAAAATGGGGGACAATAATAGTACCTACCTCCCAGGATTGCAGTGAAAATAAAATGAGATAATATTCTTAAAGAGTTTTATAGTTCTTTGTACTATATAAATATGAATTATCATTTGTGATTTAGTAGCTGGCTGCCATCAGGCTCCCTTTAAGCTATTCACAATTCTACCCCTTCAGTTATGAGTTGAATAAGATCAACAAATATTGGGGGTGGCTAGCACGCACCCAATGCATCATTCTGTGGTGCCCACCATGAAGAATAGAAACAAGGCAGGTGCTTTCCTCCAGCTTGGGAGATGAGACATTTTCTTCTCAACTGCTTCCCTGGAATCCATACCACAGATCATGTTTTGGAGGACTTCACATTTTTCATTTATGCGACAAATGCTCTATGGCACCCAGATCCTGATAGATGAGTGACTCATACGCTGCCAGCTAGATAAGACTGACTGGTCCAATCACCACATCACTGTACTGCCTCAACATCTCACCAACCATCTAGTCACAGGGTATCTTAAACTGCTTCTGCCCCAAATTTTTTATTCTGAAACCATAATCAAGTCAACACTGCCAGGGTTACTAGACAAAGTATTATCACTCCGGTGCCTTATGGCTCCACTCACTGCCCCTGTAACTTTCCAAGACACAATTCCCTTTTTTGGCCATGACCCACCTGAAAGTGGGTCCTGTAAGCTCCTTGAAATCAGGAATTGTATTCACTTTGGGTTTTTGCATTTTATCCTTCTTTTTCCCCACTAAACACAAAATTTGGCACATAATTAGCACTTAATAAATGTTTTTCTGTCATTCATTCAATCTTGTGAAGTCATTGAAGAGAAGAAATTCAATATTTATTAAGTAATGATTGAGTATTGGGAGCTTCCTTTGAAGTCCTTTTAGGATACCTATTATTGGTGTGATGGTACAATGCATAGGATGCTGATCCTGGACTCAGGAACTCATCTTTCTAAGTTCTAATCTAGCCTCAGATACTTTCTAGCTTTGTGACCCTGGGCAAATCACTTAACTCTCTCTCTCGTTTCTTTATCAGTAAAATATGAGCTGGAGAAAGAAATGGCAAACCACTTCAGTATCTTTGCCAAGAAAACCCCAAATAGGGTCACAAGGAATCAGACTGAACAATGTTCTTGGTGTGGAGATGACCCTGGGATCTTCAAAGCTTGACCAACACAACTAAGTCACTTCTGGGAGGTATAATGAATTGGACAAATTAAACATGGTGGTGAATCCAACTTGTCACCCAAGCACTAGCCTCACTAAGTTTAAGGAAAGTCACCACCAAGGTGGTTCAATAAGCTAATGAGATTTTTTTTAGCCCTACATTTTAACCCTTAAAATCCATCTACTAAATGATGAGAGGGCTGCAACTAGCACCAATGAAGAGATTGCTCACATCAATGAAATTATATATCCTTCATGTATACAGTATACAGAGCAAGGCACTAGAAGCCAAACCTTGGGCTAATATCTCATCTCTGAAAGTAACTAAGTGACTTTTTAAAAAATTATTAATGGATAAAGACATAGTAACTGTTGTGGTGGTGCTTACATTTCAGCTGGGGGAATTAGCTACAAAAATAACCAATGCAAAGTAAATAGCTTCAAGAAAAGCTGTGGGGGCAGCTGGATGGTACAGTGATTAGAGAACCAGCCCTGAAGTCAGGAGGACCTGAGTTCAGATGTAACCTCAGACACTTAACATTCCTAGTGATGTGACTCTAGGTAAATCACCTAACCCCGATTGCCTCAGCAAAATAATAATAATAATAATTCCTGGAATGAGCTTTCTCCATCCATGTGTAGCTCCATCTATACATTAGCCAATAAATCCTAGAAATATCTAGCTGCCTTAAAACCAAGAATAGATATCCCAAAAGGACTTCAGAGGAAGCTCCTATCAATACTTAATAAATCTTGGATTTCTTCTCTTCAAAAATTTCACAAGAATGAATGAATGACAGAGAATTATTTATTGTTTACAATGTGCCAAACACTGTGTTCCCCCTTTGTAGAAGAGAAGGGTAAAATGAAAATAAGCCCTCCAAAAGCATTTTATTTTATATGAATGAGATACATAGAGGTTAAATGATTTGCCTAGAGTCACACAACTACTAAATATGGCAGGTTTGGAACTCAGGTCTTCCTGGTTCCAAACTCAATACTTTATCAATTAAACTCCACTGTCACTGTATAATAGAAATAACAGTATGAAACCATCCACAATTAAGGAAGAGAGATACAAAGCACTATTACATCTGGTATGTGGTTAATAAATGTTTGAGCAATGAGAAGAAATATGTGTCTGTTATTCCTTTCCCTAGTGGAAAACTACTAGTTTCTCTGCCAGACTGGCTCTGGGGCCACATACAGCATTGCCCTTTTTAGGAGGGAAGCCCGGATTGCCTCTCACAGGGCCAGAGTATCAATGTCAGCTGCTGAGCCCTACCAGCCAGTAACTACACTAGTAACAATAGTGTGAGTGGCAGCACCCCCCAACCTGGGAGTGCTAAAATAGTCTCTAAGCTTGGCATGGTGATTTAGAAAACTCAGGAGGAGGGTATATCTGCAGTGAGAGATCTGTCTGCCCCCTCCCAGGGCTGGATTTCAGCTGATTAAGAGACACCAAGAGGCCTGTATTTCAGTGAGACAGCTAAGAAATAAACTGAGTTAATCTGTGCATTGGGGATCCCCCAAGGAAGGGGATTGCTGAAGCCCAACACCAAGCATCCTGATATCAGACCCAAAACATGAGAATTAGCCTGAGGGAGGAGAGTCCAAGTGGGGATTTGGGGAGGGGAAAGGAATTACATTTGCACAAACTTGGTAATTGAAATCATTAATAGCAGTAAAATAATTTCCCTGTCCTGCCCGTAATTTGTAGTAATGTTTAGTAACTGAGATTAATTTCTAGTAATGAAATACTAATTAAGCCATTTATTGAGTAATGTATTTGCTCAGTGGTATTTTATGGGTGTTCTCTTATAAATATTTTAATTACTTTTGCTAAGTAATTAGAATTTACCAAATAATTTCCAAAATATTTATTAATTTCCAGCAATTCTGAGCCATACAACAAGTAATTGTTTTACTTTATATCAGTAATTAAAGTAATTTTTTTTTAATTTTGAGAGAGGGGAGGGACAGCAATAGACACAGCTGGATCTGTTCTTTGGGATGTTGATGGCAGTCACATGAGATTTCATCCCTGCTATTAACTCGTCCCCTTCTCACTAAGCCACTACCACAAGGCACTTTGATCCATGATGTATTGGTTCACAAAAGTACCTACACTGTAGACTCAAAAATAATAAAGTTTGTTTGTATGTTTTGCATATCCCCATTGGTATAACTTGCTTAACTCAAAGTACTCAGAAATATAAGCATTTTCCACAAGGGCTCTTCTTTCCCTTCCAGTGGCACTTGCTAGGTGAGGTTGGGAACTGGAGAACTCAAGTAGAGAGGTCAAATTAATCCTTGTGTCCCTTAATATCCCAAGACAGCCCATTCCCAAGAGAGAGGAGGTTATAGCCTGAATCTCAGCTGGCAAGATCCCTGGAAGAAAGTAATTAGGGCTGGCCATATATATAGACAAACCAGGCATCCACCTTGATGTGAAAGGCTAACAGCCGTGCTTGTACTTGCCCCCTTTCTCTCGTTGCCTTAGCCAAACAATCTGCTGTCTCAAAGACGTACCCGGACCTACAGAAACACTAAGTAACTTTGAACTTGCTCCATGTTCTTCTCCTGCCTAGAGACTGCTGGGGGTTCAGAGCAGTTCCAATCTGATAGCTTTATCTTCTGGGTTTGTCATCTCTTTTCCAAATGCTAGAATAGCTCTATGGGGATTAGCCCTTAGGATTCCAATGTTTACCTCAAACTCATGAGATATATGACAGGCTCCTATCTCCAATGTTATCTTCATGCTTCCATTAAGGTTTGCCTGAGGGAACACCCCAAACACCAAAGATGGGCCCTTGAACCCCAGGAATTTGCACCCAAATTCTCGCCCCCATTCCTACATTCTGATTCATTCTCCCTCAGGTAGATTTTCAAAGCAGCAGTGCTTTTCAGGAACACAAGTCCCTAACTAATCACTTTCTTTCCCTAACTTACAACATGAATCACTCCAAATCTGCCAATCACACTCCATTCTTTGCACATTTTGTACTCTACTCTCCATCACAAACAGCCAGGGGCCAGCTTCCTTCCATGCCTGATCCAGCAGCCTACTCAGAATTTAACCACATCAAAAGATCATCCTGACAGGGGATTAAGGATAATTCATCACAATGGGCAGCTATGAGATTCACCTTGAGGTACCGCTCCAGCCTCTTAAGAATTTATCCAAATGTTGGGCAATCTAATTGGCCTCATATGCCATCCCCCATTTCCCCTCAATGACTAGCTGTAATAGCTAAAATTCCCACCATTTGTGGCTTTTCTAAAGCCAGGATCCACCCTTAGTGATATTGGGAACCTGACTAAGTTTGTCTCTGCTGCTTTCCCAGCTCCCTCTACCTCCTAGAGTCCCTGTCTCCTACCCCAGTCAATCAATGTCCTCAAGATGCTTGTTAGCAGTCCAAACCACATCTCAGTCCTTCCTGACCCCATCCTCCTCATAATATAATCACCTCTTTTATTCCCTTACCTGTCTCTCTGAAATCCAAACTAAATATTAATTGAATTGAACTGAAACTAATCCCTAGAGATCTCAGGTCACCATTCACAATAAGATGAGACTTGTCAATATACATGGACTGTTCCTTTATAAAGAGGTTCTTATAATTCAAATCAATTTCCAATGGTGAATTTGGAATAGGGGAAGAACAGATGTAATTAGGAGAACCTTTTCTCCAGCCTTGAACCTTTTTCTCTTGCTCCTTCAAGGTCCCTAGGAAGATGCAATAAGATGGAGAGGGTCAATGGATCTACACTTCCTCTTAGACCTCATTTTCAGGACAGAACAATTACTTTCTGCCTAGATTTTGAAGGAAAACTAAATTGGCATTCTTTTACTTTCCTTTGCTTCCCACTTCCTATCTCTTACCTCTTACTCCCCTCACCCCCATCATCGAGTAATGTTTCCAGAGTGTGCAGCTCCCTACAAATATTTAAGTTCATGTACTGAATCATTCCAGTGAGAGAGTTTGTTCAGGAATACTTCACCCAAGAAGCTCACTTGACTGGACAATAAACAGAACTTTTCATGAAGACTCATTAAGGTCATCATTTAAAGCAAAGGTGGATTGGGTCACTGGGGTAGGGAGGGTATTCCCTCTCTTGTGAAATCTTCAAGTGAAGGCTTGAGGAGTGGGAGTTGGAAATGTGAAAGAGAGGATTATTATTCTGGCGTCATGAGTTGAACTAAATGGCATCTAAAATATCTTCCAGTTCCAAGAATCTATGACTTTGTAACACTGGTTATTACATCTTGCTGAGCATATTGCATTGTGGTTTTTGTTTTGTTTTGTTTTGTTTTGTTTTTTGCTCTGTGGTAACATAGGAGCTATTGAAGACTATAGAGCTATTTTAACTGACCCAGATGTGCTTAGAAAAGTACAAATATGTTAGTTTTTCTATTTCTTCTCTCAATTTCAGCCACCTATTCTCAATGTGTTGGCTTCTAGAAATTCCATCTTTGTTCTTCCTCCCCTTCTCCATTCCCTTCTTTTCCCTACCCCCATCCCACCAGGAGTGTTCATGAAATGGACAGAAGACAAAATATTGTCTATGATCCAACAGTACTATGACTAAACCATATCAGGTAAAATTAAGGACTTCATACTGTTATTTGTCACAAATCCCTCAATTCAAGTCACATAACAATGTACTGCCATCTAGTTCCAGAAAATCATCCAAAGCAATAACTATATCCTAAGTCTAGATTAGATGGCATTATAATATGTTAAAAAGTCAAGGAGTCACTAAAATCTAAAGAATCTCAAGTCATTGAAAAACTTCAATTAATACGAACTCCAAAAAATATATCTAATGACAAAATAAATAACAAAAATAGCACCAAAGTCTCAAATGGTTATGTGAGGGAGAGAGGAATACTTAGACTGGAATCATAAACTCTTTTGAGTTTGACTACACAAATCTAACTTAAGCAGATTAATTATGCCGAAACAGAGTATTTTAAAATTATATAAAGGCATTAATTATAGCCATCATGAATGAACACAGTATTTGACAAAATGGGTAAAATTATATCAAGACCTGCACACAACATTATTAGTGTCAGTCATTGCTGTAGTGAGAATCATAGCAGAGCTCTAAGGAATATGTCTAAAGGTAGGCATTGAATATCATGGCAGAAGCAACTTAAACTAGTAAAGATTTACAAAAAGCACTGGAAGATTATATCAATGTTTAGCTGGTACACATAGAAAAGATAAATATAAAAGAACATTATCAGGAGAGAAGCTTATCTCTCTAATTCCCATTGGGAAAAAAATATGAGAAGAATAAAATATTGCTGCTGGTGGTGGTTTGGTGGTTTGATCCATTGCTTCTATAGGTAAAAATTCATATATCAGTAGCACCTCAACCCATGAGATAGATTAAAATAAGGAACTAGTTAACAAAAAAGTACAAAATATTTCATCTTCTCCATACACATGAAAGCTGAGTGAAGCAGGGAAAGAAGCTGCTCCATGCTTAAAGTTTATTCTGATATCCAAGAACCCCTCTCTTACTAAACCCCAATGAGGATTTAATAATTTAATGACAATTTTAATAATAAAAATGCCCAATCCATATAACATTTGATTGCATCTGTTATAAGCTGTTTTTCTTCCTTCAATAGTTATTTATTAGTGCCTATCATATATAAAAGCACTATCCTAAATGTTGGGAGAAATATTAAGATAATTAAAACACTATACTAGTGGGGGCAGCTAGGTGTTGCAGTGGATAGAGCACCAGCCTTGAATTCAGGAGAACCCAAGTTCAAATATGGTCTCAGACACTTAACACTTCCTAGCTGTGTGACCCTGGGCAAGTCACTTAACCCCAGCCTCAGGGGAAAAAATAAGAATAGAAGAAAGTATCTGCAGAACCCCTTCTACCATCCCTCAACCATCGTAACTCACACCTTGCCAATGCAGAGACCACAAGTGTCTCTCTTCCCCAAACCTTAGAAAACCTTAGACCACTTCTTTCATATCTCTGATAAACCCCAAGAACCACTGGGTTTTTCCATTTCTGCCTCTGAACTCTTCTATACATGTTGTCTTCTCCGCTTATAATGTGAACAAAGTAGGAACCATTTCACTTGTCTATTTGTGTTCTTAAAGCTTAGCACCTGAGGCATAGTTTGGCACACAATAAGCACTTAATAAATACTTTTTATTCCATTCCATGAGAGGTATAAAGTATTATGTAATATTTGAAACAAAATTCTATTAAATATTATAGTTGTTTTTAGATATTTATTCTTGTATTTTTATATCTCATTTTTCAATATACGCCTCTCCTATCTGTTATCCAACAAACTATCTCTTGTAATAAAGGATGAAAGCAGAGGGAGGAAAAATTTGACAGTATGTTCAGTGTTCAATACTCATAGAACCCTCATTCTGGAAAGATGTATTTCCTCATGTTGTGTTTAGAGATAATCTTAGTGATTACAATTTCATAGATTTGCATTTTATTTTTTCTTCTTTCCATTTTTTCAGTCATTTTTTTTGAGTCATCTGATTCTTCATGATCCTATTTAGGGTTTTCTTGTAATGGTTGCTGTTTCCTTTTCCAATTCATTTTACAGATGAGGACATTGAGGAAAACAGGGTGGAGTGACTTGCCCGGAATCATACAGCTATAAAAATCCTGAGATTGGATTTGAACTCAAAGATATGAGTCTTCCTGATTCTAAGCCCCATTGCAATTTTTTGCATATGCTGTTTTCCTCTCCCTCCTTATTCTGCAGCAGTTAAAGTCTTCCCATATTTCCTTGACTTCTTTAAATTAATTATTTCCTACAAAAAAAGTAATACTTGATTAAATGGGTTTCCATTTTATTCTTTATATATGTTCATTATAGAACTAGTATTGGGTAGAAAATCCAAGATTTGGATATAGAGCTTGGAATCCCTCTTCCCCTCAAAATGACAAAGAGATCAAAAGTTAAATGGAATGTGAGCATGTGATATTTAATAGACCACAAAAATATAATTCTAGCCCATTATTCCCTCTCTTTGAGGACAATAATGGTATCCTCTGGCTCCAACTCCCTGTTAATGAATGAAAAATCTCCCTTGGAGAAGGGCTGGGTAGAAAAAAGGCTGGATATATGTATTACACTCCCTTTGAGTATTATTTGACAGAATCCTCACTGCACTTGAAGCTCTCTACCTATGGATTCACCATCTCTTGTTTTCCTTATTCTTGAACCCAAAGTTAGAACTTGTTGAATGACTGGACAGACACAAAGACTGAATTTTCTTGAGTTTAAAGGATATTTCTAGAGGCATTCCCTAGAGATCCATGCACCAGAGATTTCTTTGATAAATAGTGATTTAGAATACCTTTTCATATGACTAGAAGTGGATTTAATTTCTTTATCTGAAAATTGTCTGTTCATATCCTTTGACCATTTATCAATTGGGGAATGGCTTGAATTCTTATAAATTTGAGACCATTCTCTAAATATTTTTTAAATGAGGCCTTTATCAGAACCTTTAAATGTAGAAATGTTTTCCCAGTTTATAGCTTGCCTTCTAATCTTGTCTGCATTAGTTTCATTTGTACAAAAGCTTTTTAACTTAATATAACCAAAATAATTTATTTTTGTTCGATAATGATTTCCAATTCTTCTTTGACCACAAATCCCTTACACTTTGGAAAAGTTAACCAGGTTAAAGCTTCCATGAGCATCAAAATGGAGATTAGACCCCCAAATAGCCATTGCACTTTCAACCTCAGTGAGATATGAGGTCATAATTTAAAAACAAAAGTAAAAAATCTCAAAGCAAAAGTTGATAATGCAAGCATCCAAAACCCTACCCTTTGTCCTTGCCTCTATGTTCTCACCAGGTGGGAGGTGGGTGGCAAGGGGAGGAAAGACATTATACTGGTCATGTGGGTGTCAAAGGCACCTTCTCAGTCCTTAAAAACCTCCTTTTTCAGAGAGGCAGACATTTCCATAGCATTTTATGGTTTACAAAATGCTTTCATTCCAATGATATATTGCCTCAAAACCCCCTTGCTTTGGATGTTATTATCTCCACTTAACAGATTTTAAAAATGAGAAATTAAGTGATTGACTTTGGTCACAATACTGTACACTAGAAAGTGTTATGTGGAGATGGGGAAAGGGAGGGAAGAGGAGGAGAATCATCATTCTCAAACCCAAATTCAAGGATAACACTTCCTACTCTATAACATGGTCTCTGTACACTGATCCAAGCTAGGAAAAGATGGACTTTTTGCTGGACCATTCAATTAGAGATAAAAGTGTCCTTAGTGGTCACAGGGTTTGGGGCACTGAGAAGAGGAAAGATTAGATTTAGACTTGTAAGGAACTTTAAGGATCATCAAGGGGTCATAAGAGTCAGAGTCAGGATTTGAACTCAGGTCCTCTACCTCCAAATTCAGTGCTTGGCCTAGTAGTTTGTGTCCCCACTTATAATAAATCAGGTTCTATTGGGCTGAAAGTGACTAGCCAGAGAAAGTGTTGTTGCCTATTATTTACCCTAAAAAGATGGATAGATTAATTTGGAGTAGAAGTAGGAGCTTAAATTCCTCAAGGACTAGAGCAAAAGTTCCAGATTTTTCTTTTTTCTTTTTTTTTTTTGGTGGGTGGGGTGGGGTATTGGGAGATATGTACTAAAGGTAAGAGTTGCAGTCTGGTGACTGTCTGGTATGGGAGAGATTTGGGAACCATCAGGCTTTTCGGCATGCCTTAAATCACGCCAAATAAAAGGGAATGGAACTTTTTTCACCCACAAACATAATAAGCTTTTTCTCCTTCTCCTTTCCCTCTCTCAGTGCCCCAGCCCCAGTAGCTCTCTAAACTGGTTTAGCTCCAATTAAAAACGAGAAGAAAGCAGATTGCAGGGTAATTAACTTAAATAGCTAAAGTGTAAACAAACCCAGAGGCTTCCAGAAGAAGGTTTGAACATTTAGCCAATAGTTTTAAAGAGAGAAATGACTAGCCCAGATTGGACTTTGCCTCAAGGTTCTGAATTTCTACACCCCCTACTTGCACTTAAGGAGGCTGCTGAGAAAGTAGATAAAGGGAACTGGTCTTGGAAGGAGGAAGATCTCTCTTAAAGTCCTATTTCTAACCTACTGGTTGTGTGACCTTGGACAAGTCAACTTAACCTCTCATTGTTCAAAACGCCCGTAAAACTGTAAGATCTATTTGAAGAGATAAGTAAGCCATATAATTGTAATAGCTGACATTTATGTTGTGCTTAAAGTTTATGACACGCTTTATATATATTATCCCATTTTACAACATCCTATAAATTAGATACCACAAGTTATTATCACTCTCATTTTGTAGATAAGAAAATAAAATTGAAGAATTTCAATGACTTGCCTATGGCCTCACAAATAGTAAGAGTCAAAGGTGAGATTTGAACCCCGTTTCTCCTTCATCCTAAATCCAACTGGTTTTCCCCTGTGCCCAAGCTGCCTCCTATTGAATAGTCAACAAACACTACTCAACAGTAAATAAGCTGGAACTAAAACTGTAACTGCCAGGAGGGCATGTTACAAAGTCTGTCCTAGGCCCAACAGAGTACCTTTGACCACTGACCTTTGCAGTGTCCGACTCGCCTCCTCTGAGGCCTTCAAAAGTCTCTGGCCATGATTTCTTGAATCTATAGTTTAATAACTGGTAGCACGCTCAAGAACAGCCATGTGTAAAGCCTTTATTATACCTACTCACATAATGCCCTGACTTGTTAGCTCCCTAGTGAACCCCTGGTCTGAAGATCCACATGTTCACTACCAAACTCCTTACCTCTCGGCTATCCATCAGTTTGGCTTGACTACCCCAGGTTAGGGAGCCAGGTTAAAGAGAGCTACTGCTGTCTGCAGTGGGCTTATAAAGGGCCTGTGAGGTCACACACACAGACAACCAGTGAGAGAGCCTTCACCCATTACGAAGCTATCTCAATATGGCCAGGATCCCACCCACAGGACAGTCCTATATCCATAGAGATTACTTCTGGGCCACTCAATTTCCTGTTGCTCTGTGGCACCACCCATTTAAAGGACCCTTACAATTCCCTTCTCTTGTTTTGCAGGAACCGCATCCTTACATAAAACCTCATGGTCTTGAAGTGCTATAGGAAGGCAGAGAAATGGACATCAGTGAGGATGAAAATAGTCGGGAAGGACTTCATGGAACCTTAAGCAGAATCTTGAATGGTGGGTAGCATTGAAATTGTCAGGGATGACTAGGGAGGGTCTTCTAGATAAGAGGAATCCGTGTAAGTAAAAACAGAGATAATAAAAAAGGCAATGTAAACCAGAAATAGTTAAGACAACTATCTTAGCTAGAACAAAGGGGAAATGGCAAAGGAAAAAATTAAGTTGCGTGAGATTGAAGCTTCTTGAATGCCAGGGAGAGGAATAGAAAATGGGGACCCCCTGAGGGCTTTTGAGCAAAGGAGTAGCTACATGAAAGTGACCATTTTTTTCACCCTTCCTCACCTTGCTAGAACCTTCCCTGCCAAGTTCACCTGCCATCTGCCCTGCATGTACCTGTTTACTTACATCTCCCCTATTAAAATCCTTGAAAGCAGAGGGATGTATCAAGGGAGAAATTACATACTAAAGGTGAAAGTTTTAGTCTTTTGTTGTTGTTAGTTTTTCACCTTTATATCTCTAGCATTTAGTATTTAATAAATTCTTATTGTTTCATTTATTGATTGACACTAATTGAAAGGGGGCCTATCAGAATTGGTGACAAATCTATTATAGTAAATTCATTCTCCAAAGTCTAAGCAAAGCTCAGAGATAATGCTGGACCCTCAAAGGTCTAAGTTCAGAACTTCTGACAAGCTTTGAGTGAGGGTCCTGTGGTGATTCAGGACCACCCCTGTTAAGTTTGGTCCGGTGGGCAGAAGTTTGACTATAAAAACTCTCACATATAATCTATTAGATCAAAGAAGAGGTGAGTTGAATTCTGCATTGAAAGAAAGAATTCACACACTGACGAAATCACAAATTGTTGAAATATCCTAATGGGGGGGATAGCAGACAGCATGGTACAGTAGCAAGGGTACTTGTTTTGGAGTGAGATCTCAGTTGAAATCTTGCCTCTTGTGACCCATGCAACTTTGGGTAAATAACTAAACTTTTTTTTCCCCTGAGGCACTTGGGATTAAGTGATTTGCCCAGGGCCACACAGTTACCAAGTATTAAGTCACTGAGGCCGATTTGAACTCTGACTTCAGGGCCGGTGCTCAAATAACTAAACTCTTGACTTCAGTTTTATATTTTGGGCAATTAGATGGTGCCATAATACATAGAGACCATGGGAAAACTTCCTGGCTGTGTGACCCTGGACAAGTCATTTAACCCTATTTGCCTCAATTTTTTCCTGGAGAAGGAAATGGCAAAGCACTCCAGTATCTTTGCCAAGAAAACACCAATGAGATCAGCAAGTATCAGACAAGACTGAAAAATGACTGACAAATTGAAATGATTGGACTAGATGGCTTCTTTGATCCCTTTTAGATATGTCTCTGCTCCTATAATACAATAGTGATTTATTTCAAAAGGATGTGCCCAACAAATATTTATTTTGAGCATCTGCTGTCTACAAAATGATATGTTCTAATAGTGTCTTCCTTACTTGAATATTTTCTGTAGTGTCTGACCTGTGTTTTAAGAATCTTTATTTGACACCTGCTGAAGATAGGTTGGATAAAGGGCAGCTAGAGACAGAGGAATCAGTTAGGGAGAAGGAAGTCAAAGCGAAAGAAGGAAAAACTATCCAGCTCAGGGTAAGTTTTGGTTGGTCTATTTGAATAAACTCACACTAATTTGTAATTATCAGAAGCTACTTGTACACCAAAGAACAAGGTACTAAACTCAATAGAAAACACTGGCTTAAATTAACTAAAAGTTACCCTTGTAATCTTGTTTATAGTATCACTTAGCTGAGCAAATCATTTCTTCACAGATGGTAGAAAAAGTAAACATCAGCCTAGCCAATTTCCAAATGTTCATAAATTCCAAATTTGGGTTGTTGAATAAATAAGTTTCGATTAGAACTGGATTTGTTAACATCACTATTCTTTGACATTACTCAGGGTCCAAGTTTTTTGTTTTCTAGCTGTAGGAGAGATGAGGCTCTAACTTTGGCTGTTTTCCCCTCTGGGTTTTACTAGTTTCTTCACTGAAATGAAGGGGTGCAGTCTCTATGATCTCTAAGGTCATTTCAGCTCTAACATTCTCTGAACAGCCAAAGTGAGCTTATTAAGGACACCCAACCACTTTAAAAAAAAAAAAAACTAACAGGAAGAAAAAGCCCTTTAGCCCTTCCATCCTGATCAATCATTCCTGGCTTCTCCTTGATCTTTCTCCCATTTCTCTGGGCTCAGAAGCTGATGATAGTGCCTATAGCAAACACCTTTAGAATTTTCTTTCTCTCACCCTTCTACAGCACTCAGATGTGGAAATCTTGTAAACTCCATCCCAATGGAATGAGAGAAAATCACTCCCACTGCCTAATTTAAGTCCTTGCCACATAGGGCTGGAATGGATCTCACTATCATTACATCTGTCAGGTTTGAAAATGCTGATTTTTAAATCTTGGAGAACACACTTTCCTCCTTTTCTGAATCAGTCACCTGGCATTTACTATTTAAGGAAGGCTGCATTTGGGGAATACCTACAAAAATTCAGTACCAATGTCCTCAACTATACCCCACCCTTCCAATATTGCTAAATAAAGCTCCAGGGTGATTTGTACATCTCTGGTCCTGGCTGTCAGGGACATGAGAGATCCAGGATTTTACCAACCTCAGCCCAAATATCAAATAGGTTTAGGTGAGCTCCTATTGAGAGTCAAAAAAGTCAGATGACATCATAGACTCCTTCTAGCTTTCAATAGGAGTCTGACTCACAAAAGAGCTATAACCACTCCCTATAGGAAAGAAGCCATCCAGCTGCAGTTCATTGTGGAAGCCGCAAATAGCAGTTCAGTAGAGGAAGGAACTCTACAGAAACTAGTAGGTGCTGTTGGAGGAAGGAGCAAATGGCACTTTTGAAGAGAGAAAGATGTCCCAACCAAGATACAGCTGTCTGGGTTATATATCCTATCTAACTTTTAGCATCAAAACAAGACTATTTTTGGTATATATGGAGATGGGGGTTCTTTTATTCATTCAATAAGCCTTTATTAAGTTCATACATCTGACATGAATTATAAGATACCAAATCATAGAGACCAAAATCAAATAGTTCCTATCCCAAAGAATTAACTTCTCTTGGATGAAAACAATGTATATACATATAAGTAAAGACAAGTCACATACAAAGTGATTTCAGGAGGACCTTATGGTAGATAAGAAACTTGAGCTGAACTTCAAAGGCATTTCAGGATTCTAAAAAGCAGCAAAGAGAAGGGAATGTATTCTGGGCATAAGGGGCAGCTTGTTCAAAACATGGAAACAGGAAATGGAATATACAAGAAATAGAAAGTTGGCCAATTTGGCAGGAACATGGAGTACTAGAAGGAAAGTAATGTTTCTGGAGTCAAGTTGTAAAGGGCTTTAGTTATTACATGGAGGAATTTGTAGTTTATCCTAGAGGTGAGAGGGAGTCACCATAGCTTCATGAGCATGGTCAGCTTTGATTTCAGAATATCAATTTGATATTCCAGCTTTGTGAAGAACAGAATGTATAGGAGAAGCAGAATCATCAGGAAAACCAATGAAAAGGCTGTTGTGAGAATCAGGGTGAGAGGCAGTGAGGCTCTGAACTCTTAGAGTAGGGACTGTATGAGGTAAGGGGATGGATGCTAGAGCTGTCGAAAAAGATGGATCAACAAGGGACAGATTATTTGATGCAAAAGATGAGGGGAAGTAAAGATTTGCTTTTTAGTTGTGATTTCATATGTCAAATCTGGTTTGGTCTACAAAAGAATATACTAGTTTTGAAGTTATTCTTTCCCAAAGTATACTTTAACCCTGAGCTCATGTGGAAAGGGATGCAAGCAGACTCATAAAAATGGTGCCTTGTATTATTGTTTACCACTTCATCTCTTCAGCTAGGATATGGGTTCCTTGGGGAAAGGGACTGTGCCCTATATTTCTTGACATTTCACATAGTGCAAAAGTAGTTGTTTAATAAATGCTCTTTTCCCTTCCCCTCTGCCCAGTAATAAAGTTAAGATCAGATACCTTGTTACCGCAGACCCAAATATCTTCCCTACACTAGACCTGATCTAACCTTAAAAGACTGAGTAAGTCACTGGAAAGTGTCCAGAAATTCATGAAGTTTGCTGTAGCTTCTCCCTAAGTAAACAGGAAGCTCTATGAGACAGTAGTCAGGCTGTGACAGTCTTATTCCTCCACTCTTCCTTTTCTTTTTTCAATAGGACAGAGTATTTTTCAAAGAATAAGCAGACATGGATAAGTTACCTTGTGCATCACAGGAGGTTTTATTGCATTATGTTTTCCCCAAGCCCATCTCTATTCCACTTTTCCTATTACTGGCTGAATCACATCCTCCCACTATCCCAGATTTTCAGTTTCTTGCTTATTCTTGACTTTTTGATTATCAGGAATTACTTTCTGAAAAAGTGTCAATGGATATTTAATTGAAAATCTAATAATCTTGGGGAATATCAGAATAAGTTATGGTAAATGAAAGAGTAATGACATATTATTATTTTATTAAAAATGATGAACAAGCTGATTTTAGAAAGGCCTGGAAAGATTTACATGAACTGATGCTGAATGAAACAAGCAGAACCAGGAATATAATGTACACAGTCACAGCGAGATTGTGCAATGAATAACTATGACAGACTAAGTTCTTTTCAACAGTTTGGTGATCCAAGGCAATCCCAATAAACTTTGGATAGAAAATGCAAAAGAAAGAAAAAGAAAATCTAATAATCTTTTCCCATCCTTCTTGGTCCCTTATCCTTTTTGGTCCTTGCAGACAATGGCATTCTTGACTGGGCATTCTCTCCCTCTGGGTTATCACATCACCATTCTTTCATATTTCTCTTCTTACCTATCTGACTAGTCCTTCTAAATCTCCTTTTGCTAGATCATAGTTCCTGTCATCCCCCTGACTCTATGTGGACAAAGGGATCTGTTTGGATCCTCTTCCCTCACTTTGTGACCTCATAAACTCCCATAAACTTAATCCCCATCTGTATGCAGATGGTTACCAACCAGTTCTATATATCCAGTCCCAATCTCTTTCCTGAACTACAGGCCTCTATCAGCATAGATGTCCCACAGATATTTCACACTGATTATATCCAAAACAGAACTCAGGATTTCCTTCCTCCAAATTCTCTCTTATTTTCCCTATTTCTATCAAGGTATCTCTCTAGTTATCCATGTTTTCTACCTTATGGTACCACCCATAATTCCTCACTTTCACTCAGGTGACCTCCCAATTATTAGTTGCCAAATTTTGTCATTCCTATCTCAAAAACATCTCTAGCATCTGTATCCTTCTCTCTAGCCAAGATATTAGTTTAGTCCATTATAAGCTCTAGCCTACACTTTTGTAGAGTTCCCTGGAATAGTTCTCTGGAGCTTAAATCTATCCCTTCTCCAATCCTTCTTCTACACAGCTACCAAGGTGACTTTTGCTAAAGTAAAGACCATGTCCTTCTCCTATTCAGTAAACTCCAATTGTTACCTCTTGTCTCTAGGATGAAATATTATTTCATCTTTATCTTATCCTTTCATTTCTCTTTTATAATGTACATTTTATATATATATATATATATGTATATATATACATATATATATACATATATATATATATATATATACACACACATATAATTTAGAATTACACATCAATAATGGGAGCACTAGCCAATGGGTAAATGCTCAAATTTGCCCTTCTTGGTGGGTTCTAAAATGCAATATTGAGGATGACTGCTATAAAATGTCTGTTGGGGGTACACAATCAAAAAAGTCAGGAGATAATAGTGCCAGAGTCATGAGATTGCTTTGCTTCAACTCAACAAACTCTTGTCAAGCACCTACTCTGCTAATGTCCTGGAGAGAAGAAGATGAGAAGAAAAAAGGAAAAGGAAAAAGGAAACCAGTCTACCCTCAAGGAACTTCTGTTCCCAGTGTGATAACATGGACAATGGTAAGTAAATAGCAGATAATTTAAGGAAGGGAGACAGTACATTCACCTTGAAGGACTGCAGTAAAAGAGTTGAGCCTTGAAGTAAGATAAGGATTTTAAAAAACAGATGACAAGAGAGTGCATTCCCAAGGAGGAGAAATAGAGACAGGAGAGAGAATAGTAAGTTTGAGGAACAGAAAGTAGGCCTTATTTTCTCCCAGACTTGCCCTGCTAAAGACAGGGACTTGTTGCATAGCTAAGGCTATTTAGGTGCAGTCCGCTGTCTGTTTCAGGTACATTCATCAGTGTCTCTGAGTAGGACTGCTTTATTGAAGTTGTGTTTTGTTCTCAAAGAGATCCATGACATCAGGGAGGTGATGTCATGACATGCAAGTGAATTGGATTGAAGGGAGGGATTTAAGTGTGCAAGATTACTTACCTCATTTTCCCCTCCAGAGTCATTTGGGTCCAGTGGCCAGTTTAGAGATGGCCCTGGTTGTGATGGGAGAACTTGGTCTTTTTGTTGAGGTGAAATGGTTGTCTTATTGAATCTCTGCCTATTTGCAGGACTGTCCCCTTTCCTCCCCCAAACCCAGCCCAGTTTCATCTCCATATCTCTCTCTCTCTCTCTCTCTCTCTCTCTCTATACTCTTCTCTCTCTCTCTCTCTCTACTCCCCCCCCCATCTTATACCACACACACTCACACACACACACACACACACACCACACACATGCATCCTGTTGACTTTTTTTTCCAGGGCTAAAATTAGCAGTCATACTGGAGTACCCTCCTCAGCTTCTGTGTGTAGTTCTTTCTGACTCCTCCTTTGCCTATGTTCTTCTCTCATCTTTCCAAAGGCCCATTTCCTTCTCTCAAACTCTCTCTCAGTATTTCATAAGATCTTAGATTTATCGCTGTAAGAAACTCTTTATTTTCACAGAGGATACAAAATGATACAAGGTCACACAGACAGTAAGAACAGGAACTTGGATTCAAATCCAGGATCAGTGCCTCCAAAGCCAGTGTTTTTTCCACCCTATATCATGGCTGTCTTTATTTGTCTCTCCCCAGGTAGATCTTTATATTTATTGTATTTCAAGTATCTTTTATTTATTTCTCTCTCTGGGTCCCCATGTTCACCTCTAATTCTCTTGTCCTCAAACTAAGAAAAATTTCTCTCCATAATTCAGAAAACAATCTTGGACATAGTCAGCTGTTAGTTGTCAGGAAGCTGAAATTTTACCTTTGGGAGCCTATGTATGCGTATCCAAGAAGTCCTGGGATGGATGGGAGAAGGTAGGGGAGATGCCTGTCTACCTAGCCAGAAGAGAATCGGTTTGGAGCCTTCCCTAGGGCCGGCCTGGTCTCTGTGACAAATAAGCCAGAAATACCAATCCATCCTAATAGAATCCCAATGACATTCATAACTTTAATGGGGCCTAGCTTGGTGCAAATGGCATGGGAAACCACCCCACCAGCCTAATGGGAGGGGAAGGGGGAGGGGAAAGGAGAAGGGGAAGGAAAATTCCCAGTTGCTCATTTCTCTGACCCTCTCCTCCGAAATGCTTTTTGGCAGCAGCAGCCTGCCCCAGGGATTCCGAAGGAGGTCAGCGATGGGAGGGAGCCTAGGAGAGCCTCAGAGTACAGAGAGACAGCCCCCAGACCCCCTTCCTTAGGGCAGTCCTCCTCGTCCCCCCATCCCAGGAGACTATTAGGTCAAACTTTTCTTCCAGCTATGACCTCAGAGATGTGCAGCAAGGACCTGGGCCCCATTCATCACCATGTTGCCTATAATTAGGTTTGTTAACATACAGTCTAGTGTAGTCTTGTTGACTAGGAACTTAATCACGTTACTATTGAGTTCCTGTATTCACCGCTTCGGGTGACTGTTTTACTTGTAGAATTATAGCCGAGGCCCAACGTGAAGGAAATTAGCTCTGGACACAAGTTTGGTGGTGGGGCTTTTTTTTCCCCCTTCTCCTTCCTTCTTCCCTCCCCCCCTTACATGTGAAAATATTTAGCAAACAGTGACAATGATGGAAAACAGTAGGAAACAAAATGTTCTCCATTAGTATAAAACATGAAAAATGCAGCAAGGACCCTTAGTGGTACAACATGTGTTATGCTGCCTGGCAGTCCATTACGCCTGATAGACATTTCACTTACCTAAGTCAAATATAACAGTCTAGTATTCATTAATATAAGAAGGGGCTGCGGAGTCAGGGCTACCATCTGGCTAGGCCGACAGAATAATCTACAACTCATGATTAGGTCTAAGGAGCGGAGTTTCACTTTAATCTTTCTCATTGCTCGAAATTTCCATCTGCGCAGTTCGGCACATCATTTTTCTTCGAGACAAATGTGCTGTTTTTCATGTTCCAAAATTAGATCAGAAGAAAACGATTAATCATGTCATGGCCTGGGAAAGGAAACAAAGCTCTGATATTCTCTCCCGTCCCCATCCTCCCCCCCCTCCTCCCTCTCCCTGTCTCCCTTCCTCCTTTTCTCTCTCTCTCTCTCTCTCTCTCTCTCTCTCTCTCTCTCTCTCTCTCTCTCTCTCTCTCTCTCTCTCTCTCTCTCTCTCTCTCTCTTTTTCCTTGGCTGTTTGTAAGTTTTCCTTTCTTCTCTGTGTCTCAGTTTTCATCACAACTTTCAGAGATATCCATCCAGCCCCAGCTGACACCCTGGGGGGAGGAGTTGGGGACAGGCTAAAGACATGGTTTCAATTTGGTATGAACCATAATTTTTTTTTTCAATTTTTGATCTCTGAGCAGCACAACCTACTTCCTCCCCCCCCTTCCCCTTTTGTCCCCTCCTGCTTCGTCGGGCCTCCTCTTTCTCTCTTTTCATGCCGTCATAGATTTAGAGCTAACCCGGACCTGATCCCCTCATTTGTCGGACGAGTAAACTGAGACCCGGGGAGGGGCCCGCCCGAGGTCACACAGGTAAATTCAGAGAGCCCCGGGGTCAGCGCTCTTTCCCCCGTGCCCCATGGCCTCCTTTTCCAAGACTGCCATTCTGTCGCTCCCCACCTCCCACCTCCCACGTGTCCCCGGCAGGCCAACAGATGGTGTCCTGATTGCGCGTGACCCTCCCGCGTGGCGGAAAGCGCGGAGGATTCCGGCCTCCCGGCCCCGGGCGCCGCCCGGCCCCTCCGCCAGTGGCCGGGCCATTAGGGGAGCACTGCTGTTTGCAGAGAGTGACAAAAAAAGGCTCCTTTCCCGCAGCAGACCTGTCTGTCAGCCGGCTCACAAGTCATAACAAATCCTTGGCACTGAGCTGAGGCTGAGCATTTGCTGGAGCGTCAGGGGGATGATGAATGACCCGCAGGGCTTTGAAGTGCCTTGGCAGTTCAGCTGGGTCCGCGGTGCTGACAGAGAAATATACACAACAGCGTAACCAATAATGAGAACATTAAACATTCCTGCTCCGTGACAGGCTGACAGAAAGCCCAGCCTCGCATCAATCACCGCGCCAGATAGAACCTTGACAATTAGCCCCCTCCCCGGTCCTCGGCGTAACCTTTCTCTCGCGCGCTCCCTTCTCTCTCTGCTCTTAGTCTCTCTGGCTGGCTCTGGCCCGGCCGCTTTCCATCCCGCTCTGGCCCGCTTTCCTCCTTCTGCTCTCGGAAGGTTTCTGTGAGTTGGAGTTTCTCTCCCTCTTTTTGAGATTTGGCTCTCTTCCTTCCCAGCCCCCTCCTCTCCTTCCCCCCCTCCTCTCTTTTCTCCTCCTCTCCTCCCCTTTTTTCTCCCCTCCCCTCTCCTCTTCCTCCCTTTTTTCTCCCCTCTCATCTTTTCTGTTCTCCTCTCCTCTTTTTTTCTCCCTTCCACTTTCCCTATTCTACTCTCCTCTTCTCCCCCTTTTCCTCCCCTCCTCTCCTTTCTTTTTCATCTCTCCCCTCTCTTCTCTCCTCTTCCCATCTCTTTCTCCTCTCCTCTTTTCACTCTCCTCTCTTCCTTTCACTTCCTTCTGTGTCTCCTTTTCTCTAACCCTCCTTTCTGTCTCTCTGTCTCTTGTTTCCTCTTTTTTTTCCCTTCTCCCTTCTTTCTCCACTTTCTCTCTATAATAAACCCACATTTATGTAGTAGTATAAAGTTGCAAAGCTCTGTGCATACATAATTTCACTTGATCCTCATAAGAATTCTTTGGGGAAGTTATTACTTTCTCCATTTTGCAGATAAGGAAAACTGAGGGCTCAGAGAGATTGACCCACTTTTCCTTCAGTCATACAGTTAACAAATGCGCGCTCTCTCTCTCTCTCTCTCTCTCTCTCTCTCTCTCTCTCTCTCTCCTCTCTCTCTCTCTTTCTCTCTCTCTCTCTCTCTCTCTCTTCTCTCTCTCTCTCTCTCTCTCTCTCTCTCTCTCTCTCTCTCTCTCTCTCTCTCTCTCTCTCTCTCCACACCCCCCCTTTCCCCAACTCTCTTTCTTTGTCTCTGTATGTGTATGTCTCTCTGTCTCTGTCTCTATTTATCATTCCCCCACCCTCTGATTTTTTTTTGGGGGGGGTAAGTCTCTTATTGTGTGTTTGTGTTTTTATTTGTCATTCCCACTTCCTTTTTTTTTTTCAGTTGAACTTATCTGGCATGATCTTATTTCTGGTCTGTCTAAACAGAAAAAAAGCACTGGACAAAAGAAAAGAAAAAAAGACATTTTCCTTTTTCATCATGAAAAAATGAAATTGTCATAGACAGCACTTATTAGATGGGCTGCTATTGACTCTTCCCCAGGAGAAACTAAGCTCCCTCTTCTGGTAACCTTTGTCCCAGGATGTAGCCATTCTTGACT
Organism: Sminthopsis crassicaudata; assembly: GCF_048593235.1. Lineage (NCBI taxonomy): Eukaryota > Metazoa > Chordata > Mammalia > Dasyuromorphia > Dasyuridae > Sminthopsis > Sminthopsis crassicaudata. Next base: position 654,667,351 of record NC_133618.1, read on the forward strand.
CTCAGAAAAATTTATTTTCCTTCAGTTCCTCTCTAGGCCTCTGGCCTCCCATCTCTTTCTCTTTCACAAAGTCTAAAAGAGGCCTGCCTACTTCTAAGGATAAAAGGGTAGAGTGGTCCTTTATGTCTATTGAAGAGGAATCCATCATCATTTAGCAGAAATTGATAGCATCACATCTTCATCTTCATCCATTCTCATCTTCATCCCACTTACTCATATATTATCAATATAGGATAGTGGAAGGAGTTATAAGCTAGGAATCAGGACTCCTGCATTCTTGTTTTGCTGCTAATTAGTTGCATAATTTAAGGCAAATCAATTTCTGAAGACCTCAGTTTCCTTATGTGTAAAATACATACTTAAATCTGTAATGAGGCTAACATGAGATAATAAACATCAAATTATTTAAATATATTTATAAATATATAAATGCAATTTTTGTATTAACTGAGTCAGTCCCTCTCACATTTGGATTTCCAGAAAAGCTACCTAGATTGGAGATTTCTAGGGATCAGCACCCACTCAAAAACCATAGCTCATGAGCCCCCACTGGTGCATTTACTTTTACTAGCCAACCAGAGAATATATTAGTTCAGAACAAAATATATTTAATCAAGCAACCCGGAAGATAAAAGGATAAGAATAGATTTCCCTTCTGTAAACATAATATATGGGGCATCTAGGTGGCACAGTGGATAGAGCACCAGCCTTGAATTCAGGAGGACCCAAATTCAAATGTGATCTCAGTCACTTAACACTTCCTAGCTGTGTGATCCTGGGCAAGTCACTTAACCCCAGCCTCGGGGGGGGGGGGGGGGGGGAACATAATACATGCTGTTCTCTACTTACTACAAGGAGTAGGGATGAGAGAGTAAATACCCAGAGATCACGCGTGACCAACAAACACACATGATAGGTGTATATAGCAGCCAAGGTAACATGTTTAAAGGGGTCAATTCATATTTTGGGTGGGAAGACCCCAGATATAAGAACCATGCATGGCCAGAACATGAGGCCAGGGTTATTCTTGCCACCAAAGTACTGGATTGCCAACATCTTCCTCTAGTATAATCTCGTTGCTCTTTGCTGCTCTCTATTGGTTGTATAATCTCATTAGGTACCATATTTCTGCCTTCTTTCCTGCCCTTTCTGGGTTCTTTGGCTGTTGAATTGCTCTTTATCCCCATCTACTGGTCTTCAGCTCAAAGCCATCTACTGGCTCTTCCCATCCCATCAACACATAATGGCTAGGAAGACCCTCCCTGACAAGGGCAGGCATGGAACTATGTGAGACTTTATCTGACCAGAGGTAGCCAACTAATCAATCGGAGCACCTTCAAAATTAAGATTAAATCTATTCTTTTGAAAGCCTGTGTCTGAATCTGGTTCAAAATCCACATTCCCAGGCAACTCTCTGAATGATGGCTAGAAATGTGTTGTAATTTTTTAACCCTCTCATGGGGATCCTGCACAAGACCCATTTTAGAGATTGCCAGAAAATCCCAGAGGAGCTATATGGAGCCTGGGGCCATAAAGCCCACGAAAATGAAACTGGGTAAGGAAAAAAGATAAATGAGGAGGTTAAAGACATTACTGATTCATATTCGTGCCTTTATAATGAGTATCTGTCAACAACTAAAACCCTTCAAGTTTTGCACTGTACTTGGGCCAGGACAAAACCTTGATGTCTCTTTCCATATCCATCCCTCTTTTGATTTGAGAAGCTCTGTACTCTTTCTGGATATCTCTCTCTCTCTCTCTCTTTCTCTCTCTCTCTCTCTCTCTCTCTCTCTCTCTCTCTCTCTCTCTCACACACACACACACACACACACACACACACACACACACACACACATACACACACACACACACCCCTTTAGCAAGGAAAAAAGTAGAAAGGTGGTTAGTCAAACTGTAAAGGTTATTTGGAAAAGAGACACTCTGAGGAAGAGACAGGAGGCAACATGTACTGAGCAAGTCAAATCACCACCACCATTTCCTCCCAGTTCTGATGGAGACAGCCCAGGATCCAAAAGAATCTTAGGAACAGCCCCCTAAATCACCATTCTTGTTTCCAACCCCATTGTAATCAACCCAGAAACCCATCAACCCTTCTCCAGTGAAGCCAACTGTCTTATGGGGGCAGGCAAGTCAGCCTAGGAGAAACAACAAGGCATCTTAAGGAAGAAATATGGGTATGAGACTTGTGGCATTTAAGTCAAACCATTGCTACCTTTTAACTATCCTCTCCTCTCAAACTCCATTAAAGATAGCCCAGGGCTCCCAACTCATGAGCCATGAGAATATAACTCGTCCCAGACTATGGATGTTTTTCCCCACCCCCTAAGCATTGTCACTGAAGGAGCCCACCTTCTGGACCACTATTATAAACATATTTAGAGATATGTTACATATATATATATGTATATGTGTATATACATACATATATATATATATATAAAACCACCATTATATCAGGCAGTGAAATACAAGAGCCTGGTGAAAGTAGCATCCCTTTCTCCCAAGACCACCATTCCTGCCTCCAAGAACCCTTGTAGCCATCATGCTAGGGAGTAACGCACAAGGAGATGTGACCCAGTGCCTGCTTCAGTGAGTAACACAGACCTGCTCCTGAAGACACAGAATGAAATTTCACTAACAAAGTCCTAGCCACTGTTATATGGTTCCATATCAGAAATTAAAATTATTTTATCTGCAGAAAGGACATTCAAAAAGCATTAACACCTATCTTGCCAATATTCCCTGAGGAACCTTCCTATCTGACCTCAGCTGATACTTTCCATGTGTGTTATCTCCTTACCTCCACACTTTTGAAAGAGAGCTCCTTGAGATTAGACATTATCTTTTCTCTTTGTATTTCCAATTCTCAGCACAGGGCTTTGTATGTAACAAACACTTTCCTAAATGCTTTTCATTTACTACAATTTGGGTAGAGGAATGGGTCTTATTGTTTTTTGTCTGTGGTTTTCAAAGAGTACCAGTGTCATCATGGAATGATGTCATGACTTGCGCAAGAATTGGATTTAAGGGAGGTAGAGTAGCACAAAATTGACAGCCTCATTGTCTCTTCCAGATTCGTCAAAATCCAATGGTGAGACAAAAGCCAATGGTGAGACAAAAGCCAAGATGACTGAAATGGCCCAGGATGCAATAGATGCTCTCGGCATCTTCTATGTCTGACCAAACTCTGAGTTCCACAGAAGCCGCCACATCCGTGACTATTGAAACAAATTGTCCCCGTCCACCCATTCCACCAGGGAAAGTCTTTACTTGTTTGGACAAAACTAAGCTCTAACTCACACACAGGTTTGAAATCTGTTGATTACCCTTGATCTGGTTTAGACTATCTGCCAAGATGGTTTTACCAGGTGTGGACACTGTTCATGCTAATCTTCTTGGAGCCACAGGTGAGAGTTGGGTGAATCCCAAGGATACCAATAGTGGATGAGCAACCCAAAGCCCTCATACCAGAGGTGCTGATCCTCCTGAACACCCTATACAATTTTATAAATGGCTCTTATAATGGACTGATGAAAGAAGACAAGGAAAGAGCCCAAATCTGCTCATTTTTATTATAATTTGCATATAGCACACAGGAGACCCTAAGTGAAGTATGAGAAATACCCTCAATTTATTAGAACCTTGCTCATGGGAATCTGTAATTCTGGGGTGTCTTTCTCTCCTTACTGCTTCTTTCAATCCTTCTTCAATTTCCTTCTATTCAACAATCATTTATTAAATGCCTAATGTGTTTAGACACTGTACCAAGTGATAAAAGGATTTGAAAGAGAACAGCTTTTGCCCTCAGAGAGCTTACTTTTACAAGGAGAACAGGAAATATAAATACAAGGTGATTCAAGGGGAGAGGGTAAATGGGAAGATGAATAGGAAAAGTAGGGAGAAGAATACACATCATAATAATAATAATTTATGTGTATAAATACACAAGGGCAGGAGATGGGAATGTTAAATTTGAGGAGCAATTCAAAGTGTTGAGTAATCTGATCTATGGTTTTATTTTTCTGTGATTCCATAAAGACAGATGATAGAAAGCTTTAATGCCAGGATGAAAGATTTTTATTTTATCCTAGAAGCAATAGGGAGCCACTGAACATTTTGAGCAAGGAAAATGTTTTGATCAGACCTGTGCTTTGAGAAAATTATTTTGTTAGCTTTGTAGAGTTAAACTTCTTTCATGATGCCTTCTGTTTTCCCTCAAGTTCACAATGAGTTCTTTTCCCTATGTATTTCTATAGTACTTAGTATTTGTGTTTTACATTGGAAAGGTATCATATTATTTGGTATTGTAAATTTGTAAGTTCTGTTCCTTCAACCATACTGTAAACTTCTTGAGGGGAAAACCTGAAAAACAAGTTAATCCCCTTCCCCCATCAGCAAAAGCTTGATGTTTTAGGATCACATACTTAATGGTCACCATTGATGGCTGTAGGAGTGGGGAAGGCAGAATTTCTTTAAAACTGGGGCAGAAAGGATTAACCACTGAACCAAAATGACTTTAAACTCTATTCTTTCCTGTATCTAGACATAAAACTCTCTGGCTCTCTCTCTTTCTCTCCAAGTCTCTCTCTGAATATCTTTCTCTATCTCTGTGTGTGTGTGTGTGTGTGTGTGTGTGTGTGTGTGTGTGTGTGTGTATCTGTGTCTCTGTCTCTCTGTGTCTCTTTCTCTTTTCTGTCTTTCTCCATTTCTGTCTCTGTCTCTTTCCATCTCTCTCTGTCTCTGTCTTTCTCTTACAAATACTAGTGTTTCTTAAAGAAGATGACTAGCAACACAAAGCAGAATTCATCTCCTTGGTCTACATTACCATCTTTAGGAAGATAACACAGAGCTAAAGTGAAGATAAAATACTTATTTGGCAGTTCTAAAAAGTATTTCATGTTTTGATGTTTTAAGTATCAACTACCTGAGAGTAGTTATTAAGTTACTGCTTTATGTTGAAGTCTTTGTCAATGCACACTTTGAAGTCCTTTGTATCATTCAGTATTTCATGTGGCAGAAATAAATAGCTACCCCATCCCTGATCAACATTATATATGGAATATCTTTCTGCTGTCTTGTGGTTCCCCACACATGAGACAAAACTAACTTTAAATATTTTTCCCTGGGGCACTGAGGTAGGAGCATAAAGAGCTAGTGAGTATGGGAAAGAGCTGGGATCCCCCAAGATTAAACCTAGTCTATTCCCATGTGAGGGCAGATGAGAACAGTTTGTTCCAATGACCATGAAGGCAGGCGCCATGGAGCGCTTAGAACTCGGTCAAACATTGAAGATGTCACTGCATCTGCATCATCTTTATTTTTGTCTTGCCACTGGACTCGGATACTTTGGAAGAGAAAGGGAGGCTGATGATTTTGTGCAACTCAACCTCACTTAAATCTAATTCATGCACAAGCCAAGACATCACCAATGACGGATGTTGGTCTTCTGTGAAATGAAGGACAAAAAACAACAAAGTCAGAAAGCCTCCCGTGACTGTTATACTTGCATTTACTATCATATACCATGTAGTAATTTGAACATAAAGAGAACTTAATAAATGTTTGTTGATTGATTAGAATCCAATGTTCAGCATTGTGCCTTGAACATAGTAGTTACTTAATAAATGTTTGCTGATTTGAATTTAATTGAATAGGGATCTAAATCTAATGTAAACCAATGTACAAGGGTGTCTCACATCAAGTTAAATCAAGTAGTACACCCACACCCTTATGTTGAGGGGGAGGTTCTGTGTGCCCTCTTTACACTCCCCCCCCATCTCTCTTGTACCTTTGGCCCCATTCCTGACAGTACTGATGAGTTTTCTGTTCTCAAAAATCCAGATGTTCACCAATAATCTTTAAAATCTTTCAAATGATTGCACTCTCCCAAACCCACATCCCACAGAATGTGTCTTTCCTTTCTCCCATTTTCTTCCAATCCCAAAGAGAGGAAGGAGTAGATAGACCATTTAGCTCAACATCTCAGCCAGCACAACAAATGCCCAAGCCTAGAGCTAACTATTTGTCTGGCTCTGAATGACCAATGTGTATGCTGGGAGGGGAGCAATCCCTGGCTACCTGTTTGGTCTCCATTGTGTCGATCTGGGCCAATTCTTTGAGCTGGATTCTTGAGTCCTCTCTAAGCCTGACTTGTTTGGGTTGGGAATTGGGGGTGGGATCCCTGCTCAAGTTTAGGACAGAGATCTCACTTGACACCTGTTCATATGAAGATCTGGAAGCAGCCATTAATCAAAAGCTCCTTTCGAGCCAAGTTTCCTGAGGCTGTTTAAAGCTATTTCTCTAATAGTAGCATTCAGATTAAGGAATATAATAGACTCCTGTACTCTGCTACCTAACCACAGCTGGAGTACATCCTTGGGAAGACAGGAATGGTGAGATGTCTAAAAATTAGGTCATTTGAAGACCAGCTGAAGGAACTAGGGATGTTTAGCCTGGAGAAGAGATGTGATTGAAACCTTCAAATATTTAAAGAGCTGTCAATTTAGAAGATAAAGTAGAGCTAGTATAAATTGGCTGATTCATTTAACAAATATTTATTCTCCAAAAGTTGTCTTTCCGAGAGCAGAACCAAGACCATTAGGTGAAATTAGAGGGGTGCACAGTTCAAATAGAGTGAGGTATCATGGTATAGAGCAAGGCTTAGTATTTTTTTTATTTTTTATAAGATTTATTTTTAAGATTTCCATTCTTTCTCCCTCCTTCCCCTCTCTCCTCCTCAAGACAGCAATCAATCTGATATGGGTTATACATGTACAATCATATTAAATATAATTCACATTAGTCATGTTGTGAAAGGAGAATCAGAACAAAAAAGAAAACCATGAGAAAGAAAAAAACAATTAAAAAGTGAAAATAATATGCTCCAATTCATAGTCTTTTCTCTGAATATGTATAGCATTTTCTATTATGAGTCTTTTAGAATTATCATAGATCATTGTATTGACAAGAAAAACAAAGTGAATCAAAGTTTATTATCCACAGTGTTGCTGTTACTATGTACAATGTTCTCACTTCACTCAGCATCAGTTCAAGTAAGACTTTTCAGGTTTTTCTGGAATCAGCCTGCTCCTCATTTCTGTTACATTCATATTCTACAATTTGTTTAACCATTGCCCAATTGATGGACATCTAGGACAAGGGTTCTTAACTTTTCTTGTAACATGGCTCCCTTCTTCTTGTTCCTCATTCTTTGTTTTCAAAGAGAACCAATTTCCTCATTTGTGCATGAACTGAATTTTAGTGAGAAAAATGGCACAATTTAACAGTCTAACTCTCACTTCCAGAGTCATCGAGGTTCAGTGATAAGATAAAACTTGTCAATGACGCAAAACTGGCAGCCTGGTAAAGCCTAGAGACTCACTTCTCAGAATAATATCTTTAAATGCATTAAAATAAAATACACAGGGATGACAAAAGAAAACAATTATATTGAAATGCACAATTGTCAAAATATTGGCGGGGAAATCAGTTAATTAATTAATTAAAAGATAATTAAAAGCATCTACTATGTGCCAGGCACTGTGCTAAGCACTAGACAAGTTCAAAAACCCAGATTAAGAACCCCTGGTATAGAAGAAAGAACACCAGATTGGAGATCTGGATTCATATTATGGTTTTACTCCTTATTAATATTATTATATTATTATTATTTCTCAGTCAGACATGAGTTAGATTAGCTGATTTCTGAGGATTTATTTCCCTTTCAGATTCTGTGATACCTGAATGACCTTCAGTCAGTCATCTCTGAAGTACTAGTTTCCTCATCTGTAAAGTGATGTCTCTAATTTCCCTTAGAACCCTAAATCTTATAATCCTTTGGGGGAGAGGAGAGAGAAGAGTTCAATTAAAACTACCAATGCTCAATTAAGACAACTCTGAGATATCACTACACACCTGTCATATTGGCTAAGATGACAGGAACAAATAATGATGAATGTTGGAGGGGATGTGGGAAAACAGGGACACTGATGCATTGTTGATGGAGTTGTGAAAGAATCCGGCCATTCTGGAGAGCAATCTGGAATTATGCCCAAAAAGTTATCAAACTGTGCATACCCTTTGATCCAGCAGTGCTGCTACTGGGCTTATACCCCAAGGAAATACTAAAGAGGGGAAAGGGACCTTTTTGTGCCAAAATGTTTGTAGCAGCTCTTTTCGTAGTGGCTAGAAACTGGAAGATGAATGGATGTCCATCAATTGGAGAATGGTTGGGTAAATTATGGTATATGAAGGTTATGGAATATTATTGCTCTGTAAGAAATGACCAGCAGGATGAATTCAGAAAGGCTTGGAGAGACTTACATCAACTGATGCTGAGTGAAATGAGCAGAACCAGAAGATCACTGTACACTTCAACAACAATACTGTATGAGGATATATTCTGATGGTAGTGGATATCTTCAAAATAAAGAAGATCCAACTCTCTTCCAGTTGATCAATGATGGACAGAAACAACTACACCCAGAGAAGGAACACTGGGAAGTGAATGTAAATTGTTAGCACTACTGTCTATCTACCCAGGTTACTTATACCTTTGGAATCCAATACTTAATGTGCAACAAGAAAATTGGATTTACACACATATATGGTATCTAGGTTATACTGTAACACATGTAAAATGTATAAGATTGCCTGTCATCTGGGGGAGGGAGTAGAGGGAAGGAGGGGAAAATCTAGAAAAAATAAATACAAGGGATAATATTATAAAAAAATTACTCATGCATATATATTGTCAAAAAATTTTTAAAAAAGAATAACAATTAAGACAGCATTATTTGAATATAATTATTTGCTGTCTCAATGGATCAATGAATAAATGATTTCTAGCAATAAAAAAATAAAATAAAATAAAATAAAACTTGCAATGCTCAACAATGGAACAGTCCGGGTGGCTATCCAGTATCAATATCATAGAAGAGATTCCTGTATTTGAGGAGAAACTGAGCTAGAGAAGCTTATAGGTCCTTCCAACTTTGACATGCCATGATCCCTGAAACCTCAGTTAATACTATTCTGTGAAATAGAAATGAAGCATCCTTTTTTTCTCCCCAGGCCTGTACAAACATGTTCCTTCCCAGGACTGCACAGAGTATAGGAGATCCTATTAGAAGAACTCAGTGAACCCTGCAGGCATGAGATAAGCTTGGTATATTATTAACATGGTTGTTATCCTATATTATTATATCATACCTTTCCTCTAACTTCTTCAGTCTGCAGACTTGTTTTCCCACAACATATAAAAACTAAGTCCTTCTCTTTAATAACCCCTCTGCCCAACTTAGTGGTATACTCTATCCCACCATAACAAATCATAAGAGACATGTGGGAATCATATTTTACTGGAGAATGGGGTGATGTCTGTACCCATTGTATCTTCCACTTCTCCATTCTCCTTATACAGTATTTGACACTTAATAAATGCTTGTTGATTGATCTTGGTTACCTACTCTTACCTTTTCTCTATCCCCCAGCTCATGAGAACTAGTAACAGTCAGATTCAGTCTGAGAATCTGCCAGTTCCAGGGTGAATTTTTATCCTAATTGGGATGCCCTCCCCTGATCGAACCAAACAAGTCTCCAGAAGGCCAGCACAAGGGGCAGAAGCTATTAGAGCTCCCTCTCTCACCAAAACACAAATAGTATGAGATCCCCCTGAGTCTTGAGATCCAAGGATGCATAAGAAAAATTAGGGGATTTATTTTTTAAAAATTCTTCTTCTCGCCCATGGGAAAAGGAAGAAGGAGCATTTTTATTAAAATTTTCCATTCTTTCCCAATTATTCATATCCTTCATGTTAAAAATATAATAATTTCTTTTGTCACCATGGCTTCAAAACTTTCAAAAATCTCTTTACATGTTTATCTGTTTCCCTTTTTCCACTGCATTATGGATGTCACTACCTGCAATAAAATACTTCTCTCCAAGAAAGTGCTTGTGAATCTTTTTTTGAGAGGTGGAGGGGAATTCCAAACAAGGTACTATTGTTATCAAGATTCACATATTATAATAATAATAATAGTAATATTGATTCACTTCCAAGTCTTGAAGCTCAAAAACTCTTCAGCTCTATAACATAAAGAGTGCAAATATTATCATTCCCATTTTATAAATTGAGAAACTGAGGACTAGAGAGATTAAGTGACTTGCCTATGATAAATCTAAAAGTCAAAATGCAAACATAAATCTCTCCCTCCTCCAAATCTAACACCTTACACAATGTAATTCTGCTTCTCTAAATGTGGGATCTTAGATTAAAAATGGAAGAGTTGATGGGAATGGTTTTGAAAATGCAGATGGGAGTTGTGTAACCACAATCATATCCACAAAGCAATATAATTGGGGCCTGGAAAAAGCCATGTGGACCAAGAAAGGGAAGAAATGAGATGCTGGACCAAGACAGGTATTGTAAGAGAAAGAATGGAAACAAAACAGAGGAGAAAAGGAGTGATGATGGAGATAGAAGAGAAAAATAAGCAAAGATGATAGATCCAAGATGACAGATTTAGAAGAGAGTTCTAAGGAATAAAGCCATGAGGCTCCTTCATTGGCATAAAAAAAACAGAAAAACAGAATACACAGAATGGGTGAAAGAGGAGGCTTGAGCTGGATCTCAGAGCTGGAAAAAGGAGGGAAGACTTGATTTTATAGAACCTCAGACAGAAGTGGACAGACCCTCAGAGACCATCCCTAATCAAGGGGTTTTTTTACAGCACCTCCAGCAAATGGTCATTCAGAGACCTTGGAGAAGGGAGAATTTTCCACCTCCTGTGGCAGCTCATTTTACTTTGGGACAGCTCCAGTTGTTAGCAAGGTTTTCCTCACATGGAGTTTAAATCTGCCTCTTGGTGACCTCCACCCGCTGTTCTTTGTTCAGCCCTTGGAAGCCAAGCTGAATAAATCTAATCCTTCTTTGACCTGACAACCCATCAAATACTCAAAGGCGGCATCCTCCATGCCTTCTTTAATTTTTCCCATCTCCAGATTAAACATTCCCAGTTTCTTCCACTGATCCTTGTATGGTGTGTTCTCCAGTCCTCTCATCATTCCTGTGCCTTCTTGTGAACACCCTCCAACTTGTCTATTTCTTTTCTCAAATGTGAGGTCCAGAACAAACCATAGTACTCCAGATGCCATCTAATGAAGTCAGGGCAGAGAAGCTGCCTTCTCCATATGATGCTTCTTTTAACGTAGCCTCCCATGTAGCATGTTGCCCTGCTGACTCATCTGGACCTTGGATTTCATTTAACCACGACATTGCTTTTATGTGAACCAGTGGCTAGTCACATTCTTCACCATTGTGTTCTTGGGGGAGGTTGATTTTTTTTAACTGAAGGATACAGTTTTCCTAATTAAAATTCATTTTTTCAAAAAAATCCATCTTTGTAAGGCCAAAATAAAAAAAAAATTAAAAATACCAATTCCATGTACAAAAGAAGTAGTTGTAAAATCAATGTTTTTTGGACCAGGAATCAGAGACATAATTAGTCCTGGACCAGATAGGAAGGAAACTTAAGAAACTTGGTTTCCATGGTAGTAAATTTCCAGATAGATGAGAATCACACAAGTCTTTTAACTCCAAATTCTATACCTCTTTTTTCAAGACAATCGGAGTTAAGTGACTTGCCTAGGATCCCACAGCTAGTATGTGTCAGATTTAAAAGGGAAGTATAAGGACCAAAGCCCATGAGACTCCTTCATTGGCACAAAAATCAGAAGGAAGAGCAGAATATACAGAATGGATGAGAAAGGAAGGTTTGACTGGGCTCAGGAAAAAGAGGTGATGGGAAGACTCAATTTCACAAAACCTTGGACAGAGATGAAAAATCCTCAGAGACCATCCCTAATCAAGATTTCCTCTACAACATCTCCAAGTGGTCATCCAGATTCTAAAGAGACTAAACTCAAATGAAGATAAATAATCAGAGGTCACATTTAAACTCAGATCATCCTAATTCTAAGGACAGAGATCTGTCTACTGTACCACTTAGCTGCTCAATCTTATTATTGCCAATTAATATTATTAATATTATCTGAAAATTCTAGAGAATTCTTGAATAAGAAGGATTCTCATCAGGAAGAAAGGAAATAAACATTTTACTAAGTGCTTGGCATTGTATAAAGTACTTTACAAATACTATCTCATCTGAACCTCCTGATAACCTTGAGAAGAGGGTTCTACTAGTATCCTCACTTTACAACTGAGGAAACTGAGGGAGGCAGAAGTTCAATCTCAAGACTTTTTGGAAGAGAATTATTATCACTATTATTATTATTATTTTATATGAACCTTAGCCCCACAGGTCACAGAGCCAGAATATCTAACATCATATTTTAATTAATCTTTCCTGCCTCCAGGCCCAGAGCTCTATCCACCTCACCACCTAGCAGTCCCTGGTCAAAGAGCATTTAGTTTGACCCCTATTCCAAAGAAATCCTGCTGTAATGAGGCTGACAGCAGCCTCTACTTGAAAACCTCCAGTGAAAGGGAATCTATCACCTTGAGGCATCCTGTTCCATTGCATATAGTTTATATATAATAAGATTTGCATGCTCTTCCTCAATAGAACGGAAGTCCAGAAAGGAGAAGATGATGGTTTTTACCTTTCTTTGTATCCCCAGCACTTTGCACAGTGCCTTGGTAAATGTCTTTTGACTGACTGACTCTCAGGCATATAGATGGTTCAGTGGAGTGCTTAATTTAAAGTCAGGAAGACCCATGTTGAATCCTGTGGTAGACACTCACTAGCTATGTGACTCTAGGGAATGCTTAACCTCCCTCCAGTCTCAGTTTCTCCCTCTTGTCAAATCAAAATAATAACTATACTGACCTCCCAGGGCTGTTATAAGGATCGTATAAACTAGCACATATAAAGCACTTTGCAAACCTTAAAGAGCTTTATTAATGCTAGCTATCATATTATCAACATCATTATTCTAAAGAAGTCTAGAGGAAGTAGCTTAGGAAGAACATAAATGAGTAGAATAAACTTCAGTGAAGATAAATAATACCAAGGAGGGTCTTTCTAGTCCTTTTAATGAGCCATCCACTGCTCTAGCTGCAAGATAATTTGGCACTTTTAGACCGGAACCACTTCCTAGATATTGACAACATCATGGTCATCCATCCCCAACCGTCACATCTTGACTATTGTCTCGCCTTTGGACTTCGATAACTCCAAAAGAGAGAGGAAGGCTGACAACTTTGTGTAGATCTGTCTCTCTTAAATCTAATTCACACACAAGTCAAGACATCACTCCATAATGTCGCTAGTTCTCTTCAAAAATGAAGGATGGACAACTTCTGGGACAACAATATATTAGGATTATCACAAAACTTTACTGATATTGTTCCTGAACTACAAAAAGTTTGCCCTGTAGCAAAGGTTTAGTTGTGTACCAATCCATTCTATGGGCTGAGCTGCCAGCTCTTGGGATTAGAGAAAAGAATTTATGGTTGGAGAAAAGAATGTTTGAGTTGGTATGGTAGAGAGGAGACAGTGTGGGGAGGGTCTTGAATGCCAGGAAAAGAAGGTTGAGTTTTACTCAGTAGTCAATAAGGAGCTATAGAATGGTATGAAGGAGGGATGGGGAGAGAATGGTTAGGGAATAAAGTGAAAAGATACATAACTAGTCATGAGAAGACCTCTACTGGGTCAGATTAGTGAGAACAGAGAAGTGAGAATAATCAAGAGAGACATTATGAGTGTGGAATCAATAGAACTTTGTAAATGATGAGACGTGAGAGGGGAGGGGGAGGAAAGAGTGAATCATAGGTCCAAGATCACAAAGCGAGATCCGGGGTAAATGGTGGGTACCTCATACAGAAATGCCAGTTAGAAGCAAAGGCAAGTTTTGAGGAGAAAATAATTAGTTTGGTTAGGGATGTGTTAAATCTGGGCTTCTGGGAAGCCTTCCAGATGGAGATGTGGGCTAGAATTAGAGACTTGGATTTCTAAAACATCTGCATGGAGGTCAGCACTGGACCCAGATGGCTCTGGAAGGGAAAATGAGGCAGGTGACCTTGCACAGCCCCTCCCTCACTCAAATCCAATTTATGTCATGGTCATCTGAAGGACAAGTAACAACAGTCCTAATTATCCTCCCACTCAGCTCTATGATGACTCTTGTAATCTGGTGACTCAGGACTCATCACCACTGGTCCTTAACCAGCCTGTCCTTCCTGGCTATTGTCCTAACCTATAAATCTATTCATTCCTGTTTCTTTCCCCTACCCAAACTAGCCCCAAGGCCCTATCGGGAACTAATTGGAAAACAATCTCATTTGCTAATTCATAACAATTTATATTATTAATGACTAATAGGATTTGATATAACCTCCCACCTCCGCTCTCTCCCTTTACATTTTAACGGCATCCCTGGAGATCTTAAAGGTGACTAGATAATGCAGTGGATTGTGTTCTGGGACTGGAGTCTGGAAAGTCTGAGTTTACATGTGGGCTCAGCTGTGTGATGCTGGGCAAGTCATTTAACCTCTTGTCAACCTCAGTTTTCTCCTCTATGAAATGGGGATAATAATAGCAGCTACCTCCCCAGGCTGTTACGAAGATGAAATGAAATAATATTTATAAAACATTTTGTTTTTATATATGTACATGTATACATATATATTTATATATATGTATATATGTATATATATATGTATATATGTACATATATATACATATATATGTATATGTGTATATATATATATACATATATATGTATATATGTGTGTGTATATATATATATATACATATATATATATATAACAACACTTGTGATAATCCAAATAGTAATTGGAGATAGATTTGGAAAGAAATATTTGTTAACACTGAAAAAAAAACTGCCCTTGAACTTCTCCCAATAGATCATTAGTAGGGATGGACTGAGATCAAGCCTGAGTTTCAGACCTCCCAGCCAACCCCAGGGGTCTTTACTTTCTTAGTTTAGGATGAATCTGAAAAATAAAAATAATAGCTAGATCAGTTTTCTGGTCTGGGGAACTTGAAAATAATAATAATGATAATAACAAACAAAACATCTAATATTAGCATAATGTTTTAAAGCTTATAAAGCACTTTACATCTGTTATTTTACTTCCTACAAGAAGCAAGTCACTCATGTTATTCTCATTTTACAAATGAAGGAACTGAGGGAGAGGAGACTTGTCCAAGATCACACAGCTAGTAAGTGCTAAGACTGGATTTAAACTCAGGTTTTCCTGATTCTAGCACTGGCACTCTATCTACTGCAATAAACTGGTAGATGGAATTATTTTTCAAGATGTATTGGAGTAGAAGGCTGCTGAGGTCTCTTCCAACTCTGAAATTCCTGTAATTATATGTAGAGAGGTATTTGCATTCCTTTAAATCATGCTCTCATTGTATGTCATTTTTTTAAAATGATGAATCATACTGTTGAATGCCAATGTTTAATTGTTTTAATATCTTTTTTCATTTTAAAAAGCATAATTAAGTTTAAAAAAAATAAGCTATTGTCTCTCCCAAGTCAATAGAAAGATCAATAGAAAACCTATCAATTTGATCATGAACTGAGATACCACTCCCCACCTAGCAGTAGTGTAGAATAATTAAAAGCAAAGTCTCTTCCTAGAAATATATAATCTGGCAAATCTAAATCTGTAAGAGACAATAATCATCAACATATGTACAAAATATGGCCCTACATCCCAATGTGTGCACCCATTAGGCCTGGGAGGGATTAGCAAGGGGGTCCCGGACAATGAGAATGAGGCTGCTCCTTCTGCCCGTCTCCCCCATGTTCCCCCCTCTCCTCCCACCCAACCTCCCCTGCCCACTCCCACGGCCTCCCTGTCCCGATGACATGAGTGAAGGTTAGCCCAGTCCCTCCAAAGCGCCTCCTTTCCTTTTGCAAACGCCCGGCTCTCTGTTCTTGAGGAATGTTTAGTTACAGTCTGAAAAATGGTTCCGTGGAATAAAGACGTTTCCCCTCTGACTAGCACATTTGCAGAAGGTATGTCAGACATCTCAGAGCTTGGGGTTTGGGCAGCCTTTCAAGAAAGTTTTTTTTTTTCCTGCCCCCCCACCCTTCACCCTCTCCCATCACCCCCTCCCTCGCTTGCTTATTGGAAGAGTAATAAATATCAAGTCGACAGGCCCTTCTCACAGTTACAAAGCCTACCTGTAACTGAGCTCGATAATTAGCAGCCTTGAAGATGATATATGACTTTCATTACCCTTTGGGACTGGAGACTAAATGAGGACAGAGCTAATTGCCGTGCAAAGCAGTTTGGCATGAATGAGAAAAATGCAGGCCCTGTCTCCTGCCAAAAAAAAGGCCCTATTGCTGCTCTGATCTCATGGCTGGGTTTTGCCGCAGGAGTTCACTCAGTGTCCATAAATCATGGGCTGCTTACAGCTGAAACTGCCCTGAGTCATCAGCATGCTGTAAGTGAGTGACAGAACCCAGCCTGGCTACATTAGAACTTCAGCTTAGCTCTTTTCTTCTTCTTCTCCTCCTCCTCCTCCTTCCAACACTCCTTGGACTGACCTGAAAATTAAACCCAGACTCCTTGGAGGGGGAGGCCACGGCCCCCTTGCCAGAACTGTTTACTCCACGGAGGGTTTTTCAGACACACACACGTATGCTTCCTGGCTCTCTCCCTCCTCTGCTATCTCCAAGCCTCCTTCTCCCTCCCTCCTGCCCTTCCTGGGGGAAAGGAGTCTGGGCCCCCTTGGAGGCCTTCGAGGAGGCCTTAGATTTCTGAGTTTGTCCTCCATCTGGGAGGATGCGATGCTCTCCGCTAATGCTCTGAATTGGCACTTTGTCATCAAGTTGGGAGACAAATACAGCCTTTTCCCTCATTACCCCTTCCCCTCCCGCCCTCCCACTACGGGAAATACTTCCCTTTTCTTTAAAGGAGAATGACATGGGCCAGATGTGTTTCCCCCCCATCCCAACCCCCTGAAGTCAGACAGATGTAGGCAAGGTTGGGGGGGTAGAAATGAAGGGGAGGAATGCCTGAAGTCCTGAGGCAGCCCAGGGAAATGAGTTCTCCTTAGCCCCTTCTCTTCAAGGGTAAGTTCCCCCTTTTCCCTCCGGATGCCAGAGGGCTCCAAGACAGGAATCACACTGAATTAGCAGTTTGCCTTCAGTGTCAGCTTCTAATCAATTAGTTTGCATTGGGGGGCTCCTTCCCTTATAAGGCAGATACCAATTTCACACCCAGGACTGAACTCAATGCTTTTTTCTAAGGGCAGTCACATAATTCATTCTTTGTAGTGCCAAATTATATTTGACATTTAATTTAGAACTCAAGGTACCATAATGCAAAATCTCACTAAAAATAATGGTGATAAAGCTGAGGAGCATTTGATTTGACAGCCAGGGTTTTGGGCAATGTTTCCTCCTGCTCCCTACCCCCACCACCTTTTTTATATACTTCGGGATCTTCCTCAAGGATGTACTGGGGAATACCAGATGGAGGGATGTGCATCTGATCTTAGACACACACAAGGCTGAGGGGAGCAGGCTGGATGTAGCTCCTGTCTTTCCTTTTTTTCTCTGTAGCCCTGATCTCCTTCAGACAGAGCCCTAGATAAGGTCTCAGAAGAAAGTGATAGGAGAAAGAAGAGGGATCTGTCCCCTCTGGGAGGTATTGGTTTGGTGGCAGAGAGGAAAAGGGAGAAGAAATATAGTGCTTCCTCGCCAGGAACTCTGTTAGATGGAGGAGACTTGATCATTGCCACAGGAGTTGATAATGTGACACAGAAGGGCTCAGGAGGTAGGGATGGATGTATGGGGGCCAGTGTATATTGGGGGGAAGACTGATCCTTGAGTTTATGAAAGCTGAAGTCTGCTGAATTGCTTTCCCTGACTTGACTTGAGGGAGTCTTGTCTCCTGAATTTGAAGTCATGATTAGAAGGGCTACATATCCATACTGAAGAGTTCAGAGATTTAGACTTACATTTTGTGATACTCATAAAAGCTGGAGGAATGAGAGCACACAATTAAGTTTTGAGATTCAGTGGCTCAATGGCTAGGCCTGAGTTCAAATATGACCTCAGGCATTTACTAGCTATGACCCTGAACAAGTCACTTAACCCTGTTTACCCCAGTTTGCACAACCGTGAAACGAACTGGAGAAGAAAATGGTAAATTACCCCTGTATTTTTGCCAAGAAAACTCACAAGCAATTGTTCCTTCTCCCTTGGTCAGGCCTGTGGATTATCACTTCCTGCTCTCAGAGCTTTCTAGCTCTGGTCCTGTAGAACCAATAGTGCTCTTGATTAGGCCAGAAGTTAGGGGTTATAGAGTGATAAGTGATATTTATATAGTATTCGTCAACCAGTCAATGAGCATTTGGTAAACACTTACTATGTGCCAGGCACTATGCTAAGCCCAGCAGATATAAAGGCAAAACACCATCCTTTACCCTCATGAAACTCATGTTTAATGGGGGGTACAAGACACAACTATGCATAAACGATATATACAGAATACCAACAACAACAATAATAATAGCTACATTTGCAAGCATTTGCATTGTGCCAAGAATTTGACAATTTTAATCTCATTTAATTCTCCCAACAACCCTGGGAGAGACTTTTGGAAATCATCTTAGAGGGAAGACATGAAGATGAAGAAAGATGGAGAAAGGCTTTATTTTATTAAGTGTTTTATTGACAAAGATCTGAGTGCCAGTCTCACCCATGGCTGTGTCCCTGAGATGTCACCTAGCAGAACTAGTGACCTGAAAGGGGGAGACCACAGTCACTAGCCACTAGGTAACTGAGAATGTTTACCTCAGTCTTGTTGACTTGGGTAACTCTAAAACAATAATTTGCAAAGGTGAGGACCTGTATTAGTGAATCCCCTATACTAATGACTACAATCAAAGTTCTACTCTCTGTCCTCTTGTTGATACTTCTAAAAGTTTCACTATCATTGTTAAGGATCATCCTTCTCCTCAACACCCCCTGGAGCAGAATTCTGCCATGAAATGAGTGTGGTAAAGCAAAACTAGTAAATATCTGTCCATGTCCGACAATGTATGTCCTTTTTTGCACCTGTATTCCACTATTTCTCTGCCAAGAAGTGAAAGGGAACTCTGTGAGAGAAATATTACAACTGTTATTGTCCCTATTTTACAGATGAAGACAGCAAAGACATTAAATTAAAATTAAATTAAATAACAGAAGCAGCTATATAGCGCAGTGGATAGAGCACCAGCCCTGATGTCAGGAGGACCTGAGGTTCATATCTGATCTCAGACACTTCACGCTTCCTAGCTATGTGACCCTGGGCAGGTCACTTAACCCCAACTGCCTCAGCAAAAAAATAAATACATAACAAATAAAATAAACAATCTAACAACTATATACTAAAATAATAACTAAATACAATTAAAGACCTTAATTAAAATCCAATTAAGTAACTTACCTATAACCTATAGTCACAAAGGCAAGATTTGAATTCAGGTCTTTCTGGATGCCAGATCCAGCACTCTGTTCATTATATCAGTCAGATTGGTTGGTTGTTATCCTTCATCCTCGAAGAGGACCAAAATGACATCACTATGTACAGGGTGTCTGACTACAGCTGATCAGACATATAATTCAAGCTCACAATGATCTACTACAGATTCAGCACTAAGAGAACATTTGGAGAGGAGATGTCTCTAAATTCACTCATTTCTCATTTCTTTTGAACTCCTGGAATTCTGCTTTGCTCATAGAGCACATTGCCTTCTTTGATGTGGGTGCGCCATGTTGGATGGTCCCGTGTCAGTGTTTTCCATGTCTCCCAATCCATCCCAAAGTTCTTCAGGGTGATCTTGAGAGTGTTCTTGTATGGCTTCTTCTAAGCTTCCTGTGAGTATTTGCATTTCATGAGTTTTCTGTAAAATCGGGCCTATACATGGAATATCAGTGACCTCTGAGTTCCTTTCCAACTCTATAATTCTGTGACAGACCCACGTCTTAGAAAAATGATGGATAGTGGAATTCCTTTGGGTTCACTCTCACACTATTTCTCTCTACACTGATCCAACCTAATCTCTGTCCTATAGCTCCTATAACAGGTTTTTCTATAAGCTGTTAACCAGTTTTCCCAATAGATGCAATATACTAATACGTTCTTTTTTTGGTTGTTTTTAATAAATCTTATTGATGTTCTGTTTTTAAATCCATCATGTCTGGATATGCTTACCTCTACCACCCTGAAACTGAACACTCTCTTATGCTAAAGGAAGTAATTAAACCAAAAGAACTAAAGTAATTATTTTTAGCAATGTGTCTTTTCTACTGAGAGGAAGGAAATCTATTTCATTATCTCTTCTTTCTCTCTATTCATTATCAGTTTTTAATCTACTCACATTCTAGACTCCTTTTAATGAATTTAAACATTACGCTAAACAATATGAGCATTATTCTTCTGGGTCTCTACTCACTGCATCAGTTAATGAAAATCTTCTCATATTTCTCTGAATTTTTCACTTTTATCATTTCTTTTCCTGAACAATAACATCCCATTACAGGCACATGTGTTTTCATTCATCCCCAAATGATGGGCACCCACTTGGTTCCCAGTTCTTTCTTCCCATTAAAGGGGATATTTTGAATCTTTTAGGGTACATTGGAACTTTGTTTCTGTCTTTGACCTCCTTGGTGGTAGTGAGATAGGTGGGTCAAAGAGAACAAACAATTTAATCACTTTTCCATGATAATTCCAAATGGTTATCCTGAAAAGTTGGACTACTCTACAGACCTAAGAAAAAATTGAATAGGAGACTTTTAGAAAACCAAATCAGCTCTCAGAACCTAAAATAATTTTAATGAGCTTTTGAGAGAGTGCCCTGTGGTCAGGGAGAAATGTTCAAAATGTTAGGCAACTAAGGAGTCCAATGGATAGGGAATGCTGGGTCTGGAGTCAAGAAAATAATTCAATCCATACTAGCTATGTGACCCTTAGCAAATCTACCTATGTGCTTCAGTATTTTTCAGATGGGGGTAAGTGGTTCAATGGATAGAACACAGGCCCTGGAATGAGGAAGAACCTGTTTCAAATGAGACCTCTGAAATTTACCAACTCTGTGATCTTGTATTTAAACTCTGCCTTAGTTTCCTTATCTATAAAATGGGGATAATAATAGCATCTACCTCCCAGGAATTGTGAAGATCAAATGAAATATTTACAATAGTCTTTGAAAACATTCCCATTCCCCCAGGAAAGACTGAGACTAACAGGAACTCTGAGACAGAAAAAAATTGTGTGGTGTGACAAGCTTGAACAGCACTGTCCTGTGGATGGAGTGAGAAAGTAGAGACTGAGGCTCACAGCTGTCAAGCTGCTGCCTGAGCCCTGAGTACAGCATCTTGGGAGGCGATGGCCGGAGCCCTGTGCATTAGCTGATTTTGTTCTCAGAGATCAGATTAGCGGTTTCTGATTTTGTATTTGGGAGAAGAAACATTCTAGTACAGTATCCTCTTCCTTTCCCCCTCCTCTCTGAACAACTAGGGCAAACACTCTATTCTGCAAGGTTACTTTTATAATTTCTGTTTAAATGTAGCAAGAAAGGGTTTTTTGTTTGTTTTTTTGCTGGCTAGATAAGTGGAATTATTCAAACTGCATGCTGCCTTATTTGGTTGTTTTAGCGAATTACTCTAGTTACTATAGATAGAATACTATAGTAACTAAAGTTATCATAGCTTTTGCTATAGCAAGGAGTATCCATGTTTGGGTACTGGTATATAGAAATGTCTAGAATCCAACTCTGACCCCCAGAAAGTCAAGCTTTCTCATGACTGGGGGCTCTGAGCTAAAAATGAGAGCGAATTTTATGGTTTTGATTTATTAATATTTTTAAAATAAATTTCCAACAAACAGAATTTAGCTGGAGCCAAGGTTTGACCTAAGCTAAAAATTAGTCTGTGTGCCATTTTTGCTATCTAAAATATAGCTGGACTACTGAGACATATACCTTGCTTATTTTCTCCCCCTTCACTCAATACATGATCCTGTTTGGGCAGGGTTGAGGGTGGTGTCTAGGGATTAGATCTGTCTGAGAACAAAAGGTGTGATCCACAATGTCCATATTCCAAAGGTGGGAGCCAGAGAAGGGAGTGAGGACTTTTGCCCTATTACCCTTCCATTTTTCTTTAATCTTATATTCCGAGGGGCACACAAAAAAAAAAGCCGCAAAATAAAAGCATTCTTAACAATGAGGATTTTAGGCATTGGGTCAGATAGTAAGGATAGACATTTTATGTCAGGAGAGTTTGTCCAAAGTACCTTCAAATCCCTCACGTAGTGATTATGAGTGTATTCTGGATATTTCATCCACCTATTCAATAGTAATCCCTACAGTGCTTTGTAGGTGAGTGGCGTTACACTTACAAATGTTAAGTACAAGTGTGCTTTTTTCAGAGACTCCACAAATGTTTATTACCTGACCTAAGTGACAGAAGGTTAAAGCTGGAGAATCTAGTAAAGCCCTGATTTTTAGGTTTAAATCAAAGGTTAAAGAGTGGGAAAAGATGGGGATGGGGGAGGAAGGCAAGAGAGGAAAAGGAAAAAAAAAAAAAGGAAGGGTGAAATTCCACATCATCAAAGCGTAAAAACTCATAAAAGAAAAGCTCCAGGGCACTCAGTACCCTAAAACTAGATACTAATTACCTCCTCTGAACCTCAGTTTCCTCATCTATAAAAATTCAAGATTGAACTTGAAGACCTCAGTACCCTAAAACTAGATACTATCTCCTCTGGGCCTCAGTTTCCTCATCTGTAAAAATTAAAGACTGAACTTGAAGACCTCTTTATTTAAAATGTTAGAAAAAGCCCTCCCCTCCCCAGCTATCTGAACCCTCATGCAGCTAGCAGGGATTACTCCCTTTGCCCTGCTAGTAGCTGAGCCCAGTTGACTAAGGAGACTGGAAAAGCTTCTGGTGGTTTGAGGAGCAAATTGAATAAAATGTGTGTTGGGGGTGGAGGGAATATGCCTGGTTTAGTCTGCAGGGAATAAAACGGAAGCCTTTTAACCTTACACATAAGTTCCACACCATTGCTTTTAAAAATCAGTTGAAAATCACTTAAAATCAAATTGATTTTGGCTTTTACAAGTAGGGGAGGGGGACACACTGCCGTCTCCCAGGCTTCCTTTCCTAATCTCTCCTACCAGCCAGGGTTGGGGATAGGGTCTGTGCAATCACCTACTCGTCTACAGAGTAGACTGGAATTTTCTCATTTCCCTCTCATTCTGAACCAATCATGGCCAGATTAGCTGGCTGTGGAAATATGTCAAGAGGTCGATTTCATGGGTGTTTTAGCAGAGGGATGGTAAGTAACTCTTGTTTTCCAGTGAGTGGCCGCGCTGCCAGCACACTTGGCATCAGATGGCTCCCATGATGAGAAGCTTTTCTTCTCCTCCCCTTTGACCTCTCCTTTCTTCCAACTGGGGTCTCAAACTAGGTGAAGATTGCCAAAGTTGCTCAATAGAAGCTCTTCTCCCTCACCTCCTTTTTCCCAAAACTGGTCCTGAAATGACAAACTCTAGGCTTTGGGGAAAGATGAGGAGGAGCTGTCTTGTTGACCATCCAGCTTTCTCACCTTTCCCCTGAAGGCCATTGCCCTGCCCCATTCACCTGCTCCCATCCCCAGACCCATTTGGCGGAAAACACAGCCACCGGGTCTGCCAATAGAAATCCAGGGCAGACAGGCTGGGGGACGCAGCCAAGGCTTCCATCAGCAATGTAATGGGATACAAACCACCTGCTCTAGGCTCTGGAACTAGAGTGGGTGGGCCAAAATTATCTTGTTTTCCAGCAATCTCCTTTCATTGTCCATTGTCATTCCTTCCTCCTGCCCAATCCCCAAACCTCAGTTCCCAAGGAGCATCATTCCTGGCCATGCCATGATTTTATTATATAAAGCAAAATCATTTCATCCCATTTCCCTCACTTCCAAACTTCCCTGTTATTGTTCATAGCACCATCATGCTCCCAGACTCACAAATTTGGCATTATTCTCAACTCCTCACTCTCACATAATACATACATTCACTGCCAGATCTTGTCAGCTCTACCTTCACCACATCTCTTACCTTGTTATGTATTCTTTGCAAAACAATTAGTTTCTTGCAGCCTCAGTTTCCCCATATGTAAAATGAGACCTTTGGATTAAATGCCCTTTGGGAGCCCTTCCCAGCTCTCAATCTTTAGATATCAGGCTTTAGACTTGTGACCAACTTAGTCATTCTAGCCTCCTTCCCTTCCCTGACACTCCCACATCCAGCCCTGCATTTTCTGGATGTAAAGAACAAGAATATTCAGAGGGCATGTGACTCAAAAGGTTTGGGAGGTGGATAGAGGGAAAAAGAGAAGACAAAAGGATAGAGCGACTAGGGATCCTCACTTAGTTATTCTTCAAAAGAGAGTTTCCAGCATTTATCTTTCCACTTCTGGACCATCTATCCATCTCTTTGGAGCTGTTTCTTGGGACCATAGATTTAGAGCTAAAAGGTATTTTGGGTATCCCCTTCCTCCATAGTGTGTCCTCAAAGCTGTCCCCCAAGAATAATAAAACAAGTATTTAAAGCAGGAATCTAAGTCCAGCCTGTCCAGCCATTAAACCACTTAGCTGTCTCTACTTGAACCAGATACTAATTTAGCTATCATCAGAGAGTCCTAGGACCTCTGACCCAGTCTTGCTTTTTCTTGGTTAACTGCCAAGAAAGGGAAAAGGAATAAAAGATCTTGAGACCCTGAGTTCCACACCCAGTGGCCATTTCCTCCTGAAAAGAAGTCCCCTGCCCTAGAATTTATGCAAAAACATACAAAACTGCTCCTTTGCCTCAGAAGCTACTTCATTGTTTGGAATGGATGCTTTGTTTCAAGCACATCACTCAGGCCCTTAAAGAGGTGATGCTCTGCCCCTTTGGAGTATTCATTCACGTAAATGAAGTCTCATATCTTGGAAAGGCCTGGTGAAGAGCCTGAGTCAGTCTACAACTGCAGTTAACAGCACCAATACCAACTGGTAGATAGCTTTCATATGATGAACTTGTACAAGGTTAGCTGGGACTTGACTTATGACTTCATTGGTTTAGGGAAACTCCCAGGTGTGAAAGCTCACTTCTACCAATACAGATTGATAACTTTTCTGCAAATTATAAGAGTAAAGCAGAGTTTTAAACTTGTTTTTTGTCATGGGCCTCTTCAGTGGCAATCTGATGGGTTGGTGCAGTGAATAGAGTACTGGGCCTGGAGTCAGGAACTCTTCTTCCTGAGTTCAAATCTAGTTTCAGACAGTAGCTGTGTGATCCTGGGCATTTGCCTCCTCATCTGTAAAATGAACCGGAGAGGGAAAAAGCAAACCACTCCAGAATTTTAACTAAGAAAACTCCAAACATGAATTTTAAAAATGACAGAACAATGTTTTTATGCCCAGAGTAGGGTGCCTTCATTGGGCAAGTCATTTTTCTCCATAGGTTCAGTTGTTTCATCTTTAAAAATGAAAATAAAAACTCTTTTGCTGCCTATGTCAGAGTGGTGGGGAAAATTTTTTGTAATCTTAGCATAATGTAGCACCTGGCATAATGCCTTGTATATTATAGGTACTAATAATGTCAAATTGGACCCAATTATCCCAAAACAATGCTTTTAAATAGTTGAAGGAAATACTAGATTCCAGGTAAAGCTTAGTGAAAATAAAAATGCAATAGACCCTTTGAAAATTATCCACAATTCCTTTGTGGATACCCCAAGTGTCTTAGAGAATTGCTGTAACATTGAAAGCTTAAGTCCAGGATCACATGGCTAGCATCAGAGGCTGTATGTAACATATAGTAACATGTGATAAATAATCTGAATCAAGAAAGCATGGCAAGTATAGACAATACCAAGCAATCCACCTCGGACTATTTATTATGGTAACATAATAAAGTGATGTGGGGATGGAGAGGTCTGCCTGAGGAAATCAGGGTTAATAGTTACATGGCAAATGTGCCTCTTCCTTGACTACTCCTCTCAGACCAACTTCAAAAGCAGATTGCTTACCATGTGCCCCTCCTACAAGGCTTCAGGGGTGAGAAGAAGGTAAAAATCCCACCATGCAACATTTTACGGCCCACTTTCATTAACTCTGAAGAAAGGTGCAAAGGAAAAGGTAAAGAGGGATTCCTAAAAAGTGAGAAAGCAGCCACCAGCTCATCTTATATAGCGCAGAAGGGGAGGCTCCCTCTCCCCAAGAGTCTGTCCTTGACTCTCAGTTTCCAATTATTCTGGAGGCAACCCCAGTCATTAGAAGCCAATCAGAAGAATTCCTTGTGTCCTCCCAGCAAGACGATAGTATCAACTCTTAGATTCAAGGGAGATTATCTCTAGCTGCCTTTGGACAAAGGCCCATGTCCAATTTCATCATCATTGATTATGATTTTGGGGAAGAATGAGTGGGCTTCAACAGACCACCACGGGGAACCATACATGACATGAAAAGTTTAAAAATTTCTGCTTCAGTCCTCTGAGTTGCAAAGAAGGTATGAATTTCCTCATCTGGGAATTTCTCTATATCAATTAAATTACTTTGAGTATCTATTTCATCATCGATTATTAATTTATGTGCCTCCCCCGCTTCCCCAGCAGAATGTAAACTCCCTAAGAGCAGAGGTCATTTAATTTTTGTCTATAGCACTGCTGTTGTTTAGTCATAGTTTAGTTATATCTAATTCTTCAGGATTTCATCTGGGTTTTTCTTAGCAAAGACAGTTTGCCATTTCCTTCTCCAGTTCATTTTACAGATCAGGAAACTGATACAAACAAAATTAAGTGTCTCTCCCAGGATCACATCACTAGAAAGTGTCTGAAGCTGGTTTTGAATTCAGGTGTTCCTGATTTCAGATCTGGAACTCTATCTACCTGGCTATCCTTTTATAGCTCTAGTTCCTAGAAGAGTTCCCATGATAAGTGCTTAGTTTAAAAGTCTGTTGAATAATTAATAAAAAAAAAACAATTTTTAATTTTTAAAAAATTTTTTAAATTAAAAAAAAACTAAAGTCTGTTGAATGAATGAATGGATAATTGGATGCAATCTGATATTATTGGTACCTATAATGTACAAGGCATTATGCTAGGTGCTACATTGTGCTAGGGTTACAAACAATTTTCCCCACCACTCTGAAATAGGCAGCAAAAGTTATTTTTCACATTTTTAAAGATGAGACAATGAACCTATGGAGAAAAATGACTTGCCCAACCTCAGTTGCCTAACCTTACTATGAGCATAAAGAAAGCATTAGCTAGCCAAATCTCTGATGGTGATTAAGGCAATAAATGCTGTAAGTCACCTGGTGTAGAGAGAGGTAGAGCTAGGGCCAGAAAGCATGGCACTTTGGTGTCTCTATTATTGTCTCTTTTCTTTGGCCAATTCTCACTCTTAACAAAGGTAATCCAGGTGTCTATGACCTTGTGAGCTTCAAATCAGGAAGCCACCCGAAGTCTAGAACTGGAGTCCATTCCAGAGTTCACTGGAAGCTGAATACAGCAGTAAACCAACAATAAGCCACCAACCCTTCTTATCCATTCTCCACCAGTGATCTTGCATCTGAAAGCTAAATTGTGGGGCAAATGCTTTGCAACAAACACTTTCATTTTGAGTCCACTCTTAGCCCTCCCTGATTCTTCTGTATTTGTGGAAGATTCCTCCTCAGTGCTGGGAGGAATTGCTGTATTTGCTTCTCAGTAAGAGGAAATATCTCTTTATGGTCTTTAAAACTAATTGATGTTAACTAATCAACAATTACCTAGTTTAAAAAAAAACAACTTTATATTCATTCATGTAAAGAGTCATTGATGTTAATTGATTAACAATCAATTAATCTAAAAACTTTACACTGATTATTGTAGAACTGATTGCTGTTATATTGGTGGTAAAGTGCTAATCATTGGATAAATTCAATGACATTGGAGACACTATCAATCAATTGAAATTCAGGAGAAATACCAGATGGGAGCTCAAGCTGATGGAAACATAGGAAATTCTTCGCCACTCTCCCCACGACCCAGGGATTCTCTTAGAACTCTGAGAAAAAATAACTGCTGCTTCTCTGTGACTTAACTCATTAGTTAAGTTGAAGATTTCCTCAGGTGGAATGAATGGATGAGAACTATTTGTTTTAATGGCCATGTAAAGGTGATTGAAGTAGGCTTTGTGGAGCTTGATCAGATGTGGAAGAGGCTAAGCTCATCCACCCTATCCCAGGCCACTGCCAGTTATCTTGAATCTTGTTTTGCCACTGGACTTCAGTGTTTCTAGAATAGTGAAGCTTAAATCTGATACATACATGAGATGATGTATAAGACATGACACATGATACATTACCCAATGATGTCATGGATCATCTTTGACACCGAAGGACAAAAAACAACCATAACTCATCAGTGTAAGAGGGAGTTGGAATTAGAATTCCCAGAGTCAATGAAAGCTACATAGAAAAACAAAATATAGTATATGTATAGCATATATGCATATGTATAGTATCTATATATTAAAACATGTATTTATGTCCATGGTCAATTTTCTATTCTGAGGAGATGAGAGATGATTTGAAAGCTTTTCCAAAGCCAAACAATCCAGAAGAGAATGATTGAATGGTTAGCCACTATTTGCTGCCTCAAGCATCCCAAAGCTGGAACAATCTGGCACCAAAGAGGCAAGGTTACAGAGGGAAAGGAGATAAGGCATTTTATGAATTTGGAAAAATACCTAATTTTCAGTGTCCATCATTACTCTGATGGATCTGTACTCTCATGCACATGGGTAATGTTTACCTCTGCCAATGAAGAGTACAATCCTCACATGCCTTCTCATCCTATGGGAGCCTTATCCATGCTCTTCCAAGAATCCTCCAAAGAGAATCTTCCAAATATGCCAGAGGATTTCTTCTGGGTCTTTTAACATTTCATGGATACCAGTTCCACTCTCAAACTGTCCTGTTTTCCCTTTATGTTTCTCTAAGAGTAATCTAGTCTTCTTAATGCATGTTTCGTTTTTGATAATGTCCCCTCGGAGGCAGCTAGGAATAACAGGGAGCTTAACTTCCAAATTAAAAAACCCTAGGTTCACATCCCCATCCATGATATCTGTTGACTTTAGATCCCTGGACAAGTAAGTCACTCTTGGTGCCTCGTTCAAATCTATTAGACAATGATCTCCAAATTGAGAGGGGAAAGAGACATGGCATAGCCCACAAGGGGGTCTCTTCTTGGATAAATTAGAGAGGAGTATGATGGGTCACATCCTCCCCTTCCTACAATAACCACTGGGGGAATTTGTCTTAAACATAAACATTCTTAGTTCTCCCCTGTTATCCCTTATACCCAGCTTCCAACCATTATCCTTTTGTCCTAGACATCAGTTCTTCAGGGCAGTTGTAGCCTAACCATGGTACCAGTATTCATAAAAGCAAATGCAATAGCATTTTGTTGTTGTTCAGTCATATCTGACTCTTCCTGACCCTATTTGAGGTTTTCTTGGCAAAGATACTGGTGTAGTTTGTTATTTCCTTCTCCAGCTCATTTTACAGACTAAGGCAAACACAATTTTTCCAGGATCGTCCAAATAGTGCATGACTGAGGTAGGGTGAGTCTTCCTGACCTCAGCTTTGGCACTCTATCCACTGTGCCAAGCTGCCCCAACGCATAGGTGTCAAAAGGAAAATTCTCCCTTCCAGTTTACTCACCCTGCCCCTCCCCTATCCACTAGATCAGGACTTCTTAACCTTTTCCCACTCATCACCCAGTTTTTGCCCAAGAAGTTTTTATGTGTCCCCAGTTATACAAATCAAACATTTACTGATAATAAATCATAATTTCACAACCCCCACATTCAGTTATAAGAGCCTATATGGGATCATAAACTACAGTTTAAGAAGCTGGGCTCTAGATCACATTATGACTTCAGCAGATGACCCCTAGAGGTCAGGCTCTCCCTTCAAAGTAATGACCAGTGAATAAAAGTCCTTCCCCCCCCCTCCATCTCTTTCATTTGAGGAGGAGGAGAGTAAGATCTCAAATCTACAACTCTCTTCTCAAATACCTTACTTCTCCAAATTCCTCTATTTCTAGCACCATCCTTCCAGTCACCCAGGTTTTTACAACCCAGCAGTCATCCTCAACTCAAATGACTGCCAAATCTTGTCATTTCTATCCTCACATCTCCCAGCTCAGACATTAATTAGGTGTATGATCCTGGACAAATCATTTAACCTCTCAGGTTCCTTGTTTGTAAAATAATGCTCTGATGGCCTCTAAGACTCTTCAACTCTAAATCTATGATTCTATCACCTCCATCCATCCATTTGTCTTTACTCACATGGCTACCACCATAGATTAGTGCTCACCACCTCTCACTTGAACTGTTACAATAGCCTCTTAATCAGTCTCCATACTTCATTTCTCTCTACTCTAATCCATTCTCAGCACTCCTGCCAAAGAGATTTTTCCTTAAGCACAGTCTGATGATGTCACACTTTTACTCAATAAATTCCACAGAGTCCCTATTGACTGTAGAATCAAATACAAACTCATCTGTTTAGCATTTAAAGCCCTTTACGACCTGGCCCAAATCTGCCTTTCCAGCCTTATTACATATGGCTTTCCTTCCTGAAAACTAAGGTCCAATCCACCTGGCCTTCTTGCCACTGTTCACTAATTTAAAAACAAAAACAAAAACCACCAATTAAAATATCTAAACATGAATAGGAAATTAAGGCATGATGCCATGCATTAAGCAGAGCCACACAATGAAAGAACAAGTTTATATTGAAGACTTTCTGCTGAGTTAAAATCAGAGGTTGTTTTTGCATTGTGTACAATGACTATTTATAAAGGGAGCCAATTAGGTGGTTTAATGGATAGAGCGCTAGGCCTAGAATTGATCTCGTCTTCCTAAGTTCAAATCCAACATCAGGCACATATTAGAAGAAAATAGCAAACCATTTCTAGTATCTTTTCAAAAAAAAAAAAAAAAACACAAACAACCCATGAACAACATTGACATGACATAGTCCACAGAAACCTGGGACACCACTATACTATTAAACATTTGGACCCGGATAAACATGACTTGGACTGAAAGATTTTTATATTCCCTGATCATTAAACATCTTACTTGATTATTGTATTGTATCAACAAAAAAGTATATAAAAAAAAATAAACTCACCTGTTTATGTAAAAAAAGTAATGAAATTAGCTGACTAGTTACTAGCACACAAAAATTATTCATATCTGCCCTATCCATTAGAATATAGAGATTTTTCAAAAATAATTTAACATAATCAATCATATTACTCTCACTAATATTGTGAGTAATAACATTTAATGAATACAAAAAGGTCTTTACCATGAGTAAATAAAATTTCAATATTATTTATTATATTGAGAAGTTGACAATCTTTTATCATATATCATTATTTGTAATAAAGATTCTTAATCTTTTTTGCATCGTGGACCTCTTTGGCAGTGTCTGAGGAAACCTATATATGCCCTTTTCAGAAGGATGTTTTTAAATGTATAAAAATAAAGTATGTAGGTTTAGAAAGGAAATCAATTATGCTGAAATTTAAAAAGGTCCAAAATGGCCATAGAACCTCTGATTTCCTGTGATTGTTTTATGATTTTTATTTTTACATATCTCTCCACCCTCCCTCCCACCATAGCCTATCAGTTGCAACATCTTGTTGACTGTATCTCTAGAGTTATCTTTCCCATCCATCCTCTTTTCCCTAGTTAAGATGTATCTACTCTAGGTCAAGTTCTCAAAATTTCTTGTCTAGATTATTACAGTCAGATTATTACAGTCACCTCCTACTAGATCTTCTCATCTTCAATAGTTCCTCTTTCTAGTATATCCCTCAAACAACTGCCAAAATATCCTTCTTAATACATAGGTCTAACCATGTCACTTCCTTATTCAAGAGCCTTTCAATTTCACAAAATCTAAACCA
Organism: Sminthopsis crassicaudata; assembly: GCF_048593235.1. Lineage (NCBI taxonomy): Eukaryota > Metazoa > Chordata > Mammalia > Dasyuromorphia > Dasyuridae > Sminthopsis > Sminthopsis crassicaudata. The sequence goes on from NC_133618.1 coordinate 654,699,373, forward strand.
CCTTCAAGTTTAAAAGCCTCCACAATCTCACTCAAATCTTTCTTTTTTATTTTCAATAGTATTTTACTTTTCCAAATAAATCTAAAGATAGTTTTCAACATTCATTTTTGTAAGACTTTGTCTTCCAAATTTTCTCCCTCCCCTCCTTATTTCCCTCCTCCTCCAGACAGCAAGCAATCTGACATAGGTTAAATGTGTGCAATTCTTTTAAATTTCTATATTGATCATGTTGTACAAGGAAAATCAGATCTAAAGGGGAAAAACCATGAGAAAGAAAATAAACAAAAGAAAAAGGTGAAAATACTATGCTTCATTCAATCCACTATTCCCATAGTTTTGTCTCTGGAAGTGATTGGCATTTTCTACCCCATGTCTATTGGAATTGCTTTGAATCACCTCGTTGTTGAAGATCCCTGTCCATTATAGTTGATCGTCACATAATCTTGTTGCCATGTACAATGTTCTCTCAGTTCTGCTTACTTCACTCAGCATCAGTTCACGAAAGTCTCTCCAGGCCTCTCTGAAATCATCCTGCTGACCATTTCTTATAGAACAATAATATTCCATTACATTCTTATTCCATAACTCATTCAGCCATTCCCAAACTGAGAGGCATCCACTTAATTTCCAGTTCCTTGTGTCTATAAAAAAGGCTGCTACAAACATTTGTGAATTCTTTTCCCCCTTTTATGATCTCTTTAGGATGCAGATCCAGGAGTGATACTGCTGGATCAAAGGATATGCACAGTTTGATAGACCTTTGGCCATAGTTCCATATTACTCTCCAGAATGGTTGGATCATTTCACAAATTCACCAACAATGTATCAGTGTCCTAGTTTCCCCCACATCCCCTCCAACATTTCTCATTATCTTTTCCTGTCATCTTAGTCCGTCTGAGGGGTGTGATGCCGTACCTCAAAGTTATCTTAATTTGCATTTCTCTAATCAATAGTGATTTGGATTACACAATCTCACTCAAATATCTTTCAAGCTGTATTTTATTGTTTATTTGTTTTTATGGCAATTGGAATTAAATGACTTACCCACAGTATCTGAGGCTAAATTTGAATTCACTTCCAACTGACTCCAGAGTCCATGCTCTCTATCCACTCCTAGCTGTCCCTCAAGCTTTATTTTAAATTCCTCCTAACTAGGTTACTATTCTTAATTTCAACTCAATATGCAGTCTTCATCTCTAGACATGTATAGAAGTTATCTTCCATGTCTAGAATACCCTCCTTCCTCATTTTTACCTGCCAAATCTCTTCTTTACCTCAACATCATCTTGTCTATGAAGTCTTATTTTATTCTCATTAGTTGAAAGTGTTTTCCTTTCTCAAATTTTCTTAGAGCAATATTCATAGATCTCCTTTTTGTCTCCCTTAATACTGTGCCTTATATTATATATTATCTAGCAGATTTTACTTTCACAAAATGAGTGTAAGTTTCTTGAAGACAAAGATTATACTATTTTTTATCTTCACAACCCATGTAACTATTATAATGCCTCATAAGTAATCAATACTGAATAAAAATGTTTTTGAATTAATTGAATAAAATGTAATATTTGTCTTAAAGAAAAAATATATAATCTTTGCCAACTGGGAGCAGTTTGGGATCATTGAAAAATGAGACAAGATTTCCTAAATATATCCTATTCCCTTTCTTTCCTCCAGTTCAATTATCAGTCCAACTCCTTGTTTATCTACAGTATTTTCCAAAGAACTAACTCAATATATTGTCCTTTCAACAGAATGCCATAATTTGGACATTATTCATTCTTCTTCTATTTTGTTTGTTTTCCCTATCTGGATGACTGGGGTCAGCCCTTTTGAATAATCATATAGTTCATTGAAGAGTACTTAAGGCTTGATACAAATAACTCTTCTGCAAAAAAGAACATCTGGAGAACTTTATATAAGAAATCACTTCCATTTGGATTTTGCATAAGACATGAAACTGGGTCAACTTTGGTGAGTACTCTCTACTTTATGCCTTTCTTGAGAAGCAAAGGATCACTGAATAAATCTATCTCTATGGTTCCTTTATTAATCAGTCAAAAACATTTATTAAGCACTTGGTGTGTCAGGCATTGTGCTAAACTCTAAAGATGCAAAGAATGACAAGATGTCATTAATGATCTCACATTCTGAGGGAGGAGATAGCATCTAAATAACTAGGTATGTACAAGGTCACTTATTTTCTCCAAAGACTGTCTGTCTTGCTAACTTCCCTGTTTCCATCAAGTACATCATCATCCTTATAGAATAAATCAAAACAACCCTATGTGGAATTCCATAATTGAATGTAGGGGGTCATGAAATTATGATTTATTATCAGTGTTTGTATACCTATTTCATATACCTATATACCCACAGTCACATAAAAATTTCTTGGGCAAAAAAGGGGTGCAAGTGGGAAAAGTTTAAAAAGCTGTGGAATAGACATCCAAGTTCATAAGCTCAGTGTCATTTTCAGCTCTTCAATTTTCTCTATCCCTCGCTCCACATCCAATAAACTGTCAAGTCTTTTCAATTCTAAGTACATTTCTCATGTCTATTCCCTATGCTATGTTCACATGATACTGCCCTAGTTTAGCTTCTCAAAATCTCTCACTCAGAATATTATTATAACCTTCTTATTGGTCTCCCTAGCCCCATCTACCTTCTCTTTAATCCACCTTCCAGAGTCAAACTAATATTTCCAAAACACAGATCTGACCATGTCAGTCAAGTGATTAAAAATCTTTAGTTGACCCTAGGATAAAATACAGACTTCTCTGTTTGACATTTAAAGCCTCTTGTAAATCTGGCTCCAGCCTATGTTTTGGGGTTTATTGCATATTACTCTCCTTCAGACACTATACAATCCCACCAAACTGGCCTACTAATTGTTCTACCCAGAAGGCATTCCATCTCCCATAGATTGTACTTGGAATATTCTCCTTCCTCCCCAACCTTCCTAGAATCTCTCCCTTCAAAGCTCAGTGCAAACATCACTTCTTGTGTGTTACTTTTCTGATTCCTTCAGTAACATAGTATCTGTCACACAGTAAGTGCTTAATAAATGCTTGTTCACTGTTTGCTCCCATCTGCTGAAATTATCTTATCTTTACTTTGTCACCTAGCTTGTTGAGATTAGAGATTGTTTCATTTAGAGTTTTGTATACCAAGTATCTAGTGAACTACTTAGTACTTAGTAAAACTTAGTGATTCATTTCAATCCACTTGTCTTCCAGGTTTCATCTATAAGTGCTCTGTCTTTAATAAATCTCGCACTGTACACTTATTTGTTTTTTAAATAAAAATAGCCTTTTATTTTTCAAAATACATGCATGCAAAGATAGTTATCGACATTCATCCTTGCAAAACCTTATGCTCCAAATTTTTCTCCCTCCTTCCCCCCCCCAGACAGCAAGAAATCCAATATAGATTAAACATGAGCAATTATTCTAAACAAATTTCCACATTTATCATGCTGCGCAAGAAAAATAAGATCATAAGGGGAAAATGAGGGGAAAAAAGCAAACAAACAACAATAACAACAATAAACTTGCTAAGATCCACATTCAGTCTCCATTATCTTCTCTCTGGATCTGAATGGCTCTTTCAATCACAATGTGTCTATTGGAATTGCCTTGAATCACCTCATTGTTGAAAAGAGTCAAGTCCATAACAGCACACTATATATTCTGCAAGCTTATTTTCTTCTTCGCTGATTTTCATTGTTTTATGAGGCAATAATGTTTTTAATTTCTTATCATCCTTGATAATGTTTTACAAATGAATTTTTATTCAAAACAAATATTGCTATTTATGCCGAGTATCTCCAATAAAAAAAATCAAGTGTTTTTCTAGCTAAGACATTTTCTGGGCTCTTTGGGCTTCTGTATTATAATGGTTATTTTACATGAGTTAAACCCTCAAAATGACAATAATCAGAGTCAATGTCTTGATTTTTGTCCATTTTCCATTTTTCATCATCAATATTTTAGTTAAATAAGATAGGTTAAAACTCTTGTAACTGCACATAGGACCTTCTTAAATTAATCCTTTCTTCTCATTTTTATTAATTTTTATTTTTAAAGAAGTAAAGATCTGACAACACAAAGTGACTCTGAAATGATTCCTAGTCATTTCCTGACTTCATTTAGTGCTTACCTTGTCTGTAGTCTTTTAACTGTGTTGCTGAAGAAAACATTCAAGACATACAAACCTAGAGTTTCTAAATAATCTATGAGCCTTTGGTCTTTTCAATTTCTTAATCCCCAGCCATATTTTTTCAACAGCTTACCTTGTATCAAGGACTTGGGGAGACTAAAATCATCACATATCATGGCATCTGTTGACTTCTTTTATAGGATCTTATCAATTTTTTTTTTCTTTTCTGAGGCTGGGGTTAAGTGACTTGCCCAGGGTCACACAGCTAGGAAGAATTAAGTGTCTGAGATCACATTTGAACTCGGGTCCTCCTGAATTCAGGGCTGGTGCTCTATTCACTGCGCCATCTAGCTGCCCCCGGATCTTATCAAATTATTTGAAGAATTTCTTTACTTCATATTTTGCGATGCATTTTGGTACATAAGCTTTAACTTTATAAAGCTTAAGGCATTGTATAAATACATATAATAAATATTAAATATGTGTGCTTCCTTGCCTTTGCTCAATTTGAGAATCACAAAATAAGAGGACCAAATGTGCTATGAAATGATGTTTCTTGTTGCCTTTAGTCACATTACCAAGCCAACTCTGCCATCTCATTGATTTATTTCTCTGAGACTAACCTGTGACACATTTCTCCATTAAGAGCCAACCTTTTTGTGTCTTGTGGCTTCCTAACCTGTGACCCATTTCTCCATTAAGATCCAACCTCTTTGTGTCTTGTAGCTTCCTTTATGGCAATAATGAAAATAAGGATGGGTTCAAGTTTCTCTAGTAGTGTATCAATTGATTGGTCATTGGCTAGAGAATTCACAAGTAGCAACAGTTAAATTAATGTTTTGTATATGTCCTAAGAGCTGTGTGATTCTTAGCATACAGCATACCCTTTTCCATCATTCTGTCACCATTACCATGGAAACAGAAGGGGCTATATACCATCCAGATGTCCACCTTGGACATCTTGCCAATTATCCTGATTTTGCCCCCTCTCCCTCCACCTAGAACAGTACTCCACAAGCCAGATCTCTAGAGACCATTTCCTCTGAGTTAATCCAGTCAGCTTTGGAACCTTATCCTAGGGCTACACTGTCCTGATTGGTGAGTCCAATTCATCTACCCAATTACATGCAGCCAGTCTCAGACCATGCTTCACATCCCTTCAAGCTATCTTTGATATTTAGTCTTCTGCCTTGCCACCACATGCATGTTTATATGCCTTACATCCCTACTTTCCACTAGTCAGTCACTAAATACTCTTTAAGTATTTACTATGTGCCAGACATAGTGCTAAGCACTGGGGATACAAAGAAAAGTAAAAAGACAGAACCTGTTCTCAAGGAGCTCACAGTCTAATGGTGGAGACAACATGCAAAGGACAGTGGACAAACATACTGTATGCAGGATAAATTAGAGATAATCAAGAGAGGGAAGGCATTAAGATTAAGGGGGATCAGGAAAAGCTTCTTCCAATAGACAGAATTTTAGCTGGGACTTGAAAGAAGTCAGGGAAGTTATGAGATAGAGATGAGGAAGGAAGTCATTCAGTCATGGACAATAGCCATCAAATTAAAAGTGCCATTGCTTCTGAAAGGGACAGAACAATGGATTATTCTTTGGCTCTGTCACTTCACAGATTAAAGTTCTCTTTTCTTTTCACCACTCCTTTATGAATGTCATCTCCCCCACTGAAATACCAGCTTCTCAAGGGTAGGAATTTCCTCTTTTTTTTTTTTTTTTTTGTATTCTCATCTTCTAGGCATAGTGATAGTCATAAAATGGGTCTTCACAAAGGCTTTTGCACCAATGCATCTGCTTATTCATTTACACACAGCACTGAGAATTATTTTTTGTGGGACTGTTACATTTTTGCCTCATATGGTATCCGGCACTGGGTAAGTATTTAATAAATGTTTGCTGAATTTAATTGTGTATTTTTTTTTCTTTTCTAGAATTTCTATGGACAAACAATTCAGTATGTGGTGGCCAACTCACTGACCAGTCCTTTAATTCCAGACACAGGATGACCCTGAAACCATACTCAAAGCCTTTTTAGCTTCATTTAAGCTTCAAGGGCTTAAACTTCATTGGTAGGCCTTTGAGGACCTAATATCATGGCCACACCACAATAAAGCAACAGAGAATTTGTGGTGGCCTAATTTTTTAAATTAAATTTCATTTTCAGATTTACATTCTCTCTCTCTTCCTAATATTGAGAAAGCAAGAAAAACAAGAAAAACAAAACACCCATTCCAAACTGATTTTGTCCAGAAAAAAAAATATCTCAATCTGAGTCCAGTTTCCTCTTCAATCCTTTGGAGTTCTGGTCACTAATTGTATCAATCAGAATTCTTAAGTTATTCAAAATTGTTTATCTTTACTACATTGCTATGTTTGTATAATTTGTTCTCCTCAGTCACAGCATTTCACTTCACTTTGTAGCTGTTCATATGTCTTCTCAGCTTTTTCCGAAATGATTTCCTTCATTATTTCTTATACCACAACAGTAGTCTATCACATACATATGACTTGTTCAGTCATTCTTTAGCTAATGGGCATCCCCCTCAATTTTCAATTTTTTTTTTTCTACAGAGGTCCATTTTTTAAAAATTTAAATAAACCACATACATGGGTGTGTGTGTGTGTGTGTGTGTGTGTGTGTGTGTGTGTGTGTGTTTTATATGAGTATATAACTACACCCTATCTTTTTTCCTCTCAGAACTGGCTGGGCTTTTCAGAGGGAAGAAGGGGCATTTCCCCTGAATTGAGAGCTGCAATGAGCCTCTCCTGGTCCAAGGATAGGGAAGCCTCCTGCCCTTCCCACCCACTGTGATCTAGCTTAGATACCAAAGAGTAGAGCATCCCCTAGTGATAATGTCATTCTCGTGCACCTTCATGCTGTAGCTCTGTTGTACTAATCCATTCACATTCCTTTGATCAGTCCCCTATGTTATTAATACTAACAGCAGATACTTATATTCTGGGGGCAGCTAGAAGGCTCAGCCTGCCAACCTGTTAGAAAATGAGGCTGATTGCTCAAAACCAGCTCCAGAAATGGGCAGTCCAGATCTGAAGAAGAAAATTCCAGCCACCTACTTTCTCCTCTCCTCAGTAAGCTGCAGAAGGTAAATGTTCCCGCTTGGATCATCTGTTGCCCACAGGCCAGAGTAATACCTAAGGATCTTTGGAAGGTCCTGAGATCTGGCAGGATGAAGACGCGAGTTAATTTTAAGTTTTGAATGAGCTGGCAAAAAAAGAAGAAGAAAAACACAGACATACAGACATGGGCACAGATGGGCATGCAGACATGGGCACAGGTGGATACACAGACAGGAACACAGGAATGGACACAGACACACAGATGGAGACAAATGGGTGGATTGGCACACATAAATAAACCCAGATGAATGGGAAGATATGGGCCCAGGCAGAAGGACAGGCAGATATGGACACAGACAGACACCGAAAGGACGTGGGTAAATAGAGATAGATGAATGGACACATGTAAACAGACGTAGAGACTGATAGAAAAACCTCTGGACAGACGGGGGTGGACAGAGACAGATGGACAGAATCAGACAGATGGACAGGCACAGACGGCCATGCTCAAACACCCCCTCTTCCTTGCTCCAAATCTATAACCAGAGATCAGTGGCACCTCAAGCTGCTAATCTCTCTGTTTAAAGCCAATAATGGCAAAAGCAAATGAGTTCCAAATGGCAAGTGGGAGAGAGAAAGGAGGCCAGCAGGCGGGAAGGAGGCAGAGAGACTCCCAGATTATCTCCCAAACAGGCAGCATTTGGCTCATTACCACCCTCACCGGGCTAATGTATTTTTAATAGTTCACCTCCTAAAGACATTGTAGAGCAGTCAGAACCAAATGCATGACCCTGGGCTGGCAGAGAGAGAGTTCCAAGAACCTGCTGTAGACACAGAGAATGTTATCAATGAGAGGGGCCGTGGAGTGACGGGAAGGCTCCTCAGCCCTCTCTGGAGGTGGGCATGGGGGTGACTGTGCTAGCTTCCAAAAATCTGGCTGCTTGGCTCTGAAGATTAGTTAGAACAGGCTATTAATGGGACCAAGGATATAGGAATCATGTGGCCCTGTTGCTCTCACTCTGTTCCGCAGCCCCAGGCTACACTCAACCCCCTAATACTCCTTTGCTATTGAGAGAGACAGCGAGGCAAGACAACAGAAGTGGGACTATAGTCAGAGAAGTCGTATGTTCAAAACTGGCCTCTGACATTTATAACCTATGTAGCCATGAGCAAGACATTTGTCCTCTCTCAGGCTCAGTTTTCTCTTCTGTAAAATAGGGGTTATATGACTGAACAAACTGAGATATTTGAATGTTACAGAATATCATTGTGCGATAAGGAATGAGAAATTTTAAAAATCATGAGAAGATTTGTATGATCTGATGTAGGATGAAAAGCTAAAGCACAAGAACAATAAGCTAGAGTAATGTCAGTGGAAAAGAATGGATAATCAATAAAGGTCCCAGAGTAAAAACAATGAAGCATCCCTTCCTCCTTTCATATGTTCATACTTGAATAGCTGGCCATAGTATCAGGTATTTCTACTTTTTTTTTTCCCTTATGGGAGAGGATTTAAGAGAGAAGGGGAAGGTGTGGTTGGCTTTATGAGGAGAGATAGTATTTCCAGAAATTATTGTGATGTATGTAATCCTGAGCCCAAGCTTTCTATTTGTGGAAAGCAGATTCACTTGATTTCTCCATGTCTGCCTGAGAAGTAAATATTTAATGAATGATTATTGATTGACTAAATATAACTTTTTTTTCATAGGGATTATTCCATCTCACATGTTGTTGTAGGGTTCAAGTGAAATACAATAGACAAGAAAAGCAGTGTCTGAATTGTTGCTGTTTAGTCATATCATTCATATCCAACCCTTTATGATTCCATATTGTGATTTTTTGGCAAAGATAGTAGCGTAGTTTGTCATTTCCTTCTCCAGTGGATGAAAGCTGAGATTAAGCTATTTGCCCAGGGTCACACAGCTAGTGAATGTTAAAGGCACATTTGAACTCAGATCTTCCTGGCTCCAGGCCCTGTGCTCTATCCACTGAGCCATCTAGCTGTCTTCAGTATATAAGTTATCTGCTGTTAGTATTAATAACATAGGGGACTGGTCAAGGGAATGTGAATGGATTAGTCACTAGAGCTATAACATAAAGGTGCATAAGAATAATATTATCTTTACATATTAAAGATGATCTCCAAAAACATCAGACTTAGAGGATTAGGAACAATTCCTGGAATTCTGATGAGGGCTCCATTAGCAAAGGGAAGGACTTGGGATGGATTTTGTAAATGGAACTGGATAGATAGATAGATTAGATAAATAGATAGAAGAGACAGACAGAGAGACACACAGAAAGAGAGACAGAGACAGAGTCAGAGAGACAGAGAGAAACGGAGACAGAGAGAGAGAGAGATGATAGATAAATTAACTGATAAATAGGTAAGTAGGTCAGTGGATAAACTGATAAGACTGTAGACAGAAAGCTAGATTAAAACATAGGTAGATAAAATAAATAAAACATGTTGATAGATAAGACAGATAAAATAGGTAGATGGATAAATAAAACAAATAAGACATAGAAAAGGAGATAGACCTAAAATAGGTAGATATATAAAATAGATAATTAAAACATATAGATAGGGCAGAGATCCCAAACATGGCAGCCTTGCGCCTGCCATGTCAAAGGATTTTTGCCCAGTGGAACTCTGGTTCCGGTGCCTTTTATCTCTACCTTCAATTTTTCTAACTAGACTTTACTTCCAAACCCCATGATGGGCCTCTTTTTATCAATCTAGGTTTTCCTGCCTGTGGATTCCTTTACAGGGGACTCTTGCGCCACTATGTACCTCATTTGACTCTATATCTTTGCGCCAGTCCAGAAGAGTTGCAGGGGAGCTCCATTTGACTCCCTGTACCCTGAACCTGCCACTGGACCTCAATTAAACCTAATTTCATTTAGGTACCCCTCATCTAGTTCTCATCATAATATGTATAGAAAAAGCCTTTGAGGGGACAGCTAGGTGGTGCAGTGGATAGAGCACCAACCCTGAATTCAGGAGGACCAGAGTTCAAATCTTGTCTCAGGCACTTAACACTTCCTAGCTGAGTGACCGACCCTGGGCAAGTCACTTAACCCCAGCCTCAGGAAAAAAAGAAAGAAAAAGCCTTTGACAAAATACATTTTCTTTATTAAAAAAAAAAAAACTCAAAAAAACCCCATATAGATATAAAAAAAGTAAACAGATAAAAATGGGATAGACATATAGATATAGATAAATAAAATAGATAAATTCAACAGGTAGATAAACAAGATAGATCAAACAAGTAGGAAAATAAAATAGATAAATAAAACTGGTACATAAGACACATAGACATATAAAGCAAGTAGTCAGACAGACATAGATAGATAGATATAGATAGATAGAGCCAGGAAATAGATAGATATAGATAAAACAGGTAGGTAGATAAGACAGATAAATAGATAGACAGATATACATATATAAAAATAGCTTCCAAGTTAGAGAAGATTTCTCTCCTCTAATTATTGATCAAAGACTGGCATCTCTATCCTAAACTAAAAAAGAAACTTCTTAACCAAATTTTTCTATGTAGTTAAAACTACCAAGCTTTCCCCCAAACTGGCCAAAATCACAATATACACAAGGAAATAAGCACATCTAGGTCTGCCATAGATGTTTTATGTAAAGAGAAAACAGAATCAAAATAATAAAACAAGAAATTGAACAGAGCCATCAAGTCCAACCCCTCCATTTTACAGATGAGGAAACCCTACCCAAAGTCAGAAGCTAGTGTTTGAAATGAGATTTACCCATGCTGTCTTGACTCTAAATCCTATCCACTAACAGCAGCCACCATTCTTTCTAGCTCCAGCTTCCTCTCCTTTATCATGGGTGCTACTAGCATCCACACTTATCAGCCTCCTGACTCCATTGTTGCTTCCTGCTACTGCTGCTTCCACTTGGGTAGGTGCCCTTGCTGCCAGCACTGGTCTCATCCAAGGGTTGTATTATTTCAAAGAGTGTAGAAAAGTAGCTCAGGGGATGGAGCAACAGGTCTGGGGGAAGAAGACCTAAATTCAAATGTGACCTCTGACACTTACTAGTTATGTGACCCTAGGCAAGTCACTTAACCCTGTTTGCCTTGGTTTCCTCCTATGTAAAATGAACTGGAGAAGAAAACAGCAAATCACCTTTGCCAAGAAAGCCCCAAATTCGATCAAGGAGTGTCAGACACAACTAACAACATTATCTCAAAAGCTGAATCCAAACCTCTCCAGGAGCAAAAACTCCGGATCCCAAAATTCTCAGCAAGGGCTTAAACTTTAAACTTCCCTCAGGAAGCCTTCAACACTGCCCTCCTCCAGGGGGGTTCCTCATATACTCAGTAGGGGAGGATTTTGTGATGTTAAGAGATACCAATCCAAAAGGAAAAAAAAAAAAAATCAATCAAAGGTCACATGTGAAAAGCAACTTAATTTTGTTTGTTTTTCCTTGGAGGATAAAATGTTCAACTCTCCTGGTTTTAAAATGAGGATCAGGAAGCCTACAACTTTATTAAATCCATACATCCAAAAGGTATTTCTTTTTGATTTTGGAATGGAAATGCTTTAAAAAAAAATACATAAATAAATTTTAAAAATATTTGAGCAATTCCCACAATGCCTAGCAAAGTGGGGCAAGATGGGCAAGAAAATATCTTAATATTGGAAAAGTGAATAAAAGGTGAAGAAAAGTGGAGAGAGATTCTGAAGAGAGAGGCTTAGTAGGTTTTGAAGTGACTGTTCAGTTGGATTTTAGGAGGTTATCACCTTTTATCGACTGCTCTTTGAAATGTTGATTAGTTGATTAACCATTGTTCTCAGTTCTTCAACTGCTCTAATCTTTAAACCTTTCGAGGTCACTCTGATTTGGAATAATGAAAGAAGTCCCCCACCGTGGAAATCATTCTCCGGGCTACAGCAGCCATCTGTGAACAGAACAATAATACTCCATTTCCAGAAGAAATCAAGTGAAAGTCTGGACCTACTTCCCTTTCCTTCCCTCGCCCAATAAGAGTTATCCACCTCTCTTCTATAGTTATCAGATAGAGGGGCAGATAGATAACGCAATAGATAGAGCACCAGCCCTGAAGTCAGGAGGACCTGAGTTCAAATCTAGTCTCAGACACCTAACACATCCCAGCTGTGTGACCCTGGGCAAGTCACTTAGCCCCAATTGCCTCAGCAAAAAAAATAAAAATAAAAATAAATTTTAAAAAATGTTATAAGAAAGAAAAGAACCAAAATACTTCCCATGCTCCACAGAAAGTCTAAAACAGAAAGATAAGATTAGACAAGAATGACTCTGTTTAGGCTGACACTTTGTATCAGTTGGAAGCTAGAACAAAGAGTAGTTATCAGATTGGTAAAGTAGAAAGTTTCCTAACTTCTCTCTAGAGTTACATCTTTACTGATGGCTTTGTTAATTTCTCTGAAGTAAATGTCTAGGACATCACACATAGAGAAAAGAATTTTGAATCCTGCTCTGTCCTGGCTGTCACCCTCACAGATCACTGACACTATTATTCAAAGCAATTAAAAACTCCCTCTTAGAAAGAAGTTACCAAAAATCACCAGTCACCATCCTTAACAGGACTTTTTGTATTAGCAAGCTGAAAATACCCCGTTCCAAGTCAGAGCGTCAAACCTTCCTCTGGCAGCTGGGTGATTCAGTGGCGTGAGCCCTGAAGTTGGAATTAGGAAGTACTCGGACACTGAAGACCTGTGTGACTGTGGGCGAGTCACTTATTCTCACAGCCTCAGTTTCCTCATTTGTAAAATGACATTGTCTGAAGCTGACAAGATACAAAGAATAATTTAGCACGTTATCTCATGAGGTTTTGTGAGGGTCAAATAAGATAACATGTAAAGTATTTTGCACACTTTAAATCATTCTATAAATATAATATTAATGTATTAATATTATCATCATCTACACAGATTCCACAGCTCGATCTCTCTCACAAAGTACCCTCAGGTATCTAAAGGAACACTTAGGATTAGGTCAAGACTGTTTTCTTTTGCAAATCATCTTATAATCAGTCAATCAACATGTATTAATAAATACTTATTTATAACACTTATTAAGCGCTTATATATGCCAGACACTGTGTCAAGGACTAGGAATATAAAGAAAGGCAAAAAGCAAGGTCTCTGTCATTTCCCTCTCTTCTTCCTTAATAACTGGCCTGTATGTCTCCCATTCATGTCTTTAACCTCCCTGGAGTTTTATAGTCCAGTTGGGGTACCCCTACTTGTCCTTCAGTTCCCTATTGCTTCAGGATAATTGAATCAGTCTTCTTATACATCATTCACACTCCAAGCTACAGTCACCTTGCCTGAATTATTGTCTCTCATACACAGCATCCCACTTACTGTCTCTATGCTTTTGCATTGCCTTCGCTCCTTCCCTCCACTAGAATCTTTGACTTCCTTTAAGATGCAAAGCTGAACTATCCTGTTCTCCCCATGATAGTAGGGTTTTTCCACTAAGGTTACCTTGTATTTTGTATCTACCTATACATGTCCATGTTGTCACCCGTTAGGAAGTAAAGAGGAAGGGTTCTGATTAAGGCCTCATTTTTAAAATACAAAATAGACTCAAATTAATTAGAATACAAAGGACACAGACAATTTTCAGATGAAATTAAAACCATTTCTACTCAGATGAAAAAATGTTCTAAATCACTATTGATCAGAGAAATGCAAGACAATTCTGAAGTACTACTCAGATTGACTAAGATGATAAAAAAAAGATAATGATAAATGTTGGAGGGGATGTGGGAAAACTGGGACACTAATACATTGTTGGTGGAGTTGTGAACTGATCCAACCTTTCTGAAGAACAATTTGAAATTATGCTCAAAGGGCTATCAAATTGTGCATACCCTTTGATTCAGCAGTATTTCTACTGAGATTGTATACCAAAGAGATCATAAAAAACATAAAAGAACTTATATGTGCAAAAATGTTTGTAGCAGCTCTTTTTGTAGTGGGAAAGAACTGGAAATTGAGTGGCAGCCCATTAGTTGGAGAATGGCTAAACAAGTTATGGTATATGAATGTTATGGAATATTATTGTTCTATAAGAAACAATCAGCAAGATGATTTCAGAAAGGCCTGGAGAGACTTATGTGAACTGACGCTGAGTGAAGTGAGCAGAACCAGGAGATAGTTGTACACAGAAGCTAGATTATGGGATAATCAATTCTAATGGAATAGCTTTTTTCAACAATGAGGCGATTCAGGCCAGTTCCAATAGACTTGTGATGGAGACAGCCTCTACATTCAGAAAGAGGTCTATGGGGGACTGAATGAAGATCACAACATAGTATTTTCACCATTTTTTTTGTTGCTTGCTTTTGGGGGGTTTTTTGCATTTTTTTTCTTGTTGATCTGCTTTTTTTTAATGCAGCATGATAATTACAGAAATACATATAGAAGAATTGCACATATAACATATTAGATTACTTGCTGTCTAGGGGAAGGGGGGAAGAGAGGAAGAAAAATTTGGAATGCAAGGTTTTGCAAGGGTAAATGTTGAAAATTATATTTGTACATATTTTAAAAGTAAAAAGCTATTATTTAAAAAAGAAAAAGAAGAAAGTAAAGAGGGTAGGAACTTTTTTATAGGATCTAGAAAAATGCCTGGTACAGTAAGCATTTAACATTTATTCTGCTTGATTGATTGGTTGGCTGAGTCATACTCCATTTTTTTGTTGTTCAATCATTTTTCAGAAGCATCTTACTCTGTGATCCCATCTAGAGTTTCCTTGGCAAAAATACTTGAGCGATTTGCCATTTCCTTCGTCAGTTCATCTTACAGATGAGGAAACTGAGATAAATAGGGTTAAATGATGTGTCCAGGGTCACAGAGATAGTTAAGTGTCTGAGGCAGGATTTGAACTCAGGAAAATGAATCTTGACTCTGGGCCTGGCACTCTATTCACTGTACCACTTAACTACTCCAATATAACCACAATGCTACTTCACAAAAGATCTTCAGAGGATCTGGGGAAGAGATAGACACAAGAGTGAGCTAATAAATGTTCCAGACCTGGCTCTCTAGTGCATGTAGGACCTATTTTAAAATTTAATCTACATTAGTAACATTTTCCTCATCACTTCTCAAGTCTAGACAATCCACAAAATAATAAATCAAATCCTGATTTGCTGAGGTGAAAATGCTCACATTAAAATTTTAACTATCAACCCAAGTCTGTTGGAATTATCTCTTCTCTGGAACACCCACTGAGTGGGCACCTTGGTCAAGGAGGTAAAAGATTTTGTAGATGCCTACATAATTTTCTATGTAATGGAAACCAAAGGTATCAACACATGGCCTGGGGCTCCAATTAGATCTAAACAGTCCCCAGTGAAGCAGAATCACATTGAAATGTAAATGGGAAATATTAAGCAAAATAAATAAAAATACAGCCAAACATGGGGGATGTTAATAAGAGGTTTTGTAAGTCAGTATGCAGGGATCCTTATGTACAGTTTAATGGCTGTTTCCACTTGAGTTTGATTCCACTGGTGTAGATGATAAATAAGGGGGTCAGAGGAAGGAAGGAATGAAAAACTATTTTGCCAGTTCTCTAGATAGAGATCTCCTCATCCCTGCTTCAAGCAGAAAAATCTCCAATCCTTCATCCCTTCCTGCTAAGTCTGTTTTTTCATTCTCGCTCAAGATGTCCAGGCCCTGAGAATGACACCAGGTTGCTAAACCCGGACAGCCCCAGAACATTTCAAAGGGGCTCATTTCCTTTATTCAAAGACCGGGAGAAGTTTCTACCCCCTGGGGCAGGCCCTGGCCAAAGGCTGGCAGCCCCCTCCCTTATTTCTCCTTCACATTCTCTCCTCCCAGAAAATAAATCTCATCCAACCTTGTTCTCTGGGGGCCATCTGGTTGAAAAGCATTCAGGAAACCCCAGTCCAGCTACCAAAACTGAAATCTCCCCATAAATCTTACCCTTTCAGGGCCAAGGACTAGGATCTTTGAAAAAAATCTTTGCAGCTGGGGTTGGGGGAGGGGTCTTCCGGGCTACCCAAAGCAGCATGACAGACCTTGGGCTGGGAGATGGGTCTGGATCAGCTCTGAGGAACCCAAGGCTAGCCTGTCTCAGGGAACCAAGGCCTAGATGGCTTACCCTTTGCTTTAATCACCTTGGCAATTACCTGAGGCTGTTTTCAAAAGACCAAGTCAGCTTCTTCCTGTGCCTCTTTCATGAGCTTCCAAAACACTATCCCTCAGTCTCATGATACTACAATAGTATGGAAGGGCACTGCACTGGAACCTGGGAGATCCAGGATCCGATACAGCTCTGTTGCTCAGAAGCCATGTAACCAGGTTATTTAATCTCTATGGGTTCCAGTTGATACACACACACACACACACACACACACACACACACACACACACACACACACACACATATATGGCAAAAGGATGGAAAGGGAAAGGGGAGGGGGAGGTTGAACTCAGTGATTCCTAAGCATCAGTCTGGTTCTAAAGCTATGACATTACCCTCAAGATCGCATCAACCCAAGCAGAATAGAATTGAGAGAGCTAATTCTGAAGGAGTAGAGAGCGAAGATGGTATGATATAAAGAGTATTTATTATGGGGTCACACAATATGCTCAGAAAGTCACAAAATGTTAGATCTGGAAGGATCATAGAGCTAGAAGGAAAACGTCATTTTACAAATGAGGAAACTCAAGTCAGAGAAGTTATTGGACAACTCAAGGTCATATGGTTTATTAGCTGAGGAGCTAACTCCCTGACCAATGCCCTTCCCACCCTACTGGGCATTTACATCCCCAAGGAACAGAGAAAGGCTGCTAGATTATATTTGGCTTAAGGTTATCTGTTGTCAAGGAGCAACATTCTTATGGCTAACAAGATTATCTACACTGGCACATTTTTGTTCAGGAAAAGTAAAAATACAATTATTAGTAGCTTTACAAAACACTTGCCTCATAACCTCCTACATTCCTCAGATGGCATCAACTAAGGAAGCCAGGAATTACAGCCACTCAAGTCCACGTGGTTACCTCCAAGATAGGTACATCTCAGGATCGCTCTTGGATCAAATGCGCGCTGTTGCTCAGAGGGAAAAATAAAATGGAACGGACAACCAGGGGCTTTGTGTAGCATGTAAGAATAGTCACAGTGCTGCCAAGAAAGGGAAGGGAAGTCCAAGGGTTATATTCCTTCTGTTTTGCAGGTCCACCAAATGGGCTTGTGGTTTAGTGGTTCATCCTATCTAATGAAGCTTTTAACACAGCCTCACTCCCCATCACCAATCCTGGGTTCAAGGACCTCTCAAACGCTGAGTCCTTCAGAAGAGAGCACATATTTTCCCAGAAGTGGTCAGGTCCACATTGAAAGCCTCATGGGATATAACCCCTATTGTGATATTGTGCTGGGATCGAGATCAGTGTCCTTAGAAATGCCTTCATTTTGGTCATTTCTTACCAGGAATTTAGTAGGGATGCGGGTTTGAAAGTTCCATAAAGCATGAAAGGACATAGACTGACCAGTATCTCTGACTCAGTGTTCCCTGGACTGTTCACCATTGGTATGAAGCAAGGAGCTCACAGCCTACTCTAAGTGACCCAGCTAAAGCTAAGATTAATAACCAGTCTAAGGTCAGACAAGAATCAGGCTCTCTGCCCTGGGCCCACTTCTGCTCATTCCCCTCTGCATTCTGCAATGTCCCTCCCAATTGGGCCCGTGGCAAACAGCCACAACAGACAATGACCACCGCCTGCTGGAGCAATTCTTTTCTTCCTGGTTCCCCAGCCTACAGCATCCCCTCCCTTTGGTTGTCAACCCCCTGCTGCTCTAGAACACATGGTCTGTGGATGTTATTAGTCATCTCTGTATGGGATGGGGGAGGTGGGGGAGAGAGGAAGGAGAGGGGATTGGAACTGTAGCTGGACCGGGGCCAAGATAGTGTCAGGAAGGCAAAGGGAGCTGGCCTCCTGGAGAGAGTCCATCTGCCTGGGATGGAGCAATGGGGTGAGGATGGAGGTCCCTCCCAATCTTTTGATGCGCTCTGTCCCGGACGAGCCCTCAGGTCCCCAAGTGGTTTTAGCCTTGGACAAGAGGGGGTGACATTACTCAGAACAGTTCCTCAGACTTAGCATCCCAGAAAGTCACCTTTGCAATGTCCTGGGGTATCTTTCATGACAAATGGGACACAGATTAGCCTCTTCTGTGTTAGAAACCCCGTGCCAGCAGCAAAGGATGAGCTGAACCCAAAAGAAAATTCTTCGATTCCTGCGTTAGCTAAATTCCGAGAGAGAGAAGTCCATAGGGACCCCCTGACATATCTTCTTCCCTCTGGGCCTTATTGCACAGGGGCGGGAAGTGAGCACCCCAACTGAGGAAGCACAAAACAGTCCCATTCCTATGCCGCTCCCACGGCCCCTAAAAGAAACTCCCCAACTCACAAACCTGGGGAAATCCCTGTGGCCCCAGCTTGGGGCCTGCTGGTT
Source organism: Sminthopsis crassicaudata (assembly GCF_048593235.1). Lineage (NCBI taxonomy): Eukaryota > Metazoa > Chordata > Mammalia > Dasyuromorphia > Dasyuridae > Sminthopsis > Sminthopsis crassicaudata. The sequence goes on from NC_133618.1 coordinate 654,718,139, forward strand.
CAATCTGTCATTGGCATTCCTTCTTAAGAAAGGTGATGGTCTAATTCACATATGACCAAGACCAATAAATCACAGTGGGGGGAAGGGGGCTGTGACATTCATAAATCCATATCAAACGGCACCCAAATTATGACAGATGACATGGCAGTCATAAAATTGCACAAGCAAAACTCACCAAGTCATTAATTTCATGGCCGTAGAAAATAAACAGACACATTTTTTTTGCAGCCCTAATAAATTTTAAAAAACTCAAAGAATGGTCCATCTGCTTCGAATAATTTTTAATTTCCTATTCTGTCTCATTCCCATTAGCTATTCCACTGAGATATTTGCTAAATTCTTTCATTTACCTCCTCCCATCTGTATTCAATTACTCTATTCCCAAATAGAGTTAGTTTTTGTTTCTCCTAAGCGCAGGACAAAATACCCCCACCTGTACCTTAAAGCAAATGTTATGTGTGTTTTATTATCTGTTAGACCGTATGAGTCATTCTAACTCGATTGCCTGCATGGAAAAGGCTTGGAGAACAATCTGATTTTGATGTTTTCTGGCTGTGGTGAAAAACACCTGCCTAGTTCTCAGAGCTAATCTATTAACTTGGTAAATGCCTCAGCAGATGTTCCTGAGGCAGCAAGGGACCTTCGATGTCCCCACGATGTCCCCATGACTGGGCCCAGCTTGTAAGACTGCACTCTGGAAATGTTCAGAGAGCAGAGGCCAATGATGTGTTTGGGGGCCAAGCTTTCACTGAATCGTAATTTTCTGGGTTGGACCCCAGGGACTAACTGGAGGATAACAAGTGGCCAGGGGCTCTGGGAATCAACTGGCAGGGTCTGGGGGGCCCCTTGGAGCTGTATTTGACTATTCTCCAAATCCAGGGGTTCCAGCTCGGGATGGGAGGCCTAAAAGAAGAAAGAACAGCTTTTCTTTTTGGGGGGAATGGGGGAGAGTTACATGTAGGATGTGCCCTTCCTCCCCAGTTTGGTTGGAAGCAGGATTACTTTGGGAAGGAGATTCTTGGGCGACTTCTGTCTCTCAATCCACAAGTCCTGGAGCCCCATTCTCTCAAATCAGGTTAGACTTTGGTGTATAAGAGATGTGGATGGAGAATAAGAAATAAGCGATCCTGGGACTCAGTCAGAAAGGCCAGATTTGTGAAGGCGCCCAGTTACAAGTCAGAACCCTAGGGATGCCTTTCAGGAAGGAATTTCTACAGGTGATTTCTACAGGTCACAGTAGGTAAGTCATTCGTTTCTCCCTCTCTCAAATGGAAGCTTGGACAGGTCTTGAAGACACTGCAGACTGCCTGACAGACTGCTCTGCCTGTCCTCTGTGCACATTAATTATGGTGCTGATAATAACTTGCTGATAATAACTTGAAGGGGGTGCTTACAGCTGCTTCATTATCTCGATTGCATATACAGACACACAGAGACCCAGACACACACACACACATGGACACAGACATATATTTTTCCTCCATTCTAATGATAAAGAATCAATCAACATTTATTAAGCACCAGGCACTCTGCTAAAGGGATACAAAGAGGCAAAGAACAATGCCTGCCCTCAAGGAGCTTAAAATTTAACAAGAAACTTACAATCTAATGGCATTCTAAGTTACTAGGAACTATATTCTATATATAACTATATATACATATATATAACTATATATACATACATATATAGTGTGTATATATATACATACACATATATATAGTGTGTGTGTGTATATATATATATATGTGTATATATATATATATATATATATATATATATATATATATATATATATATATATATATATATATATATATATATATATATATATATATATATACTGTATTATTAGGCCCTCTCCTGCTTTCAGGAGAGGTCTAACTTTAGAATTTCCATTTATTAGCTACAAGAAAAGGAGGAGAAAATGAAAGGAAAAAAGTTAAAAGTCTGAAATGACTTCTTATATGGTATAGTGGTTAGAGCGCTAGAGTTGGAGTTAGGAAAACCCGAGTATGAATCTTGCCTCCTATCTGTGTGAGTTCAAGGAAGTCACTTTTTTTGAATCAGTGTCTTTGTCTGTAAAATGGGGATAATAACAGCACCTACCTCAGAATGTTGTTGATAGAATCAAATGAAATAAATCGTTCTAATAAGCACAAACATTAGCTATCATTATTATGCTTCTCCATCTTGCTAAAGAAGTTGTGCACACTGGAAGAGGTCATGGCAGCATCTCAGAGTATATGGTGTAGTGGAAAGTACACTGGCTTTAAATTCAAATAGTATCTGAGTTCAAATCCCAACTCAGAAACTTACCAACTGTGTGACTTTCGGCAAGTCTCTACCAATTCCATTTCCTCATTGGTAAAATGGGGATGAAAAAATACTTAGATTATTATCTATCTACATTGGTGATGGAACTGTGAATAGATCCAGTCATTCTGGAGATCATTTTGGAGCCATGTTCAAAAAGTTATCAAACTGTGCACACCCTTTGACCCAGCAGTGTTACTACTGGGCTTATATCCCAAAGAGATCTTAAAAGAGAGAAAGGGACCCACATGTGCAAAAATGTTTGTGGCAGCTCTTTTCATAGTGGCTAGAAATGGGAAACTGAGTGAATGCCCATCAGCTGAGGAATGGCTGAATAAGTTATGGTATAGGAACATTATGGGATACTATTGTTTTATAAGAAACTACCAGCAGGATTATTTCAGAGAGATCTGGAGAGACTTACATGAACTGATGCTGAGTGAAATGAGCAGAACCAGGAGATGATTGTACACAGCAACAAGAGTATAATATATGAAGATCAATTCTGATGGACAATGAGATGATTCAAACCAGTTCCAATTGTTCAGTGATGAAGAGAGCCATCTATACCCAGAGAGAGGACTGTGGGGACTGAGTGTGAAACACAACATAGCATTTTCACGTTTTCTGTTGTTGTTTGCTTGAAATTTTGTTTTTCTTCTCAAGTTTTTTTCTTTCTAGATCCAATTTTTCTTGTGCAGCAAGATAACTATAAATATGTATACATATTTGAATTTAACATATATTTTAGCATACTTAACATGTATTAGACTACCTGCCATCTAGGGGAGGGGATGAGGGGAATGAGGGAAAAGTTTGGAACAGAAAGTTTTGCAAAGGTCAACATTGAAAAATTATCCATGCATATATTTTATAAATAAAAAGCTTTAAGGAAAAATAAATAAATAAAGAGATTATTATCTATCTCAGAGTTATTGTGAAAAAATGTGTTTATATATATATACATATATATCCCTTAAAGTACTATAGAAATATGAGTAATTAATAATAATAATAATAATAAATAATCTAAAGTTCAGCATAGCACCTAGCATATGGTAGGTGCTTAATAAATGCTGATTGAGTTATTGATTAAATAATAATAGTGGCTTGGTCAGTAGGAATAGTCCTTGGAATTAGAAACCTTCATAATTTCTAAGAATTTAAAGGGGTCCTGAGATTTAAATGTTTAAGAACTGCTGCCCCTGGACAACTCTTTAAGATTATACACTGCAAAGGAGCATACATTGGTTGAGAGTTTCCATGTTGGGTATTCTTTACACTGAATTCTGGACTGTTCCTCCCTACCACCAAAAAAATTAAATTAAATTAAATTTTCAAAATACTATGTCTCCTGACTTGTGAACCTGGTCTGGAAAATCAGTTTGCTATAGGAGTTTTCAACTTCATCTCTAGGAAATCCAAAGCTTGACTCATAGAAAGGAAATTATTTGTTACATCAGTGCTCAGAAAAGTCCCTGGGAGTCGGGATGGTCAGGGAACATACTGAGATCCCCTCCAAAGGCCTTTTGCTATCTCAGTCAATGCTCAAGGCCTCAGGGACATCTTATTACATAGAATACATTAGTGGAATAAAGATTTAGCCCAGAGTTTCTTAACCTTTTGGGGAATGATGGCCCCTTTTGGAAGACTGGTGAGACCCTTCTCAGAATCATGTTGTTAAGTGCATAAAATAAAATACATGGGATTATAAAGGAAAGCAAGTATAGTGAAATACTTATTTAAACAGGGCAGCTAGTTGATGTAGTGGTTAGAACATCAGCCCTGAAATCAGGAGGACCTGAGTTCAAATCTGACCTCAGACACTTAATACTTCCTAGCTGTGTGACCCTGGGCAAGTCACCCAATTGCCTCAGGGAAAAAAAACTTATTTAAACATATGTGTATATTTGAGAAAAGTGAAGAAGAAGGAGGAGGAAGAGGAGAAGAAAAAAGAAGGAGGAGGAGGAGGAGAAGAAGGAAGAGAAGAAGAAGAAGAGGAAGAAAGGAGAATAAGGAAGAGAAGAAAGAGGAGGAAAAGAAGGAGTAGAAAGAGGGAGAGGAGGAGGAGGAGGAGGAGACAAAGGAATGACATAGTGAAAAGATCCTTTGATTGACCCAGGTTCAAATTCTATCCTTCTACATACTTAGAGGTCACTGGAAAGGTCACAACCTCCTTGTACCTCAGTTTTCTTATCCATAAAATGGAAGTCTTGGACAAGAAAATGTCTATGAATCTTTCAGGCTTGAAATCCTACCATCTTATCATCCTAACCAGACATTCTATCATAGCACTTGATTCTGAAATCCAAAGCATCCTTTTCTAGCTTTACTGCGGTCCAGTCCTGGGGTCCCTTCTTCTCTCAGGCTGCAGGTTTGATATCTGAGGCAGATCCCCCCCATCTTAGATCCTCGTTTCTCTGACCCAGCATAGGGCCACATCGCGGGGGCTGTGCCAAAGAACAGAACCGATTCAGTCGGCTCAAGGTTATTGGGTTTTGTCCCCAAACAGGAGTCCAGCAGATGAGGGGAACTGGGGGGAAAATGGCATTTCTGTGCAGACAGCAGTGAGATATTCAAGGAGCATCAATCTAGCTGAGGAAGGGGAGGAGGGAAAAAGGAGAGAAACCCATTAAAGGAGATACATCACACTCCTTGCCACTCCGTCCCCAACAAATCCAATTAAACTTGCCAAGACACACACACCTTCCATCAGCCCACGTCTGACTCGCCCAGACAATTCTTCAGCAACATCCCCGATCGCCTTTCCAGATGCTCTATGTTTTGACAAGCAGACATTGACGCACACACGCATTCGCACTCACTGATGAGGATGCCTTGGACATACGCGTCCGCCATCACCCTGACAATACACGCCCAGACTTGTGTGGGCTCCCCCATGGGCCCTTTGGGTTTTTCCTTTCTGTCCCTTTTCTTCCAGTTCTGGAATCCCAATGACCCAAACCCTCTCCCTTCCCTTCCAGCCACATGGATTGCAAACAACACAAATGGCTAGTTTTCTCCATGACCTAGACATGGTTTATTGCTCAATGGCATCCTGTTGCTCAGTCTTTCAGTCTGCTCTCTAATCTTATTCCTTTGACCAAACCACTCGTGTTCTCTGGGTCTCAGTTTCTTTGTCTGTAACCAGACTGGATGATTCACTAAGAGCTCTCCCAGCTGTCAGGTCTATGATCTCATGATCCAGTTCCCTGAAATGACCTTCTTTCCCAATATCACCATATGCCACCAGAAGAGGATGTCTACCAACTAAGCTGGGGTCCAGATGTGTCTGAGAAATATTGAACAGATTTTCATCTTCATCCATGACTGTGACTGGAATGACCAGGGTCAGGGAAGGGGCTCTCACCACACCTCTCCTCCTGCATTTAGAGGGGCCTGAAAATTAAGAGACCCCCAATGTTTCATTGTCCACCTACCAAGCGCCAGACCCACCAGTTGCCAGGTCTTGTGGGTTATAACTGATCCCCATATTTCCCACCACCTCAGAGCTTTCTCTGGTTCTTTTTAAGACCCAATTGCCTTCTACAGGAAGCTTTTTTCAGGTCCCTTCCCAGATCCTAGTGCCTTCTCTAAAATTACTTTCTACCTGCTATTTGTTATATAAACCTAATTATTTACATATATGTTGTCTCCTCCCTTACAATGTATGCTTCTGGGGCAACTACGTGGCACAGTGGATGGAGCACCAGCCTGAAATTAAGAGCACCTGAGTTCAAATCCAACCTTAGACATTCAGCACTTACTAGCCATGTGACCCTAGGCATCTCACTTAACCCCAACTGCCTTGGAGGGAAAAAATAAAAAAATAAATAAATAAAAGGATGTGCTATTCTTGAGGGAAAAGTCTCGATTTCACCTTTCTTTGTGTCCCTACCTAACACAGTGCTTAGTACATAGTGAACATTTTAATCAGCACTCATTGGCCAACTGACTGACTGATGACCAGGAGTGAGTTATTTATTGTCAATTAGCTTCAGTTTATTCATCTGTAAAATGGGAATAATAATTCCAAGATTGTAGTCAAGTTCAAATGAGATTACATATGTAAAGAACTTTATATTAACTTTAAAGCAGCATATAAACGCTAGATAACATCATTACTATTATTTCCATTCTCGGGTCCACTTTCCAAGTTCAGGATACTACTTTTTTGGTTGGTTGTTTTTTTGTTTTTTTTTCCACTACCTCTTGCCTGGACTGTTGCCGTAGCCTGCTAATTGATCACCCTTCTTTCATTCTCTTCTCTCTCCAATCCATCAATCTTCCTAAAGCACAAGTCTTGTGGTAGTGTTCCCTTGCTCACAAATCTTTGATGATTCCCTCTTACTTCTAAAATAAAATACAAGCTTTTTAGTTCAGCATATAAATCCTTCCTGAGCCAGCTTCAATCTGCTTTTCCAAAATGGCTTATTTGCTGTCCCCTGACCTTAGCATCCCATCTCCACACCTTTGTCCAGGCAATGTCCTTTGCCTGAAACGCATTCTCTCACCACCTATACTTCTTAGAATATTTAACTTCCTTCAAGCCCAGTTCTGATCTTCTTAATTGATAGTGTTTTCTCCCTATCAAAATTTGTTTATTGAACTTTGGGTTCAATCTCCACAAGTCCTTCTTCCCCAAGAAGGATTGAATTTATCAAGGGGAGGGACTGTTTTTAATTTTGTTTTTTGCATCCCAAGAGCCTAGCTCACATTCTTGTACATAGTGTGAGCTTGATATGTGCTTGTTGAATGGAATGTATTTGAATTCATGAGTGAACACCTCAAAAGTCTCCTCCTCCCCTTCAGCCAAACTGGAGCTCCTCTGAGCCTGTCAGGGGCCATCCCAACTCCCAGACACCCCGAGGTCAGCCGCTGTCTCTCTCTCGCTTTCTGTCTCACCCTCTCCAAGCCTGCCTTGTCCCACTGCCCCCTCCCACCATCCCTGTCTCTGTCAGTCTGTCAATCTCTTCTTCCTCTCTGGCCTGGGGTGTCCGGCCATTTCATTCCCCACCCCTCCCCCTACGTGAGCTGTTCCAAATTTGCAGGCGTGTGGGGAGATGGATGAGTTGCAGATCTGTTCGATCAGAGGCCAGATGTGGGCTGAAAGGTTGATGAGTCCCTGCATCTCCTGCTGGAGTTAGGGGGAGGGGAGAGAAAGAAAGAGAAGGGGGGATGGGATGGAGGGTCCATTGCCTTCTTTCCCCTTCCCCCAGTGACTTGACTGAGAGTTTCATAGACTCATTATGATTTCTTCATTCTTTCCTTGCCTTTCCATGACTGTCTCCTTTCCTTTAAGGAGGAATTCTCTGAGCCCATTCTCTGGATACTAAAGTCTTCTCCCACATGCCCTCTTCCAGGCTGGACTAAGATATTTATCCCAGTAATAATCCTTCCTTCTTTCTTCCCTCCCTTCCTCTTTTCCTTCCTTCCTTTTTTCCTTCCTTTCTTTCTTTCTCTTTCCTCCTCCCTGTCTTCCCTTCCTTTTTCCTCCCTCCTTTATTTCTTTTCCCCTTCTTTCCTTTCTTCCTCTCATTCTTCCTTTCTCTCTCCTTACTTTCCTCTTTCTTCCCTCCATTCCGCCTTTCCTTCCTCCCTCCATTCCTCCTTCCCTTTTTCCTTCCTCTTTTCCTCCCTCCCTCCCTTCCTCACTTTCCTGCATCCAGTCTCCCAATCCTAGTGAACCTCTATTGACTTCCTCCAGATGATGCCCTCTTAATAGACTTTTAGTCTTCACAATTATATAAACTATATGCAAATCCCATCTAAAAGTGGGTTGATGAGGCATTCCTCCCTCCATTTCTCTTTCCCTTCTTTCTTCCCTTCTTCCTCCCTCCCTCCCTCCTCCTCATACATCCAGCCTCCCACTCCTAATTGACTTCCTCCAGATGATACGCTCCTAATAGATTTTATTCTTCACATCAACCACACAATTATATAAACTATATGCAAATCCCATCCAAAAGTGGGTTGATGGGGCAGTTGGGCCATAGTTCTGGTACTTTTTTTGACCAGACAATAGCTTTCCTTTGTTGTTCTTGTCTAAGGTAACAAGCCTTCAGTCCAAGCTCCTTAATTTCTGTCTCAGGAATCCCCTCACTCCCTTCCTATAGGATTCCTAGGGGGGCTTGAGACTCAGCTTTCAGAGCCAAGAGAACCATTAACCTTCCCTTGTTGGTGTAAATGAAGCTCCCAAATTTCCTCCCCCTACCTTCACTACTGCATTACCCCAACACACACACACACACACACACACACACACACACACACACACACACACACATTTTAACTGTCTGCCCTGACAAGGAGAGGAAGACAAATGAATTTCTGGGATCACTTAGTAATCCTGATTGGGTTGCATTTCCTGTAAAGGATTAGGTAGAATCGGCTGACATGATCACCTGGAATTATTTAATCTGTTCCTTATTATGTGTGACAGATGAAGCAATAGGAGAGTATGGGGGGAGCTGCTACCCTCTTGTCCCTTTTTGGAGGGGATGGACAAAGGGGCAAACCAGTAATGCTATCTGGAAGTAGCCATGTACTCCAACAATCCCCCCCTCCCCAAATCATCCATTACCACATTCAGGGGATGGAGAAAGAGCAGGAGCCTCAGGGAAGCTCGGGGTGAGCAGGGGGAGATGGGCTAGCACTGAGCTAAGAGGTACAGCAGAGACTGGGAGAATGGGCAATGAGTAAAGGAAAGGGCGGGCAAGATAAAAGGAAAAGGTGCCCCAGTGAGGAAGGAGGTCCCTACTGGCTTTCAGTTGTTTCTGTTTCTGTTTCGAGACCCTGATTCTGATTTTTTGACCTATTTTTACACCCTTCTTTGTCTCACTCTTCCTGTCTTCCAAATCTAGCTAGTCTTGCTTTTCCATCCCTCTCAGTTTTTCATCTCATTTCACCTTCAGCTTTCCATTCAATTCAACAAGCAATTATTAAGTTCCTCTACATGCCAGGCCTTGTACTAGGTGCTAAATATAAAAAAGCTGAAAATGGGAAATGTCAAGAAAACCCCAAATGAGATCATGAAGAATAAGATACAGCTGCACAACAACAAAAATGGCAAACAAAAGCCACAAAAGGACTACATTCTACTGAAGTGAGGGATGGGGGATTTTAACACATAGACAAAAAATCCAATACAAAATAAATGTAACTTAATTGGGGAAGGGGAATGGGAAACTTTTGAGAGTATGGAGAAAAACTCTATAGGAACTGAGTGTGGATCACAATATAGTATTTTTACTTTTTGTTGTTTGCATTTTGTTTTCTTTCTCATTTTTTTTCTTTTTGATCTAATTTTTTCTTGTGCAGCTTAATAATTGTATAGATATATATACACATATTGGATTTAACATTTTTTTATCTTTTTTTTTTTTTTTTGAGGTTAAGTGACTTGCCCAGGATCACACAACTAATTAGGAAGTATTAAGTGTCTGAGGTCAGATTTGACTTCAGGGCTGCTCCTCTATCCACTGCACTACCTAGCTGTCCCTTAACATATATTTTTAACATGTTTAACACATATTGGGGGAAGGGAGGGAAAATTTGTAATTCAAGGTTTTGCAAGGATCAATGTTGAAAAATTATCCATGCATATGTTTTGAAAATAAAAAGCTATAATAAAAATATTTTTAAGTGGTTCCTCTGGTAGAGTTTGAAGGGAGCTAAAGCTTCTAAAAGGCCTGGGTAAGGAGGAAGACTATCCCAGACATAGGAGAGCCAGTATCCCTCCATTACCTCCTCTACAAGGGGCTATGAGCCTATTTAAGAGCAAGACTCATTACCAAGAAAAAGGAACTGCTCCCTACCTCTAATATCAAGGAGATTTTTATTACCAAGAGCCCCTCAAAGGCCAGGAGTGGATCTGATGGCGAGTGAAGAGTGGGAGTGGGGGGTCATGGGAGGAAATGAACTGAATTATTAAGCGAAATCAGATTTCTTTGATGGCTGAACTAAGGGCTGCTGGTAGTTGTCTTCCTCTCCTCCAGCCCCCCTTGCTGGGCTGTCTGTTTCTTGTTACTGTGGCTGTCCCTGGCCAAGGCCACACTGTGCTGTCAGATGGGAAAGTTTTGGCCAATCTCATGGTCTTGACGGGCTGAGCCAGGGTTCAGAGAGGACTCTGGAGGGGAGGAAGGAATGGGATGAAGATTGGGAGCAGGGTTGGACCCAGTTCTGTCAAAATCTGCACTTCCCTCTTCACAGATGCTGTGGGAAGATTCCCACACATTTCCCCATTCCACAGCTGGGAAGTTTTAGGATGGCCATTCTCTGTGAATACCAGTAGTTTTGATGGGAGCCCATGTTAAACCAAGTTGGGAAGCAAGGGGGTTGAAGAAAGGTGAACTCTAGATCAGTGGTCTACAAAGTTTTGAGCTGAGCCCTAGAATCGTCCTAGGGGACCTCAAATGCCTCCTTTTCTTTTTCCTGGGCTCAAATACTGGCTCTACCATTTTCTAGTTGAATCATCTTGAGCAAAACACTCAGTTTCCCCATATGTAAAATAAGCTCTTCAACAGTGATCTAAAATTAATCTTACTAGCAACTTCTTTCCTGGGAAGTCAAGCCTTAAGTCCTGAATGAAACAGGTCTTTCAAGTGCATCTTTCTTTGCCTGAGATTCTGAAAAAGTGAATTAAGTCCAGCAAGGTGATTCAGACCAGTTCCAGTGGTTTTGTGATGGAGAGAGCCATTTTCACTCAGAGAGAGAACAACAAGATTATACGATAATCAATTCTGATGGATGTGGCTCTTTTCAACAATGAAGTGATTCAGACCAATTCCAATGAACTTGGGATAGAGAAAGCCATGTGCATCCAGAGAGAGGACTATGGAGATTGAATATAGATCACAATATAGTATTTTTGCCTTTTCTGTTATTTGCTTGCTTTTTTTCTTTGTCATTTTTTTCCTTTTTGATTTGATGTTCTTGTGCAGCATGATAAATGTGGAAAAATACTTAGAAGAACTGATCATGTTTAACATATAGGATTGAGAAAAGGGGTGGGGGGAAAGGGAGGGAGAAAGATTTGGAACACAGGGATTTGCAAGGGTGAATGTTGAAAACTATCTTTGCATATATTTTGAAAATAAAAAGGATTCATTTTTTTAAATACTATTTTTAATATGTAATGACTCCCTGGGAAGGAAAGAGGAAAGGATGCTGGAGAAATCTACGATAATATAAAAAAAATCAACAAAAACATACCTAAAAGAAAACAAACTTCACAACTATAAAGTGAACAATTACATAAATATATCTATACATAAAGTAGTTAAATACAAGGTAGTTTGAGAAGAAGGAACTAAAAGGTGAGATCAGAAAAGGCTTCTTATAGAAGAGAGTATCTGAGCTGCATCTTAAAGAAAGAGAAGGACTCTGAGAAGAAGCAAGGAGGGAGTGCTTTACAGGCAGGAGGCACAGCAGGTACAAAAGCAGGGAGATGGGAAATAGGGAGTTGAGAGTAAGAATGTAAATTTGGCCAGATCATGGAATGAAGGAAGAGTAAAGGCAGGTTGGAGTCAGTTATAAAGGGCTTTCAAAGCTCAAGTTTATATAGACCCTCATGGTATTCCCTTTTGACAGATGGGAAAAATGAAGTTCACAGGAGTTAAACACCCATAGTTATGGGATGGATATTCTAGAGGAAATTGAAAGACATTGGAATCAATTGAGGAGGGAAGTCATAGTCAGAACTGAAGGTAAGGAAAATTGCTCTGGCAGCAATGTGTATGATGAGAGATAGAGGCAGGGGAACCAATTATGAATCCCAGAAAAGAAAATAAGCAGGGATCTGAAGGCAGAAAGGAAAGGGAATTCCAGGTTTGGAGAAGGGTACAAACAGGCTAGAGCATCCCTCTGGAGGACTGAGCTGAGATGAAGTTGGTAAGCTAGGAACTTGGAGGAGGTAGCTTGGAAGAGGTGGGAAACTGGAGGCTACTGTGGGGTCTGTGGTAGGAAGGATGGAGGTCATGCCATCATGTGCTGAGTCTAGATCCTAAGGAGAATGCTGAGATGTATATAAAGGCCCTCCATATTTTTCATTTTGCTCTCCCATAACTTATCTCATTTGACTCTCACAATGTTCCTAGGAGGTTGGTGACCTAGGATTATTCTTCTGTTTTTCAGATAAAGAAACTGAAGAATTAATTTATTAGCTGACTCGCCCAGGATCATAGAGCTGGTTCTAGAAGCCAGGTTTCCCAAAACCTCATCCCTTGTGCCATTTTGGAGCCTGAGGTAATAATGAGAGGCGATATCCCAGGCAAGTGAGGTAGCTTCAAGATGGCACAGTAATCCCTGAGGATGGAGACCTAAGGTCCATAAATCCAGTCTCACCCTGTTCTTCTGGAGAGATGGAAAATCTCAGAGGACAAAGTTGCCACAGCTAAGAAATTAAGTTGGGAGGGACTTAAAATCCAACCAGTAAGAATGGGGACTCTCTAACTCTGAGCACCAGTCTGAGCTCTCCAAGAAGAATTGGGGAGAAATCTGGGATTATGTCTGAAAGCCAGGGACAGGAGACTTGAGTAATGATCCTTGAGGTTCTTAAGGGAAGAGGGATCTAAGGGTCCTTGGTTCCTGTGAGATGTTCTAAACAGATCACCTCTCTAATTAAAACCTCCAATTAGTCACAGATTGGGTCAGCTTGAGACTAAGATTCCCTACCCAAGATGATTAAAAACAAATGCAAATAGGAAAGATCTGGGACTGGGGGAAGGAAAGACCCATAATGTGGGGAGGGATCTGAGGAAGAGACTTTGTGAGGACCCAACTATCAGAATCCCAGCCCCCAGACACACATGAGCTCACACAGGTGCAAAGATACACACATACACACACACATGCACACACACACATACATACACATACACACAGAATCCCTGTAAAGAAAAAAGACAAACTCGTGTTCCTCTTTACCCCCAATTCCAGTGTGGTCTGCTTTGTGATTCCTTAGAGGAGGTAATTAGGCAAGGATGAGCTCCCCATTTATCATGGAGGCTTGGTTTACCTTCACAGTCCTGACTTAAGAGTTTTACTTTCGGCAATTCCCCTGCATCTGAATTTGGCTCAGCTGTGTCCCACAATGCTCCATCTTCTTCCCCAAGGAGCCAACCCCTTACAGAAATAGGGCCATGGACCATGTCCCTTCTCTAAGACACCTTCCCTCCTTCCTGATCTGCTGTCTGAGACTGGCCAGTCAGAATTCCCTATAAAACCAAACATGGGACAGTTAAGTGGCGAAGGCCATAGAGCACCAGTCCTGGAGTCACAGGACCTGAGTTCAAATCCAGAATCAGACACTTAATTAGTTGTGTGACCCTGGGCAAGTCACTTAATCCCAATTACCTCACCCAAAAAAAAAAATGCCACCTGAGCAATACTTATGAGCCTCAGGTTCACTGGGGTTTCTATAATATTGCAGTCTCTGACACTTATAAAGCATTTTAATTTGTGCAAAGCACTTTATATCTGTTTTCTCATTGGAGCCTTACAAGACCCTCATGTTATTCCCATTTGACAAATGGGAAAAATTAAGTTCACAGAAGTTAAATACCCATAGTTATGGAGTGGATAATATGAGAAGTGAAATTCAAAGGTAGGTCTTCCCTTCTCCAATTCCAGTACACTATCCACTTGATCAGAGTCTTTTTTTTTTTTACTTTGGATAATGTAATGGAAAATGGATATATTCTCCCTCCTACCACCTTCCCCATGAAGAAAAAAAGAAAATGAAACCCTTATAATAAATATACATAAGTCAAACAAAACAAATTCACATATAGGTCTTAATATTATTCTTCTCGGAGTCCATCACCTCTCTGCAAGGAGGTGGATTGCATGCCTCATTTTTGGTTCTCTGGAAAAATTAATCATTGCCTTTATCAGGGTTCTTTTTAAAAATTTTAATAATAGCTTTTTATTTTCAAAATACAAGCAAAGGTAGTTTTCAACATTCATCCTTGCACAACCTTGTGTTCCAAATTTTTCTCCTTCCTTTCCCCCCACTTCCTTCCCCTAGACAGTAAGCAATCCAATATATATTAAACATTTACAATTCTTCTAAACATATTTTCACAATTACCATGTTGCATAAGAAAAATCAGATCAAAAAGGAAAAAATGAGAAAGAAAACAAAAAGCAAGCAAACAACAAAAAGGTGAAAAAACTATACTGTGATCCACATTCTATCCTTATAGTCTTCCTTCTGGATGACTCTCTCCATCATAAGTCTATTGGAATTGGACTGAATCATCTCATTGTGAAAAGAGCCACATCCATCACAGGTTGATTATTATATAATCTTGTTGCCATGTACAATGATCTCCTGGTTCTGCTCATTTCACTTAGCATCAGTTCATAAGTCTCTCCAGGCCTCTCTGAAATTATACTGCTGATCATTTTTTATAGAACAATAATATTCCATAGCATTCATATACCATAACTTATTCAGCCATTCTCCAACTGATGGACATCCACCCAGTTTCCAGTTCCTTGACACTGTGAAAAGGGCCTACTACAAATATTTTTTGCACATACAGGTCCTTTTTCTTTCTCTATAATCCCTTTGGGATACAGACCCAGTAGAGACACTATTGGATCAAAGGGTATATACAGTTTTACAGCCAATTTGCTCTCCAGAATGATTGGATCAGTTCACAATTCCAACAATATATTAATATCCTAGTTTTCCCACATCCCTTCCAACATTATTTATCATTTATTATTATTGATTTATCATTATTTTTCTTGTCATCTTAGCCAGTCTGAAGGGTGTGTAGTGGTACCTCAGAGTTGTCTAAATTTACATTTCTCTAATCAGTAGTGATTTAGAGCATGTTTTTCATATGACTAGAAATGGCTTTAATTTCTTCATCTGAAAATTTTCTGTCCATATCCTTTGACCATTTATCAATTGGAAAATGACTTGTATTCTTATAAATTTGAGTCAATTATCTCTATATTTTAGAAATGAGGCCTTTATCAGAATCCTTGGATGTAAAAAAAATTTTCCCCAGTTTTCTGCTTCCCTTTTAATCTAGGCTGCATTGGTTTTGTTTGTACAAAAACTTTTTAATTTAATATAATCAAAATTGCCCATTCTGCAATTCATGTTTTCTAGTTCTTCTTTGGCCATAAATTCCTTCCTTCTTTCAGATTTATCAGAGTTCTTAAGTCTTTCAAAGTTGTTTGTCTTTACAATAATGTTGTCATATAAATTGTTCTGGTTCTCCTCACGTCACTTTTCATCAATTCATACAAATCTTCCTAAGTTTTTCTGAAACCATTCTCTTCCTCACTTCTTACAGTGTAATAGTATTGCATCACATTCATATATCATACTTTGCTCATCCATCCCCAATTAATGAATATCATCTTAGCTTCCAGTTTTTTGCCAACATAAAAATTGCTGCTATATTTTTGTATATTAAGTCATTTTTCTCTTTCTCTGATCCTTTTTTGGAGTATAGACCAGGATTCACTTTAATCCCTATTCCTCCTATCCTTATATCTTTGTGTCACCATCTTTCATAATACCTGGTTCAAGTTCTCTGCCTGAAATTTTTTTTTGTTTTTTATGACATAGAAATATAATTTTCTAATGAATATATACATACACCAAAACATTTCCTTCTAACAAAGAATACAATTAAACAAAAGAGATGAACATATTGAACTCCTTAGTGGAGTGATATCCATTAAGGTCCCTACTAACCCTAAATTTCTATGATTTTGTGATTATATAATCCATTGAGGCAGCTCTATAGAATTCTAGCAGGACTATGATGGGAAAACTCAATGAACCCAAAGTTAGAAGAGACCTGAGTTCAAATTCTTGAACAATTTTGGTCACTTACTAATACAATCAGCACAACATCATCCATAAAAATGAGCATCTAGATGATGGAACATCCTCCAAAAGAGCAACAAACATATTATGCCCCAGATAATGGCAAGCTGAATCTTTTAATCAAATTATTTCTGCATGGAAATGGAATAGAAAATTATTTCACAGTAAAAAAAAATAGGAGGATCTCATTGGAAAAGTTTTTTAAAGATAAGTTTTTCTCCAAATCAAAAAATTCTATGAACAATTAAAAATAATAAGCAATGCATTTTGCTTTCTTTCTCATTTTTTTTCCTTTTTGATCTGATTTTTCTTATGCAGCATGATATTTGTGGGGAAATGTATAGAAGAATTGCACATGTTTGACATATATTGAATTACTTGTTGTCTAGGGAAGGGGGAAGAGGAAAGGAGGGGAAATTTTAGAATACAAGATTGTGTAAGGATGAATGATGAAAATTATCCACGCATACATTTTGAAAATAAAAAGCTTTAATTAAAATTTTAAAAATAAAATAAAGGAGTTGAACAAAAAATAATAAGCAAATCAAGATTTTAGATTCTTTCTACTTTTTAGCCAATTATAAAATTGGTGAGCTATAGAAACTCATTTGCAAAAACCAACTTTTTTCCCTCCTCATGTTTCATCAAGGATACTCTTAATATATACATAGATCATTCACATAAGTATTTTCAAGATTATTTATTTATTTTTAATAAAGTAGACAGATGAGTCAGTAGTTACTGATGTTTTCTCAGTCACCATTTTAGGATAATAATATTGTGATTTTTCCCCACTTTCTTTTGATATCTTCATACATTTGGCATGCATAATACCCTAACTTTAACACCATGGACAAATCCCCAAACCTCTCAAAAATGCAGTTCCATTATCTATAAAATGGGGGTGATGCTTGTAGTACCTCCCTCACAACATTGTTTTGAGGAAAGAATTTTGTGAACCAAAAGTATTATAGAAATATGAGTTATGTCTTGAGAACTGACCCTGAGAAACTTCAAGACTGTATCATCTCTAGCTCGGATTTTTCCCACATGAAAATGATCAGGTCCAGCTGCTCCTTCATCTCTTTAAAGGTTTTCTATATTTTCTCACTGGCTCCTCCCTCTGCTGGGCTCCAAGAGTCCTGGAGTCAAGCCAAGAGCCTTCTTTCAGAGGAAGCAGCTAAAACATGTCCCAAGGAAAGTTCAGACATGACTTGGGTCTCCTTCCATGTACCAGGGATGGGACAGGATTGAACAAGAGGATCCCAAGCACTGAGCCAGGTTTGGAATATACAAAGAGAGGAAGGAACCAAGTCCTGCCCTAATAGAGTTTATATTTTACAGGAGATAAGGGTAGGATGGGGAACAATATGTTCAAAGATAAATAAGATAAATACAAAGTAATTGGGGGCAGGAGTGGGGGGTATAAAGCACTAATAATGGAAGCTGAGGACATTAAAAAAGACATTTTCTAGGAAGTTGTGTCTAAGCCAAGCCTAGAACAGAGATGGAGATCCCAAGAGGCAGATTTGGGAGGCAAAGTATTCCATGCAGGAAAGACATCCTGCGGGAAAGATTGGACACAAGGACTTCTGGTACATGATGTGACCTACCTGGATATGAACTTCCATACTATGTATGAACTGAGCTAAGTTTCAATCCTCAAAAGATAGTATAATGAGAGTATGTCCCAGAGGTGTTAGAGGGAGATCTTTGTGCTTTTGCGTTTGCTCTATCTGAAGCTCCTTCGTGACCAAGAGTAAACATTGGCTGGCCATTGGCCTCCCAGAGGAAGGTTTGGCTTGTGGTTATGGAATAAAGTGAAAAATTACCTAGAGGGAAATTAATCGATGAAACTTGGATGATGGGATCTAGTTCATGTGCCGATTCCATCAGCAACCTCTGCATCTGAATGAAAGAGGCTGGGGAGCTTCCAGGAGAGTCATGGTGACATGAAAGGGAAATACCTTGAAGAGAATCTAGTATATATTATGTAACTAGTTCTGGAGAATTAACCTCATGTTGAATGGGAAGGTCTTTGATTAGCTTTGGAGCCATTCAAAATTATACATTTGTTCTTAATATGTCTCTGAAGTAAATTTCCTTTGTAAAAGTTAACAGTGTTTAATGACTAAATGGAATCTGGATGCTATATATAGTTACTTTTGTCCCTAATAATAGAGGGAACACAGGTGGTGGAGATGCAAGACTATAAAACCAGAGAAATGAGACACCTCCATTTCTCAGGGTACCTGAAAACTCTGAGGAGGAGAGATAGCAGGTCTGGCTCTAAAAGAGATGGTCAAAGTGACTTTCCTATATTCTAAACAAGCTAATCACACTTTGGTGCACTTGATGTAATTAATTTGTTCCTCAACAAATTGTGCATAAATTGAATTTTTGTAAACCAAATTCTATTTTCTAGCTGACTTACATGGACTTAACTGGAGGTTCATTGAAGATGACTGATGGAGAAAGGACAGCAGGAGGACCTGTAAGTGATGATGGAAAAGGGACAGATAGGGAAGATAGAATCAATCTAGCCTTATCTCTATGTCTTTCTTGACATTTTTTTAAGTAATAGATAATATTTACATAATATTCTAGAGTTTCCAAAGCACTTTACAAACATATTATCTTATTTAATCTTTTACAACATTTCTGAAAGACAGATGTTATTATTTCATAAATGAGGAAACTGAGGCAGCTGGAAGGTAACTGATTTAGCTAAGTTTACTCAGCTAATAAATATCTGGGGCATTTCTTTACTATGCTTCCTGACTCAATGTGCAGTACACTATCCATTATATAATATCACTTTTTCCCATGAGGTCTCTCAAAAGCTACATTAAGGGTAGCCAAGAAAGTCTGTTGCCTTCCACAGAATATCCTGGACATCCATCCTTCCCCTTCACCCACATTTACACCCCCATTCTAGGATGTGTCCACAAACCTAATATTTTCAGCCTGGGTTGGACAGCGCGTGTTAGTCAACCAAATAACCTAAATCCAGTCTTTGGAGTCAGCAAAAGCTTTTCTGTGGCTTTTCTGTATGCCCTGTGGAGGTAGTGCCCAGAAGACTTTCTCAGTGGCTGCCTCTTCCAACTCATTACCGTCAGCCTTTTTTCATAGAAACATTCAACCATTGCTCCTGTCCCCAACTTTTCTCTGTAGAATTTTGACAACTTCACCTAACCTCCCCCAAATCTTGAAAGGCTTCCCTTCTATTCTTATTTGTAATTTAGACACATAATCTAAATGTCTATTTTTAAAAATTAAGCCAGCCTTCCTTTCCTTTATCACCAATCCATCCAAGTTGGTTTAATTGCAACCCTGCCAAAAACTGGGGATTGGGAAGAGCACACACACACAAACACATACACACACACAAACACAAACATATACACCTCCATCATCCCTACTAGTTAGTGGAAGCAGGCTTTGTTCTACTAACCACACACACACACACACACACACACACACTAATTCTTTCCCAGAAGGATCAAACTTGCCACTTAGCACAATTCACAACACATAGTAGATCCTTAATAAATGCCTTTTCACTCAACTTATTCACTTAACCATGATGATCTCACTGTAGATTCTCTGTTTACCTCCTCCAAAGTCTTGGCCTTTCTAGGAGTGGGAAAGATAAGGACTGTGTGACAAAAAGGGTAATTCCTGTGAAAGATTACTTACTTCTTATTCAAAGGAAAATCATCTCCACCAGTCCAATGCTTCCCATAAACCACAAAGCACTCGTGATGTGAGGGCTTGCTAAACCCTTTAAGGACTACTCATCTACCTGTAGGATCCACCTGCCCCCAACTCTCATCCCATGGCTCCAAGAAGCTACATCATGTACAGCAGCTATATCTCAGTAAAAGGTAGACAGGTTAACCTAGGTTGAGAGTTACTAACAGAGCTCAAACCCATTGGTGTGGTAGGGGGGTGTCTACCCCAAGCATGTAAATATTTCCCCCCAATGGAATGGGAAGACGAGCACAATTTGTTCCAATGGCCATGAAGGTGGCTAAAGCAGGCGCTGTGAAGTGCTTAGAACTTGGTCAAACTTGAAACATACCAAAGTCATCACCATATTCCCAGTCATCTTGACTTTTGACCCGCCACTGGACTTTGAATACTCTGGAAGAGAGAAGACTGACAACTTTGTGCAATTCTGTCTCACTTAAATCCAATTCACTCATAAGTCAAGAAATCATCTATGATGTTATTGGCTCTCTTCAAAAATGAAGGATGAACAAAAATAAGTTCCTCCCCCAAGCTGGTGGCCTTCCTGAGGTCATTTCATTCAGTCTTCCTCTTCTCTCCCAGAAAAATAGTGGAGAAGAAGGGAAGAGTCCAACAGGGGAAGAGAAAAAAAAATAAAAAAACCTGAGCAAGAGTTACCCTCCTGTGGTAAAGACAATGTCTCCCAGAGTTCCGGGCAGATGTGCTGAAACTAGTTTTATTTTGGTTTTCCAAGGTTTCCCCCACAAATAGTAAAGAAGCTGTTACCAGTTTGACTGATCACAAGCTAAGGTTTTAGTTCTTGATGTGGAAGTTCCTGGGAGCCTATGGGCATAGAAGTGGCCAGCCCCTCAGGGATCTGGGCCTTCCAGCACATCCTACCCTGCTGACCAGAAATACAATCATTATTGAAGATATGGGGTCCTATACCCTTGTTAAGTAAACTTCCTTTTGTTAACTGTTAAATGAGCATCACTTCATTCCAGTTTTGAACCTCAACTACCAAACCAGCCCACCTCCAACTCTTTTCCCCTTTCCTCAATCATGACATACTCCTGACTGATGCTCAAATCTTTCTTGCTGCCATCCACCCACATCAGCCCCTCACAGGCCTCCGTGTGCCAAAATGATACCCCTCAAACACTTCCATCAAATCCCCTTTTATTCAAACATACAGCTCAACTCTGAATCCAATGCATTGTCCATTTTCAGTGACTGTCCTTGACATACAAATACATAATATACTGCAAGACAAACTCTGCAAGACATCCATTCAATTAGGTCCACATAACAGGTATTCTTCATCAACTTTGCTCATAGTTAGACCTACTTCTTGAAAGTTATGGCTGTTATTTAGAAGCTCTGCACAATGTTCTGAGATTTGCAGAAATTTACAATGTCATCTGCCGATCTCTTTAGGATCTCATCTTCTTCACCTTGAACTCTAAGCTAGATCTCTGCCATGACAGTGAAAAAGATCTTTGGCAAATAGGCATCTCCCGGTTTTGTTCCATATTTGATATTAATGATCAGAGGGTCATTGAAAAAAGTTGTATATTTCAAAGAATTTTGTCAACAGGCAACTCAATGGCACTCTCTGGGTCTGGTGTCAAGAAGAACTGAGTTCAAATCTTGCCTCCCACACTAACTGGCTGGGTGACCTCTTTTTACCTCAGTTTCTTCCTAGGGGATATATTCAGGGGTATTGTGAAAATCAAATAAGATAAAATATTTGCAAAATACTTAGCACAGTATCTGATGCATGGTAAGCTCTACATAAATGTTAGCTATTATTATTGCATAATTTTTCCTTATTCACCAGAGATATCATATTTGTGAAGAATCAGTCAAAGAATGTTTGCCCTTTCTTTTTTAATCAACCAAAAAATAAGCATAATGAGATCTGCTATTTTCTATAACTTTTAGTCAACTGTGGAATTGTAAATATGCAGAATATAACTTTTGGAAGTCCCTATTAGAAGTTCTCTTCTAATATCCTCATAAGGAATATCCTAAATGTGAATTCTTTTCATAAAATTTTACACAGATGGAAAAGCGGCATGTGGACCAAACATCTCCAAAGCCATTGTTTTGTAATAAGGTCCATATTTTTGATAATTTTATCTAATATTCGCCAGGTCCAGTGTTTTCTCAGAGAAAGTATTCATGATGTATAGGGGAGAGTATGTTATAGTATAGTATAAATTACAGTTTTAAGTACTTGCTCATTTGAACCATGTTTTTCACCATCTTTGCCTCCTACTGACTTTGCACTGAAGTCACTGATATGTTGCTTTAATTTGGAGGAAAGAATGGTCAAGTTTTTCATATAATTCCTTTATATTCTCTACCACAGACGTTGGCATTGGTGCTACATTTCCTTTTCTAAGTACTTATCACAAACAGTATAAAATAAGATGATCAAAATCCAGGAAATAATGCTTCTTTTTCCTTTGAATACATGAAGTAACCAGATCTTTTATTTGCCTCTCCAAGGGATAACATGTTAGGCAACATCTCACTTAACTTTAGCTTCCTTCTATTTTTTTTTTTGTTTTTGTTTTTTTGTTGTTGTTTTTTTATATATATATTTTATAATATTATCCCTTGTATTCATTTTTCCAAATTATCCCCCCCTCCCTCCATTCCCTCCCCCCGATGACAGGCAATCCCATACATTTTACATGTGTTACAATATAGTCTAGGTACAATACATGTGTGTGAATATCATTTTCTTGTTGCACAATAAACATTAGAATCCGAAGGTACATGCAACCTGGGCAGACAGATATTAGTGCTAACAATTTACATTCACTTCCCAGTGTTACTTCTCTGGGTGTAATTATTTCTGTCCATCATTGATCAACTGGAAGTGAGTTGGCTCTTCTTTATGTTGAAGATTTCCACTTCCATCAGAATACCTCTTCATACAGCATTGAAGTGTACAGAGATCTTCTGGTTCTGTTCATTTCACTCAGCATCAGTTAGTTGATTTAAGTCTCTCCAGGCCTCTCTGTATTCCTCCTGCTGGTCATTTCTTACAGAGCAATAATATTCCATAACCTTCATATACCACAATTTACCCAACCATTCTCCAATTGATGGACATCCATTCAACTTCCAGTTTCTAGCTACAACAAAAAGAGCTGCCACAAACATTTTGGCACATATATGTCTCTTTCCGCTCTTTAGTATTTCTTTGGGATATAATCCCAGTAGTAGCGCTGCTGGGTCAAAGGGTATGCACAGTTTGATAACTTTTTGGGCATAATTCCAGATTGCTCTCCAGAATGGCTGGATTCTTTCGCAACTCCACCAGCAATGTATCAGTGTCCCAGTTTTCCCACAGCCCCTCCAACATTCATCATTATTTGTTCCTGTCATCTTTGTTTTTTGTTTTTTTCAAGAGTATTAAGGATGACTTAATTTCCCCAGTGGTATGTCCACTCATTGATGGCCAGTCAAAGATCTCATTTTAAGTATTAACAGCTAATTTAATGTTCATAGATGGTCTAGAAATTATCCCGTTACTGCCATTCTATCACCATGACTGCAGATATGCATTTGGACTTATTTTGCATTTGTCTCTGTTTCATTGGTTGCAATAGCCAAAGAATTTCTCACTTAGTGGGCAGTATATCTCTTTATACTCAGGTAGGATGCTCTTCCCAAAGCAGACAAATGCTATTGATGGAGCCATCATCCCCAGAGCTGCCAAAATAAGCTTCCTGTGATGCAAATTTGACCATTCTACTCTCTCACCCAAAAACTTTCAGTGGTTCCTCATTATCTAGAGAATAAAATACAAATTTCTTAGCATAGCACCTAATCTGACTCTCCCTTCCCTAACCGCCTCATTTTCATATTGACCACCTTCATTGACTGGAGCCTAACTGGACTCCGAAAAATTTCCTGAGATTGAATCTCCATCTTCTGCCATGCAGTCACAGACCCTTTTTGCATATAGCCATTAATCTAGCTTTACCTTCCTAGAGCCAGGATGGCAGCATCAACCCCTTCAGATTTCTTGGGGTACTCCTGAAGATTTAGAATGTCTTTCTCTTCAGCTAGCTGCTTGAGCGCCTATTCTACTGTGTTCCCTTCACTGTTAACTGCCCATATTTAATTTAATAATAAATAATTTAACCAATTAACATTGATTCTTCTTTACAAAGAGATGTTTATTTCGAAGATAGAACAAAAAGAGATACACAAACATTTCTTTAAGCCCTCTGGTGAATACTTTTCCCTCCACTACCTTGATCTCTGGGTAGATTAGGCTCAGATTTAACACCGTTTCTATATAGTACTGGTCCCACAAAGTTCAGGTCCAAATGGGATTCTGCAGCCAGATGAGTATTTTTCTCAACTGTGGAAGGGGCTGAAGGCCATTCCTCACTCCTCAGAACACTTGTAGGCTGCAGAACCCTATCGGACCTGCAGCTCCAGTTTCCTCCTTTGCCTAAAATGAAAGAATAAGACAAAGAATCCAGGCCTTGAAAGGGAAGCATCCAAAGCCTTTCCCCTTCCAGCATCATCTCTCTTTTCTCACCAGAACACACAAGACAGGAAGAAGCTGGGCCAAGAGAAAGAACGAATCCTGGGGAATAAGAGCTCTTCCAAGTCCCTCCCAGATCCAGCTGCACATGGTCAATCAGAGACTTATTTAACATCCCCTATGTTATTAGCAGCTTAGAACCATTGACAGAATAGCTTTTCTTCAAACTTCAGAGTCCATGGGGAAACTAGATCCCCTCAGCCTTCTGTGCATGTCAGTCTCCTATTACAGATATAGATATATGAATATAAATATATTGATGAATATGGCTATAAATGTATAGATAAATATAGATAGAGATATGGATCTAAATATACATGGCTATAAATATGGCTATGGATATGATTATAGATATAGATATGAATACAGATACAGATGATGATACAGATAGAGAGATGAATATATATATTTATAAATAATAGATATTGCTATATATATGCCTTGTATAAATGCACATTCACAAATTCTGGCATGTGTACATGTATGCATGTGCCCATTTATATTGTGACACATAATATGCATTTGTATTTATAATAATATATTATATTATACAATTAAGAAGTAATGCAGAGAAGAATGAAAATACCATGAACAGTTAGGTGATGCAAATATATAGAGCATCAGACCCAAAGTCAGAAAGCTGTGTGACTGTGGTTAAGTCACTTAACCTCTGTGTTTCTCAGTTATCAAATAAGCAGAAGAAGGATGTGGCAAGCTACTCCAGTAACTTTGCTAAGAAAAGCCCTAATGAGGTCATGGAGAGTTTGACAACAAAGTTATATAATTATATATAATACATGATATAATATTGTATAGTATGGTATTTGTTATATAGTATATTCTTGTGCGTATATATATGGATATAGAAATGGATATGACTAT
This sequence comes from Sminthopsis crassicaudata, assembly GCF_048593235.1. Lineage (NCBI taxonomy): Eukaryota > Metazoa > Chordata > Mammalia > Dasyuromorphia > Dasyuridae > Sminthopsis > Sminthopsis crassicaudata. The sequence goes on from NC_133618.1 coordinate 654,743,501, forward strand.
AAATATGGATATAAACATATACAGATATAGTAAAATAAAGATATGGAGGGACATGTACATATAAAACATGATCTCTTTGAGGGAGGTAGATGGCACCATGAATAGATTACTCTACTTCCCAGGGTTTTTGTGAGGGTCAAATGAATCATATATAAAGCATTTTGCAAATCTTAACAAATTATAAAGCTAGCTGGCATCATTAATTGGGGAAATAACATGTGTGTATACAAGTATATATATATATATATATATATATATATATATATATATATATATATATATATATATATATATATATATATATATATATATATATATATAATACATATATACATACATCCACATACATAAAAATTTAAAGTATTATAGATATATAGATATATATAAACATATGCTTTTTCAAAAACAAACTGTGTACATGGTAAAGATTTACAATTTCGTATGTTTTCTTTATTCTCCATTATATTTGGAAATGTTCTCTTTTTTTGGTATTCATGAAATTCAAAATTATTTTATTTTTAAAAGATATATAAAAATGAGCAAAAAACAAGGCACATTGTAGTGGCCAGAAACTGGAAACTGAGTGGATGCCCATCAATTGGAGAATGGCTGAATAAATTGTGGTATATGAATATTATGGAATATTATTGCTCTGTAAGAAATGACCAACAGGATGATTTCAGAAAGGCCTGGAGAGACTTACATGAACTGATGCTGAGTGAAAAGAGAAGAACCAGAAGATCATTTTATACTTCAACAACGATACTATATGATGATCAATTCTGATGGACGTAGTCCTCTCCAACAATGAGAGGAACCAAGTCAGTTCCAATAGAGCAGTAATGAACTGAAGCAGCTACACCCAGAGAAAGAACTCTGAGAGTTGACTATGAACCACTACATAGAATTCCCAGTCCCTCTATTTTTTTCACCTGCATTTTTTATTTCCTTCACAGGCTAATTGTAAGTTTCAAAGGCCGATTCTTTTTGTACAGCAAAATAACTGTTTGAACATGTATACATATATTGTATTTAACTTATACTTTACTATATTTAACATGTATTGGTCAACCTGCCATCTGGGAGAGGGGGTAGGAGGAAGGAGGGGAAAATTTGGGACAATTTTGCAATTGTCTAAAAAAATTAATTAATTAATTAATTTTTTTAAATTTAAAAAAAAAACAAGGCACAGTTGTCCTAATGCCTCTTGGCAGAGTGGGGTGGACTGTAAGTGTAGAACAAGGCAGACATTTTCAGCTGTGGCCAAGGTGTTACTGTGTCCTGCCCAACTATAGCTGTTTATTACAAGGAAAGAATAGGGTGGTGAGGGAAGGTGTACCACTTCGGAGCCGGCCACTGACACTGAGAAAAGAAAATTACATCAATAAAATCTTTAAAAAAGCAAAGGGTCAAGAGTACTTGAATGGGATGAAGCTAATGAGAACAGCTAAGGACAACACATAAAAGACCTTTTTGAAGCTATATTGGGGAAAAGAAGAGTCAAAGATAGACTAGAACTATTCTCCTGGGTAGATGGGACAATGACAAGAGAAGGCAAAAAAGTTGGAGCTATTCAATTTCTATTTTGTTTGGAATTTTTTCTATGAAGGTTGAGCTTTGGATTGGAAAGGACAATCAGCCATTCAATTAACAAATACTCATTAAGGTAGATATAACATAACATTCTCTCTTTTTTGTTGTTTGTTGGCATTTTGTTTTTTATTCATTTTCTTTCCTTTTTGATTTGATCTTTCTTGTGCAACAAGATAATTATACAAATATATTTACATATATTGGATTTAACATATATTTTAACACATATAAAAAATACTCATTAAGCACCATAGTAGGCACCAGGGATATATAGACACAAAAATGAAATAAATAGTTCTTGATATCCAGGAGCTTACAATCTATTGGGGGAGAAGACAAAATATACTTATGGGGGGAATCACATAAGTATGTAACAACATGAATAAAAAACACCAACCAAGAGGCCAGGAGGAGTTGAGGGGTGCTACTGTTCCCTGAGGGGCTCAAGAAAGCTTTGTGTGCTTGAGCTGAGTCTTGAAAGAAGTGAGAGATGCTATAAGACAGGAGTGAAGGTGGAGTCTATTACATTACATAGGGGTCAACATGAAGCCATAGTCTGGCTCTTGGTCCAGAACATATTAAAATGCAATTGAGAAATATTTAACAAAATAAATAAAAATTAGAACAAAGCATAGATAATTATGGATAGACAGCAGGGATCCTTATACCCGGATTAGTAGCCCCTATTTCCATTTGAGCTTGACATCCCTGCATCAAAAGCACAAGGATGGGAAATAGAACCTATGTTTTAGGGACAGAGAAAAGATCAGTTTGATTACAACATAAGGTGTGGGATGAGAGAGAATATAAACTAAGACTTCTTAAACTTTTTCCATTCGTCACTCCTTTTCACCTGAGAACTTTTTACGTGACCCAGGGTATATAGATATAAAAAGTAGGCGTACAAAGCAAACATTTACTGATAATAAATCATAATTTCATAACACCACAGTTACTAGATCCCATATGTGGTTGTCACCTACAGTCTAAGAAGCTGGGATATAGATTGAGGCTAAAAAGGTGGGTTAAGGTTAGGTTGTGACAGGTTTTAAAAGCCAAACAGAAGAGGTTATATTCAACCAAAATGTACAAGAACCACTGAAGGATTTTTATTTTTAAAATAGGGGAGTGACATAGTTAGTCCTATACTGCAGGACAAGTCATTTGATAGATGTGTACAGGTTAGATTGAAGTGGGAAGAACATTAAGATGAGAACAATTAAGAAGCAATGCAGAGAAGAATGAAAATATCTACTAGGGAATTGACATCCAAGATAAATAGGGAAACAAGAGAATATCCAGCTATCCTTGCTGAGCTTCCAGGTTCAGATACCGAAAGAATTGGTGGATGGAATGGCTAGTCACTTTACTGTTATTGTTCCATTGATTCCATTGTGTCCAACTCTTTGTGATTCCATTTGAGGTTTTGTTGGCAGAGAGAATAGTTTGCCATTTCCTTCTCCAGTTCATTTTAAAGATGAGGAAACTGAGGCAAACAGGATTAAGTGACTTGTCCAGGGTCACATAATTAGTCAATGTTTGAGACCAGATTTTTAACTTAGACTTCCAAATTTGAACTCAGGATTCAAGGCCGAGGGTTGTGGAGTGCTTAACTAATAAAGGAGTTCTTAATCTAGGATCGGAGAGTTGGTAGGTTTTTGTTGGGTTTTTTTTTAATTTTGATAAATGTATTTCAATATAATTTCTTTTGTAAACCTACATACTTAAGCATTTAAAAACATTATTCAGAAAAGGTTCCCTAGGCTTCACCAGAGACAAAGGGATCCATAACACACACATACACACACACAGAATCAAGAACTATAACTCAGGAGACCACAGAGCTGAGCTTTCTTACATTGGGTATCAGTGGTATCTCTTAGTTGGTCAGACTTAATTAGCTTTTAGAAAGGAGTATTTACTAAGGTGATATAGTAAGAGTTGGTAGAAAGCATTTCCCTAAAAGACTCTGACGCGTTCTCCTGCTAGGATAGTCAGAGGTAGATAAAGTGAGGTTTAAATACGGGAACACACATGGCAAAAGGGCATTACACTGCTCCTGAAAGGACTTCTCTTCCCTCTGTGGAAAACCCATGTTAGTATGCCCACTACTTCATTTCCCATCAGCTGCTATGTGGTTCCAACTTTACCAACATCATGCCTCCCCAAGGACTAGTTCATCACCTGAAATCTTATCATTGTGGAGATCATCTAGCTTTAACACTCAACACCTTTTCAGTGCCTTTAGGTGCCTCTCTGCTCTGACTGGAAAGCTGTAGGGTGGAAAAATAAATCTTCCCAAAGTGCTTTAGAGAATACTTTCTAATTAAACTTCATTTTTTTCATCATTGATCTCCTTGGTTTTAATCCTTCCTTGAATATCCTTGAATATTCCTACCTCCATTTTCAGTTTTCTTCCTGGGTATGCTTTTTGAGGGCAGGGATTGTCTATTTTTTATTTGTATCCCCCATGTAGTACAGTGTCTGGCACATAGACTATGATCCCTGGGCATGTTGTAAGCTTCTGCCAGATTTCTCATAGAATCCTGAAGCTATCTTTCCTAATTTGTCCTCAGTTCCCAATTCATCATGGCCATCAATCCTTGCTGATCCCAGGATAGGGCCAGCAAACCGTTTTTAAAACTCCAAAGCCTCCAGCCCTCCAAAGTTTGCAAGGTCTTCCTCTGGCCAAAACAAAGGGGAAAACACTTGGAGGTTGGAGGCAAAGCTAGGGCTCATCCCCCTTCTTCCTCAAGCAATTCTGTCTCAAATGCTTGACTAAACTGCTTCTATTTCTCTCCCCTCAAATACCGATTTACCATTTTATAGATGATCCACAGAACATGACCAAATTTCCTCAGCCAACACTAATGCACTTCTGTGCAGCATCATTCCAATTATCCAATTGCTTTCAAAGACTTCAAAATTGATCAGAGACTTTTAAGCTTAGTCTAAAACCCAGGATTGATTGAATCAATAAAAATTTTTAGTGTTTGTTCACACTTCTGATTGATTGTTTAATTGACTCTTTTTACCTGACCAAGTTATCTGGGTTTAGCATATTGTCATTGATTGACTCAAGAGACCACCCCCTTTACACAAAAAAAGGAAGATTCTGGGTGTCTGTAAATCATCGGCCAATGAACTTGACCCCAGTTCATCTCCTATGACTCAGATATTTTCTGCCACCATGTACTGGTTCACCCCTGTCTCAAGAAAGAAGTGGTCCTATTCCTTGTCAAAGCAAACTCCTTTACAAGCACACAAGTCTCCTTCAGAAGATTCCCCTCTATGTCAATCCACTCATTTATCTTCAATCTCTCTTTGTCTACTGAATCCTTCTCTACTGCCTATAAACATTCCCATGTCCTCAAATAAAAACCCTCATTTGATCTTTGAATCTCTGCCTCCACTTTCTCTCTTCTTAACTCCTTACAATCTGCCTTCTGACCCCATCATTTCATTGAAGTTACTCTCCTCAAAAGTGCAAATGATTTCCTAACTATCAAATCCAGTGGCCCTTTCTCAATCTTCATTCTTAACTTTTCTTTAGCCTTTGATGCTACCAATCACCATCTTCGCTTTGATATTTTCTTCTCTCTAGGTTTTTAGGACACCGTTTTTTCCTGGTTTTCCTCCTACAGCCTTTCTGCACATTCCTTCTCAATTTCTTTTGCTGGATTTTAATTGAGGTCATGTCTACTAACAGTGAGGATCTTACAGGGGTCCTGGCCCTCTGATTTCCTCCCTTTGTATTACTTCACTCACTAATCTCATCTGCTCTCCTGGATTTAAGTAGCATCTCTACAAGGATGATTCTCAAATCTACTTATCCAGCCCTAACCTCTCTGCTGACCTTCTGTCTTGAATCTCTAACTACCTTTCAGATATCTCAAACTGGATAGCCAGTAGACATTTTAAACTCAACATATCTAAAACTGAATTCATATTTTTGATAATAGCTTTTTTCCCAAAATACATGCAGATAGTTTTCAACATTCACCCTTGCAAAACCTTGTGTTCCAAATTTTTCTCCCTTTTCCTCATTCTCTCCCGTACATAGCAAGAAATCTAAATATAGGTTAAACATGTGCAATTCTTCTATACATGTTTCCATGTTTATCACGCTGCACAAAAAAAATTAGATCAAAAAGGAAAAAATGAGAAAAAAAACAAGCCAAACAACAAAAAAGTTGAAAATATTATGTTGTGATCCACATTCAGTCCCCATAGATCTCTCTCTGGATGCAGATGACTCTCTCCAACATAAATCTATTGGAATTGGCCTGAATCACCTCATTGTTGAAAAGAGCCAAGTCCATCACAGTTGATCATCATAAAATCTTGTTGCTGTGTACAATGGTCTCCTGATTCTGCTCATTTCACTTAGCATCAGTTCATGTAAGTCTCTCCAGGCCTCTCGGAAGTCATCCTGCTGATTGTTTTTATACAACAATAATATTCCATAACACTCATACATCATAACTTATTCAGCCATTCTCTAACTGATGGGCATCCACTCAGTTTCCAGTTTCTTGCCACTACAAAAAAGAGTTGCCAGAAACATTTTTGCACATGTGGGTCCTTTCTCCTTTTTATGATTTCTTTAGGATACAGATCCAGTAGACACACTTCTGGATCAAAGGGTATGTACAACTTAATAGTCCTTTGGGTATATGAACTCATATTTTTAAAATAATGGATGGTTGATGAAAATCCAGAAAATCACAAACAGCTAAATGGCTTTCCCATAAAACAAGACAAAATTAAGGGTGTTTAGTCTAGAAAAGAGAAAACTTTGTTAGGAAGAAAGAGGAGGAGAAAAGGGGAAAAGTGAAGCATCAATAATCTTCTAGTATTTAAAAGATTGTCACATGGAAGAGAGATTAGCCTTGTCCTGCCTGGGGATATGGGGTAGAAAAAAGTAAGAACATTTCTGAGCCAGTGGAAGCCAAGAAAGAGTTTTTGAAAGTCTGGGAAGTCACCAAAATGCCGTTTCCTCTCTGATATTGACACCCTCCAAAACAGATCTCCAGAAACCATGCTCTGGGAAATAATACTCAGCTCTGAACTTACCAGGAGCAGCCATCATCATGTTCTTCTTGGTTATTTTCCATCTTGCCACAGATGCTCACATAAACTCTAGCCTGCCTTTTATCTCTCCTTCTGGGTCGAGAAGCCAAATAAACACTATCATTGTTTCATAAAAGGCTATGTTAGTGGACTTCCTTAAGGATTCTATCTTTTAATTCTTTCCTAGACATCATTCCTCCACATGTGTTATCAGATATTGTGTGAACATAAGCTCCCTGAGCAAGAGACTTCCTTGCTTTTATATTTGTAGCCCAGTCCTTGCTACATAGTAAGTACTTAAATTCTTTTTAAATTTATTTGATCTATGAGTGAAAGTTGCAAAAAGCTAAATTTAAACTTGATGGTTAAAAAAAATGAACAGTGTGGTTCAAAAGTGAAATAGGTTAACATGGAAGTTCAAGCTAAGGTTGGGATAATTGTTGGCTATATTGTAGAGGATTATATCAGAAAGCCTCTGAGGACCCTTACAATTTCAAGGTTCTATGTTAGATGAAGCCTCTGCTGCTTCTTCTCCAGCTCCCCTGCCCCCTAAAATACAAATGGGGCAGGTTCTATGCCCCATTCCCTAACATACAGGTTCCCATTGCCTCCTGGAGGAGGAGAAACAGCAGACAGGAGCAGGTTACCCTCTGTTTCAATTTGTATTTTCTAGGCAGAATTGAATTCACCCCCCCAACAATCCCCTGAGTTATAACTTTCCTGCCTGCAAAGCTGATCTGAGGAGTCAGTATTTCTTGAAGTGTAAGTACTGAAACCGCACTCTAGTTGTCAGTAAATTCATTATCCCATTAACTAGGTCTAAATTATTAAACGTTAATGATGTTGGCTCCCCAAATGTGCCTGGGCTTTTTTCCCCCCACACTGAATCAATGGTGGGCATTAGCGGGATAAATGAAGTCATAAGTTGGGGGGGAAGGGAGGGGAGCAATGCTGTGGCTCATGACCAGCTCCCAGAGAAGATGAATATTCCCAGCCCTCAGCTTCTCTGGCCTCCTCAGGAGGCTGGGAAATACCAAGGGCTGCTCAGCCTGGCATACCACTGGCAGTGCTCCCGAGTATAAGCAGGCAAAGACCCTGAAGGGAGGAAGGGAAGGAGGATCCAAAAAGAACTTGGTGTGGTAACAAGATCACTAGTTTTGGAGTTAGTGAACCTGAGATCAAATTTCAGTGTTAATACTTCCTTCCTACCTTTCTTTGTGATCTTGGACACTCTTCTCTTCTGTTGTCTCATCATTAAAATGAGGGTCTGGACAACATAATATCTAAAATTCCTTCCAGCACTCAATCCTCTGATCCCTATAATTAAACTAAAAAATGGCAGGCAATAAAATTGCCATTGAAAACCCAATTCACAATCCAAATCAAGACATTATCCCATGATATCATTGGTCCTCTTCAAGAAAACCAACAACAGACACAACAAAAATATACAATTGGCAATTTTTCCCCTCTGTGACTCTGCTCTCTGCCTCCTCAGATTTATAAAGCCCCTTTTCTGCCTCCCCTCTCCCTGCCCAATCAATTCCATAGTAGACTTCCATCTCCTTCATTGGTCCAGAGCCTGTGCTTGCTTTCCTAGGAAAGAGCTTCCTATCAACCATACCAAAAGAATGTGTTGTTGAAACTTAAAGATAAAGTGTAGTTCAGAGGTGTCAAATATCAACCAGAAATACTTCAAAGAAATAAATCAGATTAAAATATAATTGGGAAATATTTAACAAAATAAATAAAAATTCAATAGAACATAGATAATGTTGATACATGGTTTTCTAAGTCAATAATCAAGCTAAAGGGGTGAAGTACTTTATTCACAGGATGAATGAGTGAGGTCTCCTGACTTCCAAATTCAGATTTCTTCCATTTCACCATGCTACCTACCTTCTATGCCATTTATATATGATCATGTTATTTATTCCCTCTCCCAAAGATTCCCACTTTGGTCCCTTGTTATAGAATTAAGAAGATTCTGGCTCCTGTTCAAGGAATTTTTGTCCTAAAAACAAGTTTATGCTAATAAGTAAAGACATTGCAACTGTAAGGTTCTCCCTCATTCCTATTAAATTATCAAAGATAACAAAATAAGAAAATGAAAAATGCTGGAGGGGTTGAGGGAATCTTGAGTTTATGCACTGTTGGTGGATATTGAATTGGTTAATTATTCTGGGAAGTAATTTGGAACTATGGACAAAAAGTTACTCTACTGTGCATCCCCCTTTGACCCAGCAATAACTCTACCAGACCCATGCCTTAAAAGGATAAAAAAAAAAAAAAGAGATAAGGACCAATATGGACAAAAATATTCATAGCAGCCCTTTTTATGGTGACAAAGAATTAGGAATTGAAGTAGTGCCCTTCACTTAGAGAATGGCTATACAAATTGTGGCATATAAATGCAATGGAATACAATTATATTGTTAGAAATGAAAAAGGAGATGGTTTCAGAGAAATCTGGGAAAACATGCATAAACTAATGCAGTGTAAAATAATCAAGAGAGAAATGTATATAATAACAAGAAGGAAAAACAACTTCAGAAAAACTGAAGACTTCTGGTTAATACAATGATTAACTGTGTTTTCAGTGGATTCATGATGCTATGCTACCCACCTCTTGACAGAGAGATGATGGATTCAACAAACAGAATGAAACAGATTTTGGGGAGCACAGAGAATGAGGAAATTTGCTTTGTTTTACTGTGCTGTTTTTTAAAGTGGGGGTGTTTTTTCTTTAAATGAAGAAATAGTAAGGAAAGAAAATAAATGCCTGTTAATTGAAAAAAATTAAAACAAATGCAGATCAGAATGTAGAGGTATCACAGACTGCATGCTTGTAGTTCCTTCCAAACACAGGAGCTTGAAATCAATCAGACTATAGTACAATCCAATCAAAAGTCCCAGGACACAGTTCAGGTGTTTAGACTCAGAACCCCAACCCCCAACATCTAGGGGAAAATTTATCAACCAGGGCCTATTCCAGTGCCCACTACTTTCACTGGCAGGAATCCCCCATTCTGCCTTGAGCCTACCTTCATCTCTGACTGTTTCCTGGGGTGGTTGTTCATTCCCTGAGTTGAATAGGAGTCTGACCACTTTCACTGCTTACTATTCCTTACCAGTGAAGTAGTGAAAAGAACTCTTTTGGGTTATTTTGGGTATAGTGAGAAGCTTCTTCATCTGTAAAGTAGAAATCATAATAGCACCTGCATCCTAGAGGTATTTTAAGGATCCAAGGATAATATTGATAAAATGCTTAGAATAATTCTTGATACAGAGCAATTATTTAATTAAAGCTTGTGTCCTTCCTACCTTTCTTCCTTCCTATTTCCTTCAGTGAATCTTCAACTGGTATAATAAAGTGAGACTGATGACTTTATACAGCCCTCCCTCACTTAAATCCAATTTATTTGCATGTTATAGCATCACCTCCCTAATGTCAGAGCCCTCTTTGAGAACAAAGGACAAATAACAACTGGCATAATATTTTCATATTATCTCATCCTAAAAGATATACTAGATGAATGAATTAAAGAATGAACTAGTGAATGAATGAAAAGCATTTATTAAACACCTCTTATATTGCAAGCATGATGCTTAGATAATCTCTAAGGTCTTTTCTAGCTCTATGATTTTAACTCCCATTTCAATCAAGTTATTCCCCCAGCCTGATCCATAAATATTTTTGCCTCATTGTCTTTACCCCTGTTGTTCCCTGAATTTGAAATATTCTGATGTCCTCCATCTGTCCAGATCTTGCCCATTCTTTGAAGTCCACCTCAAGTCCTTCCTCCTCCAGGAAATTTTCTCTATCCAAACTTCCTTCCACTTCCATTATAAAAAGAAGATTCAGATATAGGAAATAACTAAGAACAACATAAGATGATATCTAATTTAGTGCTTGATTGTTGGGTGCAGACAATAATTTGTAAAGTGAACATCTGGCTAAAAAATTTGTCATAGAATAGAATTTAGGTTTCTGTATCAGAGTTTATTAACACAGAGTTGGCAGTTCCTGGTCAAAGACAGAGTATACTTTGTAGAGGGTCACAGTCAGTGGGGAAACTCTGGTGAGGTATAAGACCCTTCAGCATAGAGGGAACCTGCTAATAATGTTTGATTAGGCTCCCCATCTCCCCTAAGGGCTCTAGGTCTTCCTGAGAAGTCAAGGGATGGTGACAATCTGTGTTGAGTTTGAAGCACAGTGATACCAGGTGGCAAACTACACACAATAGCAAGTTGTTTATGTGGTCCTTTGTGCTCAGAGTTGTTTTTGTCACATTATAAAAAGGGGAAAGCCCTTGAAATAAATGGACTCCATTTTCCCACCATCCTCAGGAGTCCTGTCTCATCACTTCTTCACTAGAAAGGTATATTTTAGCCACCGGTGTGGGGTCTCTAGAATGCAATGGTACATTTTGTCACCCCAGCTTGGGGCTCTAGAAAGCAGGATACAACAATACTTAAACAACCAAGCAGGTAAGAATCTTGTCTGGTATTTTACAAATCTAATCAAAGGAACCTATTTGTCTGGTGTCTTACAAATTTAATTAAAACTAAATTAAACTAATTAAAACTAAAGATAGGAATGCAAATTCCCTAAGTAAGGTACTAAGAGAGAATAGCCATAAATCAGAAAACATAGCCGCTGAAACCCCTCGAAATTCACAGAAGAAAAAAAAAGTGCTTGTCAGTAGTAAAATCCATACCTTAAATGTCTATCTATGAAAGCTCAGAGTTACCTTCCTCATCTTCCAAAAAGGCACTAGAGGTCTTAAGCAAGGAGGCAAATATGATCCAGTACCTATGCATGGGACTTAGTAGGAGTGAAATCTATGATAAGATTATGGTTCTCGATGGGTATAACTTGTTTTAAAGAAATAAGATAAGGAAAAAGGAATAAGGAGTAGGGTAGTTTTATACATTAAGAAGGTATAGTTATGTGAAGAAAGGCAGGAATCAGAGAAGGGAAGCATGATGGAGAGAATATTTGGGGTAAGGTCAAAGGGGAGAGAAATAGTAGTGACTGTAGTATTGGAGAATACTACAGACAATCTGTGCAGAAAGAGGGAATAAATGAGAATTTTAGGGAAAAGATGATAAAACTGACAGAACATGATATAGTAAAAATAGGGGTCTTCAATTATCCAGACATCACATACAAAAATATTTATAGCAGTCTTTTATGTCCTGGCAAGGAATTGGAAACTGAGTGGATGTCCATCAGTTGGAGAATATCTGAATAAGTTATGGTGTATGAATGTAATTTAATATTATTGTTCTATAAGAACAGCAGGATGATTTCAGAGAGGCCTGGAGAGACTTACATGAACTGAGGCTAAGTGAAATGAGCAGAACCAAGAGAACATTGTACACAGCAACAGCAAGATTATACAATGATCAATTCTGATTTTAAATTTTTAACAGAGAGGTGATTCAGACCAGTTCCAATGGTCTTGTGATGGAGAGAGCCATCTGCAACCAGAGAGAACTGTTCATTTTTTATTTCTTTTATTATAGCTTTTTATTTACAAGATATATGCATGGGTAATTTTACAGCATTGACAACTGCCAAACCTTTTGTTCCAATTTTTCCCTCCTTCCCCCTACCCTTTCCCCCAGATGACAGGTTGACCAGTACATGTTACATATGTTAAAGTGGGACTGTTCATTTTTTATTGTTGTTTGCTTGCATTTTGTTTTCTTTCTCATTTTTTTCCCTTCTTGATCTGATTTTTCTTGTGCATCATGATTATGGAAATATGTATAAAAGAACTGCACATGTTGCAAAAATGTTTGTGGCAACCTTCTTTGTAGTGGCAAAAAACTGGAAACTGAGTGGATGCCCATCAATTATTAGGGAATGATTGAATAAAATTATGGTATATGAATGTTATGGAATATTATTGTTCTGTAAGAAACAAACAACATGATGACTTCAGAGAGGCCTGGAAAGACTTACAGGAATGCTAAGTGAAATGAGCAGAACCAGGAGGTCATTATACATGGCAACAACAAGACTATACAATGATCAATTCTGATGGACGCGGCTCTCTTCTTCAACATTGAAATGATTCAAACCAGTTCCACTTGTGCAATAATGAAGAGAGCCATCTACACTTAGAGAAAGAACTTTGGGAACAGAGTATGGAACACAATATAGAATTCTCACTCTCTCTGTTATTTAATTGCATTTTGTTTTCTTTCTCAGTTTTTCTTCTTTTTTTGTTAATTTTATAATTATAACATTTTTTTTTGACAGTACATATGCATAGGTAATTTTTTTTTTACACCATTATCCCTTATACTCCCTTCTGTTCCGAATTTTTCCCCTCCTTCCCTCCACCCCCTCCCCTAGATGGCAGGCATTCTCATACATATTAAATATCTTATAGTATATCTTAGGTACAATATATATGTGCAGAACCGAATTTTGTTGTTGTTGTTGTTGTTGCAAAGGAAGAATTGTATTTGGAAGGTAAAAATAATCTGGGAAGAAAAACAAAACAAAACAAAAAAACAATGCTAACAGTTTACACCCATTTCCCAGTGTCCCTTTTCTGGGTGTAGCTGATTCTGTCCATCATTGATCAATTAGAATTGAATTAGCTCTTCTCTATGTTGAAGATATCCATTTCCATCAGAATACATCCTCATTCAGTATCATTGTTGAAGTGTATAATGATCTCCTGGTTCTGCTCATTTCACTCAGCATTAGTTGATGTAAGTCTCTCCAAGCCTCTCTGTATTCCTCCTGTTGGTCATTTTTTACAGAACAATAATATTCCATAACATTCACATACCATAATTTACCCAATCATTCTCCAATTAATGGACATCTGTTCATTTTCCAGTTTCTAGCCACTACAAAAAGGGTTGCCACAAACATTTTGGCACCTACGGGTCCCTTTCCCTGCTTTAGTATTTCCTTGGGATATAAGCCCAGTAGTAGTACTGCTGAGTCAAAGGGTATGCACAGTTTGATAACTTTTAGGGCATAATTCCAGATTGCTTTCCAGAATGGTTGGATTCTTTCACAACTCCACCAGCAATGCTTCAGTGTCCCAGTTTTCCCACAGCCCCTCCAACATTCATCATTATTTGTTCCTGTCATCATAGCCAATCTGACAGGTGTGTAGTAGTATCTCAGAGTTGTCTTAATTTGCATTTCTCTGATCAATAGTGATTTCATATGAGTGGAAATAGTTTTGATATCATCATCTGAAAATTGTCAGTTTTTCTTCTTGATCTGATTTTTTTGTGCAGCAGATAATTATAAATATGCATATATATTGGATTTAACATGTATTTCAACATAAAAAAAGAACTGCACATGTTTAACATATATTGGATTGCTTGCTGTTTCAGGGAGCGAGTGGAGAAAAGGGAAGGAGAAAAAATTTGGAACACAAGATTTTGTAAGGGTGAATGTTAAAAACTATGCAGATGTTTCGAAAAAGAAAAGCTTTAAAAGAATAAAAAAGAAATTACAAAAGATAGGAGAACCAATGAAGGAAAATTCTATACTGATTCTCACTAAATAGGAAGAAGCATATGAGAATGATGGAAATATTAGAGGAAGTGAATATTCTATCCTAGATATTGTGATAGAAAAAAGAAACCTGGACATAAGTTGGTCTTCACTCTAGATTTGGGAAAAGTAGATTTCAAAGGATTCAGAGGAAAAATATATAAGATCTCATGGGCTTTAAAATGCTTCAGAGAAAATCAAAGTATATGATATTTGGAAGATCATGGAAAACAGGGGAGATGTCCCAAGATTGGAGAAGGATAAAAAGAAGAGAAAGGGAAGAGAACAGAGACTATAATCAATAGGCCGATGATCTTCAATTTGATTCCTGGGAAAACTGTAGAATGGATTATTAAAGAGATATTTAGAGAACATCTGGAAAGGGAATGCTCATTGTAAAAAGCTAATGTGGCTTCATCAAGAATGAGTCAAGCCAAACCAATCTCATTTCCTTTTTTTTAATACAATTGCTTACCTAGAAAAGATCTGGTGCCATCACTGGATTAGCTGTATCATCTGGATGCCTCTAGACTGGACCTGCCTTGGAGAGATAATACAGTAGATTTCCCCTCTTGGGGGCTCCTTAAACAGAAAATGACCAGTCACTCATAATGAAGATTCATTTTGTGGATTACATTGTGGCTGCTGAGGTCTCTTCCGGCTCTCAAATTCTGTGGTTCTGGGTTTCTATGGCTAATAAAAATCAGAGGAAGGATCGGTTTGAGGGAAGGCTTAGAGGAGGAAGTCTGCTTGGGTAACTGCAGCCATCTTAAACGTTAGCCCCAGTGCTGAGTCTTTAGAAGTTATAACCAGGACAACAAAACATTTAGCTGCAGAAGAGATGAAATTTGGAAGTACCAGAGATCCAGTGAGAGTCTGGGCCTGTCCCTATATCCAGTCCCAATGCTTAGATATGTATTATAGTTAAAAAGGCTGCTACGTGGTACACTGACCTGGCCTGAAGCTGGGAAAACTCATCTTCCTGAGTTCAAATCCAGCCTCAGACACTTGCTAGCTGTGTGATTCCAGGTAAGTCACTTCACCCTGTTTGTCTGTTTTCCTCACCTTTTGAGGTGAGCCAGAGAAGGATATAGCCAACCACTCCAGTATTCTTGCCAAGATATAGTATTACAAAATGTCAGAGATGATTAGAAAACAACGAAAAACAATCAACAGCTGAAGAATGGGTCAATGGCAGTTCTGATCCAAAATAGGACTGGGTCACGGTCAGTAAATATTTTTAAGCTTCTACTATGTGCCAGACACTATGCTAAGTGCTGAAGAGAAGACTCCCTACTATAAGAAGTCCACACAAACGATGAGTTACCAATGGCTGATTAATCTGGAAGAGTTCAAGTCCTAACTTCCAACACATACTGGTTATGTGACACTGGGCAAGTTACTTCACCTCCCAGTATTCTCTCTAATGCTATCTATGCAGAAAAGGTGCCAACCTGCCTTAATAGAAAGAATTTTGTCAACTGGGAGTTCCTCTATAAATAAAATTACAAGTCCAGTCCCCATCCCTATCATGGTTATAGAATGGATTGTATAAATTGGACTTTCAGGTCTTTGAGATCCCTTCCAACTCTGAGATTCTAAATAAGATTCTCTTTGTGTGTGTGTGCATGTGTGTGTGTCTCTGTTTCTTTCTCTTTGTCTCTGTCTCCTTTTCTATCTCTGTCTTTCTGTGTCTCTGTCTCTCTCTTTGTCTCTATCTCTGTCTCTTTGTGTATGCCTCTCTGTTTCTCTTTGTCTCCTTTTCTGTCTTTCTATCTCTGTGTCTCTGTCTCTCTCTGTGTCTCTGTTTCCTTTTCTATTTCTGCCTTTCCACCTCTCTCTCTTTCTCTCTCTCTCTCTCTCTCTCTCTCTCTCTCTCTCTCTCTCTCTCTCTCTCTCTCTCTCTCTCACACACACACACACACACACACACACACACACACCCAAGATACATACATACTTCTATACCCAAAGGAATAACATAGATCCAATCTCAAGGAAACTGAGGCTCACTTGATGTGAGTGAATATAAAGAAAATCCAAAAGGAAAAACAAATACATAAATCCCTAAGAGGGATGCCCCTCCCCCTAGGATACACACATCTGTCTACGCTTTATTCAGAGCAACCAAAATCAACCACAGGATGAGCCCAACTGGAGAGAAACAGTGAAAGAGGAGAGAATTGTCATGCAAAGGTAACCTTCTGATTTGCATGAAACATAATAAATAAAGGAATGGTGGCATTTGGGACACTTGGTTTGATAACTGAATGTAAGGTAAAGAATGGCCACAGCCAACATTGCAACCTCACTAGAACAAAGCTTTGAAGCCTTCTTTGCTCTAATCAGAGCTAATTGTCCTGGGTGACCCTAAATGGATTTCTCTATAACCCAGAGTGACCTATTAGCAAATAGGCAGGATTCCAAAAACAAACTTCATTAGGCATGTTAAAGATGAAATGAAAAGAGAAAAAACATTCCTTAGATCATAGGATCATAAGAATAAAATATAAGATGTAAGACTCCCCCAAACTTTGAAAATCGCCTAATTCAATGTTCTCATTTTAGAGAAGGGAAAATTAAGTGCCAGATATCAGAGTGGGAAGGAACAATAGAGGCAGGGAATGTTGGTAAATGTTTAACAACCAACTATCTCTGGGGAGAAAACATGTATATACAATGCACTTTAAAATTTAATCTGTATTATTCATATTTTCTCTTATTTTCTTCCATCCAGACAACTAACAAGGCAATAAATCAAGTTCTGGTTTATAACATTAATTTCTGAGATATAGATACATAGGGGTAGCTAGGTGGCATAGTGAATAGACCATTAGGCTTGGAATCAGGAAGACTCAATTTCCTGAGTTCAAATCTAGTCTCAGACACTTATAGCTGTGTGACTCAGGGCAAATCACTTCACCCTATTTGTCCCAATTCCTCATCTATAAAATGAGTTAAAGAAGGAATGGCAAACCTCTCCAATCTCTCTACCAAGAAAACCCCAAATGGGTTCACAAAGAGTCAGATATGATTGAAACAACTAAGCAATAATAAAATGCTCAAGATCAGTAGGATTCCAACAGACTGTGGGTCTAAAAATACAGTATTCCATCCTCTCAGTTCAATGGACTTTCCATTCCACCAATATCACACTATTTTTCATCTCTCCCTTCCTCTTTGTACCTCCTGTGTCTTTAAAAAAAAAAAAAAAAAAAAAAAAAAAAAAAAAAAGTTTCTTGGAAGAGATGAGTGTTGGGGGATTATTTGGGGAAGATGAATGACCCTTGTTCAGTTTGGCCCAGAAGGCACACCAGATGCCTGAGGTACAAACTCCCAAGAAGCACAGGAAAGCTGTGGCTATGTCATATGTGACATAAGGCACATAGAGAATAATTTCCTTGTCCACAATTGGGCAGGTAATTGGGAGGTAATGGGTGCCTGTTCTCTGAAGATTTTCATAAAAGACTCAAGGTTCTTTCATTAGGGGTCTTATAGTGGGGGCTCTTTTTAGAATAATGAGTTGGACTACATGCCCACTGAGGTTTTTACACTTCTTATTTTGTGGTTCTGTGATGCAGGGAGAAAATCTGAATAGTGGGAAAGGTAGGAGAAGCAACCCCCCCAAAAAAATTGAAGACAGAATTGTGACCAACAGACATGATGTCCTGAAAACATGGAAGAGAATCAACTAAAGAACAAGGACCCAGAGTGGAAGGAAGGTGAGGTTATGCTAATTATGACATGAAGATAAACATTTTGGTGTCAAAGAACCTTTCTGAAGAATCAGAGTATAAGATTTTTTAAAAGCCTAAGAAAACTTACATGAACTGATGATGCTAAGTGAAGTGAGCAGAACCACGGGAACATCATACACAGGAACTGTAACACTGTGTGATGATCAACTATGATAAACTTAGCTCTTCTCAGCAATACAATGACCCAAGACAATTCCCAGAGACTTGGGATGAAAAATGTCATTCTCATATAAAGAGAGAACCATGGAGATTGAATGTGGGCCGAAACATAGTATTCTCTTTTTGTGGTTTCTGTTTGCTTTTTCTTTCTCATGGCTTTTCCCTTTTTGTTCTGATTTTTCTTTCACAACATAACTAATATTGAAATGTGTTTAAAATGGTTAAAAACATGTATAGCCTATATCATATTGCTTGCTGTCTTATGGGAAAGGGATGGAGGAGAAATGGAAGAAGACAAAAAACTGGAACTCAAAATCCTTCAAAAGTGAATTTGAAAACTATCTTCATATGTAATTAGAAAAAATAAAATACTATTAAGTGAGAAAAAAATGTAACTGATAAAGATTTTTTTTTTAATGAAATGCAATCCTTTTTAAAAAAAAATGCTGGAGAAAGAAAGAACTATGGAAACTAAATGTAAATCAAAGCATAGTAGTTTCATCTTTTGTTGTTGGTTGTTTGCTTCTTTCTCATGTTTTTTTCCCCTTTTGATGTGGTTTTTCTTGCACAGCATGATGAATACGGAAATATGTTTAGAAGAATTGCATGTTTAACCTATATTGGATTATTTTGTTCTCTGGGGGTTAGGAGAAGAGGGAGAAAAATTTGGAACACAGGGCTTTGCAAAGGTGAATGTTAAAAACTATCTTTGCATTTATTTTGGGGAAAATACTATTACTTTTTTTAAATGCTGGAAAAATAAAATAAAAGAGAATGCCATTGTGTGAAAGAAAAAATAATAAGAAGAATCAAAGCATCCAAGAGAACACAGAAGATTCTGCTTGGGTATAGGTTGGATCCAACTGGATTGGATCAGAGCTTCTTACCTATTTTTTTGTGTCCTAGCCCCCTTCAATAATCTGGTGAAAAGACCCCTTCTCAGAATCACATTTTTAAATGTATAAAATAAAATACAGATGATTACAAATGAAATCAATTATGTAGAAATATAACTATCAAAAAATTTTAAAGTTGTGGACCTCACCCCTGGACTAGACAATTGTAGGTCTAGAAATAGATAGACCCATAGAGGCCATTGAATTTCTCCACTCCCTTCAATTTAAAAATGAAAAAAACAGGCCCAAATAGTCTCAGTGACTTGCCCATAATCATGTAGTTCCTAAGTATCTAAAGTAGGATTCAAATCCAGGTCTTCTTGGTCTTACACAGAGTAAGCCTTAGGCAGAACAAGGGCTTAATAAGAATGCTTTCTTTATTCATTCCTTCACCATTTCAGAACCTTTCTTCCAGATTGGAGATTTCATTCATCTGTGACCAGGGTATGGACCTAGAAGTCCCAGCAGTTCACCCATTAAATTCAGAACAATCATTCCTGATTCTGTTTATCAAGTTACCCATTTCAACATACTCTCACTGACCCTGTTCCATTCACTGGTCATATGATCTCTGATAAGTCATTTTATCTCTCTTAGCTCTAAAATGGATTCACATGATCTCACTTTACAATTTTGCACTGGAAGTGAAACACTGGAAGTGTCACCTTCTTGTCATCTGAAAGTTCCAAAAACATACCACTATTTCCACAACCCCTTCTAGGTCTCACCTTCAAAGTCAATCTTGCGGATGGCCAGCTGAGTAATGGACCCAGGACCTCACATTGTTTTTGCCTTTTATTAAGGACAAGCCAATTCCCTCCTCTGTGCCTCAGTTTTCTCATCTATCAAAAGATCAGATGATCTAATGGTTCTCTTCCAACCCTACATCAATGATCCCATGAAAAAATGAAAGAATTCCTCAGGGAAAAGAAATAGGGAATGGAGTTGGGGATGGGGGGAGAATGCAAAGGAATGAGAGGAATAATAAATTGTACTAAGAAGGGAGAGGGAGTCAGAAAGGTTCAGAGCAAGGATTTCTGGTCAAGTCTTGGGAAGGAAAGATCTTGTTGGGATACTATACTTGAGAGCTCTAATATAACTGGAGTTGGAGGGCACTAATTCTAAAATTTTGCCCAGGGCAAGACTCACAACTAGGATTGGGCAGTCAGTGCTTTGTCCCAGGATGCTAAATGTAAAGAACCAAAAATAAACAAATAAAAGATGGATTTAGAGAGCCAGTCATTTCGAGGACTCTGACATTACTTGCAGTCTTTCAGTTGAGCAGAAAAAACAGAGTTCAAGCTCTGATTAGGAAGAATTATTAGTTAAAATAGGAAACTACCAGGGAAGGTAGTGGGGTGGGCTCCTCTCTCAACCTATTCTATCTTATTCAACCCCCAGTCCTCCTCCAGGCAGTTTTGACAAAGTGTCCAAGGATTGCTTTCTTCTCTCCCCAGCATAAGAAGCGTCCTGCCCTCTCACCCCAAACGAGGGTGACCTTGGGCCTAATGGAAGGCCTGAGGGCCGGCTGGCCCAGGAACCCAGGAAAGGGAGGGAAGCAGGGGTGGAGCCAACGGGAAAGAGTTGCCGGAACTATTTGAGAGCTATTTTTCAGGGCGGCCACTCGGGCTGACCCAATTAGAAGGAGAATTTGTCTTTTCGGCAGCTCAATGGAGCCTCATTTGTTAGACACCTTGCTTCCAGGCCCTGGCAGAGTGAGATTTTATTTATCGCCCCGTCCCTCCTGCCTTGTAAGCCTTGTAAGTTCTTTGTTATCTAATTGGGAGGTGCCAAGTCACCCCAAAAGACCCCAGTAGCAGGTGGAAAGGAGGCTGTTTCCGCAGCTGAGGGCTGGCAAAGATGAAGGAGGGAGGGTCCGGGATGGAGTCCGAGTCCAAGGTGCCCCCGAGGAGACCGCCGGGACCCTTTAAATGGGAATCTGACGGAGGTACCTCCCCTAACTGCTGCCTGGACCAATAACCGGGTCATGTCTGTTGGGCCCCAGACGTTTATTCATTTATAATTAGATAGCAGCAGCGGTGACATTTTTTTTCACTGGGCTCCCTCTCCCCTTCCTCCGGAGCCCCGGTAGCAACAGCAACTGCTGAGAAGGCTGACACTGTTACCCTCATTTGTTAGTGAGACGCGAGGGCCGCCGTGGAATAGACAAGAAAGAAGGGGGAGGGGAGGGGAGGGAGAGAAGGTGGAAAAATTAAATTTTGCGTGATCAGCAAGGTTTTCAACAATCGCTCGCCAACTGAAGTGGGTGCCCCGTCCATAAGTCATTTTGTTTTATAGACCATTAGGATCTCCAGAGAGAGCCTGCATGGAGACCACTGCTTTTTGTTGGAATTAAAATGTCAGAGAAAAAGAAATGGAACAAAGACAGGGAATCCGCAATTAATTACCAGGCCATAAAAATTCAATAATCAGGAGGGAGAGAGGCTGTAGGCCCAGAGGTATCGGAGTCAGCCTAACAGGAATGGAATACATTAATCTTTTCAAATTAGTTTTTTAATCTGACGGGGATATATCGTGACGTTTCCTTCCCCCTCCCCCCCAAGCCCCTCTCTCCCTCCCCCCACTAACCACCCCATCACTGGCCAGAGGCAGGGCTTGATGGAGACCTGAGCAGCAGGAGAGATCAGGAATGGGAGGGGGCATTCCTTGGCCATTCTGGAACAGATTCAGCTGCCTAGGGTCACATCGTGACCAACCCCGCCAGTAGGGAAGTGGGAGAGAGCGCCCAGAACTCAGGGTGGCCAGTCCAGTTTACTAGGCAGATGTGTTCCCAAGACACAGAATCCAGCATCCCTTAGGACCTAACTGTGAGCACAGATAGGCGAGTGAATCTGTGTATATGTGGTCTCCTTCTACTCAGGGATGGAGGATGGCAAAGGGGGGGTGGGGGTGAGTAGTAGTGGTAGAAGATGGTTGATGAACAATCTGGAGGATAATTAGGTATTTTTCCAGGTTGTTTGGGGGTAGAGGTTGGGAAGAAGAGGGGGAAGCTAGTCACCTCTGGGAGAAAAAAGGTGGGCTCAGAGGAATAAGGTTGGTCCACACCCCAGGATGTCAAAATTGGCAACTTATGCTTTCTAGTGTGGGACAATCTGAAGTCATTTGTCTTTCACCATATCTCCAGCCAGCTCTCCATTATCTGGTTTGTCTGGGGTCTGGGATTCCTGCTCTCCCATAAGGTTCTCCCCACTCCCCTTCTTAGCTTGAGCCCTTTCACAAAAGGGATAAGGATGACTTAAAGAAGATATGACAGGAAGGAGGGGATAATTTGGAACAGAAGGCTTTGCAAGGATCAATGATGAAAAATTACCCATGCATATGTTTTGTAAATAAAAGCTTTAATTAAAAAAATAAAGTATCTGTCCAAGAAAAAAAAAAAAGAAGAAGAAGAAGAAATGACAAATGTACTTGGTCTTGGAAGAGAGTTGAGACAAAATCTTTGGTGAAAAATGTGGGCTTTGGAAGAGGTGGGGGACAACATGTACTTTCTAATCTCTGCAGTGGCCAATGTGTTTTCCCTCATAGTCCCTTAAAGATCATAAAAATTGAGCTAGAAGGGACCTCAAAGGTGTTCCACTCCCATTTTTCAGATGAGAAAAATGAAACCTGTGGAGGTTATATGTAGTGTGTTAGCTGAAGACACTTGGGTAGGAAGGACAATGCCTAAAATGGACTCCAAAGTAGGCATTCCCTTTACTTTCTGCCTCCCCTATCTAAAGTCCCACAGGTAAGAAACAATCCCAGCACCCTTAGCCACTGTGTGGACACATGCACAAAAGCCCTAGGCTGGGAATGAGTGTCTAATGCATCTCAGCATGTTAGACCACACGGCATATCAAGACAGAAGGCGGACACTGAAAACCCAGCTCTACAATTTAGAAACTGTGAGCTGTGGAGCCTTTCTCTGCTCCATTATTCTTCTCTGTAAAATGGACTGTTTGAATTAAATAGTGGCCTAGATCCCTTTCGACTCTAATTCTTTTTTTCAAAACAGTATGTCTACTGGGAAACTCCTAGCTCTGGCCAGAATTTTCCCTGGGATGTATCTTCATGACTGCTTACCTGTTACCTCAAAAAGGATGGATGTGGGGGGGAGCAATTTGTAAAACTTAAGGTGCTTCAGCATGGGAAGTAAGGGCTCGCAGAGTCCGGTGTTCTGTGCACAAACTAAGGAGTCATCTTTATATGGGTGAACCCCCAATACTGGGAATGTTTGGCCCTTTAACTGGAGAGCCTGCTTTTCTGCCCCTATATACTCCCCCTCCTGAAAGAACATTAGTAGATGATTATATTATTACTATGAAAATCCAATAATCTCAAGCAGTGAGGCAATTTGATGTTGTTTTAATGTTTTACTCAAATGTGGGAACCCCAGAACACATCATTAGTTTCATTCTATTAAAAATTAATTTCAAAGGCAAACACTGGCCTTGGCAGACACTGGGCCACCTGGGCCTGGCTCGCTGGTGGGGGCAACAGCAATGGTGACCTTTCTGGAGCTCACTGCCTAAACAGATGGTAAGGAAGGGAGCCAAAATGAAGAGGGGATGGAGAGCTCTGGGGATGAGTGCCGAGTGGCCAGCTCAAGGCGTTCTGAGGATCTGGTCCCCCATCCTTCTACCTATCCATACCTATCTTCTGGTGCTCCCCACAAGGACTGGATTGGGAATCAAAGATTTGGGCTCCTGGAGCAGCTCCCCATTTAATTCTTGATGCAACTATTGGAGGAGCCACTTCAGCCTCAAAATGAGGAATAGGGATGAACTCCAAGGTATCTTCTTGCTCTAGTCTGAGTCGAACCTCATCCAAGTTTGTCTTTTTACCCAGCATGGAGGTCCATCCTCACCTCTGGGACTTGCTTGCCTTCTCTCACAACCCGTGGTTGAATATGGCCCCTTCTCCTCCCTACCTAACTCCTCTTCATCGTTTTAAGGTCCAACTGAAGTCCCTATAGGGGACCCTATAGGATATAAGTACCTATAGGAATAGGCTAAAATCAGCTCACACAGGCTCAGAAGAGCTAATAGTTAATTTTTCAGTATGAGCATTTAGACCTCAGAAATTGCCAAATTCTACAAAGTTTGATTTATTATTTTGTTGATTGTTTAAAAGGCAATAGGGAAAATGTTAATAAGGCAGATTAAACTTCCATATGTGAGGTGCATTTTTTTTTCTGGAGACTCAGTTGTTAAACACCAACACAGTACTTCCTACCTACCCAAGCCCATGATTCTTTCCTTTTCTGGACTTCCTCTAGCATTTCCATTCCTAGGCAGACACTTCATATTCCCACATAGTAAGGATTATGCACAAAAGGTGTTCAAGAAGTGGTGATGGTAAATGTGACAATGTCTTCCTTCCTCCCTTTTAATCGATCTAAATACCCCCCTTCAAGGCCTTCTTCAAGTCCCACCTTCTATATAAAGTCTCCACTCAGAGGCAGGGGATCCTATTTTGCCCTGAGCAAATCATGGAACTCTACGGAATGGCAATTTTTTCATCTGTAAAATGGGATTAATAATACTTACTTCACCCATCCCACACGATGTTGTAAGGGAAGTACCACCTAAATGTGGTTGTGCTTAATATTATCATTCATAATAATCAGCTTAGCTAGCTAGCATTTAGATAACATTGTAATATTTGAAAAACCTTATATTTGTCAATTGACCAACTTGAATTGTTAATTCAGTCATGTCTGACTCCTCCTGACCCCATTTGGGGTTTTCTTGGCAAAGACACTAGAATGGTGTGTCCTGACTTCTCCGGCTCATTTTACAGATGAGAAAACTGAAGCACCCAGAATGAGGTGACTTGCCCAGAGTCCCACAGTTATTAAGTATCTGAGGCCACATTTGAACTCAGGAAGATGACTAGGAAGTCCAAGGTTTGGCTTTCATTTCCCAATATGCCAGTTACTTTGTATTGAGAGTGTGGGGCAAACCACAACCACAAAACCAAGAGCTTTTTACTCAACTGTATGTATTTTGTATCAAATTCTATGTTTCAATATATAGAATGTGTCAATTACAGAATGTAAACGCCTTGAAGGTAGGAATTATCTATAGAGCCTAGGGACTCCTCAGACAAATTATATTAAGTGCATGAAGTAAAGAAGTCATTTGTTTGTTAAAAAGTAATTTGTTCCCCATCTAGATTCTCAGAGGCCCTAAAATCTCCCGATGTATAGGAAACCTGGCTAAGAACTTCTGGAGTAGAGAGAGAAATGAGGATGTGGTTGGAAGGGGGAGAAGTGAATGGGACACTTCCACAAGGAAGGAGTGAGGGTGGACAACAATAATAATTATAACAATAACAAACAGCCAAACTGGAGTGGTTCCCTTACATAATGGCACTGGGGAGGGAGAGAAATTATCTCATTCAGTCCTAACAGAGAGAGGTATAAATTAACGAGTGGTGGCAACTGCACAGGCTTCTGCACGCCTTATTCCCCGCTCCGGTGCCAAGGCCAAGGGCGGCCGAGCGCCTCGCGGGGCGGATTTTACCTCCTCTCCTTTTTTTTAGTTTTCATTTTTTGTTGGGCCTGTTGGGTCTGAACCTGTGAGATTTCAAATCGGCCGGGTGCAATTAGCAGATGGGCCACGGGGGGGCAGCGCAGCCCCGAATCTGCCCCTGCCCGCGGTCCGCGCCTCCGGAGCTGCGGCCCTCACGCTTCCGACGGCACAAACCCCTCGGTTTTATCTCCCCCCGCCCATTACGGGCAAAAACAATGTTTAATATTCCTTTTTACATATTTTGAGCTCCAGATTCTCTCCCCCCTTTCCCTCCGTTGAGAAGGCGGTTTGATCCAGAGTACACGTATGCAGTCTTGCAGAATAGATAGGCGTATCATCCTGCTTGTAAAGAAAATAGACCCTCCCCCCCAAAAAATACTAGAAAAATAAAGTTTAAAACGAAAAGTAGGCCTCGGTGTGCACTGCGCTCCCCGGTTCTTTCCCGCAGGTAAACGGCATTTCTCATCCTAAACCCTTCGGAATTGTCATAGGCCGTAGGTACAAACCGCTTGGGACTGACAGGGTTTGGGGGAGGGGCGCGGTCAAGAGAGTAGTGGTGGCTAAAGCTGACCAGTCATATATTATCCGCGAACCTCCTCTATCTGAGTCTTTCTGTAGCGAAGAATCAAGGATCTGGAGCTGAAAGGGCGCTGAAGAGTCATGTACGCTGGCCCTCTCGTTTTACCGCTAGGGAAACTGAGGCACGGGTGGCTTGGGAAGTAGCAAGGATGAGGTTTGAACCCAGCTGCTTCCTGTACCCCGATATTCCAGTGCGCGCCACACTCGCGCGGGCACATTTGCTGTGGCCTCTCCAAGGGGCCCTCCGCAGAGAAGCGCCATACGCGGAGCGGGCCTCGCAACTAACACCGGCCGCCTCGGGCGACCGGGAACGCCTCGCTGACTGCAGTTCCCCGATGCGGCCACGAGATGGCTCCAAAGGCCGCGGCTTGGACGGTCAAGGCCGAGGTTTCCCGCTAGGGGCCCAGCCGCAGCCCCGCCCCCGGGCACAGCCCCGCCTCTGGCCCCGCCCTTGCGAGCGGCTCCGGGCCTGTAGTTTCCCTTTCTGACCCATGTGTCCTGGCCGGCCGTGCAGCCATGATCCTGCCGCGGCTCTCCCGGTCCGCCGAGCTGGCCGTGGGCACCGCCGTGCTGGGGGCGGCCTTCGTGAGCGGAGTCTTCCTCGGTGAGCCCCCCGCCCCCCGCTCCCCACGCCGCGGTGTCCCCCCCCAGTGCGCCCACGTGCGCGCCGCAGGAGGGAGGGGTCCCAAGGAGGGCAGGGGTCTGAGAGCTGAGCGCCCCGCGTCCTCCCCACAGGGAGAAGGGTCCTTCGGTGGCTGTCCAGCCCCCGGCAGCGGCGGCGGCGGCTCCTGCCCCCCGAGGACGACCCACTGTGGCAGTACGTGCTGAGCCGCTCGGTGCGGGAGCACCCGGCGCTGCGGGGCCTCCGGAAGGTCAGCGGCAAGGGCCCGGGGAAGGGAGAAGTGGGGGCGCGGGGGAGGGAGAAGTGGGGGCGCGGGGGAGGGAGAAGTGGGGGCGCGGGGAAGGGAGAAGTGGGGGCCGGGGAAGGGAGAAGTGGGGGCCCGGGGAAGGGAGAAGTGGGGCCCGGGGAAGGGAGAAGTGGGGGCCCGGGGAAGGGAGAAGTGGGGGCGCGGGGGAGGGAGAAGTGGGGGCGCGGGGGAGGGAGAAGTGGGGCCCGGGGAAGGGAAAAGTGGGGGCGCGGGGGAGGGAGAAGTGGGGGCCCGGGGAAGGGAGAAGTGGGGGCGCGGGGAAGGGAGAAGTGGGGGCGCGGGGAAGGGAGAAAGTGGGGCCCGGGGAAGGGAGAAGTGGGGGCGCGGGGAAGGGAGAAGTGGGGGCGCGGGGAAGGGAGAAGTGGGGGCGCGGGGAAGGGAGAAGTGGGGGCGCGGGAAATGCCTTTGCACAGCAGGACTTAGGTGGGGGCAGAAGGCAGACGGGGTTTGGGGGAGCGTGTAAGGACTGCAGTCCCGGGACCATCCAGTCACCTGCCACCCCACGGTCCGCAGCTCACCCTGGAGCAGCCACAGGGCCGTACCATGATGACCTGTGACCAGGCCCAGCTTCTGGCCAACTTGGCCCGGCTCATCCGAGCGCAGAAGGTTTTGGATCTTGGTAAGTGCGCACCGGGAGGTCTGGTTGGGGAGGCTGGGGATCGGGTTGTCCCCAGCAAGGCTGGCCTTCCCTCCTCCCCCCCAGTCCCCAGCTCTCCACCTGGGCCCCTTCTCTGCGCCTTGTCAGTCCCTCTTTGCCCCCTTACCCAGCCTGTGTGTCCCCCAGGGTCCTTTACAGGCTACACTGCCTTGAGTTTGGCCTTGGCGTTGCCTGCCACTGGGCGGGTGGTAGCCTGCGAAATTGATGCTGCTCCCACTGAGCTAGGAAGGCCCTTCTGGAGAGAGGTGAGTGATGGGCCCTGTCCCTCTGCACTGGGCCTGGGGCTCCTGGAAGGTGTAAACTCTAGGAGCTAGACTCTCTAAGGGCACCCCAAGGGCAGCCTCCCTCTGCTGCCGGAGGCCCGGCATGTTGTGTCCTTTTGGGCCTGTGCTCCAGTCCATGCAGAGTCGGGGCCCACAATGGTCTGGCTCCATTACCCCCCTGTGGTTGGGTGGAGGGTCTGGACTCCTTCCCCTCTGACTCATTTCCCCATTTCAGGCGGGTGAGGAGCACAAGATTGACCTTCGAGTGAAGCCAGCTATGAAGACCCTTGGTAGGTACATGGATTTGGGCCATTTCCCAGCCAAAGGCAGCAGGAGTCAGAGCCCCATGGGTGAGCTAGCACAGAGCAAGGAAACCATCCATCCCAGACTTTGCCCTCCCTGATAGGAGCAAGGATGGGTTTCTGGGGCCTGCAGAAGAAGGAAAAAGGGGTAACCATGAAGTAGATCCCCCTCCTGGGTGTGCTTGGCTGAGTTGGAAAAGAATGAGTCAGAGGACAAAGGACATAAAGCAGAGACTTCCTGCTCTCAGGAGAAAGCCCTACAAGGAAACCCCTGAATCCAGGCACTAGAGAAAATACTCTCTAGAAAGCCCTTGGAGCCTCCCAGTGTA
This sequence comes from Sminthopsis crassicaudata, assembly GCF_048593235.1. Classification (NCBI taxonomy): domain Eukaryota; kingdom Metazoa; phylum Chordata; class Mammalia; order Dasyuromorphia; family Dasyuridae; genus Sminthopsis; species Sminthopsis crassicaudata. The sequence goes on from NC_133618.1 coordinate 654,772,119, forward strand.
CCTGAGGAGAGAGCCTTGAACGGGGTCTTAATTGTCCTGTTTGCTCCTCCACAGCCTGCGTTCCCCTACACCCGAGGGGCCGACTCCACGGAGAGGATCAGCACAATCAGCTTGGCAGATAAGACAGGGTCCCCCCCTCCCAAGGCAGCCAGGCGAGGCGGCCCTAGTGTGCTAAGCAGGCTCCGGAGAAGCCATGAACCTAGGGGCAGGAAAGGATCAGCCTCTCTAGGGCAGCAGCAGCAGCAGCATCTATGAAGGCACATGGTCTTGCACGTAGGTCCCGTGTTTATGACTACCTATCTAGGAACGGAGCTGTTTCCATGTGTGTGAAGCGTATTCCTGGGGGTGGTCCACACAAGTTTTCTCTTATGAACCAATTTGTGTTCTAAGCATGGGCTAGAGACGAGTTTTGGTTCTGGCCCTCACTTAAGAGATCTGTTGACCTCTGAGAACCCAATCCTTGCACTGATTAGTGGCTCTGGGAGTTATATCTCAGGCTCTACAAATCAGCCATGGGAAGTGCTGTAGCCAGGGCTGAACCATGTGTTCCCCAGACTAAACCTGGTTTCCTCCGTACAGATGAGCTGCTGGCTGGTGGGGCAGCTGACACCTTTGATGTGGCAGTCATTGATGCTGACAAGGAGAACTGTAGCGCCTATTATGAAAAGTGTCTGAAGCTTGTTCGGTCTGGTGGAATCATTGCCATCAGCAACGTAAGTGCTGTAGCTAGTGTTGGGCCTTAAGAATAAAAGGACTGAAAGGTTCATAGCAAGGTCCTGTGCTATAGTGGATAGACTGCTACAATGGGGGAGGTAGGATTTTGAATCTGTGTGCCCCTGAGCGGATCACTTAGCCTCTACTTCCTCATCTGCAAAATGGGTTATCGTCTGTGGCATTTTTCCAAAGTTGTGCAGATAAAATGTAGCACAGCTTGTAAACTCCTAGAGCCATCTGTAGAAATATTAGGTTGTACCTCTATTCTCTGAAGGTCTACTGCCTCCCCATAGAGCTAGGATTTAGGCCACCTAGACCTTCTGCCCTTAGCTATCCACAACCACCCCACCCATCTGTTTCCCTCTCATGCCAGGAGATGACTCTTACCCTATTTTTCTCTAATGGCCAAGCAGCTGATGCACTGTTAAGTGGTATGTGATGTTTAAGGCAGGATTGCTAAAATGTTAGACAACATGACTACATTTTCATTGCTAGCCATGTTTTCCTTTAAAACAGGTTTTTTTACCCTTTTATTGTGTCATGGGTCCCTTTGGTAGGTTGCTTAAATATTCCATATTTCTTAAATGCATAAAACATATTAGAAATACAAAGAAAAACACTGCTTTTCATTATCGTGGCATGTATTTTTGAAGGATCTCTGTATTTTTTCTGAATCTTGGGTCTTCTGGTAACACAAAACATGCTATCTCACTGCATTTTTTTTTCTGAAAACTTATATTGAAATTCATTTTCAGAATATTAAAAACATAAGTCGTTGATGCCTACTTCTAAAGGGTAACCATAATATTAACAAAATAAACAAAATATAGATCATTGAATAAAGATTTGTTTTATTTTTTTTCTTGGTCTTCCCAGGGATTGACCCTATTGTATTGTCCATTCAGTGTATTTCACACCCATATTTCTTTGTGTCTCATAGTACCTTTTTCTCTTTTCTTTTTTCCTGTTCTAGGTTTTATGGAATGGGGAGGTGCTCAACAAGCCCCATAAGGGAGATATAGTTGCTCAGTATGTCCGAGATCTCAATGAGCGAATCCTAAGGGACTCCCGGGTCCATATCAGCCTTCTCCCCCTGGGAGATGGTCTCACTTTGGCTTTCAAGATCTAAGGAACTTGATCAGTGTCTGAGAAGGAAAGAGACTAATGGCGGCACATATTCACGTGGAAGAGCCTGGGGATTTGAGCTTATGGACAAATTTTTTAAATTAATTTTATTAAATTAATTTTAATTAAAATGAGGGATTGGGCCTTGGGACCCTCTGAGCCTCCTGTTTTTCCTCCATGTGCTCCAGAGTAGCAAGCAGAAAAGAAGCAAGTCCTGGAAGCAAAGGCTGCATTTATAAACAGTAACCAAGATTTTCAGGAGTGTCAGCTAAAGATTTAGAGCAATCTGGAGGGACAAGCTCAAACTTGTGTCCAACTCTACATGATCTCAATAGGATTCTCTTGGCAGAGATTCTGGTTTGCCATTTCTCCAGTATCCCCATTTTATAGATGAGGAACTGAGATTTAATGGGTTAAGTGACTTGCCCAGTGATAACACTAAATATCTGAGGCTGGATCAGAACTGACTCCAAGCTTGGTGCTCCATCCATATCACCCAGTCATACATCCCTTCACTCCCCCAAAAAAACTACAGTGAACACAAATATCTGTGATTTTCAATTAATCAGCTCCATAAAGACAGCATTTTGCCAAGAACTCTTTCTGAAGGATTGGCATTAAACACCTAAGATTAAGATCTAAGCATCCAGAACTGATTTCTTCACCCTTGGTCAAAATGAAAAAGTTTTGAGCCCCTCATTTTGAAACCAACTCCCCCCAAATTAACATATTTATTTGCATGGATTTTGAAAACTTCACCAAGTGCCTGAAGATAGCATGAGGCTGCTTGGCATGGAACTTGTGTTTGATCTGAGCTGTGACAAGTCTCTCCTTGCTTTTTTGGGGGGAGATCACCTCTAAAATCCCTGACCCAAAGAGATGAGTTTCGTCCAAACAGCTATTCTGGCTTCTTCCAGATTTCAGCCAGGTGCCTGGCATACAAGAGCCAATGAATGTTTGCCAACTCCTCGTGTAAAGCCAATCTCCACTTGTAAGCCACAGGAAGGAAATGTGGCAGCAAACCACCATTCAGAAACCCTTCACTAGTTTTCCACAGGTGGTGGATAAAATATGAACCTTGTAGTACAGCATCTAGACTACTTGACACTATTCATATATGCCATGTGCAAAGATTATACAGAATTTAGTCTGTTTTTCGTTTTTGTCTCTGCCTAATTGTTTAAATTTCAAACATCAGTGGTTCTTGAAGCTTTTATGTACCCACGTCAAAAATTTTGGTAGTTTGACAGCATTCAACTGCATTTTGGTGAGTTTAGCTCTTGCCTAGATTCAACATGCAGTTAAGGCTACCCACAAACTCATTTTTCTGTCTGGTTTGCTAAAGTGGGTATTTGTCTCAATGTTCTGAATCTAACAATCTGTTTATGTCACCTTTAAAGCCTAAACTCAGGTAAGCCACTACAAAAATCTCCCCATCACTTTTCACGTGTTCTACTGGAATCATCCACCCTTTTCAGACCAATGTTATTATTGAAGCAAAATTGGATTTCTTTCCAAGTGCCAAAGATAAAGATGCAGAAGGAAAGGGGGAATAATAAATAGAACAAAGAGTTGTGACAAGTGTTATTTCAATGATCTCCCTTAACAGGTTGAACTTTCTATTTTCCCATGGAATTCAAATGTTTTAAGTTTTTGTATTCTGGGAGTTTGTAAACAAGCTTAATCCCAAGCCCTTCACATGGAAAAGCATCATTATCTTTATCTCTTCAAGAGTGAAACAGCACTGTCAAATCTATCACATCCTCACCTAACAATGTGGAGAGCCCTGGCTCTACTTACTTGAGTGAGCACTCTCACCTAAAACATTATGTCTATCTTACTCATTGATGTAAATCAGCTGCAGTGAAGAAACTTGCCAAGCTTTGTTCAAATATACAAATTAGGCTGCTCATTATCCCTATATCAACACAACCCAGAATGAGTCCTGATGTGTCATAAAAAGCATCATAGGATTTGGAGGAAGCCTGGGGGATCACTTGGTCTCCTTTTACTACTTTTATAAAACAAACAAGGGAAAGTGACTTTGTCAAGATCACATAGCAGAACCCGGGTACTTCCCATCTGTGTGTGTGTGTGTGCGCGCGCGCTCAGGTCTTCTCAATGTTAGTTACTATTCTTGTAAATCATCTAGCACATCTTGCAAAATATCTGTGATGACAATACCTGTCATCCTGTGTAGTTAGGGTACAATACAACCCTTCTGAGCCAGATCCACTTTCCTTATCCATAGCTCTTATTTCCATCCCTTCCTTGGATCCCAACAATAACACACTTGAAAATTTGCAAAAACTTAGACCCAAAAGTTGAAAATCATATATCCTTATATTATTTTATTCTTTAAAAAAAAAAATTTATGGGATTGGTCGAAGGGCAAAAGGACTTGTGGCACAGATATGAGTGAAGAGCTTGTGGAAAAATAAATTATCCAGACAACAAGGAGACCAAAAGGAATGCTTGCAAATTGACTCATCTGACTCTAGTTATCAAAGCTTTAACTCTGCAAATACTTAAGAGGCACAATTATGCATATTTGTTTTATTCATAATTTGTATTGTTCTGGGATACCAAAAGTATTTCTAATGATGGTGAATTAACAAAATTTTTGTACCTCATCTCAAAACAGCCATTGATCCATCTCATCCAATGGTAATATCAAATTTGTTAAACATAAAAACAAACATGCACACAATTGCACAGTTTTCATAAAGGTCTATTTCATTATTGGTGGGTAGCGCCATTTAACAGTTAAATACATTTAAATAATGTATAGGTGACTGCACTACTGCAGCATTGGTAACTAGATAGATAACCAATTTAACTATAAACCAACAAGTAACTGTCTAAATATTGAAAATACAGCTCTTGTTTGGATCATCCCTTGTTTAGATCATCCCTCTTAGAAAAAAAAAAAGCCTGCTGGTCACATTGGAAATATATTTTAAGGCCAAATCTTCTGCTAGCTATCCCTTCCCCACAGGTTTCTTCGATTGTACTAAGCCTCCAACTCCAAGGCAAGCCCAAGTTTGTGACCTCCAGCATTGATGCTCTTCCCATCCACCAGGGCAGACAGCGTTAGCTTCACACCTGCAAGAATATTAACAGAGACATGATACCTCCTACACCACTTTCTCCCTCCAGACATCTCTCTTCAGCTTCCTTCTAGTTCTCATTTAGTGGAGACAAACATTCATGTAAACCACCAGAGGGCAATACAGAGTGCTGTCTTTTATCAAGGAGGATGTGTATGATCTCTGCTGTTTAACAAAAACCAGCCCTGTGTTTAAGGAGGGGAGGGAAGGAAGGGAATAAAACACAGGTCAGAGTGCACAGTGGCTTCAGGAAGGAAAGCACATCCAGAGATCCAAGTCCATAGTATGAAGCTGCAAGAGCCTTCTGGGTTCATCTGAGCACCAAAGGTGAAAGCCAAGTGTCCTCCAGGGAACAGGAGATGGGACATCAAATGTAGAGAGCCGCTAATAGAATGGCTTGGCAAGAACACAAGAGTATGTGGAATAAGCCAGGAACAGCAGACTGGAGTAAAAAACTGAAGGGTTTTAAGTACTATGCTCAGACTTGTACTTAAGGGAAATTAGTTTGGTAATTGTATAGAGAATGAACCATAGAGAGGAACCTAATGAAGATGCTGTGAAAACCATTCTGCAAGGAGTGACACGAACCTAAATTAGAGGTTGGTAGCCATGAAAAGAATAGAAAGGATATGAAAGATCTGGTGGTGACAGAATTCACAATTCTTGTCAAAAGGTCGAAGGCTTTAGAACAACTTTAAGATTGAAACTCAGGTAGTGGAAGTAGGGAAGCCAGGAAGGGGAAGTGGTATTCCAAGAGCAAAATAACAGGGTGGTTTGGGACATAATAAATTTGATATACCCAGGGGACATCAGTTCAGCTATCTGACATCATTAAATACTGCTGAAGGCCATCTAGATTCATCTACATAGATAAATGGAGCCCATAGAAAGTGACTGAGGTAGAGCTGTGAGGGACAGCTATAGGTGGAAGGACATAGATGAGTATGAGAAGGAGAGATGAAACCAGAAGAGACCTGCATTACAGAAACTCAGCAAGAGAATCAACAAAGGCTAGAAAAAGTCAACACAGCTAAGGATTGGGAAGAACTCATCAGATTTTACATCAAAGTTATTACTTATATCTTTGGTTATAGTTTCAGTTGAATGATGAGGTCATGGAGCAGTTTGCAAAAATTCAAGATGTGAATTGAAGAAGGGTTAAGTTAGCCTTTTCTAGAACTTTTGGCTGAAAGGAAACATACAGGATGAAAATACGAGAATTTGGCAAAGTCAAATAATGGCCTCTTAAAAGCCTGGGTGACCTCTTAATGAATACAACCAGCAAAAAAAGAGAAACTACATACAGATTTCAAGGGGTTCACTTAAGGAGAAAATGAGGAATCACCTTTTAAAACATTAACAAGGTGAGAAATTTTGAGGTGAAGAATGAAGAGGGCATTCATTATGGCTAGCCTCCATTTTCTCAGCAAATCTACAAATCAGCAAATCTCCCTTTCAGGGAGAGGAAGGGCAAAAAAGGCTTGCAGAAAGGTTTGGAAAAGCAGCCATGGGGAGTACAGTAAGGAACCGATTATTAAATAATTTAAAAAAAAAAAAAAAAAAAAAAAAAACTATAACCTGGTAGTAATAAGAGCAAAACTGAGATTAGGTAAAAATTTTACTGGATCCACTTAGTAAAGATATTTTAATTTCTCCAATATCAATGAGCAGGCAGCCAAGTAAATATAGATAGGAATGATCCAGAGTAAGGGCTTGGCAAAGCAAAAATAGCATAAGGATAAGAAGAGATTTGAAAGAATGACAGTGTGTAGCTGAACAGGCTGAGTATAGGGATAAGGCTGCAAAGAAATGAGACTACAGTAAAAGTAAGACCAGTTAAGAAACACAGGACTCATCGTGGCCAAAAAATACACCTACTACAGCTAACCTCGTAATGAGCTTCTCTGTACTTGGTTCCAACACTAGGTTCATATTTAAAGACTTTCTACCTCAGTAGAAGCTCTGAGGGTTTACACTAACCAGCAAAGCAGTGTCAAATCCACAAAATGAGGCAGAGTAAGTACTTTACTCATAATTTAGACTTAAGTTGGTAAAAAATGCATCAAACATAGTGAAGACACAAAGACACCAGAACAGTGTGCTAATAAGCTGGCTAAAATAGTCTATAAAGCAGGATCTGTAAACTTATCACTGAAATTTATCAAATAAGAAAACTTACCAGGCCTCAGGGTCTGAGTATAACCCACACCAATTAAACTAGAATTGTTGACTTTTGCCTAGAGATGGGAAAAAAAAAAAAAAACAGGCATGAATTTCTTTTCCCCTTTTATAAGGTCTCCAAATGAGTGTTAAGCCAAATTTAACAAAAGCAGTTATCAGTGATTCAGACCAAAGTAGGCTGGGTTTTAGAAGTACTTAGTTCAATACAAACTGTAACTGCTCCATTTACTCATCTACAAGTGTGACCCAGGATAAAAGTTTGCCCAAATGCATTTGATTTTTCTACTCACTTGTAGAATCTTTACTAGAGAACATTAGAAACTGAGCCTGCCCATTCCCCATCTAAAAACAAATTAAGTCAACCCCTACCAGAAGTTCTACTGAATACAAAAATCAAGCCCTATATGAGCACATCATCTAAAAAAGTAAAATTTTACTAGGCCAATAAGTACTTTAAAAAAAATAATAAAAATTTTTTCTTAAATCGGATGTGTGAATCACTCAGCAATCTCAGTTTTAACTACTGTGGGAACCCAAACTACAGAAAAGCTGAAGAGACCATCACCCACCTCAGGAGTCTCTCCAAGGAGCTTGAATTATATACTACATACTTGAATTTGTCCAAGCTAAGTTTCCGGAAATATCAAAATGTTAATGTTTGATTTGATATGTCATGGTGGCTTGAGCAAAAGTACCACAGCATTTGACTAAGTTGTCTTAAGCAAATGCTGATGACTCTCCTGCTATATAATGGAGAATATAGTGGCAAATAATATTCGTTCAAGTATCCTATGAACTAAAAAATATACATAATTCATTCTAGAAAATGATTTTCCTTTTCCTAAAGTCTAAGTTAGATTTCCTGTCTTCTGTGTTACTAGAGGAGATTGTCTAAAATAAGATCAGCTAAAACTTGACTAAATTATTAGTACTCATTGTCATGGGATAATTTTATATAGCAGAAATTATTCATTTAGATGACACTAATTTACTCCTAGGGCAATCACATTCCTGATGAATTCCATCCAACGAAAGGCATCTGTTTGCTGTTGGAGCTTCTCAGTCACTATTATTCACAGATACACCCCAACACAAGGCTCATAGCTACTACTAGTATTGTAATTGATATAAATGTCTAATTGATAATTCCAATAGCCCTCCTCCCCACCAAATCCCTAATCAAGATGTGGTTCCATAACATTACTTACAGAAATAGAAGCAGTTTCATCCAACTGGTATTTGGCTGCAATTCCAAAACGAGTGCAGTTGGTGCCTGATGTCCAAGCTAAGTTTACAGAAGTATCAAGATCTTCACATACTTTCTGATAAATTGAACCTCCAAATTCTGTTCCATCATTGCTGCAAAATTATTTTCACATTATTTAACATTTTGAAAAGATACCACTCAGTCATCACTCCAATCCAAAGAATGTACATTTTAAGTGCATCTCAAATGATATAACCATTTTGAAGTATAAAACCGTTATCTCTAAATACACAACCAATAAATTTTTCATGTTACTTAACAAGAGTTGAGTTCTTTATTCCCTAATTCTATCCCTTCTTTGATCCTTTCTCCAAACAGTAAATAAAAGTTTAGAATTTTTGTTTTCCTCAGTTTTTCTCAGCAGCCTCAAATAATTTTGTTCTTTATTATTATTATTACTGCCCTTTATCTATGGAACTAACCTTGTAGTCATAGCATGTTTTTAGATTCTTCCTGTTCCCTGGCCCTTCTTTCTTCTGCACATCTTTTAAAAACCTTACTTGGTGAATGAGATCTTTGTAATCTTTTTCCTCGTGGCCTGACAATCCCTCTATACCTCCTGTCTAACGCTACATTCTATCTCCTCTGGTATTTAGTTTGATGGAGATATTCAGAAACGTTTTCTGTCTCCTCCTTTTCAGCTTAACAGCTTTATTAAATCTGCATGATTCTAAGGCAATTTATTTTGCCAGTCCTTGTTAGGTATATTGGAGCTAGTCAAGAAACCTTTACTGATAAGTTTTTAAGCTGAAGTTCAAATTCTGTTCTCAGAAACTCAACTTGTCTTAAGTACTTCAAATCCCCAAATTTGCTTTTTCATAAGCCCTTCCCTTCTAAAGAATCAGCAGAAATGATAAAAAAGAAACACTGCTATGCTCCCGAAGTGTTTGATTCTTTGCCCAAAAGCACAATAAGCTTTTACAATGGCTTCTCTAGCAATATTATTGGTGGCCACAAGAACCAGAAGTGGGTGGCAGTTATTAGAAAAGTTCTCTATAATATCGTGAAGAAATCCCAGAAAGTAACAGCAGACTCTCCTACTGTTAAATGTCTTATTAAGGTCTGCATTTTCCCAGCACAACTTGGAAATACAAATAGATTTCAGTCAAGTGAAAAGAAGCAGGCTGACAGAATACACCACTTCAGATAAAATACACATTTGTTCTTTCAGCACCAAGAGTCTGAATTTAGTTTTCTGTCCTGTCTTTGTTTATGTTAAACCCAATCAGAAGATCCACCTTACTTTATGTAGATCTATTAGAAATGGCAAATGATGAAAAAAACGAGTACTTTATGTGAATAGAAAGATCTTATTTTTATTTTTCCTTGTTTTTTTAAGGCTAGAGATAAATATTAATTTATGACTTCACTGGAATAGGGGTCAACTTCCAAGTGAGAAAATGCCTTTTACCAATATAAGTCAACACCTTCTCATCTCAGAAGGTTTCCTCCAGCACTCAGACATTACATAACTTATACATACTTGTGTATGTATCAGAGATGGGTCTTATTCTAGCTAATTAAAGATGTAAAGATTAAAGATGTATGACCACAAGACCTTAAAGAAATACTTACACATTAGTGTGCAGTTGGAAGTCTCCAGTCCTATAACCCACTGCAAAGTTATTCCTTGTTAACTTTGACTTTGCACTATCAAAGGTCATCTGGTAGCCAGCAAGCCAGCCTTCATAACCAAAAACGGCTGACCCATGAATGGCAGGTCCAGCAAAATCAAAATCAATGTCACAGCCAAGGTTTATACATTCCCGTTTGTAAGAAGACTTTATTTTACCACTTTTCTTTCTGTAATAAGAACAGATTCAAGATTTATTTCACTGCAAACTCTCACGTAATCAAACTGTATTAGAAACCTGAAAAAAGGACCAAAAAAAAATGTAGTTTTAATTTATTGAAATAACTGATAAATGAAAAGATAAGCTGAATACTCATTTTATAATCAAATTCAATGAAAGGGGACAGAACAAAAGAGGTCTCTTATTTCTAGGAAACTGAGGATTAAGCCAATCAAGCATTTATTAAATGCCTATTGTGTTACAGAAACAGTATAAATTGCTGAAGATACAAAGAAAAGCAAAGTATAGTCCCTGATCTCAAGTAGTATACTCCCTCCCCCTGTGAGACAATTGGGGTTAAGTGACTTCCTCAGGGTCACACAGCTAGGAAGTGTTAAGTGTCTAAGACCAGATTTGAATTTAGGTCCTCCTGACTTCAGGAGCACCAGCTAGCTGCACCCCAAGGAGCTCATAAATTAAAGTTTTTTTAATATAATAATGGATTAAGAAGACTTTTTTTTTTTTTTTAAGTAGGGGTAATAAAATGCACACAAAAGCCTCTTTTTTTAAGTATATACAAAATTAGCATCAAACTGAAAATAAAGCAAATACTCTAAATCAGGCCAGGGATACTGAATAATAGCAATTTAACAACAACACTGGCTTTCCATGATAGTAAATATGCAATTTATCATGAATTTAAAGTGCATTTTTAACATGATACTATTTTTAATTTTAAAAATAAGAAAACACACATGGTTACCCTGTGTTTGGTGAGAAGGTAGTATCAAATGTCAGCTTCAAACCTTGGCAAATCTATTTTGAGGGGAGAAAAAGGAAAGAATTCAGTTTCATTTGATTTTGCCAATAAAGAAAAAATATAACTTAGAAACACTAAATAGATATAAATCGTCTAAGTAGTTACCTGGTCTTCAATTGCGATTTCGGTTCCCAAAGTGTTATCAGTGTTCCATTTTTCTGTGAAAGTCAGACCATACTCACACCATTTATATTTGGTCTCCAAAGTCCCAGAAACTTTACCAGTGTCTGTATTAGAGGAACCCGAAGATGTGAATTCCTATTAAAACAGTAAATTTTTTTCATGAACTTTCCATATCTGTACATTGCTTAATTCAAAAACAACAACCAATCTCAAGAGTAAATGCTGAAGAGCTATGTCCTCTCACTACCTCTTTACACTATCCAAAGATGTGGGCATGAATCTCTTTTATATCTTGTTCTAAGTTGCTAAGAAATACTAAAGTTCACAAGGAATTGACATTAACTTTCAAATAACTGACTGCCATTTATTTCTAGAACTTCTAACCTGTTAAGTACATATTATAACACAAACATTAATTGTAAAGGAGAATACAATCTAAGCACTTGCCCTTGTCAACATGTGGTAATTATGCATGTGTATAAGTATAAATGTATGTATACTTGTACATCAAGAGACATAAATAGCTAACTCTATATGAGTATATGGAGATCCATATAGATACATAAAGAAGCTTGAGTGCTACTGATAACATTTCTGCTATGAACAATTAATTTTCAAATATGATATTACTATAATATGGAATCCAAGTCCTTCTTTTCTGAGCTGCACAACTATTTTGTTAGGAAATATACTTTCTTGCAATCAAAATTATTTGTAGATGAAGATACTCCGTGTCTTCATTTGTAAAGTGGGGGGAGGAGAAGATAGACTAAATGACATTTAGGAATCTAAAGTCTATTCTTGTAGTTTTCTTTGCTATTCAGTTACTCTATTACCTTCTCAGACTTCTCTATATCGTTTTAAACACCCACTAATTATAAAAGCATTTGTTTACTTGTAGATAAAATTTAAAAATCCATGTTTCTCCATATAACAGCAACAAAACAAACAAAAAAAAAAAAAAAATCCATGTTTTAAAACTAATTCTTCCAGCAATACCATGCAGCTATAAATCTCATAAATACCAAATCCCTCTAATTAAAGATCACACAAAGAGTAACAGACTCATGATCAATGCGAACAGACAGAAGCATATTGTCAATAACAAATTATACACAAGAAAAAGCATCAAAAGAGATGTATGGTCCCAAAATCAAGATTGGCTATAGTCATGTAGCAAGTGAAAGATAAAAGATGAGCAGCTTAAATATCAAGAGACCCCTAAGAAGCCTCTTAGCAGAGGATCTATGAAAGGACTAAACAATAATGAATGAGATGAATGGATGAAATGCACATCGTCAGATCAAGATTGAATGTACAATGAAAAATTAAGTACAATGAAAAAACAAGCCTTTTGAATTGGTTTTTACATCATGACTAAAAAAATTAATTTATTTTATCTTAATGAATGGGAACAATGGTTTACTAATTTAAAATAGTACCAGAAAAAAATTTCTATTTGGTTTATCATATTCATATTTCTTATTAGTCTTTAATTTGGACACTGACAAAAATGAAGCACCAATTCAATGAACTGAGAGGCACATTTAAGTGCCTACTACATACAAGATGCTATGTAAGATGTTATGATTTCTTGAAATTTTTCACATTGAATGTTTCACACTCAAAATTCTTTAGCAGGTGAGTGAGATGTACACAAGAGAAAAAAAATACATTAAAATATAAAGTAAAAGGAATGATAGGCACAATGGGGAAAAAAAAAAAACTCGTTCTAGGAAATGAGGAGAGAATACTTTCTCCTTACATGGAAGATGAACCTCCTGAGATGAACCTTGAAGGAAGATTCTGAGAGGCTCAAAGGGTACATTCCAGGAATGGGGAAAAGGCCTGTGATAATGGACAGAGGGAAGTATAAAACAGTAGTATAGTTTATGTGATACACAAAGTTTATGAAGTGGTTCGTTGTCAAGAAAGGCTGAAAAGGTTCACTGGAGTCAGGCTGTGGAATGCCTGAAATGGCAGACTGAAGAGATAATGCATTAGTGAGGGAGTAGGTGTACAGAATATGGCAAATACTGTCAGATATGGTCAATGTATTGTCTGGTTTTGCTGAAAGGCTTTTATTCCTTTTCTTTCTTTTAATATCTTTCTTATAAGAGACGGTCTCCTAGGTGGGGAAGGAAGAGAAGAAAATATTTGGAAATGAAAATGATATAAAAACAGAATCAAAATATATTTTTTAAAAGAAAAAGAAATATGCCAAGCTGAGGAATTTGTAATTATCTTAGAGACAACAGGGTATTACAGACTATTTTTGAATAAGGGAGTGATTCATATGGTCAGTCAGCATGACAAATGACAATTGAGCCCTAGTCTTGGAGTGAGAAAACACCTGGATTCAAAGTTCCCTTTCTACCATTTCTAATTGTGTAGCTAAATGTAAGTCATTCAATCATTATAATCTTTGTTTCCTCACATGTAAAATGAAAGTGATAATACTGTGGTAGCCTCATAAGGATCCAACAAGATAAAACATAGAAAGCCCTTTGTAAGCTGTAAGAATACAAATGTTAGCTACTATTTTACTTCTAGAACCTCGGCCTTATGGAAATTACTTTATCAACTGTGAAAAATAGATTGGAAGAGAAACAAAAGTCAGATTAAAACAGGAGATTCCTCCTAAAGATTAAAGGGCCGAACCACTGTAGAGACTGGGAATGGAGAGGTGGATCCTGATAAAATTAAACTGATTCTGTATCATTTTTTATTGATTTTGTTCTGTGATTACTTAAATTATGGTTCATAGTTTCTGAACTCAGTTCAGAATTCAGCTGGTCAGTAAAGGGTCAAGTCCAAAAATCCATTTCTGTTGTTAATTACTGTTCTAATCTTGCCTCAAAGAATTTTGTTATCCTAGGCCAATACAAGGGGCACAAGAGAGTCACCAATCTTTTATCTTTCTTTTCCTTCCATCTTCACTCATCTAAATCTTTACTTAATTCTATTTCTACCACATCTCAGGTAGATGAGGTACAAGTGAAATTAATTTTATTAGCAAGATGTCATACCTATTAGAGAGTCGATGGCAGCTTATTTTGTAGCCAATGACCTTTTGCAAAAGGACAATACCCCTTTTTTGTTTTGGGGAAGCAAAGAACACTTTAGATGATATCATGGGATTGAGGGCATCATGACTACATAGCTAGAGGAGTGAGGGACAATATGGTTGGCTAGAAGTGAGGTATGTGGGACTGACAGCAAACCCCTCCTATGACTAAAAAATATACATCATTTGAGTCTACCTGGGCAAGTCCTATTTGCCTCATTCCTCAAAAAATAGAACATGCTAGAAGGAAATGGCAAAACAATTCAATATCTTTGTCAAGAAAACCCCTTGGGTAAGTCCACAGGGACACAAAGCATCTCACATGACTAAACAACAAAATGTGACAAAGCAAACAACAGAAACAAAAAGCTTATATTCCATTGAGACAGCACATACAGAAATAAATACAAGATAGTCTTACTAGAAAAAGAACACAACAACTTGAAGGGATAATCAATTAACAAGTATTTGTATTAAGTACCTATTAAAGCACTCTGCTAAGCATTGGGACATATAAAGGAAGTGAATGAAATATTCCCTGAAGGGACACCCTCATAATGGAGGTGCCACCTGAGGTAGCTCTCTAAGAAATATGATCATTCTGAGACAAAAAGTACTTTATAAATAATCTCATTTTATCCTAACAGTCCTGGGAATTAGGTGGTTTTATTGTCCCCATTTTTAAACATAAGGAAATTGAGGCAAGCAGAAGTTAAGTGACTTGCCCAGAAATTTTCTCTGATGCTATTTTAAATTATGTATACCATTGTTCCCATCCACTAAGATGTAATTATCAGAGGTTCAGTTTGAAGTCAGGTCTTCCTTAATCCATTTCTATTTCTACCCACTGAGCCCTTGGCTGCCTCAAAAATGCAGAAGTCATTCCAGGGTAGGAAAAAAGCTTTTGCAAATGCAGAGTTGGGATATGGAATGCTGAGTTCAGGGAATACAATAGTCTCTGGCAAAAATGGAATATATGTAAGAAGTCATGTGAAAGGAGGTAGGGCAAGTAGGGTGGTGTTTATTATCTTGGGGGTAATGGGAAGTTGCTGAATGTTTTCTGGGTGGAAAACTTGACACAGCCAACTGTTTGGTATCAGAGGAACCTTACATGGTAGTTGTGTAGAAAGGAAGACGGCCTACCAAAGGAGCTGTCCATTGGTAGTTGGTAAGTCTCAGACACTTAACACTTCCTAGCAATTTAAACCCAATTGCTTTAAAAAAAAAAAAAAAAAAGGAGCCTTCTATTAGGAGGGCCTGATTGGGGAGAGGGGAGGGAGAGAAGATGATGCTATCAGTAGATTGGGAGTTCTAGGTCGGGAATCCAAGAACTGGAATTCAATACTGACAATCTGAGAATTGCTCTGGCCCTTCATAATCAAGTGAGGAATTGGACTAGATGATCCCCAAATCAATTCCAAATTGATGAAATCAAGTTGTAAAAGTACACTTTATAGAACTTGCAACAGACCAGATATAGGGATGAGAGAGAGAAAAGTCAAGGATGACCTCAAAATTACAAACCTAAGTAATTGGAAGGAAGAAAGGCCCCTGAACAGTTTGAATTCTGATCATCATAAAACCAACCACAATCCAGAGGCCTGATGATGAATAATGCTATTCCTCTTCCTAACAGAGGTGACAGATTCAAAGAGCAGAGGGAAACATATATTTTTGGACACAATCAATATGGGAATTTTTTTTTTTTTTTTGACAAACATGTTACAAAGCTTTGCTGTTATTTCCTCCTCAAAATAAATGGGAGAATCAGGAGCTAGGAAGGAAGGAAAGAAAGGTGAGAGGAAAAGGACCATCAATCAACACAGACAAGCAGAGCAGCTTTGAAAACTACATGCTGAATTTATTCCACAGTGCTCCAAATCTCTTTTTAGTTTTGAGTTTCATGGCAATATACTTAAAATAAAAATCAAATTGTCAATAATAATGTCAAGTAGTGTCAAAATTGCAATAATCCCCAATAATCTGTTTATATACAGAAATACTCATTGTAGTTCAGAGTAAGTTTTTTTTAATGACCAAATAGCAAAATCTGAAAGTATAAGATTTTAATTTTGGAGTAAAGAAAAGTACATTTGGGACACATAGATGAGAAATGGAGTTGCAGAGAGATTAGGCCAAGATATTTTGATTTGGGAGTCATCTGCACAAGTGATAACCAAACAAATGGCAGTAGAGAAGATCTCAAAAGGAAAGATTTAGGCCTCAAAACAGTCACGGGGGATTACCCATCTAGGGGGTAAAAGATGATTTGGCAAAGAATAAGCAGCAGCCAGACAGGAGTGATGTCTCATAAGAACCAAGACAGGAAATGATATCTAGGAGTAGTAGTCAACAGATAACAGAAAAAACAAGAAAACAGCACTGAGAAAAAGACCAGGTGATTTAGCAGCTGAAATGGCTAATGATCTTTGAGAGCATCATTGGTAAGGTGGCAAAGTCAGAAACAAGAAGACTATAAGGGTTGTGGTGCTGAGGAAGTTAAGGCAGACAGGAGTTTGGCAAAGGTAACAGGAGGATCATCTGGGAAATTCCAAACTTACTTTTTGATACCTAGCTGCACACAGCAGAGGCTTGCTACTTCTTTGCTGAAGTGTTGGAAAGTATGTTTTTAAATATAATCCTTAAACTATAACTCCTTCACAGGATCCCAGATTTAAACTGGAAGGAAGTTTAGAAACTGTCTAACCCAACCACTTTTATTTTTACAGGTGAGGAAACCAAGGCTCAGGGAAGTTATGTGACTTATGCATGATCATAGAGCTACTATCAGAAGGAGGACATGACCAAGGCTTTCCTAAGGTTGGCACGCTCTCCACTATGCACCATACTCTCCCTCTGCCTTACAGTGATTTAAATCAGAGATGTTCTGCCATCTGGGGGAAGGGATGGAGGGAAGGAGGGGAAAAATTGGAATGAAAGGTTTTGCAATTGTCGATGCTGAAAAATTACCCATGCATATATCTTGTAAATAAAAATCTAAAATAAAAAAATTAAAATAAAATAAATCAGAGGTGTTAAAAACTCGGCCCTATAGCATCCCACAATACACTCTAGTATGACCCAAACCAGATTAAAATGCAACTGGGAAACTGTTAACAAAATAAACAAAAACAATAAAACAGAGGAGGCATTACGTTTTAGAAAGAAATCAATATGCAACAGCTGGGCTCTTTAATGTGCTAATGTGAGTGTGACACCACTGATTTTAACTGAAGATAAGAATTTCAAACTAACTCATCTCACAGACCAGTTTAGGGCACTTTAAAGTGAACAGGCATTTCAGTGATTCTCTCCCTCTCCCACAATAGATAATGTCTGCAGGGTAAATTCAAATTTGGGACTGGACAGGCAGAGAGGTCAGGAATTCTTAGTCCCTGGGAGTCCAAATCACCCAGTCAGCTCTCAATGCACCAGAAGAATTTCAAAGCTCTAAGAAACCACCAAGGACCCACAAGCTTCTCTTCTTTCCATCCCTTAGGTCTCCTCCTAAAGCATTTTTGTTAAGTCAATAACAGAGAGAAACAAGGGAGCAAGCCAGTGACTCATCCATAGTCCAACAAAAGGTACAATAAGATAACCAAGAGCAAATACTTCCTCCAAGCTCCCAGCCCCACACTTCCTCTAAGTAATCCACCCAGCACAGAGGTGCTCATTCCAGCCCTCAGAGAGCTTTTTCCTCCATAGAACACTAGTCTTTTTTTACTCACCATAGCCCTAGATCCCAGTAACTCATGTATGTAGGACTTTGAAGTTTACAAACTGATCTCCTCAAAACTCTATATACTATTATCCCCATTTTGCCAACAAATAAACAGCAGCTTAATTAGATTAAGTCAGGACTCAGACAAACCCAAGCCCTTCCAGCCCACTTTCTTTACACACCAGAAGTGACTTTTACAGCTTCATACATGTACTTCCTGTTTCTGCCACTAGCTTAAGGACAAAGGACATCATCTGCTGGTTTTATACATATATATATTTGGGGAGTGGGGTGGGAGGGGAAAGGTCTCCTATGAAACAGAATTCCTAGTTTGACAAACAAATTTGTCCTTAAGCTATGGGCTGCCAAGTGAGGACACTTTCTATAAAAAAGAAAATCCCTAGTCTAGCTGAAGGTCAGACAAGGAGGTGGCCAGAAGAGAGGCCTGGGTTTGAATCACAGCTCCCCCCCTTTCCTTCTTTCCTTCTTTCTTTCAATTTCCTCCTTCCCTCTCTCCCTCCCAAGGTCACCTGGCAGAGCCATCCTTCCTGCTTCACAGGATTTCCTCAAGAAAAGCAATTTAGCCACTTGCCAATATCAGAATAATTAGAACCAAAACCCTGTAACAAGTCTACCTTCCATGACACCACCTGGATCACAGGACCTACAACCAGAAGGGATCTTAGACATGAATCACTCAAGGCAAGGCTCTTATTTTATGGTCCCGAAAAGTGAGGCCCTGAGAGGTTAAATTATTTTCTCAAGGTCAAATAAGGCGGCAAGAATTTCAACCCAAGTCCCATCATTCAAAACCCAGCACACTTTCCACTACTCTGAACTACTTCATCATCAAGCAAAACAGAAATCACTCACTCCAGGTCTGACCCAATTATCTACCTCTGGGAAACCAAATGATAGTTGTACATTCCGTACTTCCACTTGGCTACCCACATCAAGATTATCAACATTGTGCTTAATTGGCCATATGGCTCACATAAAATGTCATATGCTGAGGATGGTCCTTGGACTCTTTCAATCAAAGCAGAAAGTTAAATTTGTTACAAATCAGACAGAAAGCAAGAACTAGCTAAAGAAAAAAATTTCCCTTGTTAGTTTTACAAATTAAAAATCTTTATTTTATTACTCACATTGTTCCTTTAAAAAAGTTATTATAAATCAAACAAGATCCTTAATCCACCAAAATGCAAATTTCTGAAAATTCATTAAATCTCCCCAAACCATTGCCCAAACAGGGCTTTCCCATATACATATCAAGAAGTAGCCAACTAAATGAAGTATTTATTGAGCATTGAGCATCTACTTGCCCAAGAGTGGGGAGGAAGGGAAGGGGAACATAACAAGTAGTTTGTAACACAATCTCTATCCCCTAGGAACTTACGACTTTACTGGGGCAACATGATTTTTAAAGTACTAGAGGTCTTTAGATATATGGCAACGAAATGGCAAAAGTCCAACTATGTAAATTAGAAATCATATCCAATCTCAAGAGAAATTGAGCAAAGAAAACATGTCTGCCTCTTTGACGGGAAATAAAAATTTAGATGGATCATATTTATATTTAGTCAGAAGTACATTTTGGGGTTAAAATATCATGTAAAGGTATATATCAACAATTAGATTATGTAATAAACACTTACCACTCCACTGCAAGACTTTGTTTTCACATCCAGTTTCACCAAACCAAAACCTTAATAAGTATGAAAAAAAGGAATCACAAAAATATTCTAGTCTGTATAAAATAAATTCAACTACAGATTCACCTTTTAAATTATGAATCATACTTAACAGTTAAAACGTGACTAAAAACAAAGAGTTCTATCTGCTGGAATACTTAACATTTCAGTTAATTTTTGTTTTAATTGGACTTTAATTGATAAAGAATTCCTCAGAAAGCCTAAGGACTCATTATAATGTTTCAGTGACCCTAGATTGTCCAAAGGCTTTGTCAGCAGAGTGTAAGCTCTCACAGCCCTGTCAAACTGGAAAGACTCTGAATTCAGGCTTCAACAAGGACCAGCTAATTTACAGGCTTATAAGAAGGAATTGAACACTTTTTCTGCAAGACTAATGGTTTTCTACAGCATTGGCAAAAAAGTGTCTTTTCACTAGTTTAGTTTTTTCCCTATACAGAAAACAACCATTCAACTCAAGTATACCTTGGGGTAGATTATAGTTTATGGTAATTAAGATAACCATTCTGGGGGCAGCTAGGTGGCTCAGTGAACAGAGCACCAGCCTTGAATTCAGGAGGACCCGAGTTCAAATCTGGTCTCAGACACTTAACACTTCCTAGCTGTGTGACCCTGGGCAAGTCACTTAACCCCAGCCTCAGGGGGGAAAAAAAAAGATAACCATTCTACACCCATTATTTTGCTTAATACCAGGGGAATCATGACTTTTCACAAAAAAAAAAAAAAAAAAAAAAAATTACTTCAGTGAAAGGGGACTTCAGTTACCAACTTCCCTAAAGCCAAATAATAAGGATTTCACACATTTTATTGTTTTATCTATGAAATCAGGGCCGACTTAAAAGTGAAGGAAAAAAAATAAATTTGTGCTTGAAGGTAAAAAAATAACTTCAGACATATTGGTTTATTTTTAATTTGAAAGTCTACAGCAAAGTTGCTATTAATAGATACTTCATAACAGAAATGGAAAAATAACATTAAGTTGTTCAAATTCTGAAGATCATTTAAATATTTACATTGTCCTTCCCCCCCCTCCCATTTTTGGAATTTATGTTTTAATTAAATTCTTACCAAATCCTTTGTTGAAAATATCTCTGGCAGCTTTGCCAAGGTCAGCATATGATGGAGGAACACACATTGCTGATAGGAAAAATAACATGATTAGTACTCTTCTTCCTTCCACTCAGTTCCTATACAAATACACATCTGCAGACAATGGTGAACTCTGCAGGTTCTTGAAAATTCATTCATATCTTCTACTACAATTTAGTTCTTAGGACTTTTTCCTCCCCAAATAAACAGTTCAAACTTTGGAAATCCTAATTGAATCTTAGGGCTGCTCACTGTTCTCAAATCGCACCTTATTTCCAAACAAAGGGATCTGAGGTAGCTACCAAAGAAGTGGAAAATTTCTCATTACGGGTGTGCCCATTCCTAAAGTTAATGTATAATTACTCTATTTTCCTACTCGAAACATCCAGATAATTACATCTACAAAAGAATATTTGTGCACTGCTACTCATGAGCTGAAGCAAGGTTTGTGCACGGACTTAAGTTTATCCCCGCCCTTACCTGCCTTAGTATCTTCACTTAGGTCAAAACCAAGGGGAGAGAAGGCCACCGGATGTCAGGTAGAACAGAAGGCCCAGGACTCGTGGCCCAGCTCGGTTGCACTTGCCAGAGCAAAGGTGACCCCCTCAACACGAGGCACTCGGCCCCACACCCCGCCCCCAGACCTGCCCATTCATTCATTCATTCATTCATTCCACTGGCCACTCCCACGTCCTTCCTCAGACATCAAATGACCTTGCTCTCTCCCCACGGGACTTCCAGTTCCTTCCAGAAAAAAATCATCGTCCATCACTGGTCCACCCCACTCTTGACTGTTTCACGCCCATTTAAGTTGTATCCAGCCTCCCTCCCTCCCTTCGTTAGGAGAGGTTTTTCCGCTCCCTGACAAAGCCCAGAGCCTCCGGGGACCTGGTTCATCCCGGCCCTGCCTGAGTCCTCAGCCCCTGCCCCTGCAACCCGGGAAGGCCCAGGGCGATGAGAGTCGCTTCCGGGTCCCCCAGCCCGCAGCGTGGGGGCCGGCTGTCAGTGTGGCTCCCTTCTGAGAACTGGCGGGACGAAATGCACCAAGGAGAGCCAATGGAAGGGACGGTGCCCGAGCTCACCAGCAGAGCCACCATCGCCCACTGAGACGCTCAGTCCGGGGCCCCGAGGCTCGCCTGCCCCGAAGGGCTTCTCCCCGAGCCCGCCCCAACCCCCAGCCCGGCCCCACTTACTCGGACGCTCACATTCTATCACGTACGACATGGCGAGGCCAGGGAAAAGGGTGACCTGCGGGAAAGGACGCGATAAGTGCAGTCAGCGCGACCCAGGGCAGGCGGGGCGGGGGAGGGACCTCCCCCGAGGCCGGGGTGAGGCCGCGGGGGGGTGGGCCTCACACCACTCCCGCCTCCCCCCCCGACCGGGGCCCCGGGGTCGGCGCGGCCATCTTGAAGGGGCTCGGCCCGGGCCCGGCGCGGCCAGGGGGCGCCGGTGGCTGCGGAGGCTGCGGGTCCGGCCGGGCGGACCTGGGGAGGGACGGGGAGGCCATACCTGAAAGTCGGGTGAGGGCTGTCCGCGTTCCGCTAGCTGCTCGAGCCGCTCGCCGCAGTCAGACTCCGGGGTAGCTGCCGCGGCTGGAGGGCGAAGTGAAGGAGACGCCGCCGGTCCGCTCCCAGGACCCCGCCACGGCCCCCTGCAGCTGCCCGCCGCGCCGGCTCCCAACTACGGCCGCCTGCCTCTCGCTCCGACCGCTGAGAGACCTCCCTCCCGGCCCGAGAGCCCGTCGCTCGGGCTCGGCGAAGACCGCCTCTACGTCTGCTTCCCGGATACCCGGAGGGCGCGGGGACGGCGATCAGGCAGCGCCGAAGGCAGCCCGAGTGCAGAGGGGGCGGGGAACGGCGGCGGCCGCGGCGGCGCGGTGGCCGCGGCGCGAGGGGCGGGGCGGGGCCGGAGCGCGCCTGGGGGGAGGGGAAAGGCGGGGCCGAAGGGGTTTTCGGGATGCCCAGGCCTGCCTCCCCTTCCCTCCGCCCCACTGCCTAGTATTCAATCTGCACGTAGGGCAGGTCTCCCTTAGCTAGCTCTTGGGGCGGGGTAGGGCCGGTCCCGGCGCGGTTCCCCCACCTTTCCGGCGACCGAGCCCAGCCGCTCCCTCTGTGGTCACGTGACGGGAAGCCCATGCCATCGGCTCTTGAAACCTGAGTTCGAATCCCGCCTCTGGGGCACGTGTGATCCTCGCGTTCCTTTATCCACTGGAGGGTTATTTACATAATAGTTTGTCCCTTCTGTGTTTGTGCCCTATGAAACCCAAATTATAACGATCGCGATAATGACTCCTCTATGGCATTCTTAACCTTGGCAAAACACACGTGTCACAACCACCCTGGGAGGTAAGTGCAACGACCATAATCCCCATTTCTGCCGAAGAAACTGAGGCCCAGAGAGCTGAAGCGTCTTTCCGTTGGGGGAAGGGAGCCTCGGAGGCGAGGCCCCCTCCCCGCCGCCAGCACCGATGAACCCCAGAGTCCCCTCCCTACGAGGGAGGCAGGGGGCCTCATCCAAATTCGGCGGCTGCGGGGTTCCCCGTCCTAGAGGGGCTTCAGGCCTCCCATCTCTCCCCCTCCTTCCCCACGAACAATTAATTATAATAAACATCCAACAAGCTGGAAGTTTGACCCTCGGACCCATTTTACAGATGTCAATGTGTGAGCCTACATGGTTTGGCCCAGAGTCTCCCACGCACCCCCCTCCAACCCCATCCCCTTGGAGGCGTCCATTCCAAGTCCTCCTGAGGCACCAGCAGGGCTTTAGTTTTTATTAAGATCAAGTGTAAGAAAGATGGAGCCCCGGAAGGAGGACGTCGTGGGCCGGCCGCCTGTCCTGGGCCAGGCCCTGGGGGAACAGCTGGGCAGGTGACGGTCAGGGTAACTAGCAGGGATGGGCGGGACTTGCGCAGGCGAACACACACACACACACACACACACACACGGTAACAGGCAGAACAAGCCAAACACACACACACACACACACACACACACACACACACACACACACACGGTAACAGGCAGAACAAGCCAAACACACACACACACACAGTAACAGGCAGAACAAGCCAAACACACACACACACACACACACACACACACACACACACACACGGTAACAGGCAGAACAAGCCAAACACTTGTGCACACACAGGATAATAGGAAAGAACAAGCTAAACATAGGCCCTGACGGCTTGACAATAGTCATAAACTTGGGCTGCAATCCTAGCTTACCCATTAAAAAAGGATCATACTCTGCACAATTTACCCCAAATGTTCTCAAGTGCTATATAAATGTTTTACTATTGTTATAATTTTATTTTTTTTTTAATTTTTATTTTAATCGCCAATAAATTTCCCATTTCGCTTCTCTAAAATACAGCTGATCTTCTTGGCTAAATTCATGAAACAACTTCCATACTCTTCTCAGTCTTTCCACCTCACAATCTATGTGTCTTTAGGAATTATAATTCATTGTAACAACGACTCAGGCTAACATAGGAAGGTAACAGATGCTGGAAAAAAGACG
Organism: Sminthopsis crassicaudata; assembly: GCF_048593235.1. NCBI lineage: Eukaryota > Metazoa > Chordata > Mammalia > Dasyuromorphia > Dasyuridae > Sminthopsis > Sminthopsis crassicaudata. Next base: position 654,796,369 of record NC_133618.1, read on the forward strand.
GAATGAATGATTCCACAGCCCATAGAAACGTTTGAAAGATTTCTCCCTGGGTCTCTCGCTAGCACCTCAAACACAACATGAATAAAACTCATACGAAAGTCACTCCCCCACCCCCGCTTTACTGACTTTTCTGTTTCTCTTAAGGAACACCCAAGTTTTACCCCTTGGAGACCTCCTTGCCCTACCCTCCCTCATTCAGTCAGTCAGCAAGCATTTATTAAGCACCTAGTGTGTTCCAGGCATTGTGCTATGAAATGTTCTCTTCTCTAGAATATAATCGTTCTCTGGGAGGAGGTTTCTTGGGGAGCTTCTGGGAGCAACCTTAGTTTCAGTTCAGTTTAATCACCTCAAATTGTGTCCTTTATTGTGTCCTTCAAAGTCTTGAATCTTTGGCCCGGTTAGCTTTCCTAGAGGCCCCTCTCTCTCCCTGGTTCCGAGAGCTCTCCGAATGTCTCCAAATCCTAAGGTTCGTCCTTCAGCCTCCAGCCAGCTTCAGCCTCTCGACCTCTCAAAGTTTCCATCCAGCACAAAGGTAGAAGTTGGAACAAATCTTGACTCCTCCTCCCAGAGAGCGGGCTTATGGGTTTCTGACCTCTGACTTGTGAATCTCTCAGAAGTCCAAGAGTGGGCTTGTCCTCTTCTTATATATGCTCTCTTAAAGGTGTGAAGTTTAATGTGTGAACTCCTTTAAAGGTGTGAACTAAATACATAAGCCTTATAGCACCTTGTTTCAAGTTCTGGCCCATAACATCTCCCCCTTTCTTTTGATTTAGAACATAAGGTTGTCATGACCACCCTGACTTCTCAGGAAGGGAGATGAAAACACCAAAGGAAATGGCAAATCAAATCAGATTAGCGGTTTCTGAAGAGGCTCACTTGAAACAGGAATACATAAATCCATCAGTATGGGAGGTATTACACATAATTACATAAGTTACATAAGCACATAGCAATATAACACAGGCTAGAAGTGATGTAACAAATAACATAAATCAACATCAAGAATTGTACATGTCCATAACTTAGAAATAGTTCAAAAGGAATCCATTCTCCATTAGTTCATGTGCCAAGAATCCAATAAGTCCTGCAAGCTTTGAAGTCCTACAATAGTCTCATCTTGTGTTAGGAAATCCAATAATTCCTGCTGATTTTCAAGTCCTGCAACAGTCTTATTATCAGCCATGTTCTTTCAGTGCCAGATGTTTCTTAGATCCTCTCCTTTGTTTTGAGGGTTTTCTCCTTTTCTGTCTCTCTCCAGGTGCTCGTTGCCACCCATCTGTTTCCTTCTCCATCTGTTTCCTTCTCTGTCTGTAAAAATACAAGCAAACCTTCTCTCCCAGACACTTAACCTATCTAGTTCCCTTCTATTTACCACTTTGGGGATTTCTCCTCATTACCTGGCAATTATATTGAAGCTGTTTGCACTGGACACTGACCTGTTGGTTTAAAAGGCCTGAATTCCCCCCAAATATAATCCCTTTCTGTCATGTTATTGCTTTTTGACTGAATGATCATATCAGAGTCCTGAGCTTCTAAAGACCCTCTGGGTGTAACCTCAGCTGCCATAATGCCCCACCTGTCTTTTGATTGAGGTCTTGGAGTTGGGCCCACCTCTCATTTCTCTGGATCAATCTACATTCTGAGGCCCAGTGGGAGCCCTTGTGGGCTCTCACTTCTCTCAATCTGTCTTCTCACTCTATCTCCATATCTACACTGAGCTCTTAGATGTCCAACTTATCTACATTGAAAACATCGACCATTTTCTCTAGAAGTCCCTTGCCAAGAGGGATCCTGTCTTTCCATGTTCAGCATAGTCTGGGTATAATAATCATTTGTGCCCACTGTAGCACAGCGTCTTAATGATCTCCTCTAAAGGAGCATCTTTGTGTAGTCCCCATATAATTCTTCTGCAAACCTCATTGGCAATTTCCATAGCCAGATGTCTGGTCATTATTTCTGTAGCTGCATTTTCTCCAATGGTTCTTGTTACAGCTATTTGCAGATGCCCCACAAAATCTGCAAAGGGTTCATTGGGACCTTGCTCTATTTTTGTGAAGGCTTCACCTCCATCTTTCTGTCTGGGGGGGGAACCACAAGCTTTTGTTGCAGCCTTAGAAATTTGCTCATACACTGTTATGGGATAATTAGTCTGTTCTGAATTCTCTCCATACTGACCTTCACCTGCTAGTTGGTCAAAAGTGAATTGTACATTAACTCCTGTTTGCCTATTGCATCTGACTTGAATCCTTCATAATTCATGATACTCTGAAAGCCACAAGAAGTTTAGTCCAGGTTCTAAACATGTCCTTGCTATGGATTTCCAATCACTGGGAGTTAGGATTTCATAAGCCGAATTATCTAGAAACATTTTAACATAGGATAATGTAGCCACATAAAGAATGCAACCTTTTTTCAAATCCTTCATTTTATCCAAATCAAAAGGAGAGTATTTTCTCCTTTTTTGAAATGAAAAGCCAAGCTCTTCAATCACAGGTTATGCATCTATAAAATCAAATATATCCTCTCCACTTTTTGCCTTAATCAATGCTTTTTCTAATCTTGTCATAGGCTGCTTAATAGGTGGTTTTGATTGTGTTACTGCTCCTCCCCTCCTCCTTTTCCCTCCACTCATGAAGGGTTAATTGAGGGAGGTAAGTCTGGAGATTGGAAATGATCTAATTTCTCCTGCTGTGAATTCTTATCTGATTCTTCGTTCTTTTCACCTAGTTTAGTTGGCACCTCCCCCTCCTGCTCTTTCTTCTTTTTCCTTATTCCATAACTTATATAATTTCCTAAAGCCATTTGTATTAAATTTTATGTATTTAGTGTATCTTTGGAAATTGAGTCAGACCCATTTTTGTTGTAGTCTTGACAAAGTTGCTCTCCTAATAATTTCCATTCCTCTAGATCCAATTCTTTTTTCCATAGAAAACCAAGGTGATATGTACTGCACAGTTTCTAAAAGTTCAGTGATCTGCTCCCAAATTATAATCAAACCCTAGCTTTTAACCCTGACAATGCTCTCTTCACATTTTCCTTGAAGAGAAACAGAAGGCTATTTTCTAAACATCTGTCCCATTTTAACTGAAATCTTGTTTTAGCCCTTTAACAAAGTTTCCTTGTTGTACTCACCCTAATTTCTGGGTCACAGTATCAGAGGTCAGAATTGCAGGTGGGGAAGAATTAAGGAGATGTAAAAAGGGTGAAATCACTGCTTGGCAAGTGATTGGATCTGAGAGGTGAGAAAGAGTGAGGAATCCTGGATAAATCTAGGTTGTGAGCCTGAGGGATTGGGAGAATAGGTAATAATATATAAATAATATATAGATATATATACCTATATAGATAATATATAGGTAATAACATATAAATTATAACATATAGGGAAAGATAATTCTATCTTGGACATAATTGAATTTAAGATGTCTACTGACTACCCATTTCAAGATGTCTGAAAGACATCACAACTGTGAGATTGGAGATCAGCAAGAAAATTGGGGAAGAACACAGGGAGGAGAGCCAATGACACCACCAAGTGAAATAGTATAGAGCAAAGTTTCTTAAAACTATAGGTGACAAAACTAAATGTGGAGGTCACAAAAATTATGATTTGTTAGCAGTGTTTGATTTGTGTATCTATTTTATATGTCTCTGTACTCAGTAATTGCATTAAAATTTCTTAGGTGAAAAGAGGTCATGAGTGGAAAAAGTATAAGAAGCTCTGGTATAGAATGTTGGAGGGGATGTGGGAAAACTGGGACACTGATACATTGTTGGTAGAACTGTGAACAGATCCAGTCATTCTGGAAAGCAATTTGCAATTATGCTCAAAAAGTTATCCAACTGTGCATACCCTTTGCTCCAGCAGTGTTTCCATTGGGCCTATATCCCAAAGAGATCTTAAAGGAAGGAAAAGGACCTATAATGTGCAAAAATGTCTGTAGCAGCCCTTTTTGTAGTGGCAAGAGACTGGAAACTGAGTGGATGCCCATTAGTTGGAGAATGTCTGAATAAATTGTGGTATATGAATGCTATGGAATATTTTTTTTTTCTGTAAGAAATGACCAGCATCATGATTTTAGAGAGACTTGGAGAGATTTACATGAACTGATACAAAGTAAAGTGAGAAGAACCAGGAGATATTATACACAGCAACAACAAGACTATACAATGATTAGTTCTGATGGATGTGGCTCTTTCTAACAATGAGATGATTCAGGCCTCTTCCAACGATCCTGTGACAAAGAGAGTCATCTACACCCAGAGAGAGGGCTATGGAAACTGAGTGTGGATACAACATAACATTCGCACTCTTTTATGTTGTTGTTCACTTACATTTTGTTTTCTTATTCATTTTTTTTCCTTTTTGATCTGATTTTTCTTGTGCAGCAAGATAATGGTAGAAATATACGTACATTAAAAAAAAAAAAAAAAAAAAAAAAAAAAAAAAGCTCTGGTATAGAGGGAGAAGAGAAGAAGGTCCAAGACAAAACCTTGAGGGAGGAGACAGAGAAGGACCATCAGAGAGATGAGGGGAAAATAAGAGTACTGAGGCAGAGAAAGTGATCAATAGTGTCAAAGACTAGAGAGAGGTCATTCATGATGTAGTGGATCACAGCAGACTTAGATTTCATGGTAGAATCGTGGCTTTATACAAGAAATGGCCCTCACTGGCTATTTTCGAGTTCAGGGTTCTTCACCTTTTCATATCTTCCTGAAGCTTGGGCGGCCTTGGATAGCCATTGGACCACTTATGAGAACAATGTTACAAAGGATTACAAAGAAAACCATGAAATTGAAACAGTTATCAAAATGTTTTTTACAAGAACCCCCAAACTAGTTAAACTCCCTGATTTTAAAGATGAGGAAACTGAAGCCCATAGAGATTAAGGGATTTGCCCAAAATCACACAGCTGGTCAATGACAGAGCTGAGATTCAAATTCAGATTCTTTCCTCGAGTGCCCCTTTCCTTGTTGGCATCCCATCCTATTATTTTCTACTCAAAAATCTTCCATAGCTTCTCAATTTCAAAAAGAATCAAATCCAAATGTAGAACACCAAAGACATAGTTTTCCAGCCTCCTGCCAAAAACTTTCACTGTCTTCTATAGCTATTCCATGTTCCAACAATTGTTCCCCAAAAAGATACTGCTCTTTTATTCAAAATGACTTCAGCTATTTCTGTTGATCAATCCATTTCATCTATTCAGATGCTTTGTCTTCTGTGAAGTCTTACCTGATTGATCATAGAAATTTGTACTAGAGCACTTGGAAAAGAATTCCTTATGCAACTTTTATATGAAAATTCATCATACCAAACTCAGGATTTATATACAAAGACAAAAAATGAAAGTATTAATGATCTAACAAGCATAAAAGTACAAATCCTGAAAATGAGTGGAGATAAAATTTAAAACAACAAGACTATTGAGATAAATTTAGAACAGCAAATTTTTTTTAAAAAAGACCCCAATGAAATAGAAAAACCAATTAAGTAATTTGATTACACAGGGAGAAATAAAGGAAAACCAAGTTACCAAAATGAGGAGGGAGAATTCACAATGGAGAGTAAGCAAACAGAATGATCATAAATTATTGACAACAAATATATTTTAATTCAATTCAGGAAACATTTATTAAGTACCTATTATGTGCCTGACACTGTACTAAGCTCTAGAGATATAAAAAAGACAATTCCCAAGGGGTTTACAATCTAATGAGGAAGACAATATGCAAGCAAATATATATACAAAGCAAACTTTCTACAGAACAAATGCAGAGGGAAGGCACTAGAATTAAAAAGGGTTTGGGAAAGCTTCCTGTGGAAGGTAGAATTTTAGTTGTGACTTAAAAGAAGCCAAAGATGTCAGTAGTTAGGAAGGTGGAAGAAAATTATTGTAGGCTTGGAGGAAAGTCAGAGAGAATGCTCAAAAGTGAGAGATGGTGTGTCTTATTCATGGAACAAGCAGGAAGCCAACATTACAAAATCAAAGAGTGCATGTTGGGAAATAAGGTGTAAGAAGACTGGAAAGGAAGGAGGGGGGTGGTTTATGAAAGGCTTTGAATGCCAGAGAATTTTGTAATTGATCTTGTTGGGGTCCTCAGCTAGTGCAGCTGCTGACACTAGCTGGACTCTGAACACTTACCCACAATTATCGTGGCCTCTACGACCTTCGATGTCTCCAGATGTGACAGAGTAGTCTGACACCACTTATGCAGCTAGAGAAGCTTTATTGCTTGGTTCCATCATCTTGTCCCTTCTTCTCTTCCTCTCTCTCCCTCTGCTGTCCTGTACTTATACCCCTCTCATCTCCCTTGCCCACGTGCCCCAACAACAAGTATGTGTTTAGCTTGTGTATCCAGGAGCCCCACTCCTGAGACGGTGGAAGTGTGCTCGATGCCTGTCCTGGCGTGTCTACAGGGTGTGCTCCAGACCTTTAGCCAGTGAAGCAGAACTCACACCCGAGGCCTCAACATCCATTCCCAAGAGTGGCCTGACTGAGATCTCTTCAGCCAAAGACCACAAGGGTCAGGTCACAAGACTTGTTGCCTATGCAAATGGGGCATTGTGTGCAAGGTACATGATGAAGGGTTTCAAGATTAATACAGACTCTTGTTATTCTGTTCCCTAGCATTTTTGTTGCTAGGTTCCCTAGCATCTCCCCCTTTTTGTTTTCTATGGAGGGGATGCCACTTGGCTACCAGTCCTGCAAGGGACTGTCTTAAGAGAGAGAGAAAGCATCAGAAAATACAAGGTAAAAGCAACAGCAATACAATAAAAAAAAGCAATTAACAATAAAATGTGAGGGGCAGCTAGGTGGCACAGTGGATAGAGCACCAGCCTTGGATTCAGGAGGACCAGAGTTCAAATATGGTCAAAGACACTTAACATTTCCTAGCTGTGTGACCCTGGACAAGTCACTTAACCCCAGCCTAAAAAACAAACAAACAAACAAAAAAACAATAAAATGTGAGACAACCATGAGGGGATTGGCATTGTATGTTGACATATTCAATCAATAAGGTCATGGAAGCATCATTAGGGAGGCTAAATTTTTTTGCTAATACATTAATGTCAGCAACAAACTTTGCCAATTCTTGGATTTGATTAGAGGAAGTCCATGACATAGCCATTTCAGTCTTCTCTTCCGCTCTCTCTTTTCTGTCGGCTGGCATCTCCTGGCCCTCCTTTTCCGCTTCCTTTTGCTTTTCTTCTTGTTCTTGAGGTCCCAGGAGTTGCAGGGAGTGGGTTGGCACCCACTGTCTGGCTTCATTGGGATCTAGAATGATAAAGCATACCCTTTCCCCCATTTATGCACCACTCCCCACCCTTCCATGACCCATCTGGTATGTCTTTCCACATTGCTCACCATTGTGTTGGAGCCATCCTGGCATGGGGTGGTGGAACCTGGGAATCCTTAACTTGTGGCATAGCAAAGAAGCATAAAGCTGGTGTGAGGGTATCGATAGCTGAAAATTAAGTGTGTAGAGAGTGGCATCCAGTTGGGACTGAGTTAAGCGTCCCATCCCTCCACCTCCACTCCCCCTTTTTGCTTTTGCAGCACATTCTTCAGCATGTGATTGGCACATTCAACCACAGTCTGACCTGTGGGATTATATGGAAGGCCTGTGAGGTGGTGAATCCCAAATTCCTATAAAAAGAGAGCAAAGCCTTTGGAGGAATATGTGAGGCCATTGTTAGTTTTAAGTTGTGACGGAAGGCCTACAAAAGAGAAACAGTGATACAGATGTGAGATGGCTTGCCTAGTCGCTTTGCCTGATTGAATAGTTGCCCACAGAAACCTGGAAAAGATATTTACTGTAATGTGAATAAGCTGCTTGCCCCAATGGGCAACATCCATTTGCCAGAGGGCATTAGGACAGTCACCATGGGGATTCTGTGGAGGGGAAACTGAAGGAGGGAGACAGAAGGGAGCACATATAACATACTGGCGAATCAATGTAGGCGCTTCCTCTCTGCTAAGACCATACAATATTCTCAGTTAACTAGCAGATAAATGGTACTTCTCATGAGGGGCCTGAGCAGAAGAAGAAGGAGAAATGTTTTCTACTGATGAAGAATATAGCAGAGCCTCCGCTGCTCGATTGCCTGAAAAAATAGGACCAAGACCATCAGTATGAGATTGGACATGCATGATAAACACAGGAGAGGTTTGGGTCAGGAGTGTTATTGAGCTGTTTGAAGCAAAAAAGATATATTAGTATTTCTGTCTTCAATATAGTCAGAAAGCAAATGAAGAAGAGCCTTTACAGCATTGGTACAGTCCAAAGCAATGTTACATGCCTGAGGGAAGAATTCTAGGGCTTTAATTATAGCAAACAGTTCATTCTGTTGAGTAGACTAATAGTGGATGTGGGGAACCCATTGTTGATGGTACTAGGGCCTACTATCGAAGCTTTCCCTGATTTGGTGACGCCAGTGAACACTGTTAGGCCCATGACTGGTTCTGTAGATATTATCTTAGGAGGGACCCACAGGGGGCTGGCTGGTCATTTGATACAGACTATCACAAGTAGGTTTAAAGCTTACAACGGACACCATGGAGGCCCCACAACAAATTGTCTTGTGTAATAGCTAAAATGTGTTGTTTTGGTATGGGAGCATGCACAATTGGGTAGATCCCATTAAGCCACAGTGTCCTTTGTATGCAGGACCAAAGAAATTCAGCCAGCAAATCTGTCTAAGATACTGTGAACTTCATGGCTCTTTGAGGGTACAACCACTTGATAGGGTCCTCTCCTTGATGGAGCATGGCACACATGGGGGCATCTTTTTGAATTGTTAACTCAATTGGAAAGGTGGGGTCTATGTGTGTGAGCCGTTTAGACCATAATTGTTGAATGGAATGAAAATTGTCTCTAGCTGCTGGAGTCCACTGACGGGGGGACAACAGAGAAGGATCACCAGGTAATATGTCATATAAGGGCTTCATTAGTGAAGGTGGAATAGGAACTACTGACCTCATCCATTGTATCAGCCCAATCACCTTTTGAAAATTGTTCAGAGTTTTCACTTTGGTCATATCCAATTGGGGAGGATGTAGAGAAACATACACTCTGTCCACTCATAACCCAAATAAGAAAAAGGAGGTTGAGTTTGAATTTTATCAGAAACAGAGTATAAGCCATTGAGCTTCAGTGCAGTGAGAATTGCTTGATGCACATGTTGTAATTGAGTTTCATCACTAACATCTATTGCTAGCAATAGATCATCCATATAGTGGACAATCAAAGCATCGGGAAATTCCTGCCTAACCAGTTGTATTACTCTGTTAACATACCACTGACACAAAATTGGACTGTTTTGCATGCCCTGGAGACCGACAGAATGAATTATTGTGCTCACTGAAACTGTACAACCTGTGGGGGGAGTTTTAACTGATGCTTACTGTAAGAAAGTCACAAGGTTTTCAAGCCTGTCTATCTGATCTGTTCCTTCTGCTCCTTTATACTTGGGCTCTCTAGTTTCTGTAGAAATCTTTGGAGTCCTGGGAGTGGGATATTCATACCTTGGCAGCAATGGATACGATCGTGCCAGCGGGGGAGGAAAAGGCAGAGGTGGAGGCAAGGTTTCTAACTCTGGCTCTGCCACTGCATCTTCCCTGCTCAGGGATTCTCCAGTCTGGGACTCAGCATGAGGGGACAAGGGGCAGGGTCAAGTCCCATGTATTCCAATCATAGGGACACTCTCAGAAGGGCTTTTACAAATTTTCTGCATTGTTTAAGATGTACCATGAAGTGTTTCTCTTTAGGCAATTTATACACCTGTTTACTATACACATCAACAGCCAAGGGTGTCACTAAAGGAAAACTGAAATCAGATCCCATCCCAGAAGGCTTATAGTACTTCCCCCGCTCAACTGCCCCACTTAGCTTAGGCTAAGCGCCTACTCTGTTTCTGAGTGCTCAAAACCTGAATTCCCCTAACTTTGGTCCCTGTTCGGGCGCCATTTGTTGGGGTCCTCAGCTAGTGCAGCTGCTGACACCGGCTGGACTCTGAGCACTTACCCACAATTATCGTCACCTCTACGACCTTCGATGTCTCCAGATGTGACAGAGTAGTCTGACACCACTTATGCAGCTAGAGAAGCTTTATTGCTTGGTTCCATCATCTTGTCCTTTCTTCTCTTCCTCTCTCTCCCTCTGCTGTCCGGTACTTATACCCTTCTCATCTTCCTTGCCAACGTGCCCCAACAACAAGTATGTGTTTAGCTTGTGTATCCAGGAGCCCCACTCCTGAGACCGTAGAAGTGATCTCGATTTGGTGCATGCTCGATGCCTGTCCTGGCATATCTACAGGGTGTGCCTTGGACCCTTAGCCAGTGAAGCAGAACTCACACCCAAGTCCTCAACATCCATTCCCAAGAATGAGTTGACTGAGATCTCACCAGCCAAAGACCACAAGGATCAGGTCACAGGACTTGTCGTTGCACATACTTGTTGCCTATGCAAATGGGGTATTGTGTGCAAGGTACATGATGAAGGGTCTCAAGATTAATGCAGACTCTTGTTATTCTGTTCCTTAGCACTCTTGTTGCTAGGTCCCCTAGCATGATCTTAGAGGTAAGAGGGAACCACTATAGTCTGTTGAATGAGGCAATAACATGGTGGGACCTGTGCTTTAGGAAAATCATTTTTAATGGCTGAATGGAAAAAACACTGGTATAGGGAAAGATTTAAGGTACTCAGATACACCAGTAGACTACTATATGACAACCAACAGAACTGGATGAATATTTGCAAATATTTTTTTTTAAAAACCGATTAACCTATAAACAAACTGATTTCAAAAAAGTAAACTGAAAAAGTTGTAAATGAACTCTCAAGGAGAAAAAAAAGTACAGATAGATAGACCTACAAATTAATACCACCAAGCATGAAAAGAATATTTAATCCTTACACCACATAAAGTGTCTACAAAAGCATGGAGAAAAAAATGTTACCAAATTCTTAGTATAGGGAAAATACAATCCTGATACAGGGATAAAGAACAAAAAAAAAAAAAAAAAAAAAAAAAAATTACAGACCAAGATCGTAATTAATCTTGATGCAAAAAGATTCAATAAAATATAACAATGGGGCTATAGCAATATATTTGAATTTTTATTTAGGATAGTTTGGATATTATGTTTTCCCATCTATTCTGGTTTACCTATAATGGATTCCCATAAGCCTAATATACTGAGATAAGATTTGCTTCTGAGAAGCATGACTTTGTTCAAGGAGGTCTCCTAAGGTACATATTGTCCCTGAAAAAATCAGAGGTCCCCATGTGGATGTATTTTAATGTGTCCCTGTTTCCCAGCTTCAACTAGGGTAATGTCCTCCTTTTACTTCCCTTTCTTTCTACTCACTGTTCTTATTCTCTTTCCCTATTAGAGACTGAGTAATCATCCTCATCTTGATTATAATATTATTGCTGTTATTCAATCATGTCTCTTTGTGACCCCATAGACCACAGCACACCAGGCCCTTTTATCCTCCTCTATCTCCCAAACTTGTATTTTTTTCTTTCTTGAGTCTAACCATTTTGTCTTTTCCTTTTCATTTTTCCCTTGAATCTCTCCCAAGATCAGGGTCTTTTCCACTCATTCCTATCTTCTTATTCATTATGTGGTCAAAATATTTAACTTCAGCTTCACTATTTGCCTTCCAATGACTAGTCTGAATTAATTTCTTTTACTATTGTCTGATTTGATCTCTTTGATGTTCAAGGAACTTTTAAAATTCCTCTAACACCATAAATCAGAAGCATCAATTTGATGGCTCTTAGCTTTTATTATAAACCAACTCTCACAGCCCAAATGAAGAAACTATGGCCTTGACTAAATGGACATTTGTTGGCAAGATGATGTCTCTGTATGCTGTCCAGATTTGCCACCCTTTCCTTCCAAAGGGAAAGCATCTTTTAATTTCATGACTGCACTCACCATCTGCAGTGATCTTTGAACCCAGTAACATAAAATCCATTTGTCAGGAAGTGATGGGGCCAGTTGCAATGATTTTAATTGTTGGATTTGTTGTTGTTGTTGTTAAGCTTCAAGCCATCTTTTATGCTTTCTTTCACCCTTATCAAGAGGTTTCTTATTTTTTTCTTCACTTCCTACCTCCAGACTAGTATCATCTGCATATTTGAGATGGTAGATATTTTTACCAGCAACTTAATTCCAGTTTTTGATTTATCCAGTCTGGCACTTTGAATCATGTACTCTGCATATAAGCTAAATAAACAAGGTGACAACATAGGTTCTTATTATACTCATTGCCAATATTAAACCAATTGTTGTTTATGTTGAGTTCTAACTTTCGCTTCTTGGCCCACATACAGGTTTCTCAGGAGGAAAGTATGATGACCTGGTACTCCCATCTCTTTGGGGACTTACCACATTTTGTTGTGATTCACACAAAGACTTTAATGTAGTCAGTGAAGCAGAAGTAGATGTTTTGTTTTGTTTTTCTTTTTCTTGAACTTCCTTGCTTTCTCCATAATCCTGTAAATGTTAGTAATTTGATCTCTAGTTCCTCTCTGCCTCTTCAAAAAACAGCCTGCTCTTCTGGTAGTTCTTGATTCACATATTGCTGAAGGCCAGCTTGCAAAAGCTTAAGCATAATCTTGATGACATGTGAAATGAACTCAATTGTTCGGTAATTTGAACATTCTTTGGCATTGCCATTTAGGATTGGAACATAAATTGATCTTTTTCAATCCAGTGGCCGCTGTCATATTTTCCAAATTAGCTAGCATATTGAATGCTGCACATTAACAGCAGCATCTTTTAGGATTTTAAATACTTCAGCTGAATATCTATCACTTCTAGCTTTATTGTTAGTAATTATTAGTAATGCTTCCTAAAAGCCCACTTATTTTCATTCTCCAAAATGCCTGACTATAGATCAGTAACCACATTATCTGTGATTAGTGATGTTAAGATTGTTCTTGTGCAGTTCTTTTATGTATTTTTCTACTACTTCTGTTAAATCTCTACCATTTTTGTCTTTTATCATGGCCGTTTTTACATAAAATATTCCCATGATAGCTCTAATTTTCTTAAAGAAATCTTTTCCTTCTCATTCTATTGTTTTCTTCTATTTCTCTGCATTGCTCACTTAAGAGAATATTATCTCTCCTTGCTATTCTCCAAAATTTAGCATTAAGTTGGGCATATCTTTACCATTCTCCTTTACCTTTGCTTTCCTTCTTTCCTCAGCTATTTTAAAGCCTTATCATAGTCACTTTGCTTTTTTTATCTTTTTATTTGGAATGTTTTTTGGTTACTGCCTCTTGTTCAATATTATGGACCTCTGTCATAGTTTTTCAAGTATTCTACCAGATCTAATCCCTAAATCTATTCTTCACCTCCACTTCATATTCATAATTTATTTTTTTATTTATTTAAGCATTAACTATACAGTCTGATGGTTTTCTCTGCTTTCTTCAATTTAAGTCTGATTTTTGCTATAACAATCTCATGATCTGAGCCACAGTTAGCTCCAGGTCTTGTTTTAACTGACTCTCTACCTTTGAGTTTCAATGTGTATAATCAATCTTATTTCAATATTGATCATTTGGTGATGTCCATGAGTAGAGTCACCTTTAGGTGGCTAAAAAGCAGTATTTGACATGACTAGCAAGCTATCTTGACAAAACTCCAAGGCCAAACTTGTCTACTATTCTAATTGTCCTTTGATTTCCTACTTTAGCATTTCAGTCACCTATGATGAATGTGACATCTTTTTTTGGTGTTGTTGCTAGAAGATTTTGTAGGTCTTCATAGAACTGTTCAACTTTGGTCTCTATATGATCAGTGGTTGAGGCACAGACTTGTGTTATGGTGAAATTGAAGCATTGTCTTGGATTCAAATAATTGTTTTTCTGTCATTTTTGAGATTATAACCCAGAACTGTTTTTCTTAGATATTATTGACTATGAAGGGCAAGTTCATTTCTTCTAAGGAATTCTTGCCCACAGCGGTATATGTAGTGATCACCTAAATTAAATTCACCCATCCCCATTCATTTAAGTTTACTAACACCTAAGATCTTGATGTTTAATCTATTTCCTATTTGACCACATGCAATTTATTCTGGCTCACAGATCTTATGTTCCAGGTTTCAATGCAATATTGATCTTTACAGCATCAGACCCGTCAGCAGCAGAGGTTCTTTTCTGGCTTAGATCCAGCTACTTCATTCTTTCTGGAGTTTCTTGCAGCAATCTTCTGCTCTTCCCCAATTGGATACCTTCCAATCTGAGGAATCATCATCTTCTGTTGTTATCTCTTTCATCATTTTAATACCATCCATGGGTTGCTTTTTTTTTTTTTTTTTTTTTTTTTTGGCAAAGATATTGGAGTCGTTCATCATTTCCTTCTCCAGTGAATTAACTTTTTAAAATTATTATTTTAAAATTTTTTCCTGGTTACATGTGTACATTTATTTTTTACATATTTCATGATTCATGTTGAGAGAAAAAAATCAGAAAAGGGAAAACAACAAAAGAAAAAAACAGAAGAAAAAAAGTGAACATAGCATGTGTTAATTTATATTCCATGTCCATTGTTCTCTCTCCGGATGTGGAAGACATTTTCCATTCAAAGCACACTGGGATTTTCTTGAATCACTGAACCACTGAGAAGAACCAAGTGTGTCATAGTTAATCATCACACAATCTTGCTGTTGCTATGTACAATGTTTTCCTAGTTCTGTTTTGCTCAGTATCATTTCATATAAATCTTGTCAAGCCTTTCTAAAATCAGGCTGTTCATCATTTTATATAAAACAGTAATATTCCATTACTTTCATATACCATTCCTTATTTAGTCATTCCCTAATTGATGAGCATCTACCCATATTCCAATTCTTTGCCACTACAAAAAGGGCTGCTACAAACATTTTTTTGTGGGTCCTTTTCCCTTTTATGATTTCCTTAGGATACAGACTCAGCAGAGGCATTGCTGGATCAAAGGATATGCACAGATTTATAGCCTTTGGGCATACCTCCAAATTGCTTTCCAGAATGACTGGATTTAGTGGATCAACTTTTGTCAGAATTCTCCTCTGTGAAAGAAATTGGAAAATGAGTGGATGCCCATCAATTGGGGCATGGTTAAATTAGTTATGACATATGAATATAATGGAATATTACTGTTCTATAAGAAATGATAAGCAAACTGACTTAAGAAAGGCCTGAAAAGACTTACATCAACTGATAGTAAGTGAAGTGAGCAGAACCAAGAGAACATTATACACAGTCATAACAAGATTATGTGATGATCAACTATGACAGACTTGATTCTTCTCAGCAGTTTAGTGATCCAAGACAATTCTAATAGACTTGGGATGGAAAATACCATCTGCATCCAGAGAGAGAACTTTGCAAACCAAATGAGGATTGAAGCATACTATTTTCACCTTTTTTTGTTTGCTTTTTCTTTCACTACATGACAAATATAGAAATATGTTTAAAAAGATTGTCCACATAGAATCTGTATCAGATTGCTTGCTACCTCGCAAAGGGGGTAGCAAAGGAGGGAAGGAGAAAAAAAAAATTGAATCTCAAACTCTTACAAAAATGAATGTTGAAAACTATCTTTAGATGTAATTGTAAAAATTAAATTCAATTGAATTTTTTTTTAAAAAGGACTCTACCATCTGTCTGTCTTGGGTTACCCTTCAAGGCATAACTTATAGTTTCATTGAGCTACACACGCCCTTTCCCCCAGATAAGAGAGTGATCCAAGAGGGAAATGATTATATTAGCTCCTTTTAATTAAAACAGCAATTTAGGGCTTACAAATTACTTTCCATACATTATCTTATCTGGTCTTCAGAGCAATCTGTAACAGATTTTTTTTGTTTGCTTTTTTTTCCTATTACAACATATTATATTTTATGTATTATGTATTATGTATTTTACACATGAGGAATCTGAGGATCAGAAGGATTGACTTGCCCAAATATCTGGTAAGTACCTGAGGCAAGCTTCAAACTCAGATAAAATTTATATCCCCCAAATGACCAGTAGAATAACTTACACAAAATAAGGATTCCTCTGCTCAAAAACAAAACAAAACAAACAAAAAACAAAAAATTCAAGACCATCCACAACATGGTCTTACTTTATTTCCATTACTTCTCTTCTCTAGCCAGGCAGCCTGCTGGTGCAGTGGAAAGAATGCTGAGCCTGAAGTTGGAAAAATGTGAGGTCAACTCTGACCTTTGATGCTTACTAGATATGTGATTCTGAACAAATCACTTTATCTCTATCTTCCTCAGTTTCTTCATCCATAAAATGGGAATAACAACAGCACCTGGAAGTCACTTAACCTTTCTCTGCCTCAGTTTTCCCATCTATAAAATGGAGATAATAACAACATCTACTTTAAAAAATGTAATAGCTTTTTATTTTCAAAATATATGCAAAAATAGTTTTCAACATTCACTACTTCAAAACCTTGTGTTCCAAATCTTTCTCTCTCCTTTCCCTCCACCCCTTCCTCTAGATGGCAAATAATCCAATATAGATTAAACATGCACAGTTCTTCTAAACATATTTTTACATTTATCATGATGCACCAAAAAAATCAGATCAAAAAGGAGAAAAAAAAATGAGAAAGACAACACAAAGCAAGCAAACAAGAATAGGTGAAATACTGTGTTGTGACCCACACTCAGTCCCCACAGATGGCTCTCTCCATCACGTCTGTTAGAATTGGTCTTAATCATCTCATTGTTGAAAAGAATCAAGTCCATCAGAATTGATCTTCACTTTGAGTGAGATAATAATTGTAAAGTACCTGGTACGTAGGAAGTGCTATATAAAAGTTTGCTATTGTTATTTCTAAAATCTATACTATTATGATCCCCCTCTACACTGCCTCTAAATCAACTTCATAGATCAATTCCTGAACATACCTCAAGGGTTTCTCACTGTAAGCTTCTTAGGGCTGGGGAATCTGTTTTATTCACTTTTGTTTCCCTCACTACAATAAGCCTCACACATAACTGCACAATGATTTTGCTGAATAAATGAAAGAATCATCCTATTACTAAGGAACCATCCACATCATAGTTGACTTCTATTAGCATACATTACAGAGACATTATTGCCATGCATAAACCACCAAATGTCCTTCAGTTCTTTCCTCAAAAACTTAAGATTTGAGGACCCAATATCAACTTCATTGTAAACATCATTGAATATAGGAAAAATAATTCAGAGATTATCTAATATGGCCCTTTCATTTTACAAATGAGGAAAATGGAACCCATTAAATTAAGTGGCTTGCTCAAGGCTACATGTCCCATCCACAGCCCAGATTCAACATGTCTAAATTAAGACTGCCATCATTTCCCCCAAATCATTTCCCTATTTCTGCTGAAACCTTTGAGGTTAGCTGATTGCCAGTCATCTAACTCCACCATTCAAATCTTCCTTTCCATTCTTTCTTATCACCAGCCTCTTGACTAGAATATTTTTAACAGCATTCTAAAGTCTTCCTGGTCTTTAACCCATTATTCACATTGCTGTCCACATAATTTTACTAATGCTTGTTCTTTTCCTGCTTAGAAACTTTGAATAGATTAGCTTCAGAAGGAAAATGTATAAGTACAGACACGAACATACACATGATTCCTTATTGGGCTTCAATTTTTTTCCATCCTTTTTTTTTAACTTCATTTTTGTTCATTCACTCCACACTCCAACCAAACTGAACTGCTTAATTATTCTCTGATCTTATCTTAAAGTACCCTTAACATATATATACCATCTGCCATGCTTGCGATTCATTCCTTCATAATCAAGCTCAGGTATTGCCCCTCTACCTCCTTCTCTGAACTCATTTTGAAATAATACCTCTGCTGGAATCTCTCTTCCACCCTGTTTGAGGTCTTCTAGGCACTTAAATCATATTCTAACATGTTATTTGTATACCTGGAGGAAGGAAAGGAAAAAGGATAAGCATTTGTATTGCTCCTATGTATACCAGGCATTGGGCTAAAGTGTTATACAAATATTACATTTGGTTTTCATAACACCTATTCAAAGTAAGTGCTATTATCAGCCATTATATATACATGGAGAAAGGAGAGGAGAAGGTTTTCATGACAGCCATTCAAAGTGCTATTATCAATGCCATTATTTCTGTTGAGGAAACCAAAGCAGAGAGAAGTTAAGTTACTTGCCCAGGATCATAATTAGTGTCTAAGGTAGGATTTGAATTCAGGTTTTCTTGACTTCAGGACCAGCACACTATTCACTGAACTACCTAGCTGCTTGATTTAAATTTGATTTGAACTTGTGGAGGAACAGGGACCTAGAACCCAGTTTTTGCTGCTGTTCTGTTATTTTTCAGTCAATAATCTAACTATTGGTGACCCAATTGAGGGTTTTCTTGGCAAAGGCACTAGAGTGGTTTGCCATTTCCTTCTCCAGACCATTTTACAGATGAGGAAATTGAGGCAAACAGAGCTAAGTGACTTGCCCAGGGTCACACACCTAGTTAGTGTCTGAGAGCAGATTTAAACTCAAGAAGATGGGTCTTCCTGCCTCCAGACCCCTTATTTGGGGGGGCTTGTTGAGGGACAACTACTTCAGAGAACCAGAGCTTTTAACTGCGCCTTCTGCTGCCGTCTTGATGTAGCTAAGTTTTTGTATTAGGGGACATGGGGGAAGGGGAGGAAAAGGAGAACGCTCCGAAGTTCCTGAGGCCTCCGGCAGCTTATTAGGAAGAACCGGACAGAAGGAAGAGCCAGAAAGGACAATGGCTCATTCTCCTCTGTTGAAGGAGGGAAGGAGGCCAGTATGATGCCGGGGACCTTCTGCCAGGGCCATGGGGGCATCTGGGGACACCTACCCCCAGCCAGAATTTCCTTCCCCCATTAATTATTTATATGTTTATATGCCTTTCACAATGGAGGTATCTGAAATGTGTAACAAATTAGAAGCTCCATGATGATTTCCTTGAGGGCTCATTAGTACAAAATCCTTCCTTACACTCCTGAATCAAATTTGCCTGCCTATGGTTTGTATTTAAAATATAGTGAACAGATTTATGATGACATAAATCATATATACCTGGGGACTGGGAGAAAGAAAGCAGAGGACTCAGAATCTGAGCTGGAAAAAGTCTAAGGTATTAGGCACAAATTATTTAATTTTAAAAAGTAGTGGATTCAGAGGAGATTGACAGGGTCAGAAAGGCAAATCAAAAGAGGCTTGTGGGAAGTTCTCTTGGGAAACATAAATATAATAGATGGCTCCAATTTTGCAAGTGGCTTTGCCTCTGGCCGAGGAACAAGCTGGCAAGACCGACCCCTGGTCTCCTTCCATTTTTCCTTCTAAGCATAGACTCCCTTTCCATTGGGATCTCTTCCTTGGTGATAATCTCATCCACTCTCACAGCTTAAACTGACACCTCCAGCTCCCAAAGATTTGGGAGTCATCCTTTGACTGGGGTTTCCTATTAGTGACTGGACAGTTAGCACCTGTTTGTTCTGTTTGTTCAGGTTGTCTCGGATTTCCTTCCTGATTTCCTTATTTCTGTTAATAGAGTCAGCATACTCCCTGTCTTCCAGGCTAGAAATACCTGCTCCGTCCACCAGATTCTGTCAATTGGTCAGTCAACAAGTATTTATTCAGTAATTACTGTGACACAGAATGTCTTCCCCAGGCCCAAAATGCCTCATCTCAGCCTATTGAAATCCTACCCTTTGTCCTTTAAAAGTTTATTTCAAAGGCTACTTCCTTCATGGAGTTTTAAGTGGGGTTTGATCAGAGAGTTCTTCTCTTTCATTAATTTGAATTTAACTATCTATATGATACAGACATGCATTCTTAAGACAAATGATAACTTCTGATAGTCTCTGGTTACTGGGGTTGCCCCTGACATGTCTGGCTGAGATTCAGGAGCATAGACTTTTGTCAGCCTTTAAAGAACAACAGTTCACTTTTTTGCCTGCCTGCCTTCCTCTCTCCCCACTTTTTTTTTTTTTTTTTTAAACTCATCCCTTTCATTTAGAGAGAAAAAATCCTTTGCTTCTCTGCCCACCAGCCAGAAGCAGTCAATAGCAACTTCACATAGCAGAGGCACATGGCAGAGACATGTGCTTGCCCTTGGCTGAAGAGGAGAAGGCCTGAGGATGGACTTCCAGTCCAAGAGATGGAAGTAGTCCAGGCGCTGATGCACTTCCTACAGAATTTGCACAGTCAAAGCAGAGCTTATATCCTCAACAGGAGAAACAGGAGAGAGACGTTCACAGATATCCCAGAGCTAAAATCCTAGTCTTCTAGCAGAAAAGGGAGATTTTTTGGGCAGCACTAAGCTTTGGGGGCTGACCTAAAAGAGTAATTCCTACTTTTAAGAGGGAAAAGAAATCTACTGAATTCTGTTGTTCCATGGAGGGAGAAGAGAATTGTCCAAATGGCTTAAGGACTAAAATCATATCAGTTCTTTATCCTCCCATCCTCTTCTATTCCCCTGGGTTATTTGGATAGGGAAGCTCCAACAGAAAGAGATGTTGTCATTGAGCAATTCTAAAAACTGTTGCTTTTAGCAAAATCTCCCTTCCAGGGAGCCCAAGAACCAGAGTTTCTCTATGAAGTTCAATTCCCTGGAATGGTAGGACCACAATGAGTGTCTTACCTATCTGTGAGTTTCTGGGAGTTAATGGTTCTCAAGAGCCCTTTGTATTTTCTTTGGAATGAAACAAAATGTGTCCCACTGATGTATGAGAGTGATGAGGTTTAGAATGAAATTAGGTTTAATTGAGGTCTAGTGGCAGGTTCGGGGTACAGGAAGTCAAATAGAGCTCTCCTGAAACCCCTTTGGATTCAGCGCAAGGATACAGAGTTAAATGAGGTCTCATGGCTGCACAAAAGTCCCCTGTAAAGGAATTTACAGACCGGAAAACCTAGATTGATAAAGGAGGTTTATTTTGGGGTTTGGAAATAAAGTTAAAGTCTAAGTAGTAAAAGGTGAAGGTAGAGATAGAAGGGCACCGGAAATAGGATTTAAGTGGATAGAGATGCTTGGCATGCCAGGAGTAAGGCTGCCATGTTAGGAACCTCTGCAAAGAGAGGGCTCCAGCTTGGCTCTTTTATAATGAGAGATTTAGCTAAAGGGGCCCGAGGGTGGTGTCCCAAGTTGGCTCAGATTTGGGTGGGGGTTGTGAGAGCCCTGATCTCCCATTGGAATTCAAAGGGGTGCTTTTGACAGGATTTGTGAATCAAAGGTCTGAGCTTCTTGAATCAATAACGCATCAGCTAGGAGGGGCTGGGAATCAGAAAGGAATAAATCAATCTGAAAGGATTAGTTTCTTAAAGGGAGCACAACCCACATCAAGAGCTAGGGACCCTCTTATTCACATTTGGGGAAATGTGCTGTTCATTTGGGGATTTCTTGGTAGAGATGAGTTTTCCATTTCCTTTTCCAATTCATTTTACTGATGAAGAAACAGGCAAGTGGGGTTAAAGTGGCTTGTCTAGAGTCACACACACTCAAGTTTCTCCTGACTCCAGGCTGGGATGCTGTGTCCACTGCACCATCTGGCCAATGCTGGGGGAATTTATACATAAGCTAATCTTAAACACTTTGGAAATTTCCCTGAGGCAGATGGATAAAGACCCTAATAGAGAAAATGAGAGTCTTAGATCAGTCCCTAGAATAAAATCCATTCTAAATGAGCCTCAGATTTGATTTATTTGACTTGGGGAAGAGAAAGGGATGGCCCAGAATTACAAAGCTATCTCTGATTCCCTACAGGTAAAATTTTCATTTTTCTCCTTTCAATTATCTGAACCATTTGTTTTGTGCCTCCCTAAATCCTTAGCACACTCCCTTTTTCTTTCCAGAGTTTTATCGTCTCTTTTGATAAGCTCCTGGTGGACTAGGAAAGATTTCTTCCTCACTGTATAGCCCTCAGGACCAATTCGAATGCCTCCCATCTGAAAGGCAAAGTAGTTATCCTTTCCACATCTCAATCTAAATATGTCTTGGACCTTCAATAAGAAAATAAATGAAAAATTTGGGGGGAATTTTGTGAAAGCTACAGATGACATAGAAAAAAATTGGAAACTAAGAAATGTGTAAAATATATATATAGTATTGGATAATATCAACATTTTTTTTCCCTTTTAATTCCATAATAATTTGGATTTCTTTGGTACAAAGGGAGGGACGAAAAGTTTTACTTGATTTTCAGATTAAGAGGAATGCAGCACCCTCTCCCTGATATGTGGAAGAAGTAACTATAAATGTTTGTTAGAAGGATATCAAAAGAAAAATGGCCAGCTTTCCCATTAGAATGCCCATCACCTGCTCAGTGAAAATAAGAGAAGCTAGAGCAAAACTTAGAAAGAAAAGAAATGAAGGTTAGTGAGACATTTTGGGGGAGCCTATCATGAGAGACAAAATGGAGCCTCAGGTTTGTTCCCCCATTGCTTAACATAGGCTGTGCTGTCACCGCAGTCTACAAATAATTTCAATTCAACAAACATTTAAATGCAGAGTGCTGGGGATGCAAGGCAAGGGAAACATGCTCTGAGCTCAACAACTTTCTATTTTGCAAGAGCTTATATTCTAGTTTATTCCAACAGTCTGGTTTGGGGAACAATGTGGCTCCTCAAGGGCCAGGTGCCCTTCAGGTCCCATGCCCTCCCTACCCCTTTTCTTAGGGAGGAAGAGATCAACATGTTCTGAATGCTGCCCCAGTGGTGTCAAGAAACCCGATCTATGTTCTGTTGTGTTTTTATTTATTTTGTTAAATATTTACCAATTATATCTTAATCTGATCTAGGATGCACTTAGGAATGTTGTGGCTGCTGGGGGCTTGTTGGGGACCTCTGCTCTCAGAGTGGGGTCTGCTCTCTCACCGGAGGTGGTCTGGATATTATTTTCTAGGGGGTTCCCCTGAGAACAGCACAGACCCTTTGGAACAGAGAGCAGGAGCTGGATACTCACGCCTGGAGGTTTAGAGAGTCCCTCTTTCCAAAGTCTTACTAGATCCAGGAAGCTCTGCCAAAGAATACAGGTCACTGCTTTATATTTAAGCTCTTCCAGGATTGTGTGAAAGGGCTTTAACCAGGACTGGCCCAGAGCTGAGTACAGACCACACTAATCATCCAGTTCACAGGGCTCTGCTCTCTCAACTTGGATGTTTGCTTCTATTTTATCAGCAGCTTTCCTCTTATTCACTAACTCTTTTTAAAATTCTTCCTTCTCCTCTCCTAAACCTTTCTTGGGGTTCTTCTTCCATCACCAGCCTGCCCTTCTCTTCTGTTAGGAGAGAAGTCCTTATCATGAATGAATTGCCAAAATACCCAAATAGAAAGCTAAGTAAGGGGAGAAAAGAGAGGAAGGTCCTGTGAGGGGCCCCTTCCTGGGAAGAAGCCAGAAAACAGACCAAATAGAAACAAAGGCAGCCCCTTCTGTTCCTCCTCCTCTCTACCCTCCTGACAATGGTGAATTTAGCACAAGTTTCCTAATTGTTTAGAGTGAGTGGGACCTCATGGAACCTCCAGACACTCCGTCTTTCCATATACAGTTAAGACCTCATTAATTCAGAGGAATCTCAGGTCACTGTGACAGTCACTTAGCAAAAAAGAATTAATTGTAGGAGAATAGGATTATGCTAACATCTTTATTAATATGGTCTTCAGTGAATCTTAAGGAATGAATAAAATGATGATTCTGTATAACAATTATAAAAGTATAGGTGCTCAGAAAGTTTACTCCTTTTTGTTTAAATATCTTCTTTCACTTTCAAATGAAGGCGGAGGGTGGTGAGAACAGGTATCTTATCACTGAATTAGCAGGATTTGAGGTAAAGATATTTTACCTTATTTATCCCTGTCTATGGCTTCCATTCTTACCAAGAAAATGCTACACTGAGAGAGAATTGGGACTCTGGCAAAGAATAAATAAATCAGGTTGTGTCTACCTATAAGAAAAAAAAAATTAGGATTAGCCTTTTCAGTCAGTTCCTATTCATTACCTGGAAGGCTGACCTTACTCACTTCACAAGTCTCCTCAAGGTCACTGAACCATTTTTGTTTCTGAATAGAAATCACCTCCACACTCCCAACAAGTGATCACTCAGCCTTCACTCTTCCAAATTTCCTTACCACTGTCAAGGGCACTACCAGCCTCCTGGTCTCACAGATTAACTCCTCTGTCAATGTTCCCTCATCTCTAAGGAGGGCCCAAATCTTGCAATTTCTTCTCTAAATCTCTCTTAGGTACACCCTTTGCCAAGTCATGCGGCACCAGCCTAATTCAAAGTCTCATCACTGCTCACTTGGGATATTCCAGTAACCTTCCAGTCTGTCCTCCTGCCAATCCAGCCTCCCTAGAGCTGCCAAAATGAGCTTTCCAAGGGCCAAGTCTAACCTTGTCACTTCCCCACTCAACAAACCCAAGGGGTTCCCTGTTACCTACAGATAAAATATAAATCCCTTGATTTGACATTTAAAGTTTTTCACACATCTACTCTCCTCCACACACACTAGGATCTAGCCATTGCCACTAGTCTTTGCACTAGTGGATTCTCCCTACATGACCAGAATTCTCAGCTTCCCCAATTCCCAATTTTTAACTCTTAAAATCCCTGGTTTCCTTTAAAATTCAACCTCCCTCACCTAGAGGACCTCACCCAATCCCCGTGCTAGTGCCATCCTCTCCCAGATTGCCTTCCATCTATTCTCTATTTATATTGTTCATTCTGATTGATATGTGTTGTCTCCCCTATTAGAATACAAGATTCTTATGCCTCAGTCCAATCCCTTGAGGGGGATTGGTTTTTGTTGTTGTTTTTTCTTTTGTTTTTCTTTGTATCCCTAATACTTAGCACAGCAGTTGCCACGTAGTAAGTGCTTAATAAAAGCTTGCTTACTTGTCTGATTTTCATTTGAAAACTTTTAGGGAAGGAGAATCTATTATTTCCTGATGCAGCTCATTCCTTACTAAATGTTAGGAAATTTTTCCTATATGAAGTCTGAATCTTCTTGGCTGCACTTTCATCCATCGCTCCTGGTATAAGGTACTTTTACCCTTAAGATACTGCCCTTTCATATGGAACAGCTTGTTGTTAAGTCTACTCAAGAGTTCCAAGAGAAACAGTTTCTCTGACTCAGAATTCTGAGACAGTTGTTCATTTTTTAATGCAATAAGCTACAGCATATTAGAGCAATATGAACATCAGAATACTTCTACAATTATGGGACAAAGGTAATTTATCTGATTCAAGAGAGAAGATGAGAATTTGATTATTAAACATAAGATAAGATGGGAATCATTTACAAAAAGGAGCTAGAATCTGAACCCAGAGAGATAAGAGGAGAAAGCTAGGAAAGATTTTAAAACTGCATCAGCTAAGCTTAAAGCTAAAAGTGATGGATACTACAGTTGCTGCTGAGTTCAAGCTTAGCAAAGAAATAGCTTAGAATCAGAGAATAATCAAAGAAATTGATCAATTAGTTTGGCTGAGGCATAATGTTGAGTAAAGTGTTAAATAAGCATAGTATGACTCAACTAGCTTAGAAGTGCAAAGCATCTTTTTAATACAGAAGCTATAGCTATCAAGGAACCTGAGTCACAAAGAAGATACTATAGTTTACAATTCCAGAGTTTTTAGTTATCCCAAACACATGAATTTTCCTCATTCACATTTATTTTCTCTAATTTTCTGTAAAGGAGTGCCTATCCTCCCTGAAAGACAGTGAGTCCATTAGTGGAGGAGTGAAATACAAAGGTTTACATGTCAATATAATGAGATATATTTATTAATCCTGCTTTTGTTCTAATATATAAATGCCTAGAATGTTGCCTTACTATTAGTAAATGACTGTTTTAAGATCTAAAAATGTTCTTATTTTGAGTGACTGATTTTGTGACAATGAAAACACTTTGATGGGGAATCTAGAGCTGATGTGAGGAGTGGGGACACACATATTCCTCATAATGGGATTACCCCAAGGATCTTGAAAGAGTGTATGCAACTATGTGGTGGTGATCCTTCTCTGGGAATTTAGATCAGCTAACATAAGAAAAAGATGGAGTGTGTGAGCCAGCCCAGAGGATGAGTAGGTGCCACCTTCTCAGTGAGAAGTATGAGGCACATTAGTGGAACTGACTACAACTGAATCATAGATTTAGAGTTAAAACGGATTTTTAGAGGTTTTGTAGTCAAACTTCTTTATATTTAAGATAAGGAAACTGGGTCAAATAAAAGGTCATAGAAAAAAAATGTCAGAACCAGGATTTGAATCCAGGGTCCAGGACTGCAAAATTGGTATTTTTTGGTGAGCTAAAAAGTCTCATTCTTCCTTCCATTTGGGAATTCTTCAAGCTAACTAGAAGTTAGCTATCATATTACATCTCCCTCCTTTGCCCCATCAAGGATGGTCT
The DNA here is from genome assembly GCF_048593235.1 of Sminthopsis crassicaudata. Classification (NCBI taxonomy): domain Eukaryota; kingdom Metazoa; phylum Chordata; class Mammalia; order Dasyuromorphia; family Dasyuridae; genus Sminthopsis; species Sminthopsis crassicaudata. The sequence continues at coordinate 654,822,795 of NC_133618.1, forward strand.
TCTCTAGGCGGAATACCCCCCAGTTCTTTCAACTGATACATATATATATATATATATATATATATGTTTTGGCTGAGGCCATTGGGGTTAAGTGACTTGCTCAGGGTCACACAGCTAGGAAGCAATAAGTGTCTGAGACCACATTTGAACTCAGGCCCTCCTGACTTCAGGGCTGATGCTCTATCCACTGAGCCATCTAATTGCCCCCTCAATTGATATTTCTATAGCAGGGTCTCCTATCTCTTCATCACCTTTGGAGCCTCCAGTTTTTAAATATGCTTCTAAAAATGTGGTGCCCAGAACAGAATTCATCATTGCAACTACTGTCTAAGAGTACTACAGAGCTAAGTACAATCCTAGAGCAAAGCACTTCCTAGCTCTGGATGTCAACTTCTGTCTATATAATTTAAAATTTAATGAGCCCTTTTAGCAACTATGCTGCATCTTTAGCTTCATGGATGGAGAGGCATAAAAGCCAATCTGACACTGAAGGATAAAGAGTATTTAGGATGATGGGAAAGGGTATGTCTCTTTGGTTAATAAATGTAATGAAGTGAATTATAAGAGTGATAAATGTACATACACTGGGCACTTAGGTATTTAATAAATGTTTATTGACTGATTGAAATCTAAAGTCCTATATTTAGATGAAAAAAAATTCAGCATCTTAAGTATAAGATAAATTAGACAAAACTAGAGAGCAGTTTATATTAAAAAAACAAAAGGTCTAAAGGTTTAGTAGATTACAATTTCTAAATGAGTCAGCAGGGCAACATAATATCTGACATTTCAACAGAGTAATGAATAAAAGAAGCAGTGATATGTAATCAGGCTTGTAAAGCATTTCATATACATTGTCTTACGGGAGACCCATGACAGTCTCAGGTACCATTGATATTATCCCAATTTAAAGATGAGAAAACTGAAACACAATGAACTTAAATGATTTCATCACATACTGTGTTCCGAGAAGCACACATTGGATTGCTGTGAATTCAGAATTCCTGATTCTGAATCTCCCCTTTCATTGCCATGTTATATTTCTTCTGTAGGCATTGCCTTTGAAAATCTAAAGTCACTCCTATGCCACAATGAGGCAATGATACAGGACTTTGGTAGAGGAGGGTTGGATTAAAAATGGGGGGAAAACCCAGATTTTTCATCTCTGTCAAGACACTAGGAGGAAAATTATATGGGGATGCATTTAGAAATCATTGCTTTTTAAAAATATATTGACTGGAAGTGCTGATATTTCTTTTCTTTCTTCTTTCTTTTTTTCTTTCTTTCTTTTTGCTGAGGCTGGGGTTAAGTGACTTGCCCAGGGTCACACAGCTAGGAAGTATTAAGTGTCTGAGACCAGATTTGAACTCAGGTCCTCCTGACTTTAGGGTTGGTGCTCTGTCCACTGTACCACCCAGCTGCCCCATTTCTTTTGTTTGTTTGTTTTTTTAAATATTGTTTGTTATATGGAATGGCTCTTTGAGAGGGGAAATGGGAGAGATGCTTGAGGAAAATTATGATTAAAAAAAAGACACCAACAAAAACTTATTTAACAAATCACTGCCTTATTTACAAATGCACTCTCATACTCAATTTAATTACATTTGCTAAACATTTCCTAAGAGCCTACATTGTAGGTAAAGCACAGGAAAATATACAGTTAAAAAAGACTCAGTTGCTACCCTCAGTTCCCCCCTCATAGGGGAATGCCAAACTTTTGTGGAAAAGATGAATCGATTTGGAATACATCATAAAAGGAGATGAATTGGGACTTGATATATGCCTGGAGTAGTTTTAATGGTTTAATGTTGACTTGGCAAGAGGTCTTCAATCATTGTTCCATGGATTTGGGCTTGGCCCTATGCTTTGTAACTTTTCATTAGGGACTTAGATAAAGACATAGATGGTGTATTTGTCAGATTTCCAAATGACACAAAGCTGGAAGCAAAGTAAAAACATTTGGATAATGTTATCAGGATGCCCAAAGAACCTGATAGGCTTAAGCTTCCAGACAAATCTAATAAGATGAAATTCAAAAGAAATAAAAGAAAAAAAAAATTTCCACAAGTATAGGATGGGGGCAGGTATGGTTAAATAACAGTCTCTCTAGAAGAATCTGGAAGTTTAAGAGGACCATAAGCTCAATATATGTCAATAATGTGATGTGCCAGCCAATAGTTAATCAACAAGTATTTATTAAGCAACTATTATGTCCTAAGCATCATGCTAAATGCTAGGGATAAAAAAAAAAAAAGACAAATCCAGTCCTTGTCCTCAAGGAGCTTACATTCCTATGAGTGAGAAAACATGTAAACAATTCTGTACATTCTTAATATCATTCTATCTATTATGTAGAGCACTGGATAGAGTGCCAGGCTTGGAATCAGAAGGACTTGAATACAAATCTAGCTTCTGACACTTTTTGGCTGTGTAACTGTGATTCATCCTTTTTGCCACAGTTTCCTCATCTGTAAAATGAGCTGGAGAAGGAAATGGCAAGACAACTCCACTATCTTTGCCAGGAAAAAGCCCCAAATATGACACAGATAAATAAATACAACTTGGGATTGGTGCAGAGATCACAAAAAGATCCAGAAGTGAGGGAGCATCAAGCTAATCCTTGAAAGGATTCTAAGAAATGGAAGAAAGATTCATTCCAAGAGGAGCCAATAGCTTTGCAAAGGCATGAGATAGGATAGAGAATGCAAGTTAAAGACCAGCAAGTAGGTTGAAAATATAATACAGGCAAAACCAATGTGAAATAAGGAGGGAAAGGTAGGATGGAGACAGATTAAGTTGAAAGAGGATGCAGCCTCCTAGTTTGCCAGGCCAAGATTTTTGTGATGGCAAAAAACAGGAAACAGAAATCAGTGCTCATCGATCGGTGCCTGAATGTACTAGAGTATTACTTTGTAATATGACAAATATGACAAATGCAAACACATGATACTGATGCAGAGTGAAGTAAATGGAGGCAAAGAATATATAGTTATAACAATATAAATGTAAGAAATAGTAATCACAGAATGATCAAAGATGACAATGAATGTTGGAAAATTAGAGAGAACAAGTATGGTCTCAAAAGAAAAGATATAAAAAGGCCTACCCCTATTCCTTTGCAAAGATGAGGCATGCCAATGGGTTATGGAACACTGAATATATTTTCAAATTTTTTTCATTGTATTACTCTGTTTTGTTTTAATCTGTTATAAGGATTTTTTTATTTCAAAAAAAATTCTTTCCTTTCCATAACTACGATTTCATGATCACCCTCTATAAGGGTCTGACCCTATTACTCCCCTGCTCAAAAACCTTCATTGGCTCCCTATCATGACTGAGGCAAAGTCAAGCTTTCAAAGACATTGCCTTTTGAGCCCTTCACAGTCTGGCTTCAATCTCTCTTTCAAGGTAAGATTTTATAACTGATACTGAGTGAAGTGAGCAGAACACCAAGAGAACATTGTACACTGTAAAAATAACATTGTGTGATGATCAACTTCGACAGACAGCTTTTCTCATCAATGCAGTGATCCACGAACAATTCCAAGGGACTCCTGATGGAGAAAGAACTATGGAGTCTGAATGAAGCATAATATTTTCACTTTCGAGGGTTGTTTTTTCTATTTTTCTTTCTCGTGGTTTTTCCCTTTTGTTCCGAGTTTTCTTTCATAGCATGACTAATGGGAAATATTTCTTTAACATGATAGGTACACATATAGCCTATATCAGATTGTTTGCTGTCTTGAGGCACACTGCCTAGCTGCTTTACCTGTTAGGGAACACAGCAAAAAGAAGAGATAGTATCTTGATTACTCTCTCTTCTCCTCTCTTGGCTAAAAATAGGGCTTGTCTCCACATATATTATGGAAACACACCAAATGTGGCTCTTCTTCCCCCAAAAGCAACAAGCAAGCAGTCAGCCGCAGCTAAGACAGAAGGTTCCCGCTCTCAAGGGTTACCAGCACAGCCAGTATGGGGGTCTCATACCAGAAGACGGTGAACAACTGTATTCAAAACCTCAACAGGAAGGTCTGACCAGTCAGCCTTAGATCCAGAAGGAACTCAAGGAACTGTGAATGTTCAGAGAGACAGGGTGGGAGGGGAGGAAGGAGAAGGAGAACTGCCTCTCCAATGGCTCTTCTCTCTGACTGGAAGCTTCATTACCCCACTCTGGAGAGACCCAGAAGCTGAAAGTTTTCTGCAGGGAAGCTGCATAACTAGAAATAAGTGACTTAGTAGTTTTAATAAACTAGAGCAATGGGCCAATTAAGATGAAGTTTAAAAGAAATAAAGTTATTCACTTAAGTTCAGGAAAATAAATTTCATTGTACAGGATGGATCCCATTTCATAAAGGTTCATGTGAAAAACAGCTGGAGGTTTTTAGCAGGACTGTATGTCGATATGGACAGGAGCTGTGGGCTAATAGGACTTGAGTCATGCAGCAGTCTATTGTTACTGAGATTCTATCCTAGTTCAGTTACTTGCAGTGCTCAAAGCAAGAGTTCTGCAGTCACATTTTGCCTTGGGAAGATGGTGAGCTCTTCCCCAAACTCCTTTGAAGACCTTTAAATAATGTCTTTAAAAAGTTCCTGGAGCAGCTGAACCCATTTAAGGACAAGGGAAATAATCTTCCAGTCAAATCAGAGGGAAAGGTCTACCTCATCTGGGTGAGAGAGTGCAGTGTAGCATAGGCCATGCCAGCAGGGCCCCAAGAAAGCAGGAGCAGATCTTGGGAGCCACTGAATAGTCAGGAGCATCAGCAGCTGTTCCCAGAACAGCCCACAAGCAGTAAGGACATCAAATAAGAAACTAGAAGGAGATTATAGCAGCAGCACAGTGGAAGAACACTGTGGTCTTGCCCATAGTTGGCTCTAAGGCATAGTCCTAGGTGGCAATTCTAGCATGAGCAAGAGCACTAGAACTTGTAGCTGGTTGCAGTTCTAGCATGAGTATCAGTGTACCAGAACTTGCAGCTGGAGGCAGTGCTAGCATGAGCAGAAGCATAAGTGTACCAGAACTTGCAGGTGGTAGCAGGTTTAGCATGAGCAGGAACAGTGGAACTTATAGCTGGTGGCAAATCTGGTTTGAGCAAGAGCACCAGCAATCCAGAACTTGCAGCTGGTGGCAGTTCTAGCATGAGCAGGAGCACTAGAACTTGTAGCTGATGGCAGTTCTAATATGAACAGGAACATCAGGGCATCAGGAGACCAGAACTTGCAGTTTGTGGCAGTTCTAGCATGAGCAGAAGCCATCAGTGTACCAGAACTTGATGATGATAACAGGTTTAGCATGAGCATCAGTGCACTAGAACTTGCAGCTGGTGGCAGTTGTAGCATGAACAAGAGCACCAGGGCAGTATAACTTGCAGCTGGTGGCAGTTCTAGCATGAACTAGAACACCAGGGCACCAGAATTTGCAACTGGTAGAAGTTCTAGCATAAGCACCAGGGCACCAGAACTTGCTGGTGGTGGCAGTTCTAGCATGAGCAGGAGCACCAAGGCTCTAGAACTTGCAGGTGGTGGCAGTTCTAGCAAGAGCAGGAACACTAGCACATTAGAACTTGCAGGTGGTGGCAGTTCTAGCAGGAGCACTAGAACTTATAGCTGATGGCAGTTCTAATATGAACAGGAACATCAGGGCACCAAGGCACCAGAACTTGCAGTTTGTGGCAGTTCTAGCATAAGCAGGAGCCATCAGTGCTCCAGAACTTGCTGATGATAACAGGTTTAGCATGGGCAGGAGCACTAGCACCCTAGAACCTGCAGCTAGTGGCAGTTCTAGCATGAGCATCAGTGCACTAGAACTTGCAGCTGATGGCAGTTCTAGCATAAGCACCAGGGCACCAGAAATTGCAGATGGCAGCAGTTCTAACATGAGCAGGAGTAGAAGGGCACCAGAACTTGCTGGTGGTGGCAGTTCTAGCATGAGCAGGAGCACCAAGGCTCTAGAACTTGCAGGTGGTGGCAGTTCTAGCAAGAGCAGGAACACTAGCACACTAGAACTTGCAGGTGGTGGCAGTTCTAGCAGGAGCACTAGAACTTGCAGCTGGTAGCAGTTCTACCATGAACAGGAGCACCAGCATGCCAGAACTTGTAGCTAGTGGCAATTCTAGCATGAGCAGGAGCACCAGGGCACCAGAACTTGCAACTGGTAGCAGTTCTACCATGAGCAGGAGCACCAGGGCACCAGAACTTGCAGCTGGTGGCAATTCTAGCATGAGCAGGAGCACCATCATGCCAGAACTTGCAGCTGGTGGCAGTTCTACCATGAGCAGGAGTACTAGAACTTGTAGCTGGTGGCAATTCTAGCAGGAGCAGGAGCACCATCATGCCAGAACTTGCAGCTGGTAGCAGTTCTACCATGAGCAGGAGCACCAGGGCACCAGAACTTGCAGCTGGTGGCAGTTCTAGCATGAGTAGGAGCACTAGAACTTGCAGCTGGTGGCAGTTCTAGCATGAGCAGGAGCACCAGGCACCAGAATCTGCAGCTGGTGGCAGTTCTAGCATGAGCAGGAACACTAGCCCACCAGAACTTGCAGCTGGAGTGAAGCAGGGATCATCCTCATAGTTGCAAGGCTGAAAAGTGTACTTGTGGTTGCTCACAGACCAGAGCACAGGGCAAGACAAAGTAAATGTACTTCTCCTAAATCATATCAAATTGAAAGAACTGAAAATTTACAGGTCCTAGAATTATCTCTGAAAATAGCTGTTCACTTAAAGCTTCCACCCTGGAAGCAGAGCCTTACTTTAACAAAGAGTTAAAAGTCATGCAATAGTCTGGGGAAATGAGCAAAAAGAAAAAAAAAAAAGATTTTACCATAGGAAGTTATTATGGTGACAAGGAAGATCAAAGCACATACTCAAAAGACAAGTCAAATCTCCTACATCCAAAGCTTTCAAGAAAAATATGAATTGTAATATTTGGAAAAAACTGTTGAGAAAACTGGAAATTAGTATGACAGAAATTAGATATGGATCCACACTTAACACCATATACCAAGATAAGATCAAAATGGGTGCATGATTTAGGCATAAAGAATGAGATCATAAATAGATTAGAGGAACAGAGAATAGTCTACCTCTAAGACCTGTGGAGGAGGAAGGAATTTATGACCAGAGGAGAATTAGAGATCATTATTACAAAATAGAAGTTTTTGATTACATCAAACTAAAAAGTTTCTGTGCAAACAATACTAATGCAAACAAGATTAGAAGAGAAGTAACAAATTGGGAAAATATTTTTAAAGTTAAAGGTTCTGATAAAGTTCTCATTTCCAAAATATATAGAGAACTGATCCTAATTTATAAGAAATCAAGCCATTCTCCAATTGATAAATGGTCAAAGGATATGAATAGACAATTCTCAGATGATGAAATTGAAACTATTTCCACTCATATGAAAGAGTGTTCCAAATCATTACTGATCAGAGAAATGCAAATTAAGACAACTCTGAGATACCACTACACACCTGTCAGATTGGCTAAGATGACAGGAACAAATAATGATGAATGTTGGAGGGGATGTGGGAAAACTGGGACACTAATACATTGTTGGTGGAGTTTTGAAAGAATCCAGCCATTCTGGAGAGCAATTTGGAACTATGCCCAAAAAGTTATCAAACTGTGCATACCCTTTGATCCAGCATTGCTGCTATTGGGCTTATATCCCAAAGAAATACTGAGGCGGGGAAAGGGACCTGTATGTGCCAAAATGTTTGTGGCAGCTCTTTTCGTAGTGGCTAGAAACTGGAAGATGAATGGATGCCCATCAGTTGGAGAATGGTTGGGTAAATTATGGTATATGAAGGTTATGGAATATTATTGCTCTGTAAGAAATGACCAACAGGAGGAATACAGAGAGGCTTGGAGAGACTTATATCAACTGATGCTGAGTGAAACGAGCAGAACTAGGAGATCACTGTACACTTCAACAACAATACTGTATGAAGATACATTCTGATGGAAGTGGAAATCTTCAACATAAAGAAGATCCAACTCACTTCCAGTTGATCAATGATGGACAGAAACAACTACACCCAGAGAAAGAACACTGGGAAGTGAAAGTAAATTGTTAGCACTACTGTCTATCTACCCAGGTTACTTATACCTTTGGAATCTAATACTTAATGTGCAACAACAAAAAAAAATGTTGTATATTGTATCTAGGTTATATTGTAATACATGTAAAATGTATGGGATTGCCTGTCATCAAGGGGAGGGAGTAAAGGGAGGGAGGGGATAATGTGAAAAAATGAATACAAGGGATAATGTTATAAAAAAAAATTACTCATGCATATATACTGTCAAAAAAATTTATAAATAAAATTTAAAAAAAAGAAAATATGAATTGGTCTCAGGAAGAGCTCAAAAAATGATTTCGAAAACCATGTAAGAGAGGTAGAAAAAAAACTGGAAAGAGAAATGAGAGTGATTCACGAAAATCATGAAAAATGAGTCAATAGCTTGGTAAAAAAGACACAAAAATACTGAAGAAAATAATATCTTAAAAAAAATAGAGTAGTTGGCAAATGGTTAAAGAGGTACAAAAAGTCAATAGGAAAAATGCCTTAAAAAGCAGAGTTGACCAAATAGAAAAATAGGCACAAATTTCACTGAAGAAAAAAAATTTCTTAAAAAGTAAAATTGGCCAAAAGCTAAAAAAATCTCACTAAAGAAAATAATTCCTTAATAAATAGAATTGAGCAAATGGAAGCTAATGACTTTATGAGACATCAAAAAACAATAAAACAAAAACAAAAAAAGATGAAAAAATAGAAGACAATCTGAAATATCTCATTGGAAGAACAACTGACTTGGAAAATAGATTCAGGAAAAACAATTTAAAAAATTATTGAACTACCTGAAAGCCATGATCAGAAAAGGAGCCTAGACATCATCTTTTGAGAAATTATCAAAAAAAATAATAGAATCAGAGGGTAAAATATAAATAGAAGGAATCCACCAATCACCTTCTAAAAGAGATGCTCAAATGAAAACTCTCAGGAATATTATAGTCAAGTCCAGAGCTCCCAGGTCAAGGAGAAAACAAAGTCAAAAAGAAACAATTCAAATGTCATGGAGCCACATTCAAGATAACACAAAATTTAGCAGTGTCTACCTTAAAAGGATTGGAGGGCTTGAAATATGATATTCTAGAGGACAAATGAGCTATTTATTTATAACCAAGGATTATAACCAAGAATTATTTACTCAGTAAAACTTAGTATGGTGGGGGATGGATATTCAAAGAAATAGAGGTCTTTCAAGCATTCTTGATGAAAAGACCAGAGATAAACAGAAAATTTTACTTTCAAATAAAAAACTCAAGAAAAGCTTAAAAAAGTAAGCAGGAAAGGGAAGTCATAAGAGGCTTAATAAGATTAACCTGTTTACATTTCTATATAGGAAGATGATACTTATAACTCATAAGAACTTTCTTATTATTAGAGCAGCTATAAGGAGTATATATAGACGGAACAGAAGTGAATTAAATTTAAAGGGATATATCTAAGAAATTAAATTAAATTAAATTAAGGGGCGAGAGAGATATACTGGCAGAATGGGAAAGAGAGGTAGAATGGGGTAAATTATGTCACATAAAAGAGGCAAAAAAAAAAAAAGGTTTTTATAGTTAAGTGGAAGAAAGGGAAAATAAGGGAAAGTGAACTTTATTCTCATCAGAATTGGCTCAAAGAAGGATTAACATACACACTCAATTGGGTATAGAAATCGATCTTACTCTACAAGAAAGTAGGAGAGAAGGGGATGGTAGTGACATAAGAAAGGGCAGATCTGAGGAGTAGATGGTCAGAAGCAAAACACTAGTGAGGAGAGGTAGGATGAAAGAAGAGAGAAGAGAATAAATAAGAGGAAATAGGATGGAGGGATATTCAGTTAGCAATGGTAATTGTGAAAAAGTTTGAAGCAAGTTTCACTAATAAAGGCCTCATTTTGAGCAGGACCATGAGATCATTATATACTTCAACAACAATACTATATGATGATCAATTCTGATGGACATGGCCCTCTCCAACAATGAGATGAAACAAATCAGTTCCAATAGGGCAGTAATGAACTGAACCAGCTACGCCCAGTGAAAGAACTCTGGAAGGTGACTATGAACCACTACATAGAACTCCCAATCCCTCTATTTTTGTCTGCCTGCATTTTTGATTTCCTTCACAGGCTGATTGACATTGTTTCAAAGTCTGATTCTTTTTGTACAGCAAAATAACTGTTTGGACATGTATACATATATTGTATTTAATTTATACTTTAACATATGTAACATGTATTGGTCAATCTGCAATCTGGGGGAGGGGGTTGGGGGAAGGAGAGGAAAAATTGGAACAAAAGGCTTGGCAAAATTACCTATGCTTATATCTAATAAATAAAAAGCTATAATAATAATAATTAAAAAAAAAAAAGAAAAAAAAAGGCCTCATTTCTAAAACATATAGAGAACTGGATAAAGTTTATAAAAATAACCATTCCCCAATTCATAAGTGATTAAAAGATATGAACAGTTTTCAGATGAAGTTATCAAAGCTATCTATAGCTATATTTTAAAAAATGCTCTTAATTTACTACTGATTGGAGAAATGGAAACAAAACAATTTTGAAGTATTAAATCATACCATTAAGATTGACTAATAGGACAGAAAAGGGAAATGAAAAATGTTGCAGGGAACGCTGGAAAAATGAGACATTAATGCATTGTTGGTAGAGTGGTGAACTGATTTGGAACTTTGCCCAAAAGGCTACAAAACCATGCATACTTTTTGACCTGGTAATACTTCTACTAGGTTTGTAACCCCATAGAGGTAAAAAACAAAAAGGAAAAGAACCAAAAAGTACAAAATATATTTATAACAGCTCTTTTCTGATTGCAAAGAATTGAAAGTTAAGGGGATGCCCATCAATTGGGGAATGATTGAACAAATCGTGACATATGATTATGATGAAGTACTATTTTGCTATGAGAAATGATGAGCAGGCTCTCTCAGAAAAAACCTGGAAAGACATAAATGAGCTGATGCAAAGTGAAATGTATCATGTAAAAAATAATAGCAATATTGTAAGATGATCAGCTGTGAATGACTTAGCTATTCTCAGCAATACAATGATCCAAAACAACTTTGAAGGATTTATGATGAAAAATGCTATCCATCCCCAGAGAAAGTACTGATGGTGTCTGAATATAGAGTGAAGTATGATTTTTAAGCTTTATTTTTCTTGAGGTTTTGTTCTTGTTGGTCTGTGTTTTCTTTTACAGCATGATTAATATAGAAATATTTTGCATGACTACACATGTATCAAATTGTTTCCCTTCTCAATGGAGAGGAAGGAAGGGAGCAAAAGAATTTTGAACTCAAAGTTTTAAAAATGAATGCTAAAAATATTTTTTATATGTAATTGGGCAAAAGTAAAATATTAAATAAATTTCTAAAAAACCTTTGCCTTAGATCATACCACTTTGAAGTCCTGAAAACTTGCAGGTTGCCAGTATGAGATGCCTTTAATGCAGATGACTGATGCAGAATGCATAAAAATATGATAAAGATAAACAACTTTGAAAGAATGAGGAAATCTGATAAGTATAAAAATTAATCATGATTCCAGAAGATTAATGATAAAATGTGACAAGCCACCTCCTGATAAAGAGGTGAAAGACTCCAAATGCAGAATAAGATGCGCATATTTGGTTTGGATATGGCCAATGTGGACATTTGTTTTGTTTAACAAAATGTATTTATAACAGTTTTATTTTCCTTTTATTCTCAACTGGAACAACACAACACTTAATACCTCCCAAGAAAGTTGCATCAAGACCAACCTATACCTTTCTTTCAGAAGTACACAGTTTCAAAACTTAATTATCAAGTCCATAGTCAGGAAGTAGGATGGAAGAATAAACAAATAGAAGAATCCCCTTATATGTAAAAAGCTCTTATAGTGATAGGGACACTCAAGACATAAACACACCAGGAAATGACTCCAAAACATCTACAAGCAAAGCTTCAAAAAAAAAAAAAAAATAGAAATAAGGCACAGATTCACCTAAAATTCCTGGAAGAGATGAAGGAAGAATTTTTAAAAAGCATTACTTTTTTTTAATGAATGAAGTTAAAATTATAAAGGAAAATATTGAAAAAAGAAATGAGAACTATGGAATAAAAAAACAGAATGGACCAAATAGAAGTTAATGACTTTAATGAGGCAATAAGAACTATTAAAGTAAAAAAAGAAAGACAAAACAAATTATACAAGAAAATATAAGGTATTTCATAGCTAAAACTACCAACCTAAAAAACATATCAAGAAGAAAAATTGATTACTCGAGAGTTCTCACCAAAAGCTATGACCAAAAAATCCTCAGACATTTTTTCAAGAAAACTGCCTAGATAGACTTCTTAGAACCCTAGAGGCAAGGTGGAAATAGAAAAAAATCCACCAGTCACTGAAAGCAACCCCAAAATGAAAACTACCAGCAGCATTACTGCCAAAATTTAGAGCTTCCAGGTCTACCTGCAAGCAGGCAGAAAGAATACTGAGGAGTGATAATCAGGATCACACATGAATTAATATCTCCTATAAAGAAGTAGAAAGCTTGGAACAGAGTATTCCAGAAAGCAAAGAATTTAGGCTGATAGCTTATATAATTTATCATAACTTATCTAGTGAAATTGAGTATAATTCTATGAGGGGCAGGTAAAGCGTAGACCTTCTGTGAGATAAAGGACTTCCAAGCATTCTTGATGAAAGTACTGGAGCAATATAGAATTCTGAAGTTCAAATACAGGAGATTAGAGAAACATAAAAAGGTAAAGATGAACAGTGATAAAGGACTAAACAAAAACAAACTATTTACATTCAAATATGGGAATATGATACATATTCCCTCTGAATCGAGTCATTATCAGGGGCAATAGAAGGAGTCAAATTAGACAAGAAGATTTTTTGTTATATCACCTTAAGAGAAAAAGGGAAAGAAATGGGGAGAATAATATAATGGGGTTGGAGGGAAGGAAAAAGATTAAGGGAAATTATATTCATAATCATGATGTGCATGGTGACATCTATGCAAACAAGAGAGAGAGGATGAGGAGAATTACTGACCTTGAGCCTCACTCTCAACTCAAGGTAGGGAAGGTTTCACTCAAGAGAAGGAATGGGAAGAAAAGGAGAAGGGGAAAAGAAAAGGTAGATTAAGGGACTGATTAGTTCTAAGCAAAACAAACTCTTAAGAATGTACAAAAACTTTACAGTTCTTTTTGAGATGGCAAAGAATGGGGATCTGAAGAGGTGTCCATCAAATGGGCAAAGGCTAAACAACAGTTTATGGTTTATAAAGATGATGGAAAACTATTAGGCAGCTTACTGAGAAAGGCGAAAGACTCTGAATGCAGAATAAGGTGTGTATTTTTGTTTTGGATATGGCCAATGTGGAAATTTGCTTTGCTTACTTAAATGTGTTTATAACAGAGGCTTTGTTTTGCTTTCATTCTTAAATGGGGAGGAAGGGTAGGAAGAAGAAAAGACAGATTTTTGTATTCACATATAATTTTTTTTCTCTAATGAGACATCTGTTTGGTTCAGGATGAGAAAGATTAGCCATCCTGCTTCATTTGGCTCTCATCAGACTTATTCTGGAGTAATCTATTTAGTACATTTTAGGAAGGATGGTAAATCAGAATAATCTGAAGATTTAAGAACATGTCATCCATGAGTTGGTTGGAGCTCATTGAAAGCAGAAACAGATCTGCCTTTATTTGTATTTCTTCTACTGCTTAACATACTAACTGACCGGTTGAAGGACCTGGGTATGTTGATCTTTTTTTTTTTTTTTTTTTTTGTCCCCAATCAATAAACATTAAGTATTTACTATGTGCCAGTGTTTACTAAGTGTTTACTATGCACTCATTAGAATAAAAATTTGTAACTAGATTATTTATATTGTTAACTCAAAAGTGAGCCCTGGGTATGTTGATCTTGGAGAAAGAAAAAGAATTTAGGGGGCATAGGAAAGTTGTTCTCAAGCTTTTCAAGAACAGCTAAAAGTGAGAACAATTAAGACTCATTTTGCTTAGCCCCAGAGGACAGAACTATGAATAAGGGGTGAAAGTTGCAGAGGTAGATTTAAGATTAAAAGAATTTTCCCCAACAATTAGAGCTACCTCCCCCTCCCCCCAAATGAGTGGGTCTCTCCTTGCAGGTTCTCCCACTCACTAAGGTTTTCGAGCAGTCACCGGGTGACAATTTGATTCAAGATTAGACAAGATAATTTTGGGAGGTTCCTCCTGACTCTGATTTTTACAGCTTGAGTTATAGTTTTCTATGCAAACATTTCATTTCTCACTGGATTCTGATTCCCTTAAAGGACAGAAATTGTGCAAAGTTTTATCTTTATATCACAGTACCTAATAAATAACAAGTTTAATGTTTGCTGAATTGAATGAATATTGTTGACACAGCGAAAACGTCAAGAGTAGAAGGACTGAAACGAACTGATTCTCACCTGGGAACAGAAGTGCAGTCAGACATTACACCCCCCACCCCCATTTGGCATAACTTCATCATGAACTGGGGAGGGTAAGGGTGCCTGTCAGTGTAGCTTGATAGGGTGAGCCCTGGAGCCAGAGTGACCTTAGGGTAAATCCTTGGGCTTCAAATTTCCTTCTCGGTAAAATGAGTGAATTGGTTTAGATGACCTCATGGGTCTCTTTAGCTTTGAATCCATGATCCTTTCTTCACTTTCCTAACTTTATAATAAAATACTAAGTTTAACAAAACATGCTTAGTGCCCGACTGGCAAAGAAGCACGTTGATTGAAGGTTACATGATGCCCTCTGCTGGTATCCTTTTGCAAGTCCAAGATTCTGGACTCGATGGTCTCAGTTCTGGTTTGTTGATATCCATGTTTTTAAAATTTAATGAAAAAAATTATTCAACAAATTCTTCATACTATCTGACCCACTGTAGTCTCATTTCCACTAAAAGCATACTGTGCAATTTCTGCCTCAAATCTTAGGTCTGATAACAGAAATAGTTACCAAAACTGAAATCAAACACTGAACTATTTTTGTCTGCTTATACTTCACAAAAAATAGGCACTACTTTGAAGCAGGGACAAGTACCCAGCTCACAGTAGGTACTTTTTTTTATTGGGTAAAGGTAAACTATCAACAGCATCTCTTAATACCCAACTCATGTGCAAATCATTGAAGATAAACAAAAAGGACAAAATATCCCTTCCCCTTAGTGGGGACACCCTGGGAAAGAAACAATAAACACTAGGGGCCTGGTAAGTTAAATCACTACCTTCCACTTTGACCCTGATGGAAGTAGACTAGGACCATGGTGAACACCAGAGCCTTTGGAATAGCTAAGTTTCCAGACCAGTGCCTGCAACCATCATCACAGAATGGGAAGCAAGCCCTACTCAGACAGACCCAGAAAAAAGGTCCTTGGTATTATCAAATGGTTCAACATCAACCACTGCTTTGTTTTTATCAGTGGAAATGACATTAAACAATAGACATTAGCCATCTGCTTTGTCACGGTACTCCATGGATCATGGGATCTTTCCATTTGAAGCTTCCTATATGTTGTTTTCCCCTTTAGAATATAAATTCCTGGAGGGGAGAGTCTGTCTTTTCTATTTCTGTCTCCAGAGATTAGCAAAGTGCTTTGCACACAGTAAGGGCTTAATAAATGCTTCATTCTGTTATTCAATGAGTTAACATGCTACTAAGAGATACAACACATGAAAGAGATATAAATGCAAGATAATTTGAGGGGGAATCTGAACAAGCTTCAAGTAGAAGGTGGTCACTAAACTGAACCCTGAAGGATCTAAGGATTGATTAAGGTATAAGTACAGAAGGGGAACCATTCTAACTAGGGTAGAAATTTCAAATGAGGAACTTGAATGTTGGGCACTCAGTGAACAATCTAAACACCTAAGTCTCTATAACAGATACATGTCATGGTACAAATGAGGCAGAAATACTATTTAAGTCTCTCTTATTTCTTCCACTCAATATCTCAATATCTATCTTAGGATATAGGAGAGAGACTTTGAAGGAACCATATTCAGGGAATGTCCCAAAAGTCTCAGTGTAGCATTAAGACTTTTAGTTCAGGCATTGACCCACACTTAACACCGTACACACCAAGATAAGGTCAAAATGGGTTCATGACCTAGGCATAAAAAATGAGATTATAAACAAAGTAGAGGAACATAGGATAGTTTACCTTCTCAGACCTGTGGAATAGGAAGGAATTTATGACCAAACAAGAACTAGAGATCATTATTGATCACAAAATGGAAAAATTTGATTATATCAAATTGAAAATTTTTTGTACAAACAAAACTAATGCAGACAAGATTAGAAGGGAAACAATAAAATGGGGAAACATTTTTACAGTCAAAGGTTCTGATAAAGGCCTCATTTCCAAAATATATAGAGAATTGACTCTAATTTATAAGAAATCAAGCCATTCTCCAATTGATAAATGGTCAAAGAATATGAACAGACAATTCTCAGACGAAGAAATTGAAACTATTTCTAGCCATATGAAAACTTCTAGTCATATTAATCAGAGAAATGCAATAAAACAACTCTGAGATACCACTACACACCTGTCAGATTGGCTAGAATGACAGGGAAACATAATGTGCAATGTTGGAGGGGATGTGGGAAAACTGGGACACTGATACATTGTTGGTGGAATTGTGAATACATTCAGCCATTCTGGAGAGCAATTTGGAACTATGCTCAAAAAGTTGTCAAACTGTGCATACCCTTTGACCCAGCAGTGTTAGTACTGGGCTTATATGCCAAAGAGATCTTAAAGAAGGGAAAGGGACCTGTATGTGCAAGAATGTTTGCGGCAGCCCTTTTTGTAGTGGCCAAAAACTGTAAACAGAGTGGATGCCCATCAATTGGAGAATGGCTGAATAAATTGTGGCATATGGATATTATGGAATATTATTGTTCTGTAAGAAATGACCAAAAGAATGATTTCAGAAAGGCCTGGAGAGAATTACATGAACTGATGTTGAGTGAAATGAGCAGGACCAAGAGATCATTATATGGCCCTCTCCAACAATGAGATGAATCAAATCAGTTCCAATAGAGCAGTAATGAATTGAACCAGCTACACCCAACGAAAGAACTCTGGGAGATGACTATGAACCACTACATAGAATTCCCAATCCCTCTACCTTTGTCCACCTGCATTTTTGATTTCCTTCACAGGCTAATCATACACTATTTCTCACTTCACATCTCTCAGATTGGCTAAGATGACAGGAAAAGATAAATGATAAATGTTGGCGGGGACACTAATGCATTGGTGGAGTTGCGAACTGATCCAATCTCTCTGGAGAGGAATTTGGAACTATGCCCAAAAGGCTGTAAAAATGCAATACTCTTTACCCTTTGATCTAGCAGTGTCATTACTGCATCTGTATCTCAAAGAGATCACAAAAGAGAGAAAAGGACCCAAATACACAAAAATGTTTGTGGCAGGCCTTTTTGTAATGGCAAGAAATGGAAACTGAGTGGATGCCCATTAGTTGGAGAATGGCTGATAAATTATGGTATATGATGTTATGGAATATTATTGTTCTGTAAAAAAAACGACCAGCAGGATGATTTCAGAGAGGCCTGGAGAGATTTACATGAATTGATGCTAAGTAAAGTGAGGAGAACTAGGAGATGATTGTACATAGCAATAGCAAGATTATGCGATCTACAGTGAAGCACATGGCTCTTCTTAACAATTCTCAAGGCAATTCCAAGAGACTTGGGATGGAAAGTGACATCTGCATATAGAGAGAACTATGGAGACTGAATACGACTCAAAGCATAGCATTTTCAGCTTTTTGGATTTTTTTCTTTCTTGCGGTTTTTCTCCTTTTGGTCTGATTTTTCTTGCACAAAATTACAAATATGGAAATGTTTAAAAGAATTGTATATATCTAATCTATATTAGATTGTTTGCTGTGGTGGGGAGAGGAGAGGTGAAAGAGGGAGGGAGAAAAATTTGGAACACACAGACTTACAAAAATGAATGTTGAAAACTATCTTTACATATATTTGGAAAAAAAAACTATTAAAATTATAATAAAAAATTTTTAAAAGTATGCCAGATTCAGCTCTGTCTTACTCTGGCACTCCTTCCCATTTCCAGCAGATCTCAGGTTTCCTTTAAGATTGTAGCATCTTTGAATACTAAAGATTTCTTCTTCAAAGACCAGGATCTGGATTCTTGAATTCTTTCCTGTTGGCTTCTCTGCTAATGGTATTATTTTCTACTGTGCACCATTACAATCTAGCACACCAGTCAATTTAGGCACAGCAAAGATTAGGTTTACTACAAGTGATTCTGGGATTCAATTAAATAATCGGTACATTAATTACTCTACATCAAAGTCTATCTTAGTAATACTTTACATCTCCTTGTTCATTTAAACACTTAGGTCTGTAAATGGAGAGGAGGGAAGAGGAGGTCCCCAAATGGCCCATTAGACAAGCAGCATTGGCTGGGTTTCATTGAGTTGCTCTTTGCAGAATTTCTACCATTTCGTCCTCTCTCACTTCTCTGTCCTTTTCTAACCCACCTGTCCAGCTGTTCTCAGCACAATCTATAATCAGACTCTGCATTTCTACCTTCTCCCCAGTGGTTCTCCACTATGATAAAAGGCCCTTCCTAATGATGCGCTGGAAAGAGTATTGGACTAAGGAGATGATGAGGGTTCCAGTTCGGGCCAATACTTTGGGGCCAGTCTGTAACCTAGTCCTGTTGTATTTCCTTGCAAAGATACTTGGATACACAGACTAGACCCATCCATGAAGAGCAGGATGGTCTGACAAAAAACTTGGGAAGTCCTATTTATATAGGACTGATGCAAAGTGATGTGGAAGAACAACATCGTACACAGTAACAGGAAGATTACAACAATAATCAACTGTTAAAGACTTCATTACTCTGATCAATACAATAATCCATGACAATTTCAAAGGCTACATGATGAAAACTACTAGCTATCTATCTCCAGAGAGAGAACTGATGAATTGAGTGGTTATTAAAACAATTTTTCCACTCCCATTTTTCTTGTTTTTATAACATGGCAAATGTGGAAATGTTTTACATGACTTAATATGTATAATGGGTATCCTATTTCTTGCCTCCTCAATTGATAGGAGAGATGGTAAAAGGAGGGAAGAAAATTTGGAATTGAAAAAAAATTTTTTTTCAATTTATAATTTTTTTATTAAAGATTTTAATTTTCAAAAGATATGCATGGACAATTTTTTTTTTCTGAATGAAGCAATTGGGGTTAAGTGACTTGCCCAGGGTCACACAGCTAGGAAGTGTTAAGTGTCTGAGACCACATTTGAATTCAGGTCCTCCTGCCTTCAGGGCTGGTGCTGTGCCATCTAGCTGCCCCGAATAATTTTTTAACATTAACCCTTGTAAAACTTTGTGTTCCAATCCTCCTGCCTCCTTCCCTCACCCTTTCCCCTATAAAAGTCATCTAATATATGTTAAACATGGTAAAAATATAATTATATAAATATATATGCATCTGCTGGATTTAACAATAATCTTGCTGCACAAGAACAATCAAATCAAAAAGGAAAAAAAATAAGAAAATAAAATAAAAACAAACAACAAAAAAAAAAGACTGAAAATGCTATGTTGTGAATTACACTCAGTTCCAACAGTCCTCTGTCTGGGTTAGATGACTCTCTTCATCATGAAATCAAATTTTTTTTAATCAAAAAAAAAAAATTAAATTTAATCTAAGGCATAGTTTCCTCCCCCTTTTTGAGTCCTCCTCATCCTCACCCCTTCTCCAAACTGCTTAAAATAGCTTTATGAAATACTCTTTCTATAAAAAAGAAAGGGAAGATGTAGAAAAGGACTTATTTCCTATTAAGACAAGGAAACAGCACAAATTACTCAAACTTCCCTTGCTGTACTTTCAGCTTTAAATGATTACACAATGACTAATTTTTAAAATAGCTTTAGTAATAATGAAAAATTCCATGAAATTTCAATGAAGCTTTCAAATGTTTTATTTTTAGTTCTTTTAAATATGTTTTGATACAACAAAGATATAAAATAATATATTAATGAAATCTGAATTTAAATTTTGAATCAAGACAATATTTACTTATTTACAATACTGTGCTTCAAGGTACGGCTGCCACATGAACTCACACCTTCAAGTAACACTAATTTCTTTGTGGAATAGGGAGACATTTGGGTATAACTCTCAAAAGGAAAACATGCTTATTTCAGTGTGAGTTGGCATTGGTTTCCCCAAAGCATTAAGTACCAGTTTCCATGTGTTTTGTTATCCAACCAAAGTTCTCCATAGTGTCAACAGACTATTCAAAATAAGAATGACTTTAAATGAAAAAATAGGGTGAATATAACTAATTGATCGATGGATTCATTCATATAGCTAACTATATTTCATTCTACATTCAACTCAACAGTTTAGACTTTTCTCATAGGTCTAGAAAAAAATTACCTTGACTTCTACATGGAACATGCTTTTTACAATATTCCTCCTATCTTCAGAGACCAAGCTAAATTATGTTAAATTGTGGAGTGTTTTGAATAAGGGGCTGCAATGTTCTTCAGTTAGTTTGGGGAAGAAAGCAAAATAAAAAAGCAGCCCCTGGTGACAGAATTATAGTTTATAGATTCAGTCAAGGCTCCCACTGGATTTACTACCAAAAAAAATATAAATCAAATTTTAGTCACTACAAATTGGTAGTAGATT
The DNA here is from genome assembly GCF_048593235.1 of Sminthopsis crassicaudata. Lineage (NCBI taxonomy): Eukaryota > Metazoa > Chordata > Mammalia > Dasyuromorphia > Dasyuridae > Sminthopsis > Sminthopsis crassicaudata. The sequence goes on from NC_133618.1 coordinate 654,843,604, forward strand.
GGGGGGGGGGAGATAACAAATTCTTCATCCCATCCCTAATTATAATCTTTGAAAACCTGTTCAAAAACATTGTAGGGATAATGTAGTTTTATTAGTTACTTGTAACAGTTGGCCTTGGATGTCATTGACAAATTCACCCCTCTCAGACACAATTTCTTCAGTCTAGAGTTTGTCAAAAACAAACTCCTTAATCTGCTAAGCAAAGTTGGATATTAATGCGCATACTTCAGTTGGCTTCGAAAGCATCCAAATAAAACTGATACTGTTTTAAAAGCAACTGAATAATTCTAACAGAGTTCATTTTTATTCATTTTAAATAACTGACCAGCCCCTATTAGACTCAACTGTGACTAATGTTAAAATTTATTAGTGATATTTGAAGTCTATAAAAAGACCATAAAAATTAAGTTTACTAAATTAGCAAGTTTAGAACAAAAATTTGGTTAGAGTATTCCGGCATTTTGTAATATAACAAAAAAAGTTTACATAAAATTAGTAATATTATTTTTTTCTGAATACAAACAGAAGGTTAGTGTTATTGATATTTCAGTGACATTAAATTAATATTTTCTAAACAGATCCCCTAAAAACTGAATCCACTATATTAACTAGATGCCATTTCTTATTCTCTTTTTGTATTTGTTGGCTTTCTGGAGATTTACGAAACAACATGTAGGCAAAAAGAAAGGAAGAATACTCATAATATCATTCTTAACATTCTGTTTTTGAAAAACCAAGCTTTATAATCAGTGAATTTTGTCTTTGAACAATTTTACTTATTCAAGGTCCTATCTCCAAATCTAACTTCACTGATTTCTTCCTTCAAAAAACCAAAGGACCATGATAAGGTGTGAAAGATGGATACTCCAAACTTTTTGCTATTTTTAAAAAGTGGGTTGCAGTTTTGTTCTTTCTGTTTGGCCATGTGAGACTAGATACAGTGAGAGAGAAAAAGGAATTAGAAATTTAGTGGAACAGTCGGGCTCATTATTTGTCAAATCAATGGTAGCCTTCCCTTTTTTAAGGCTTCCACACTGTACTTCAATAGTGAACAAAATAACAATCCTCACTAGTTTTATAAAAAGAACCGTAAAGCCCTGGAACTACAGCAACTACGTCCAGACAGAAAGGAAACTACCTACTTTTGCTTGCTAAACTCAAACCCTTGTCTTTCCTTCTACATATGATTCCAAAGAACCTTGAAAATAAAGAAGCCCAAACCCTGAATTCTTGGTGATGTGAGGACTCATCAAGTTAACAGTAGTAGAACCATAATGTTATAATGATGTAGACCTAGTTCATGTAGCCTTTCTACCCAAACATATGAAGCCCAAAATGTAAACATAAATGTTATTATCATTACTATGGCTTGGCTTTTAAGAAGAAAAAAAATTCAAAGATAAAATTGGAAATTTCTGGACAAAAACAAAAACAAAGAAAAAAAAAACAAGAATAGATATATTTCACATTTAAAAAACTGAAGAGAAATTTGTCTCAAAGTCTTTCAGGAAAGAACCTTTGAGATGATCATTTAAAGGTTTTGTAAACACTGTCTTAAAATAGCTACAATAATAAATTACAGATTTCTACTTTTTTGCTTTAACAACAGTTACGAGTAAATGCCAGATGAAGAAGTTATTTTTATGTCCTGACAGCTAATGAAGCTCAAAATCAGACCATGGTTAGGTGCTTTCAATGTTAATAGCTCTGAAAAGGTAATTGCATTTTTCTTTTTGAGTCTTAAAAATTACGTGAAGAAAAGACTAAAGATGGAAAAGTTGATCATTAAATTAGTATTTAACATATCTGTATTAATTTTACAACATATTTTAAAAATTCTCCATAAGCCATTATCTAATCTTCCCCAACTAAGCTATATACTGTATCTGAATTCCAAAAAAGGACATTCAACTGATATTCAATTCTTTTTGCCAGTCAGAAAATAAAGCAATAACACTGTCCAATCTCTTGAACTGAAGGGGAAGGGAACAGATCAATTTAATATTAACTCCTCTGACTGGAATAGAAATAGTCATCCTTCAAGACAATGCATTTTCTTTGGATGAAATATCAGCATTTTTGCCTTCCATTTAAGATGTTATAAAAATTGGAAGTGTCAGGGACTACAGAGCATAATAAAACTTAAATTAGCCTTGTTCCACACATGGTATTCTCCTATGGACATTAAGAAATGAACTTAAAAGGTAAAGTTCAAAGCCGACACAAATTGAGGTCATACAATACCAAGGTGAGTTTTGCTAGGATAATAATACTTTCCCTTGTAATTTATCCTGGATCCTCTGCAGCTAATGGGCCAGAGATTAATTAAAGTGCCAAAAGAGAAAGGCAAAGAAGGAGCAGATTGTTATTAGGTTGGCCTCATTTAGGGCCTCAATTACAAGCACCTTCTCTAACTTCCTATGTATAAAAAGTAATGTTAAGACTGCACAAAGAAGCTTTCAAGTGGCTAAACTCACCTGCAGGATTTTCAAAGAATGATGAAGAGCAGAGAACACCACATAGGCCCACTAAAGATCTCAAAACTCCAGTTTTATATTCTCTATTCACAACCACAAAACAGAATCATTAAAAAAAAAAAGTGACCAATGGTATCTTGGAAGCTAAATTAATCAATATACTTAACTTCTAGTGTGTAAACAAGCAGCTAATCTAATGTGCTGGCTGCTGAAATAAGACTTTATAAAAAGAATGTATTTACAAGTTTGTGTTTTTAAAAAAAAAAAAAACTTTTTAAGTGTCTAAATATACTTGCTCATTTTTCAATGACCTGAAACCAGAATCTTCAAAAAAATCAAAAATAGAAAGGAAAAAAAAATTATGAAATTTGCTATTAAGCTTTTTTTTCCCCCAGAAGTTAAAATGATCACATGCTTATTTTCCTTATTTACAGGGCATAAAAATCTTGTTCAATATCTAGAAAACACTCTCATTTCTCTAGTTAAATAATTTATCATTAAAAAGTACAAGTTTGGTCAAGGTGACATCATTAAATCATAGTTATTTTTCTACGAATGTGTGGCCATCTTTTCTTAGCAACTGAAGGCCAAACTGAGGCCCCCAAATGGAAAAGAAATATTTTATATTATTTGCTCCTCTGGTCACAAATGCAGTGGGATCACTGACTTGCATCTGCTGATGGCTTTATCAACAGCTTTCTGTCTACCTTATCAAATGCCCCTTTTATTCTTTTGTCCTAATTTCAGGCATCTTGGTGTAAACACAGTATCTTCTCAGAGATGGTAGACTCAGAAGGCAGTTATTAGCCAATAAAACTTATTCATTCTTCAGAATTACACTCTGATGTGTTTGTGTGTGTGTGTTTGTGTAGAGAAAGAGAGAGAGAAGAAAAGAAAATGAAGATAGAGATAGACAGAGATGGAGAATCTGTTTAAATGACATATGTTGCTCATGGATTTTTTTTTTTTGGGAAGATAATTGGAAGCAGCTTCCACAAAATATTATTTCTCGAATATAATCATGCCAATAATCAGCAAAAATCTTTTCAACAAGAAATATATTCACCTCAAAATACTGAAACAAAATCTGTATTCTCCGTTCCTACCCCTCCCCTAAAAGGAAAAAGATTATTTGAGCTTTCTGTTCAAATATCTACTTGAATACTCCTAACTATTCAAGGCTTACTTTTTTACAACCATAACCCTACTTTTTTTAAGCACAGAAAGCCCCACTCTGTCAACTAACAAGCCAAGTAGCAAGGCATTCAGAAACACAAGAGGGGGAAAAATAAAGTTATTAGTTTTTGAAACCATTTCTGTATATTTGATCATGAATTCTTTACAAAGACACATTCTTCAACCAATTAATCTTTTCATTACTTCAGGTTTTGCAAAAGGCCAACAATACTCATTAGGTACTGTACCATTAACATTGCATTCAAAAAAAGAAAACATAGGAAACCAGATCCTTGCTCTCCTACTCTGCTGATATGCTCTGGTATTGGCCAAAGTATGGTAATACAAAAAGAGTCTTGTGGTGATATAAAAGGCAATAAACACATCAATAGAGTAATGTTCATGTGCAGCCAGAATGAAGAAGATTCCAAAGAGGTTGAGTACCCACGACAGAGTGTGCAAGAAGTTCCAGCTTCTTGGTGTATCTGGAAAGAAAAGAAATTTCAAAACCATGAGGAAGTCTTCATCACATGTTCCATAAATAAGCTTATAAACACACATTCTCCTTAGACAGGACACTAACATATGATAATTCTCCCCTGAACTCACTAAGAACTAGAAGAATAATGCCATGATTACAACGGATAAATACTTACATTCAGTAACAAAGAAATTCAGCATAGTCAGGACAACTGTGTGGCCACTGAACATATAATCTCCACAAGTGTGTACTCCAGTCAAGGTCATGCCAAAGCCACTCCATATGGCGAAGGCTCGGTGCAGTTTTTCCCAAACACTGCCATACAGCTAAGATGAGAAAAGCAGTAGAATATTATTAAAAATGCTCAAAAAAATGAAATTAAAATTTATCACATGAAATTATCAACAAAATTCAAATGTTGAATGATTCAGAAGATAAGTAATGCCTAAATAAAAATGACTGAATTTAGTCTGGTTCCAGTCAGACCTAAAAATTCATTAAGTCAACTATGCTTGACTTATTCAAACATGTATGAAGTCAGTCATCAGGCTCAAACTACTCATTACATAGATCAGACTCTTCTACTCAAGCTCGCTACAACTAAAGATTTTTTTTGGGGGGGGGGAGGTAACGAGGGTTAAGTGATTTTTTTCAAGGTCATACAGCTAGGTCACACACAAGTACAGCTAGTATTTATCAGAGACTGGATTTGAATTCAGCTTCTCCTAACACCATGGTTGGTGTTCTATCCACTGTATCCCTTGCTGCCAAAATATTTTTGAGGTCTGGCTATTAGCACAGTGAGAACATCTTTTTAATAAAGAAATACTTGATGAGACTAATCTTAATTCATTCTAATGAAGAAGTAGCCATGTTACTTTCTGATATCTGGGTGCGCTAACTCCACCAGAGAAATATCTCTTGTTAGTAATATTTATTAAGTATTTATGCCAGTTGGTGGTGTTATTTTGTTTCCTTAGTGACTGCCACTCTAGTCCGCTTTGAATTCCACCTTTATAATTGATACCCAAGTACTCATGGGGAACAAGTTTTATCATATCTTCTAATCACTGGCATTCTCGATTCCTATAATATTGCTAATTCACTACCATGTCTACATGGATTTTTTTGAAGCTAGGGAAGCAGTGGCATTTACTTTTGGGGAAAGGAAGTTAAATCAGGGGAAAAAGTTGGCAAGCTAAAGAAGGGAAGCAAGTGATGGTGCTAAAACACAGCCATTCATCTCTGCTGTGGCCATCTTCTAGCTACCTATCCTGTCTTTCACTCACCTGTAGAGCAGTGAACCAGGCTGACTTCCCTAAGTCCACCTTCTCAAAGGATTTGGCCCTCTCAGTTCCAGAGTTCACACTAGGGGGCTGACACTGTCATGGTTGGTGACTACATCCCATAAGCCCCATCCAACCCAAGTCAGCATTCTATCCCAACTGTCTTCTTGTCTTCTTTCCTCCTACCCTACATAATCAAGCTAACACTGTTGTCACTACAGGTAATGTAAATAAAACAGCCACCTCCGGATTTCCCCATCCTTGACCTCTTCCTGTCCAGCCCTGCCCTCTAAGTCACTGTTAGAATGTAAACTCAAGGGAAGGAACTCTCTTGCTTTTGTTTTTTTTATCTTCAGTGATTGGCACACAGAAAGTATTTTATTATTATTATTTTGGGAGGCAATTGGGGTCACACAGCTAGGCAGTGTTAAGTGTCTGAGATCAGATTTGAACTCCTGACTCCAGGACCAGCACTCTAGAAAGTACATTAAGATCGTTCATTCAATCATTCATTTCAGTTCTCCTTATCTCTTTCCAACCTTAAATGGGTCCAACTACCCTTGCCCAAAGAAGTTGACTAAAACTGTCATTATGTACTCACAAAAGGGAGTGCTGACAAAGACAGATGTAGACATCTGCTTCAGAGATCCCTTCCCCTGTTTAGAGCAATCTTGGATTCATTCACTACCTAGCTTCTCTCACAGAAACACTCTTTTCTTCCTATTCTCCACTGGCTAGGGACATGATTTCTAGTGATCCAGTTCTCTATCCCAATGACACAGAGTGGCAACTTGTATGTAACTGATAGTGGTGGAGGAGCTGTGTAGGGACACTGAAAGTTGAAATGATTTCCTAACTGTGTTTCAGAGGTAGGACTTGAACTCAGGTTTTCCTTTTCCCAAGCTAGCCTTTCTCTTTTTGCCCTTTAGTCATTATATGAGGATACCCTGTGGCAATACACTTTAATGGCACTAGAGATTTGTTATAATAAGATGAGATTTGGATGTCTTCTCAATTACCCATTTTTAAAATGATGCCACAAATAATATAGGTCAAAAAGTAGGCTATAGTAAAACTCAGAGCAATTAACAATATTAAGGGTAGATTAAAATAGACATTTACATATATAATAAACTGGTAACAAATCACTAGTTTTAGACAAAAAAGAGACCTACTTCTACTGGTAATTTAGTTACTATAAAATTTTACTTTGGAATATACATAGTATATTCCCCTAGAAATCAACCCCTCAAGCAAATCTCATTATATATTTGGATAATCTTTTAAATTTCTCCAAGTTAGTCTAACTGCTAAGTGAGATCTTAAAATTTTCCTCCTTCTTCCTTGGTAATTAAACCTAATACATAGCTATAGAAACCTACTACCTCTTGAAGCAACCCATCCTACTTTTGCATTCCTTGAATAGCTATAGTTAGAACTCAAACCATGATTCACCGGAAAAAGAACATTATGACAATCCCAAGTTGTTTAAAAACAGTATGTTAAGTACTAAAATTCTCATTACTGTAAGCATGTAAACAAAAGCTAGATGATCAACTATTGTAGAGGGGATTTATGCATTTATCTGGTGGTACATTGCTTCAACTAGAGCAAATTCTAGTTAATATCGTGGACAGACACAGATACTGAACATTGATTACCTATGTAACTGGGGGTAGATCACTATATTTCTATCTGCTTCATTTTCCTCATCTATAAAGTAAAGGGGGTGGGGGGAGGTTGGACTCTATACTGCCTCTGAAGATCCTGCCTTTTCTAGCATACTCTATCTATGATCTTGTGATTTGAATCTCGGAACCTTAATTCTGAAAAGAAATTCAAAGGAGCAATAAGTCTTCATTTTATATAAAAAGTATTTCATAGTATTTCATCAGCTAGAAGAATAGGCAAATCTTTAGTATTGATTATGAACTACTTTTCAAAGCCATAATAAATGGGACAATAGTTTTCTTTCTTTCTTTTTTTTAATAAGAGCTTTTTATTTCCAAATAATGTTTGAATGTTTTGAATGTTGAATAATTTCAATATTCATCTTTGCAAAACCTTATGATTCAAAATTTTTTCCTCCCCTCCTTTCCCTAAACAGCAAGTAAGCTAATATATGTTAAACCATGTGCAATTCTTCTATACTTATTACACAAATATCATGGTGCATAAGAAAAATCAGATCAAAAAGAGAGAAAAAAATGGGAAATAAACAAAATGCCAGCAAACAACAACAAAAAGTGAAAATACTATGTTGTGATCCACACTCAAGTTCCCACAGTTCTCCCTCTGGGTGAAGATAGTTTTCTCATCACAAGACCATTGGAACTGCCCTAAATCATCTCACTGAAAAGAGCCATCATCATATAATCTTGCTGTTGGGGCAATAGTTTAAAAAATTCTTATACTGATATCATTTGATAATCAAATTTACATGGATCCAAAGATTAATGCTTGGTCTCATCCACTTGCTTATTTATTTTATACAGTATAAATGTTGAAAAGCATACTTTAATATATAATATATAGCGAGAAATAACTGTTTGAAATGTTCCAAACAAAGCAATCATGACAACATTCTACTATAATAAAAGAAAAAGAGAATAAGAATGCAGTCAATTACCTTTCCAGAACACTGAAGATGTTGTCCTGGTACAGAGAGAGAAGTCACAAACATGGTAAAGCAGCGAAGCAAGAATACAGTGCCCATTAGGCTACAGAGTCTTCGCAGAAGTATTGACCTATAAATACAATATCCAAAAGGGAGGGAAAAAATATCATACAAAGGGGAATTTAAATACCTATTTTAAAAAACAGAATGATAAGAGAAAAACCAAAGACTCTTAGAAATAGTCGAGACCTTAGAGATCAGCTGGTCCAGTTTTCTCAATTTCAGAAGAGGAAAAACATGTCCAGAAAAGCCAAATGACTTGTACAAGTAACAATGTTAGTAACAGATCAGGACTTTAGAAACAACCCAGGTTTTACTTATGCTTTTCCCACTCTACCATGCTGTAACAGAAAAAAAAAAAAGTGTTTATCCATTAGCCAAACACCTGTGTATGTAGCAATCAGGTAGTTTATGACTTATATAATAATGCAAAATGGTTGATTTAAATTAACAAAATATTTCACTAAGCATTTGGAAATTAAAATTCTATATGAGGTAATGGGAATACATAAGCCCTCTCCTCAAGGAACTAATAACCTGATAGATAAAAGCAGTTTGCTCACAGGCAGCCTTTAGAACTATCATCTCCCTTTCTCAGAGCACACAAGCCTAGACAAAAAGGATCACTGCAAGGACTTGGTCTCAAGCCTCCTGCTTCTTATATCAAGCAGAGCTAAATTCAGAGAAGATATGGACAGAATGGATCGCTACAGAATCAAAAGATTTATAAATTAAATATTTTTTTATCCTGAACTTAACACATATAAAAAAAAGGCATTTTCACAATCCTACAATAGAAAAGGGAATTGTATTATGAAACTGGGATTTTCTATTACGTGCTGCTTGCTTTCCTAGAATCAGAGGATTTAGAGCTGAGAAGGGCCTTAGAGATCTTCTAGGCAATCCTTTTATTCTACTGATGAGAAATCACGGTCCAGGTAATAAAATTATTTGACCAAAATGTAAAGCTATATTGACACTTTACCACTCTTTTACCACTCTATTTAGTCTCTTTACCACTCTATTACCTATAGATAGTCTTAAAAGTACCAAAAGTACCAAAAGCATACCAAAAGTATGGTACCTCACATACTGAAACATGTGATTTACCTAAAGTGAGGGAGAATGTCAAAGATTGTTAATTTATTCATCAAATGTTCCAAGGTAATACAGATATCAAACAAAAATATCAACATCTATGTCATTTTTCCCTTTCAACCCCAAAGAAAATACATTCCTCTCTCCCTAACTTCCTAAAGCTGAAAAGAAGACTCAATAATTTTTTCTCTGGTGAGAGATTTTTAAAGAGCCCCAAAGAAATGAACCTATAGTATTTCCTGGCTTTTCATTTTGCTATAAAAGTGGACAACCACATTGTGGTGCTGTGTTTACTTATATTAAACATAATGAACATGACTTCAAAATTCAATAACCAAGAATAATATGTACTTCAATATGTCATCACATAGTAAAGAACAGTATGCTCTTTATAAAATTAAATTAATGCCTTTGAATGAAAGGGATCTCTAAGAAAACACAGTTTACTGCCAAAAATGAGCAAGAAACTGGTCAGGTGATGATTTAATCAGTTATTCCACAACTGTCTAATCTTTCTCCACCTTCACTTCTCCAACTCACTATTTAAATATTATCCAGAATCTTAAGGGTGTAAACTTCCAAATATGAAGACATCAATATTTCATTTTAATCTAATACTTATAATAGCTTCCACTGAAATTATCTTTTTCTCAATAGCTATCACATTGGGATCATCTTTTTTTTCCCTTAGGTAAAACAGGAGGAAGTAAACTTCAAGGAAATAAAACAGGCTTATTAACAATTAGGCTAGAATAAGCTATTGAGATATTTTTTAAAAGTTCAAACATTAGAGTTTAAAGAAGCACCTGTGCTTGTGAAGGAGAAGCACCAGCAGCCAGATGTAGCAGAGAATGACACCACACACTTCTGTCATGGCAAAGGCCCATGGAATCCTAGGAACACTGAAATGAGAGAGATGGGGGAAGACCATGAGAATGCGTTTGATTAAGAGCAGGATGAATTTTAAAGAGTTCTTTAAAAGTGGCCAATATATACATTATCCCTTTACTGTTGGGAAGAAGGCTCAATGTTAGTACTCAAAGGAGAAAAACCACTGACTTAGAAGCGTCTCATATATAGGAAATATAGATAGGTTTAACCAAGATAGAGATATCTTAAGAAACCTTGTTTAAAAAAAAAAAGTACAAATGTTAAGAGAAACATTTTAAAATTACAAATGTATAATAGCACATTGGACAAGATAGGCAGACTTTATCAATACGTTAAATATTGAAGTTGAGGTTGACATTAGCTGGTTCTGAGTCCAAAACAGTCGATATATCCATCTCTTAAGTCTTAATTTAGATGAACAATGATTTTCCAATTAGAATACAGATTTGAAAATACAGAACCATTAAATTTCATGAGAAGATGAGAAACAAACCTACTTTAAGTTTTTAAGTTGGTGGCCAGCTAAGAAGTTTATGGATTTATGTTCAGGTATGTAAATGGTAGGCATTTTGTATATTATAGGTAGAAAATAGCTTAATTAAGCAAATTGTTTTTTAAGTCACAAATTATATCTGGAAAAAGTCTTCTGAATCACTAATAGACAATTTCAGAAGTTCCCAAATTTCAAAAACTATTTCCTTTACTATTGTAACTATTACCTCTACTAATTTGGGATTTAAAAACAATCAGTACCTATGGAAATAGAAGACTTCTATAAAAAACAAGAAGACACATTTGAAGCCCGGAATCTAAAAAACAAATTCAGATAAATCTGAACCCCAATTGTAACTCCAAGCCAAAAAAAATGAACTTGAAGTAGACCTAAAATTGAATCTAGAGTAGTTAAAGCCAGTGGTGTCGAACTCAGATAGAAATGAATTCCTGCCAGCAACATACTAACTTAGAAAACCTCAAATTGACATTACCTATGCTGTACTGTATTTGTATTTACTTTGTTAAACACTTCAGCTGCACTGGGGAGGTTCACTGGCTGCTTATGGCTCAAATTTTGATACCTCTCTCTGTTTTAAGGAGCAAAATTCCCATATAGTCTACAAGATAACTAACAAGAAAAATTTATGTTAAAAATAAAAAACTTTTTGGTAGCACTTTGCTGATACCAAGTGTGTGATGGGAAGCCATGAAAGCAACAATGGGATTGACTGCTGCATCTTAATTTTCACAGCAAAAATGCTGTTCCATGGCTTTGCCCGGTTTTTCTTTTCCAATATCCAGGTCCCTCCTATATCTGTTCTTTTGTTTTAATGCTCTTCAGTGACTGTGGGCCATGAAAAGGTATTTACTTGAAACTCTCTTTCTGAAGGATCTATGCAGAACAAATTAAACTTGACAGCAAATATACAGTCAAGGAACCAAAGAGGGTAGTTAAAATTAAAACTTCCTAAAGGGACATTAACTTCTACTATGAATACATTCCAAGCAGCATTCAGCTATTGAGAGAACTAATTTGTATGTTGCATTATTCCATTATTAAAAACTTCCAGTGATATTTAACAAATTTCAAACAAATTATGAAATCAAGGAATGCATTCTTATAATTATCAAAAGGCCTCAGAGGCTTCTTACTGCCTCTAGGAAAAAATACAAACTCTTTTATTTGGAATTTAAAGCCCTGTACAACTAACTTTGCTCTCCTAGATTTCAGGATTACTAATATTCCCCTTTATACAATGAATTCCAGCCAAATAGGCCTTTTCGCTGTAGCTCCACCTTACTCTCTTTTAAAGGAATTCTGTCCCTTCCTCTCTCGTCTTTAGAATCCCTATTCTCTCAAAATTTGGCTCAAGTATCACCGTAAAGGTTTTTCCTGACATCCTCTGCTGCTAGCATTTTCTCTCTCTCTCTTTCTCCATCTCTTTCACTCCTCCCTTCTTCCAATTAACTTGTATTTATATGTTTTCTATATGCTTACACACAACATTGTATATTTTGTCTTTTTCTGAGAATGTAAGCTATCTGGGATAATATTTGTGAATACAGGCTTTTTATAAATGTTTGAATAATTAACTTATAACTCTTCTCTGTTAGATTACAAATTCTTTGAAGCGAATATAGACCAAATCACTTCTCAGGCATAGAAAATGTTTTGTTTTGTTTTTGATTCCCTAAACCAAGTTGTTTTAAATATTTGAATTAGAATCATAGGAGGTCTTATCTGGGTGGTGTGGTAACCTAATTTCTCTAGACCTTAGTCTCTCAACTGTAAACTGAAGGGGCTAGAATAGATGAATAAGTTATCTTTCAATTCTAAATTCAATGAATTTTAAAAATAAAGACAAAGCATATAGTTCTTGTATAATGGAAAATATATATATTTTTAAAACCAAAGATAACAAGATGTTGCTATAACTTCAAAATGGTTGGGAATTTCTGTTCTTAAAACTTGATTATCACTGAACAAAAATTTCTCTTGATCATGATTCTAGTAGATTTGGGCTAACCTATGGGCTGCCAAAGATTACTTTAAATGCAGAACTGCTAGCCATAAAAATCTAGAATCACAATTTAGATTTGGGAGGGACCCTTAAAGATCTAATCTAACTCCCTCATTTTTCATTACCAGGACACTATCACATTGTCAGGACACACTTCCACACGGAGATGCAGATTGCAATTACTTCCATTATTTAACAGATATTCTCTGTGAGACTGGCTGTGTCCAGAATATTTCTCACTTTGTGGATAATGACAAGACTGCCAGAATTTATAAAGCCTGGGCTGGCTGCTCCTAAACAACAAAGTCCATTGGTAAGGAGATATTCTTTTGTTATTATTTTTTCTGATCAGCTGGGATAAGTTCTAAATCATTGGGTAAATAGTTAACTTGGGTTTTTAAAAGTGTGCGTTAATATATTATTATTAAGTAAAGCAAATGGTATATACCACCAGATAAGACGTAATACTAATTACCACAAACATTTTATTCTATACTGTTTATTTAGTTTTAAAAACCACATAAAAATTGATTTTTCATTATTAACAATGAACAAATACTTACCTATCTAGGAATATATCTGGGAGTGGTGGATAAGTCTGCATGTCAGGCACTCGTTCATGGACTATAACCATGATGAAGGATGTAAACCCAAATACTATGAACACATATACACAACTCAATATGGTCTTCCAGTATTCTGGGTCTAATCTTCGAACCATGTGTTTGTTCTTCCCATTCATGTATTGGTACTGATCTGAATTCAAGTCAGTGATAAGTCCGTCACAGTCATGTGGCAGTTCCCCATTACATAGCCATTCTGAGCCTTGCAGAACACTGATGTAAGGTGACATGGGGCCAAGGAGACTGTCACTGTTGTAACCCATCTCTTCTAAAACGTCAATGTGTACTTTTTGCAGTTTTCGTATTGATAACATCAGCCTTTTTATGTCTCCCAAGACTTTAATTTCCAGAGGAGGTGACCGTAGATCATATTCAGTTAATGTTAGCAGTGTGAGTCCATCCAATCTATGTTTATTGCATAAGATGTCCACATACTCAAAAAACCCTTCATCTTTCAGCCATATAGCAACATGCTTAGTTGTCCAACGGCGAATACAGAGCTGGTTATGCCCTGCCATTGTCTCCTCTGTTGTCTGCTGGGGAAAAAAAAAGGCAAATTATGCATGAACCTAAAAGGTTCTACATCAAGAACTATATAGCTATGTATGAATGTATGTATTCTAGAAAAAGCAATTCACCCACACAGCTATACTTTCTAGAAGGGTTAAAAATAAAATTAAATTTAGAGAATACTTGGACATTTATAAAATGTTTCTCAATGATTCATTATTATTATTATTTAGTATCTTATTTTTCCAAATACATGCAAAGATAATTTTCAACATTCATTTTTACAAAATCTTATGTTTCAAACTTTTGTCCCTTTTCCCCCTCCTCTAAGACAGCAAGCAATCCTATGTAGGTTAAATATGTAATTCTTCTGAATATATTTCCATATTCATTATGCTGTGCGAGAAAAATCAGATCAAAAGCGAAAAATGAGAAAAAAAACAACAAGCAAACAAACAACAAAAGGTAAAAATATTATTTTTAAAGCCATATTCAATCTCCAACTCTCTCTGGAAGTGGACAACATTATCTATCACAAGTTCATCACAATTGGAAATGCTTTGAGAATCATCTCACTATTGAAAAGAGCTAAATCCATCATAGTTGATCAATGATTTATTATTGTTTAACATATGTATGTTTCAACATATTTATGATTGTGGCTCCAAAACTGGGGAGGGGAAAGTAGGAAAGATTTCAGAAATAGGATTTCTATTTGAGGGATTAAGTTTCTGGGTTTTTTTTTTTGCTGAGGCAATTGGAATTAAGTGACTTGCCCAGGGTCACAAAGCTAGGAAATGTTAAGTATCTGAGACCAGATATGAACTTAGGTCCTCCTGACTTCAAGCCTAGTGCTTATCCATTGTGCCACCTAGCTGCCTCCCCCCACAAAATTTTTAAGCATATGTAACGCAAATAGATGGGGTAAATAAAATCCCAGCAAAAAGACCCCAGTCATTGGTATCCATGTAAATCATGAGGGGGAACTAACAGGACAGGGACTGAGGCAAGCAGGGAGAAAGAATCACTGGCAGGATTATCTCCATAAATGGGCCTTTTGCCCTAATCCAAATCCTTGTACTGACAAAATTATCATGACACCCCCCCCCCAATTACTACTTCCAGTCAGAAGGCCAAGTTATGATGTCAACCTCCCAGGTTATTTTTCTCCTATAAAAGAATCTACCAATATCCTACTTCTTTGCAAGTTTATTAGTAACTTCCCACCTTATGGCAGCAAATTTCCTGGGAACTTTGTCTTATGAACTCTTTCCCCTTATTATAGCTAGTTCATGGAGTAATAAAAAAATAAAAAAAATCTTTGCTTCTTCATTTGGAAATAGTCTAAACTTTCAATTTTTTTTTTTAAAATAAACCTCCTGGCCTGAAACCCCAATGTCTTTTCAGCTTAAACCCCATTATTCTCTTACATCTGGTAGGCCACAGACAGTGTCCTGAAACCCCAATATATTTGGAGGGTTCAGTGCTTCTGTAGTCCCATATTCTTCAATCATATCAAAGTGAGTATTTCCTTCTAAGGTACAGATGGCAATCTATGTTTTCTTATAAGTTTGCCACAGGGCCTATAGTAGACCTTGGCATTTGTAAGCGTATGGCCTTTAACAGGTCTGTTTGACTGAGACAATGGATGGACTCTTTTACCTTAAAGTCAAAAAAAACAAAAACAAAATCCAGAGTTCCTATCCAAAACAGAAATAACTGACTAAAAATCAGGGATTTATTGTTGGCCAATTAATGAGAACCAGAGTGAATTAGGTTAAAAAAAAAAAAGAAACCTCGTTGGTAAACTCTAAAATAAAATATCTTGGGAGGTTTCAGCAATCAAAATAAATTTACATTCATTTGGGTAGAGCACCTTCAGGTAAGAGTACAATATCTTATGAAAAAAGAAACAGTTGTGCTGCCCAATTAACCATTTCCCTTGGGTCCCCATTGGGCAGCTCTACTCACAGAGGTTTTGTTGTTGGTTCTTCATTTGGAAAAAGACATGACTTCGGGGGGGGGGGGGGGGGTTGATGACTAGATATGTAAGTGAATTGGATTTAAGTGAGAGTGGCCTGTGCAAGATCATCAGCCTCATTTTCTCCTTCAGAGTTATGCAGATCCAGCCTCAAGACAGAGATCAGGACTGAAGAAGGTCCTGAAGCACCCCCCTTCCCCATCATGCTTTAAATCCATCTGACTTCCACAGACTGGCCAACAATAGGTCCCAGGCCAAGCCCCTAGTCATAACTAGAGCCCTCTCATTGATTCAAGTGAATGTCCATGTAAAATACTGAGGGTGTTTCCCAGCAGAATGCCTTTTTTTCCCCTTTTCTTCTCTACTTCTTTGTTTCTCTCTTTCTCTTCCTTCCCTCCTTTCCTTTTTCGAATAGGTAATAAAGCCATTCTTTGCCTCAAAATCTACCTAGCCATAATCTCTGAATGGTAATGGCCTCAGTCAAACGGAGTCCTGTTAAAGACCTTAGCTTAAAAAGGCCCAGATCTCCCACTGCATCTGGAACTATCTCCAGAAGGTCTGATCTATATCTTATCACTAGACCCAGCAGGCTCTGGAGAAAGTTAGGCAGGTGATCTTGTCCAGCCCTCCCCCTCACTTCAATCCAATTCATTGGCACATTGTAGCATCAATGTTCTGACATCATGGTTCTTTCCAAGAATGAAGGACAAACAACAGCCACAGGGGCTAAACCCAATGTGCCAGAATTAGAGAGATTCTCTGATTGCAACTGCTTTTAGAAAACTCTCACTTAGACTATTAGCAAAAATGAAAGACATATAGGAGACTCAGATTTAAAGAACATTAAATTTTTCAGACTTAATCTGAAAAGAAAGTTCTTTAGATAGTTCTCTTAATTCTGGAAGCTCTTTAGAGAGTTTTTTATCTTCAATGTATCTAACAATCATAATATACAGATGCCAAAGTTTCGAAAGAAGATGAAGAAATTGGGAGAATAATTAACTGGAGAAAAAGTTGAGTAACATACTCTGAATATTCCTTCAGAAAGCCGACCCAGCTATCTGGGAAGCTGATTGGAAAGTCTAGAGCTCTAGAGTTCTGATCCCATCTGCTATGGATTAAGCCAATCTTGTATCTGATCTGGGAATTGATATATATAGTGTGGTCCCAGAACTAAGCTGCCTAAAGGAAAGGACAAATCTGCATAGGTCATAAACAAGAGCAGATCAAAGGTTCTGTGCAGAGCAGGTGGCAACAGGGATCCAAGTAGCATCTATACTTCTAGCCTGGTGAAACAGGGAAACCCAGTCTTACTAGGACTTATACCATGTTTTAAAATAGAAATAATAGCTGACATTAATAATACATTAAGTTTTTAAACTACTTTCAACAATATATAACATTTTATTTGACACTTAAAACAACCATGTAAGAGAAGAATTAAAGGTTTATTATTTACAGAAGAGCAAAGAGACTCAGAAATAAAATCATTTGCTCATGGTCACATAATGTTTATGTCGTTCAAACATAAGTCTCATTTTCCACAGTAATTCATTGATCATAGTCTGAAAGGCAAAGGCATAACGTGCCTGCATATGCATGTCCCCCCACCACAACACGTATATATGTATTTATTACAAATACATATATAGAAATCTATATATAAAAATCTGACTTGAGAAGGGACCTCACAGGCCATCTAGTCCACATTATAATTGAGAATTATTTCTATGTAATAAATCTTCTCTCTCCTAAAGCTAGTATTGTTGATAGTTCCCCAAATTCACAGAGACAAGAGAAGCTATGTTTATTTTTATCACAATTAATCCTTAGCTCATGAAAATCCTTCCACTTTTCTAAGGGGTGTATGTGTGTGTGTGAAAAAGCTTCCGTCTATATTCAGACAATATCAGTTCTTTCTCTAGAAATAGCATTTTTTATCACAAGTTCTTCAAAATTTGTCTTAGATCACTGTCTTGCTAAGAATAGCTAAGTCATTCACATTTGATTATCATAGATACTGCTATTACTGTGTAAATTGTTCTCCTTGATTCTGCTCATTTTACTGCACCAATTCATGTAAATCTTTCCAAGTTTTTCTGAAAGCACCCTGTTCATTTATTATAGCACAGTTGTATTCCATCACAATCATATATCACAATTTGTTCAGGCATTCCTGAATTGATGGACATCTCAATTTCCAATAAAAATATAAAAAGAGCTAGAATAAAATACACACAAGTATATTAATATACTTTTATTTTTAAAAAATCTTTTGGGGATCCAGACTTAGTAATGTTGCTTGGATCAGTTTAATAGCCCTTTGATGTCAGTTCCACATTGATCTCCAAAATGGTTATCAGTTTATAATTCCACCAACAATGATCAGTGTCCTAATTTTCCCATCTCCATCAGTATTTGTCATTTTCCTTATCATTTTATCCAATATAATTTGTTTCAATTTGCGTTGTTTTAATTTGTATTTCTTTAGTAAATAGTGATGTAGGACATTTTTTCATATGAGTATAGATAGCTTTGATTTCTTTCTTTGAAAACTGTGTTCATATCCTTTGACCATTTGGCAACTGGAGAATAACTTATACCTCTAAATCTTTGAGAAATGAAGCTTTTATTAGATATTTGCTGTTGTAAAATTCTTTCCACAGTATCCTACTTTCTCCTAACTTTGGCTACACTGACTGCAAAAACAAACAAAAACATCTTTTAACTTTAACATAATAAAAATGATTCAGTTTATATCCTGTAATATTCTCTTGTTTACTCTTCCCTTATTCATTGATCTGACAGGTAAAATATTATGTGTTCCCCTAATTTGCTTGTGGCATCACTGTTTTTTCTAAATCATTTAATCTACCCTACTACCCATGGATGAGTTAATCCCATTCACATTCACAGTTATGATTACTATTTCCCTCTATCCTTTTTCCCTGTTTATACGTCTCTCCTCCCTTTCCCTTTCTCCTTTCTCCTTGTTCCAACTCAAATGCTTCAGATTACTGCTTTCCAAAATCCACCCTCATATCAACTCCCTCTCCCCATTCCCTTCCCTTTCTCCTCCCTTCCTTGTAATTCAAGATAGATTTTTATACTCAAATGTGTGTGTATATTGTTCCCTCTGAGTCAATGATGAGAGGATGATTCAGGCACTGCCCACCAGCATATCCATATTCCCCTCCACTAAGCTTTTTTATGCCTCTTTTATCTGAGATAATTTACCTCATTCTACACCTCATCCTTCCCTTTTCCCCTCTTTCTCATCTCTTTAATTTTATTTTTTGGATATTGTTCCATCATAGTCAATTCACTCCCATGTCCTCCATGGATTGTTTATCCCCACCCTCCTGTTCATATAGGAATGGAAACAGCTTATTTAACCATACTGAATCCCTAATAATTTAACTTCTGTTTACCTTTTTTTATGCTTTTCTGCTTTGTCTTTTTTTTTTTTTTTTGCAAGGCAATTTTAGCCTTTGCCCAGGGTCACACAACTATTATATGTTAAATATCTGAGGACAAATTTGAACTCAGGGCCGGTGGCCCCTTTTTTAAGCTTTTCTTGAGTCTTAGATTTGAAAATCAAATTTTCTATTAAGTCCTGGTCTTTCATCAGGAATGCTCAAAAATTTTCTAATTCAATAAATTCAATAAATATGTCCTGAAAGATCATACTCAGTTTTGTTGGATAGGTAAGTGATTCTTGGTTTTAATCTTAACTCCTTTGCCCTCTGGAATATTATATTCCAAATTCTCCAATCCTTTAATGCAGATGCTGTTAAATCTTAGTTTATCCCGACTGTGGTTCCACAATATTTTAACTCTTTCTGGCTATTTGCATGCAAAGTTTTCTTTGATTTGGGGGTTCTGGAATTTGGCTATAATATATTCCTCAGGAGTTTTCATTTTGAGACCTCTTTCAACAGGTGATGGTGGATTCTTTTAATTTTATACCCTCTGAATATATTCTAGAATAAAGGCAGTTTTCCTTGATAACTTTTAAAAATAGCTTTTTATTTTCAAAATACATGCAAGCATTTTTTCAACATCCCCCTTGCAAAACCTTATGTCCAAATTTTCCTCCCTCCCTTCCCTCCCCTAGCCAGCAAACAATCCAATAGAGGTTTAAATACATGCAATTCTCCTAAACATATTTCCACATTTATGCTACACATGCTACACAAGAAAAATCTGATCAAAAAGGGAAAAATAAGAAAACAATCAAGGAAACAACAAAAAAAGGTGAAAATACTGTATTGTGATCCACATTCAGTCCTCGCTCTGTGTGCAATTGGTTCTCTCTCCATCACACTGATCATCACACAATCTTGTTGTTGTGTACCATGTTCTCCTGGATCTACTCACTCACCATCAGTTCACATATAAGTCTCTCCAGGCCTTTCTGAAATCATCCTGATGATCGTTTCTTATAGAACAATAATATTCCATAACATTCATATACCATAACTTATTCAGCCATTCTCCAACTAATGGGCATCCAGTTAGTTTCCAGTTCCTTGCCACTACAAAAAGGGCTGCCACAAACATTTTTGCATATGTGGGTCCTTTTCCCTTTTTTATGATCTCTTTGGGATACAGGTCCAGTAGAGACACTGCTGGATCAAAGGGATACAGAGGTTTGATAGTTATTTAGCAATCTTAGCCAATCTGAGAGATGTGAAGTAGCACACTCAGAATTATCTTAATTTGCATTTCTCTAATCAAAGTAATTTAGAGCATTTTTGCATATGGCTAGAAATGGCTTTAATTTTTTTTTTTTTTGTCTGAAAACAGTCTGTTCATATCCTTTGACCATCTTGATAATCTCTTGAAAGATTATATTTAGTTTTTTTCTTGATCAGGGCTTTCAGGTAGTACTAAAATTCTTAAACTCTTTCCCCTGGACCTATTTTTCAGATCAATTATTTTTCCAATGAGCTATTTCACATTTTCTTCTAGTTTTATATGCTTTTGAGTTTGCTTTCTTATTTCTTAATTTCTCATGGAATCATTAGTTTCCAAGTGCCCAATTCTAGTTTTAAAGTAGCAAATCTACTTTTAAAATATATATGTATATATATATATATATTTTAATGTATTTATTTAAAACTTAAATACAAAACAGAAAACAAATAAACAAACCCAGAGAGAGAGAGACGGGGGAAAAAACATTGTCATATGCCCACCAGAACATAAGGGAGGATTCAAAATATGTAGCAATAAACTTCCATTTCAAGGAAGCATATATAATAGAAAACATTGTATTCATAACTGCCCTTTTCTTTGTTTCTTTGGAGATTTTCTTTTGTTCTCTGCAATGACCTTTTTCTTTTTTTTCTCTTTTCCAGATCCCCCCCCCCATCCTCCTCAAAGCAGGCTACTCTTAAACATGGATAAATAATAATAAATATGGATTTATACACATATATAAACATATACATCTAAAACAATAGTAGTATTTCTCTCTTGATTGAATCTTTTTTTTTGATTGTCTGAAATCATTACTAGCAATTTTCTTTCCAATAAATTCTCCTCCTGATCATTGTTATTTTGTTTCTATATATTGTTTACTTCCTATTCCTGTTAACTCTTCTGTTTTAGTTCTACTCCTTAACTAATACTTAATCTTATTTTATCCTAACATTTACTGATTTTGGAGTGCTATACTTTTCTTGGTATTTATATACATATACATACATGTATATGTATATATATGTGCATATGTATGTGTGAGTGGGTAGCTATGTATTTCCCTCTTTATTATATAAATGAAGCACAAAAATCCATTGAAGAGAAGAACTTAAAAAGCAAATTTGGCCAAATAGAAAAACATGTACAACTTATAAAATAGAATTGGTCATTAGTATTTGGATAGTACAAAAGAAAGATTGGGGTAGAACTCATTATGAATTGATTCTAAAAAGCAAAACTATTGGAAAAGGTCAAATTTTTTTCTTATAAGAGCAAGAACTGAAACAGGAATTACATTGGGAAGGAGAGTTGGGAGTTTTGAAATCCTACTCACATAGGGAATGGGTTCACACTTTTTTTAAGGCTTTGCATGTAACAGTTTTGACTTTTTCTTCTTCTGAGTTTGTGTTTTGCTCTTCTGTCACCATAGTAACTTTCTATGATCTAGTTCTTTTTTGTTGTTTGCTCATTTTTTCAGCCTATTTCCTGACTTAACTTCAGGTTAAAGTTGGGCTCTGCTCCTGGGACAGAGGAGACACTGCCCCAAGTTTCAAGTTTTTCATACTGTTATTTTCAGAGTACTTCTTCCAAAGTAGTATGATTGAAGGAGAGATGTGGTCACTGCTTTCCAGGTCTGCATTTTGACTACAAGCATTCTTTTCTGCCCTGGAACTATGTTCAGGTTCCCTGCTCCTACTAGTGCTCCTACTTGCTCTTAGACTACAACCTGGAACTGTGTATGACCAATGCAAAAGAGTTGTTTCTAGTGCCAGCCAAGGCACTAATCTCCTCTTGACCAGTTGTCTGTCACAGCCCTATGGGCTGAGAGCTCTACAAGCTGCCATTGCCAATTCAGCTGCTCCCGAAGGCCTCCAGCTAACTTGCCAGGACATAGCCTATGCTGGACTGCATCTTTACTCTCATTTCAATGGAACAGACTTTTCCTGCTTGACCTTCTCAGTTGTCTTAGGCTGGAAAATTGTTCACCTTGTCCTTTTATTGTTTCAGTTGCTTCACAATTTGTTTTGAGGTTTTTGTTTTTCTTTTTAAACATTATTAGAGAGAAAATTGGGAGAGCTCAGGAGAGTCCCTGCCTTTACTCACCCATTTTGGCTCTACCCAACAACTATCTTTTTAGTGTATACATCCATAGCATAATTCCAATTCTTAGGGATAAAATTAAAAACTTCAACCAGTCTAGTGAAAAGTTAGTGAATAGTGTAATTAAGGATTTCGGACATACACTGAGATTTTGGGGGTGGAAAGACATACCTCATCCTCTTTTGATTAGGACATTACTATCTCATGGGTGCAGGTGGTAGGATTTCTTCATGGCAATACTTGTACTTATTTACATTTTTGTTCAGTAAGATTCAAAATATTATTTTAGTTTATAAGGCTTAATGGTTTCATCACAAACTTTTCTCTGTTCCAAGAGAACCATTTGTAATTCTCTATTTAGTTTTCAATATTTTCCAACCTGATATCTAAACCCTGCAATCTATTTTGTTGCTAAGGAAAGTGAAGGAACATACTAATAAACTAGCTTACTTAGCACACTGAGAAAGTCACATACAAATTTTGCCCTTCTCAAAACTTCTCTCCTCATGAACACTGACTTGGTTATTTCAGACTTAAGAATCAGAAGCACATGCTTCAATATAGTAGTATGTAGATATGTATATATAAAGATGCAATTTCATCTTTCATTTTTTCTCTTATTTAGCCATCTTCCTTCTAGTACAGAAAGAGCTTACCACCAATGTGTTACAAGTCACTCCCATCCTTTTGCAGCATTATTAATACAGTTCTCCAGGTTAGTTTGCCCGATTTTTTTCTTGCATTTTTGCCAAGTAACATTTACTCTTTTAAATACTTTTGTTCTGACTTGATTCACTATTTTTTCTTTCCACCAAAACACTGCTAACAAAAAACTTCAAGTGTTTCCTGATTGCTTAAAGCTATGACAAAGCACCCAGAAACCTCCTTTGAGCTTACTACTACTATTCCCTGAAAACATGACTCATCTTATAGTTGGCCATTATGATGTTTCAGGTGAGAACATGTCCTATAATTAGATCATTCAAAGATCTAAGGATTGCATTTTATGCCACAGAAGCAACCAGTTCACAAATAATAAGTACACAATTTCTCTTCCTCCTTTTATACCCTCCTCCCTTAACAATTTTTCCAAATTAGTTTATTTGGGTAGCATTCTTTGTATTTTTGTTAATGAACAGCTCATGAACAGAATAACATTATGTAGATTATATGATATAATAAATTATGTTAGAGATCCAGAAATGAAATAATTGATTTAGTATGCACCTAAGTGGTTTACATATTTGGGGAAATTTTTCTACATTTAATTTAGCAAGTATTTACTGGACTTACCCACGGACTCAGAATTGTACTGAGGGTACATGAACTCAAGAACTGAGGGTACAGAGGAGGTCCTGTAAAACTTATAAACCTAATGGGAAGAGAGATATGGAATGGCTGGAGAAGATTTCATAGAAGCAACATTGGAGTATATGTCTTCATTTTGACAGGAAATTGGCTGGATATAAATACTTAAAAGTACAAGTCTAAAAGTAAAGAGCAGTCAACCTTCAACTTTCTGTTTATAATATCTACTTTGAGGATCAGTGGTGGAAAATTCTTAAATACTGATTTCCCTAGTGGGCAACAAAAATGCTTCTGAGCAGCTTACCATAATATTAACTGCTTTGTACATAGGGAATGTTTATTTTGTTTTTCTAATAGTATTTAATTTTTCCAATTATATTTAAAGATAAGTTCTCAACATTCATTTTCATAAGATTCTGAGTTGTAAATTTTTTTCTCCTTTTCTCCCTTAATTCCCTTCCAAGATGGCAAGCAATCTGATACAGGTTGTTATATACATGCACAATCATTTTTTTTTTTAAATTTTTTTTTTTTTGCTGAGGCAATTAAAGTTAAGTGACTTCCCCAGGGTCACACAGCCAGAAAATGTTAAGTGTCTGAGGCCAAATTTGAACTCAGATCCTTCTGACTTCAAGGCTGGTGCTCTAAACACTGCACCACCTAGCTGTCCCCATGTACAATCATATTTAATCTATTTCCCCATACACACACACACACACACACACACACACACACACACACTTTTTTTTTTTGAGGCTGGGGTTAAGTGACTTGCCCAGGGTCACACAGCTAGGAAGTATTAAGTGTCTGAGACCACATTTGAACTCGGGTCCTCCTGAATTCAGGGCTGGTGCTCTATCTACTGCACCAGCTAGCTGCCCCCTAAATCTATTTCCATATTTATCATATTGTAAAAGAAAAATCAGAAAAGGGAAAAAAATACAAGAAAAAAAAAAGTGAAAATTGTATGCTTCAAATCACATTTAGTCTCCATGGTTCTTTCCCTCCGAATGCAGATGACACTTTTCATCCCAAGTCTATTGGAATTATCTTGGATCACTGTACTGCTAAAAAAAGCTGACTGTCACGGTTGATCATGATACAATCTTGCTACGACTGTATTCTCTTGGTTCTGCTTACTTTACTCAGCATCAGTTCATGTAAATGTTTCCAAGCTTTTCTGAAATCAGCGTGCTCATCATTTCTTATGGAATTACAATAGTATTTCATTACAATCACATAATACATTTTGTTTGGCCATTCCCCAACTGATGGGCATCCCCCCTCAATTTCCAATTCTTTGACACCAGAAAAAACTTCTATAAATATTTTTTTACAGACAGGTCCTTTTCCTTTTTGATTTTTAATCTCTTTTGGGGTACAGACCTACTAATGGTATTGAATATGCATAGTTATAAGCAGAGTTCCAAATTATTCTCCAGAATGGCTGGATCAGTTCACAATTCAACCAACAACACCACTAGTGTCCCAGTTTCCCATATCCCCTCCTACATTTATCATTATCTTATCTTTTTCACAGAGAATGTTTAAAACAATATAATTAGAAAAGTGGCACTTATGATAAATAGTACATTATTATATTTGTACAGCATTTTCACACACTTTATTCCTATTTGTTCTTCATTATTAATTCTATAAAATAAGCAAGAAGTTACTATCCTCATTTTACTCAAGATAAAACTGAGACTCAGAGATTGTGTTATTTGCCTAAGCACACAGAGATGAAAAGTGGCAATCCTAGGACTATAATCCAAACCTTCTAAAATTCCTAGTCCAGTTCTCTTTTCTATTACACCACAACTATTCCCTAAATGAATATGAATAAGTGTATGTGTGTTTATCTTTTAAAAATTTCTTAATTCATGTTAAACCCAAATAACATTTACTTGCAAGATTTTCCCCTTAATGTTCTTAGTATAAAACAAAGAAGAGGTATCTGGGTTCTTAATTAGGACTTTGGATCTCTGACCGAAAAGAGCTTATGATCTAATAATAGGGGAATATAATATATGTGTACAAGATATAATATAGAAATATGACAATGAAAATAGAAAGCTCTAGGCAAAAATATTTATAATAGCTTTCTCTCTCTCTTTTTTTTTTTTGAGGCTGGGGTTAAGTGACTTGTCCAGGGTCACACAGCTAGGAAGTGTTAAGTGTCTGAGACCAGATTTGAACTTGGGTCCTCCTGAATTCAGGGCTGGTGCTCTATCCACTGCACCACCTAGCTGCCCCCCCATAGTAGCTCTTTTTTATGGTGACCAAAAAAAAAAAAAAAAAAACTGAAAATGAAGGGAGTACCCATCAATTGAAGAATTACTGAACAAATAATATGTAATGGAATAATATTATGCTATAAGAAATAATGAAAGAAATAAATGGCCGCAGAGACTCCTGGGAAGATGCTGAGTAAACAGAGCAAAACAAGAACAATTTACAAAATGTTATCACTATAAAAACAACTTTGAAAAATTAAGGAACTTTGGCAATTACAATGGCTAATCTCAATTCTAGAGGATTTATCATGAATCCTGGTACCCACACCTCTTGAGAGAGAAGTAATGACTTGATTGAGTTGTGTATTTTTTGGCTATAATCAGAGAAGGAATTTGTTTTCCTTGATTATGCATATTTGATACAAGGCTTGGTTTTGTTTTGTTTTTTCCTCCAATAAGGGAAGAGTAAGAAGAGAGAGAATTTCAGATTTTTAAGTGAAAAAAATTAAATTTAAAATTACAAAGTTTAGGATGTAAAAAAGTCTGTTAAGGTTATCATAAATGTCAATAATTATCTGACTTTGTTTTAGTTAATTCCCCCGACACTATCTGGATAATCTTGGACAAATCAGTTATTTCCTTGAGTTTATTTCTTCATTTATAAAATGAAAGGTCTGGACTATGATGTCCTCTAAAGTATTTTCCCCTCCCACATTCCATCCAAACAAATTGGCCTTTTCTCTATTACTCCATGACACTTTTCTTTTTCTCCCTGTTTTTGTTCTGGCCAATCCCTCTAGTTGTAATGCATGCCTTCTTTACTTCCCCTGCCTCAGAATCTCTCTCTTCCTTTAAGATATAGCTCAGGTACCAAATTTTGCATAGAATCTTTCCTATCTTCTCTAACTGCTAGTGCCCTCCCTCTCAAATTTACCTCGCATTTAACTACTCTGAATATATTTGTACTTATTCAACTCTATGCAGTACATATTTAGATACCTATGGGTCTCATATTAGAATGTAAGAACTTCTGAATATGGATTTATTTGTACTTGACTCTAATACCTAACACAAGCCAACTGTCTGGAGTATAGTAGATGTTTAACAAATGATTTATAAATCTAGGGTCCTATGCCTGAGTGCAAGGCATATGCAAGGCCAATACACAGAGGAAAGTCATGTTATATTCTGAAATTGGAAGCAAAGGAAAAGGGCTGGACAGCAGCAGAGGTGGTGAGAAAAGACACTTCACAGAGAGATAGCATCAATCTTAGGAAGGTTAAAGGGAAGAATAAATGGTTAGAAGTCAATTTATAGTATTTAGGAGGTTTAGAAGAGCCCTGTAGGGAACGAGATTAGACTAGCAATAAGAGAAAAATAAAAAGTATCTCTTAATCGGTAAGAGCTAGAGGAGGTTAGATAGAAGGAACTTGAAGTAGACTCAGGAAAGTTTCATGCCTTTCTGCAGCAGCAGTACTACTAGGCAGCACAAGAATAGAATAGGACAAGGGTTAAGGACAGTACATTGCTGAAATGGCTGACTATAAAATTAAGTAGATTATCACAATGAAGGTGACCAGGAGCAGAGGGACACTGAAAAGGGTCAGGAGGAATTATTATACAGTTAAAAATCTTAGAGATGAAACTAGTTTTAGTAATAGTGATTTTAAGAGTAAAAAGGGTAGAGAAGAAAAGGCAAAAGGTAGAGATAAGTACTAGTTTGCTCTCCTTGTCATTCCAGTTAATGTCAAGAAACTAAGTATTCCTTTAATTTAATCTTTCATTTACTCCATCAAAGGCAATATAGCCCACTTAAGCCTTTGATAATTCCAATGATTATGCTTTCAAAAACAAAGAAATGTAAAAAGAACATTTTTCTTGTCAATAAAGGGGTAGGAATAGGTAAATGTTTCCAAGATTTAAAAAAAAAATTCTGTCCTACTAGTTTGACAAAGGGGTAGGAATAGGTAAATGTTTCCAAGATTTAAAAAAAAAAATTCTGTCCTACTAGTTTGACACAGAATGAAAGTGGAAATTATTTTAAAGATCCTTTAAATCATAACTAAACGATGAACTTAATCCATTGTTATTGCTTCTATGAGTTAAGTTATCAAGAGACACATGTTTTCATAAGTTAAGATTCAACAGAAAGTAAAAAAAAAAAAATGTTCCAGATGCTAAATATTCCTGTCCTGTAACAACTTGCAGCACACTTTTATACTACTTTTATTTTCTGCTGATTTTTAATGTGTAAAATAGGAACACCACCACCTGTCTTCTACTTAGTTATTTATAATGGCCATATAGCCTGGATTTTCCACTATAGTCAGGAAAACAGTGTATGTTCTAAAAAGTCTTTACCAAAGAATTTCCTTTGTTAGATCACATGTCCCAATTTTTGGTTTAGAAAAATATGACTGATATATAGGCATATTACACGGAATGCTTAGAACCAAATAGATTCCCCAGAGAATAAATGCCATATTACAAAAAAGGAACCTTATTAAATAGATTATTTGTAGAAAGCACAGTTGACATTCGTGTACAAATATGTATGAAACATTAATAGGTACTTCATGATATCATTAAAGAATGATTTTGGAACCAATTGTTATAATTATGACAACACGATATTGGTATTAGTAGCCATATTTCTCTCACTTGAGATTACTTAAAAATGTCTTTTTCCCCAAATTAGATGGCAACCAAAAACTAATAAGTATCAAAGGTCAATACTATTGTTAAGAAAAGAGAACAGTCAGCACCTAAACAGTCAGCTGTCAGCAGATAGTAGTGTATTCATAGTTCCAAGTACAAGAGAAAAGCACAAATAGATGATAACAACTCTTTTGTACTATGTGGAACACAGGATAATAGTTCTTTTTATGCTATTTCAACTAGAAATTTTTGATCAATTAAGATTCAATTTCTCAAAATGTCAGTTCTCTACTAATACAACTTTTTTCCTTTAAATTAATCCAATACAATTATGATTAACCAACCATCTAAATCTCTAAAAGCTAAAGAAATAAATTTTCAATTAGGTTATTTTCATGTTTGAAAAGAGGAAGAAATCTGATGAGCATAAAATTTTATATTATTAAAGCTTTGATTTTCTTTACTTATTTGTGTTAGAAACTATCCACAAAGAATTCTTATTCTATTCTAGAATACATATTTTATCTTGACTTCTGTGAATAATTCTGTTGTTTTTTATCCTATCAACAGAGAAATGATCCAAGCTTAATGAAAATATCAAAAGTAATCAGACTATACTTACAAGAAAGGTAGTAACTCTCAAGAAATCACCTCAGCCCTTCTTTTTTATATATATATATATATTTCTGGAGCTCTCTAGTATGCACCTTTTTCAACATTGGCACATTAGCCAAATGATACTTCATCTAGTCACTATCAGAAGTGACTTAGACCTGAATGACTAAGACAGGTAATACTATTTATGAGTCAAAAGTGACTCAGTATCCAGGGAGGGCTGAGATATAGTAATCTTTCAGAGACAAAATATTGATGATTTAAAGCCCACTTCTTATCATAGTATATAACTTTAGACAAATCCCCAAAACAAGTCTGTGAGTATGTGCAATGTTCTCCCCCCATACTCCCCAACTTCTGCAAAGAACAGAACCTATATTAGCTGTCTAAGGAAAGGGGGAAGAAGGGAGAAAAATTTGGAACCTAAGGTTTTGCAAGGATGAATGTTGAAAATTATCTTTTTGCATATATTTTGAAAAATAAAAAGCTATTATTTCTCTCAATTTCTCTCTTCTGCAAAGAACAGAATAATATATACATTGTATCATCTCCTCTTATGGCCATTTTAATCATGTCAGCAGTTACACTTTATTCATTCTTTAAAATGTTTATAGTTAACTTTCCCCTTCTTTATACTGAGCTGCTGTCTAGAGAACACAAGACTTGAAAAACTCCACAATTAGACATCCCAGGCCTGGTCCATACAGCTCTACGAGATGACTTGCCTAAGCAAGCTCCCTGCAAATGCTAAGGAGGGCACAACATTCTTGGAATCCTTAGGCGGTTCTCTGGGCCCTGCTTTTTTCACAGCGTCAGTTCATACACAAGCTCCCAGGCTGCTCTTCCTTTTAGGACTTCACTGCTGACTGCTTGCCCACATCATTTCTTGGGGGCAGAGTCCTAGGCTTCCCATCACAAAACTGCCTCATCCAAAACTTGTGCACACACAAATTGTAATTTCTGGTTTTGCTTTATGTGTTGCCTTCCTCTAGTGAAGGTAATTTACGCCCCTTAGGTAAAAGCACTATCTTACTTGCTTAAATCTGTATCCCAGGGCTCAGCTCAGTACCTGGGCACACAATGGTAAACATTTAATATGTGTTTATTATTTATCTCATTTATCTAGATAACAACAATAGTAGTTAACTTTTGTATAGCTCTTTAATGTTTTCAAAATGCTTTATCATTATCTCCTCTTATCTTTACAACAACTCTGGAAGGCAGTTGCTATTATTATCCTTATCTTACAAAAGAAACTGAGGCAGTTGGTAGAATGACTTGTCTTGGGTCACAAAGTTTATAAATAGTTGAGACTGGATTTGAACTCGAGTCTTTCCTAACGTCAACCAGGGTACCACCTTAGGTGCCTTGTTACATTCACATACCAATATTTGTTAGGCCACTCTATTCTACTTCTAATTCTTATTTATCATAAGGGCTGCTATAACTGTTTAATGTATAGGAGACCCTTGTTTATACCTTTAACTTCTGTGGATATGGCCATCAAAAGGATATTTGGGTATGAACATGCAAGACTTTTTTTTTTTACTGAAATTACAAACTGCTTTCTTGAATAAGGAATTTTTCCACAAGTAATTTATGTTCTTGGGTTTACAGTTTATTAAGTTCAATAGATGAATTGTTTCTTGTTTTTCCTTATCTGGCCTGTTTCTTAATTTATTTTTAAACTAGGACCAAGTAATTTTAACAGATTCCTGACTTTTCAAAAAATCACATTCTGGGTCAGTTTCAACTTTGATGGGATAATTATATTCTGTTAAAATTTCCTATAGCAAGTTAAACTGAATACAATTTTCTCCTTTCTTTCCTATTAAATCTAATATTGCTATACATTTTAACTCCACATTGAATTCTACCTTAAAACGCTACACATTTCTGTTTAGAACAATTACACATGTTTAAACCTATATTGGCTGTCTAAGGAAAGGGGGAAGGGAGAAAAATTTGGAACCTAAGGTTTTGCAAGGGTGAATGTTGAAAATTATCTTTTTGTATGTATTTTGAAAAATAAAAAGCTATTATTTCTCTAAATCAAGTACTTCTTAAGCAAAAAAAAATTCATTATACATTTAAACAAGAGGGACAAAGACACTGGTAGTTTTCTGATGAAGGCATACAGAAAGTATACATAAGGGATAAGAAGGGGATATAAAACTAAGAGCATATATAAAGTAAAAGCTAAAAAAAGATAATTGCGTAAGATATTATTCTGTCTAAATTGTAGAGAGAACAATCTAAATGTTGTTCTTTTGTTTAGTTTGATCAATTCTTTGATGAGTATTAAGTTGATAGTACTTTTACATGAAAAAGCTGTACAATTTACATTATTTTATCATAAAAATTAGAATTTGGATTTAGGCGAATAAAATACATATATAAGTATTCTGAACTAACCCAGCAAATCACCAACCAATGTCAAAACAATTGAGAGCACTCTCTTCTGCCAAAAATAATGTGGAAATAAATCACTCTTTCAATGATTTCTTGCTAAAACTCAATACCTAAAGTATGGTTTTTTTAAAAAATCTAACACAAAATCCAGACACATCAAACCATAAAATTTCATCCACAAATCATTACAGATAGTTCCAGATTTGTCTGCCTTTTTTACTATTGAAAAGTTACACAAAGCTGATTGACTCAATATAATACAGCATATGATTACACTTGGATTTGTGCTGGCAAGAACTTCTCCTGTAGAATTTTACCAGAAATATTTTTAATTCTCTTCAGAGCTCTTAACTTTCCAAATCAAGGATTCCTTAAGAACTATGAAAATCCAGTTATTCTATCATATTTATACAGTTCCCCCAAATGAAATGAGACTGGAGAGCTTAGAATTTTAAGTAGTATCCTACTAGGATTTAGTTTCTATTCTAGGTCTTCCTTTTTATAAGTAACTGACAAAATCCTGATCAATAATAATCTATCTTTCATAATATTTCTTTTTAACGAACACTTCTCACTTCCCCTCACACATAAAATCTTTCAAATACTGCAAGTATTTTACCCGAGGACATAGAAATAATTAAATTACTGTCAAGGATTGTTCACCAGAAGTAACTTGCAACTTCAAAGATATAAAAGGATATTCAAAGGATAAAAAGGAATCAAGTAAGTGGTTTTCAGAATTTCTGAAGGAGATACCTTAGTCACTTCAACAGACTGTTATTGTAGCCCAAGTTAACTAGGAAGACAATTTAATATCCTTATTTTTCAAAATAAAGAATGAAAAAGCATTCATTAAAAACCTATTATTATGTCAAGCACTATTGCTAAGGGCTGGGGACAAAAAAACAAAAAATAGTTCTTACTCCAAAGAGCTTATTTCTAATAAGAGATCACACAGGTGGCTAAGGAAGGGTACTTGGGTCCTTAAAATAACTGAGACTGGAGAATTAAGACAGAAATAACTCCACTTAAGGGTGGAATACAGCAGAGCTAATTAGATCTTAGTGCCAGTACTAGAGGGCTGGGTAAAGGATACATCAGGGTGGGTTATAAGACTGTTAAGAAGATGAGAGAACAAGGACTGAAGAAAGGGTGATTTCTTCCTAAAATAATGTTAGTATACCTGGAGAGGTAATTATTAATCAGGATAAGGAATGAGAGGTAAATTCATAACATTCAATAAAAGGGCACTGTCACTGGCTGTCCTTCAATGAATGGAATCCTCTCCAACCACATCTCTGCCTTGTGGCTTCCCTGGCTTCCTTCAAGTTCTAATTAAAATCTCACCTTCTAAAGCAAGTCTCTTCATATCCCCCTTAATTCTAGTGCTTTCTTTCTACAACTTATTTCCAATTTAACTTGTAGAAAGCTCATTTTTTCATAGTTGTTTGCATCTCCTTCAAACTGTGAAATCCTAAAGGACAAGGGATTGTGTTTAATCTTTATTTGTATCCCCAGCATTTAGCACAGTTCCTTGCACATAGTAGGCACTTAAATAATTATTAACTATTAACTCAAACCATTGGCGTCTACTAACACCAAAATATACCTAGAAAATGAAAAACTATTATTCCTGCTAGAACAAATTTGTTCATCTCTAAACTAAAGTTATCATTAATTCATATTTTGGGGATCAATGTTAGATCAATAAATAAATGAAAAGACAGTAAGAACACAGAAAATTCCTACCTGAAAAAGTCTAACCCCTGATTTTCAGCCTTCCTGACATTCCTGTAAAGTCACCAAACCCTCTGGTTGGATCTGGTCTGTTGCTCCTCCTTATCTTCCCCACTCAGCTAGGTGTGTCTGGCTCCTAGGTTCATTCCTGTCATTGTTGCTCATTTATGCCCCAACTACAGTAGGTAACTATGTCCAATGTTAAGCCAAACTCCTGGAAAGAAATTTAATTAAATCCTCTCCCTACAGTCCCTTTTTTCTTTCTATCAACAGGCAATAGTGCTCTTCAAAAATCCCCTTCTCTCACTGGGAATATGAACAGAGTGCCCATCACTGGCTAGTGCGAGTTGCTGGAATACAGATTTGCTGGAACTCTATCTTTCCAGAAATCAGCAGGAGTCAGGATCACTAAACGTCTTTATTCTAGATCTTTACCGTTGCCTCCAACCCCAGGTCACGAGTGCGAGTGAGCATGAGTTCCACCACCCAAATTTCTCCTACTCCTCCCACACAAGTCACTTCCCTCTCTTTGTCCCACCAATCAAGTCAGCACAGAACAGCTGGGGAGGGTCAACCTTCAAACAAGTTAATAGGGAACCGTCCAATTGGCAATTAGTCTCACGTGCTTCATTATCCAAGTGCATTGCTCAGTTCTAGCCCTTTACACAGATTGTTATCATACAGAGAATAAAGGGAACCAGGCACTGCAAATGGCATAGTAGCTTGAGTTGTAGAAGCTAGAAGATACTTTAGAAAGTTTCTAACACCTTCATTTTACATGAGAAAGATGGGGACCAGAGAAATTAGAAATAGTTTAAGTTTGGGAACAGGAACACCATTCTGAGAAGTCAGGGTATGATGAGCCTTTGAATCCTACTTCTAGCATCTACTTAGTGTGTAACTTCTTTCAACATGATAAAAAAACTTCATAAATATTAGTTGAATTTTGAAGACACAATCACTCAGAACTCAGAATTTTCTCAACTCTAAAGTTAGATAAAAAAATATTTGTTTTATCTATACCTCAGAGGATGGTTGTAATAAAGCCACTCTACAAATCTTAAGATGCAAAAGAAATGTGTTATTTTTGTATATTAATGTCACACAGACAAATCCAAATCTCCTGACCTAAGTCCACTATCTTTTATATACTATTCACCACAATGTCCATGCAAGTCTATTCACAATTACTACAATTAAATTACTTAAAATTTACTGAGAAAGCCAGTAAAATAAAGTAATTTTAGAGCTGAAGATTTTAAAAGATCAAATGGGTTTGCGAACTTGTTTAAAAAATTTTTATTATTGAAACAAATTGACTAGTTAACTAATCCCTAGTTAATAAAAAAATTCTTGAGAGGTTCTTTTTAAAAAAAAATATTACAAATATTAACCATTTAAGGTTCTTGCATAATCTTTCCAACAGGAACATAATATCTTTCAAAAGAAAGAAAATCTAAACAATATAAACTAAATAAATATCAATAATATTAAAGTAATTCTGATTTTTCCCACGTCCAATATTGTTTCTTGTACTTGGAGTGCCTTCTCTATTTACTCTCCTTCCAATCTGGACCACTTGAAATCCTTAAGGCTGTGATTTCATATGCAGAAAGCTACACATTAGTTATAAATAAAGTGAGCTTGAAAAGTGTTTTCTATAAGAAAGACTTAGCAAATTTTAGCCAGATTCTAATTTAAGAGGGGAAAAAACCCTATATTTTAAAGAGATAATATAGACAGATCATCCATCATCACAAAATAAAACAAAAGGTGGAATAAGAAGGGAAAAGGCATTTATTAAGCACCTACTAAGAGCCAGGAACTGTCTTAGGCAAATTACAATTATTACCTTATTATCAGCAAAGTGGTAACAAATTGGTAGCTGATAGCTCAAAGGCCAACTACCTTAGGACTATCAATTAGATAACATTTACTCAGCATCTATTCCTTGGCAAGGCCAAATAGGGATAGAAAAATAAGTAAGACTGGGTGCACCCTTATCCCTAGGACTTAGAAGTCATAAGGTTTGGGTTGAAGTCCTAGCTCTGCTATTTCCTATGACTCAATAAATCAACTCTTGAGTTTCAATTTCCTCCCAAATAAAAAAAAGAAAAATACTATCACTTGATAGGGTTATTGTAAAGGAAGTACTTAGTAAACCAATTAGTACCATATGTATTATAAGGAGAAAGACACAAAGATAATGCTGATTAAGTGTATTGGATTTTATAAGAAATGTAAAGTATTAGGATGGTTCCAAATAGAGATCACTTCCAACTAGGAATGGTTTGGGGATATCATGGAGGAGATAACACTGAAGCCTGCCCTTTAAATCTTCATTGCCATTTCAATTCACCATTTATTAAGTATTTATTATGAGAAAAGCCTCATGCTAGAATGGAGACACAACATTCAGCTAAGATATGTTTCCTATCTGCATGAAGTTTCACATCTTTAGTACTTCAAGAGGCCCAGACAGGAAGGAGAGGAAAATAGAGAAGGCATAAGAAATGATGTTGGAGGTGGGGAAAAATCTTGGATGGTTCAGGGACTTGATGAGTAATCTAGTTTTTCTGACGCCTAGGATATATTAGAAGTTGAAAAGGTTATGTTGAAACCAAGTTGCAGAGTGTACCAAAAGGCAGCCTAAGGAGTCTGAGTTTTATTTAATTGACAATGAGGAACCACTGAAGGTTTTTTGTCCAGAAAAATGGATGGCAGGAGAATTTGGGAAGATTACCTACCAGAGGGAAGACAATGGTTAGAAAGCTACTATGAAGTATCTCGATGATAGGTAAGAAAAGTCCAAAATAAGGTAAAGAAGAGGCCTGGACTATATTATTAGTCATTTTGGCTAATAATAACTAGCTAAGAGGTGAAGGAGGGGAAAAAAATCAAATAAGTTTGTGTCAAGTTGCAAAAGTGTTTAAAATGACAGCTAAGATACTAATAACTAAGATACAAATTCCCATTTTAGTTAATTAGACCAACCACATGAGAGAGCAAAATGATTCTTAGTACATCATTAGGCAGTCTTATAAGGCAGAGGACATAATTACAGTGAAGCTATTCCAGTAATATTCCATATTCCACAGACATAACGACTACAAAATCTTTACAGACACTCAAATTATTTTCATTATATAGCATACCTATCTGCAACAAGTTTTCCAATCTTTGCATATTAGTGCATAAAGGAAACACACACACATACACACACAATTGAATTAAAGGACAGAAAAGGACTCTATTCCAATATTTTCATTTAACAGATAAGAAAACTAAGGAACAGAAGGCTTATGGGGTTGAGACTTGCACTGATAAATCTAGGGCTCTTGACTCTCATGTTCTTTTTCTACCAAGCCCTGTCACCTAAGATTATTTTATTTATGTGCAGTGCTGAAGTTCAACAAAGTACTACCTCCATTTCCAGAAACTTTTCTAAAAACATCTAAAATATGATTCATTAATATCTATATAGTGAGAAAGTAATAATGTCCTAGAAAAAAATTCCTAGGAACTCTGGTTCCTAGGTAGTATACCATTGCTTATATGGAATACATTCAAAACTAAATAAGAAAAAAGAAAAATTAATTATGTAAAAATTAATTAGGTTACTATTTTCCTAGGAGGAAATTATAAGCTTTTTAAGTCTTCTTTGAATAAGTTCACTAAACAAGGAATAAAGAAAAAGTAGGCAATTAATTCTACCAGTTTACAAATAAATGAAGTAAAGGATAACGAGTAGTTCTGGGGATAAAAAATCTGAACTATGTTGTAGGGCACTAATAGTAAAGTCAAGGGATTAGTCTAAATTATTTACAGTTCGTTTGTTGACCTATCATGAGTGTAGTTTAGCTTATTCTCATGGGTACATCTAGGCTTTTTTTCTTCACATCATTCTTCAAATCAGAGTAAGGGTTCTAAAACTTTTTTTTTGTATCATGGACTTCTTCTTTAGCAGTCTGGTGCTTACTGACTTCTCAGTTTCATATTTTTAAATGCATAAAACAAGATATGCACTATTATAAAGGAAACCAATTATGTTGAAATACAGCTATAATTGTTTTTTTGTTTTTTGTTTTTTTTTACTTTACAAATCCCACCAGGTTAAGAACTCTCGAATTACAATTCCTGATGGGTAAATCTTTCCTATAAACTAAGTATTGTGTGTTTTTCTAGGTATTATTCTTTTGTTTTTATGACCATTCTCAAAATAGGCACTTTACTTTTTTATTGAACTCAAAAGCATGGTTTACATTTACTATATAAAAACTGCTGGGGGTGGGGGGAGGAGTGGAGGGACAAAGAATTAAAGAAGGAACAGAAGATTAGCAGAATTCTAAACACAATTCCCCATCCTTGAAAAGTCAGCTCACCTACCTGTTCCTAAAATATTAACTGGAATTAAGATTACATTCAATCATCAGATATTCAAACCATTAAATTAACATCTGAAGACTGGAGGTTAGATATATTGATCAATGAAATCATTATTCTTAAAAATGCTACAACCAGCAATCCAACAGGACTTAATGGTGAATGAAAAGCTGACTCAAAATGGCAGATCCTATTATGGTACTGTGAAAATGCTATACTGGACTTGGATCCAGCTTTAATGGATAGTTTTGGCAGGCAATCTTTGCCTTGCCAATACTATTATTAATGAAATTGATATGGATTTAATTAAATTTCAATGACAAGACCTATTTAGCTGAATCAAAGGTTTTTATAAATCTTAAAGTAGCCATAGAGAAAGGAAGTTTTTTTTTTTAAAGAGCTTAGATTTTTCAGTAATGTAAGTGCACAGGAAGATTCTAAATCAAAAGAATCCACAGCTTTCATTCCTCATTCCCACCTAAGGAATTTTTTTTAACTGTAAAAAATATACAAGTGAGCAGAAAAACGGTCTCTCAAAACATTCTAAAATGATTTCTTCTCAATATCCTGCAAATTCAAAATTACAATTCAAAGCTATTATGTGAGTGGAATGTAAAACATAAGTAAGCCAAGTATATTGGGAACCTGCTAAGATACTGACTTTGAGGTCCTTGTCAATGAAAACTGCTATAACAAAGTCCTCCTAGTATTTTTAATTAGTAATCTTCTTAGCTAGAATTTAAGTGCCTCCTATATTGCCCCAAAGTGAATTTTTCATGGCTACAGTTAATATGGACACTTTCAACTGTAAATTATGAACTCATTCATATCCTAGTAGTTAGGAAGAAGATAAGTTACTTTCAAAATTCACCAAGTAGATCTAAAAGCCCCAGAGGCCTGTTAGCAAAGATGGATCTAAGAACAGAGTCATGAGTTAGAGAAAGAGATTAATGGGGAGATCAATATATATTACCAACCTATCATAGACCCATCCACCAAACCATTAAATATAAAGATTAGGTAGAAACTAAGATTTTATATATACATATTCAGAAATGTCTTGTCCATAGATGCCTGACCTACATTTTTCATATTTTAAATTAACTTCCTGATCTCTCAAGGTCAGGAGAGTCACAGGGCTTTTAACAAAATAAGAAATCAGTCATGCTGAAATCTCTGGTCAAGTGGCTATTTATGTTCTTGTCCTACTGTTACCCCTTAACATGTTACATCATATCCTTAGAGAGAAGCAAAGTTTCAAAAAAAAAAAAAAAACACAATGTTTTCAAAGAACAAAAAACTGTATTCAATCAAAAAAAATGACAAAAATTTAGCAAATAGAATAGTCTTATTTACAAGCAATAATGGATGTGTGGGAAGAAAAAATAGCTTAACTATTTTAAAAAATCAATTATTTTGGAGACAAGCTAAAATGATTATTTAACACTTCAATGTACTAAAGGAATTTAAATACCTTAATTAATCCTCTACCAAAGTGATTCCATATCTCCTTTCAAAAATAGCATATGAATTCTTGATACAATGAGTTAGTATAATATTAACTTGCATTTATATATTCACAATTGTAAATCAACATTAAAGAAGACGTTAAAACTATAGAAACTAACTATATTTTAGAAGCAAATTCAAAGTGGTTAAATACATATGAGGAAGATGAATGAACTAGATTGCCAATCCTTCTGTAACCATCAACATCAAACTATTAGCCTAGTTCAGGCTTGAAAAAAATATCTTAGAAGAGAAACTTAGAAACTTTTGACTTTGTTAATGTGTGACTTCTCTTAAGACTAAAAAGAAATTCCATCATAACATCCCAGATTAAGCATCTCTTAAAAAAAAAAAAAGTGGTTATCACCTATATCAACTATATTTTGAGAAGTAGTGAGGATTTATATCCAGTCATAATGTAAAAGCTTAAAAACAGGTCTTTTGTGTTAAATATTAGCCTTTATTAATCTATCCATAAAGCTTACTTCCACTACAACTTAATGACTCTGAAATCTGGCAACAGTAAATAAAAGGAGGTAAATAATTAGGTATACTGATATATTAATGTCAGTGATGCCTCCTGGCTTCCTTTGAACCTCAGCTAAAATCCTACTTTCTATTCTACCTACTTTCCAGATCCTTCTTAATTGGAATGTCTTCTCTCTGTCCATTATTTCCTCCTTCATTTGTATATAACTTGTTTATATTTATTTGCATCTTGTCTCTCCCATAAGATTGTGAACTCCAGCACAGGAATTGTCTTTTGCCTTTTTTCATACCCTTAACCGTACAGGGCTTTGCAATGTTGTTTATCCTTCCATTTTCAGAGAATCTGTGACATCATGAGTATGATGCTAGATTCCCACATGAACTGGCCAGGTGAGGCAGAGTTGCACAAAGTCATCTGTCTCCCTCTCTTTTGAGTCACAGAAGTCCAGTGGTCGGAGGATGAAATGAATGACCTTGGTGTCTTCAGTGGCTGGCCAAGCTTTTAACTCTCCATTGAGTCTGCTTCTGTCCATGGCCGCTGGAACAAATTGTTCTCATCCACTCATTCCCTCCTGGGAAGCCTTCATATGCCTGAGGCAGACATCTCCCCATCAACTCATTGATGGGTTTCAGGCCTCTCAGTTACCACCCTCAACCTGGTTGAGTCCAATTTTTGGCTGGGGTATGGGCATTGCACATGGACAGCTTCTTGAAGCCACAGGTAACAGCTGGGAGAATCTGATCAACACCAAAGAAGTCCAAAAAAAGAGCTAGAAAGCCCTCATTGCAGACATACTAGATCTCCTGAACACTCCAAATACCTCAAGATAATGTGCAATTTCTTCATAAAAGACTACAAATGGATTTAAATAGAACTCATAATTGTTTCTATTAAATAAAATTTGTAATAATATGATATAAGCATTCTAAGCAATTAAGAAGACATTTGACTAAGCATGTCGAATTTCCCTTTCACATGAGAAATTTGGAATTGACAGGAAAGGCTCAGGAGACAATCTTTCTAAAAAACTGGCTCCAAAAGTCAAGCTCAAAATAAGTGGTTTATAAATCATCACAGTCACCAAATGTTCTGAAATTCTAAGTAATGCTCATTGGGCCCTTTAAAATCAAACCTGGAATCCAATTTAATAAGACTTACAGCAATGTAACAACAGGTACTTAAGAGAGCTCTTTTTAACATCAACATGCTACCTAAAGAGAAGGCTCTTACACTGATACTCTTTACAACTAAAGATTTTCCTTATTAGTTTCATAAGTAAAAATCGAGTCTTTTGACAACCTAGGGTAAAATATTGAATCAATTCAGTATTTTGTAAAATGGTTGTTGGCTAACTGATCTGTGTATCCAAGGACAAATCCATACGGTGTCTACCCACCAACTAGGTTATTTATAGAATTATAAACTTTGCTCTTTCATAGTTTCTAGTATTTAAGAATTCCTCTAAATCAATAAGCTAAAAAGTTTGGGGCAGAATGTGCTCAGCACATGGCTCACATTAAGATAACCAGGACTGCACATAAGAAGAATAAAAGTAACATAGGTAGAAGCATATGATTTTTGACCTTAAAAATAAAAGGCTGAACGAAACACTGACATTTTACAGGTAGAAAACTTATGAAAGAATATTATTCATTTCCTACTATAGCGGCTCCCGGAACATGTACAATATCTTGTTATGCTGCCTCCTATAAAAAACATTTCAAGATGCCCACCTGTCTTTGTTAGCAGGAAACTGGAAACTTAAAAGTTTCCTTTTAAAAAAAAAGTCATTTTTGGTTCTGTCCCACATGAGGTGACCCCATCTGGGTTTTTCTGAGCGTCGTTGCCATTTTTGCCTCCTGCTTCCTTTTACAGATGAGGAAACTGAGGCAAACAGAGCTAAGTGACCCAGGCAGGGCTACCGGGCAGGAAGTGTACTGGGGCAGATGGGGAGCTCGGGGAGACGGGTCTTTGTGACTGCAGGCCCTCCACCCCAAGTACCCGAGGTCAGCCCGGCCTGGGGTCTCTTCTGGGAGGTCCAAACTGAGGATGCTTCTCAGAGAAGCCGCCACTGCAGAGAAAGAGGGAAGGACCCCCGGGGCTCTGCAAGGTTTGGGAGGGGGAAGCCTAGGAGACCCCGGGGGACCCGACACCACGAGCACAAGCACTTCATTTGTTCCCACACTTTACCGCCCTTCAGCCCTGGGGCCCCCAGTGCTACCATATGCACCAGACACTAAGGCGGGTGTGCACCTTCCACGGGACAACGCACCCCCACCCAGGTACACACACTCACCTCAGAGACACAACCCATTCTGCATGCACACACCCGCACACGAACCACGCCGGGCTGACACGCACGCGCAGCCACACACCTCAGACACAGCCCGTAGCATACACACACACCTGTCACACACACGCATGCCCCTTCCCAGACAGAGCCCCCACAATTCACACGTGCACACACCTGTCACACACGCAATGCTCACCTCCACACACGCGCGCGCAACCACTCTCTTCTCCACCGTCGACCCTCCCCCACCTCAGACGGCCGTCCCCCCTTCCCCCTCCCCGAGCATCTCGGTTCCCAAGCCCCTCTCGTGGGGTGCGCGGTGGAGGAGGGGAAGGCCTGGACCTCTCCCCGTACTGCCCTCAGCTCCGGGTCCGAGGCTCACCTGGGCTGGGGCCTCCGAGCCCCTCCGACACTCCGGGCAGGAGCTCTCCTCCGAGTTGCAGCTGCTACTGCCGTCACTGTCGCTATCCCGGCGGCCCCTCGGGGCAGGGTCGGGGCCGGGGGCCTCGAGCAGGATCGGGGGCGGGGGCGAGGGCGGAGCTGGCGACGAGGGGCGGCTGAGCGTGAGCATCACACTGGGGCCTCGGGCACCGCAGCGCCCGCGGCAGCGCCCGCGGCAGCGCCCGCCCGAACCGGAACTGCTTCGTGGGGCGTGGTCTCGGCTGGCCGAGAGGCGGGGCCAAGTCCGGAAAGGGCGCGAGAATCGAGGGAGGGGAAACGAAGAGAAGAGAAAGGCGAGTGCCAAGGGAGGAGGAAGCCGGGGAGCGAGAATGCGCATGCGTCAGGGCCGGGGCCCGGGGCCCTAGGCGAGGAGGGGAAGAGGGTGGGGAAAATAAAGGCGGGGAGGAGCCAATGAGGGCGGCGGGGCGGGGCTGAGGCAAAGGGGCGGGGCAGGCTGACGGAGGACTTGCCCGTCTGCGCTAGTGGGGCTGCGGCCGCTTCTCAGCTCGAGCCCCCAAAACGCCTAACCGTGGTGACCGCCCACCTCCGGGCGGCCCGTCGCCGAAAGTGTGGGCTGAGGGCCAGACCCGGCCGAGTCCCGATTGTCTGGGTTCGAATCCCACCTCCGATGCTAGCGCCGGGTCTCGGGCACGGCCCGGGCCTCTTGCAGCCT
Organism: Sminthopsis crassicaudata; assembly: GCF_048593235.1. Lineage (NCBI taxonomy): Eukaryota > Metazoa > Chordata > Mammalia > Dasyuromorphia > Dasyuridae > Sminthopsis > Sminthopsis crassicaudata. The sequence goes on from NC_133618.1 coordinate 654,886,883, forward strand.
CAGTTTCTTCATCTGTAAAACGGGCAGTGCTGCATACGGAGATGAGTGCTGACTCAGATGAAATAACACGTGCTGAGAACTCTAAAGGCTGTCGCTATGTCAGATATTATCTCCCGGGACAGACGCCCGCGGGCCCGGATCCTGCCGGGCAGTTGGGATGGAGGGAGGGAGGACTAACAGTGTAGTCAGCGCCAGGGTGCCGGGCCCAGTGCGGGCCGAGCGCCCACTAAAGGTCATCTCCGCTCCCGCCGGAATGACCTCGTCAGTATTGGCGGCTCACATTGGGGGAAACAGACAAGCAGAGGCTCGGGGGCCTTTCAGCCTGGGGCCCAGCGAGCTCTTCCCTTCCGCACCCTCCCGTCACGGGGAACAGGGGGAGGGGGCAGCGCCCCCCAGAGCTTGGAGTTTGGGCCACAGGCTTCCTCCCGACACATTGTTGTGACTGAGAGCAGGAAACAGCTGGGAAACTATTGCCGCCTCTTCCAGCCCTGACAAAGCCCCGGAGGCCTCTGGGAAGGGCCGCCTTCAAGGGAGTTCCGGTGGATCTTGGCGCCCAAGGCCTGAGCACAGGAGACACACCAGAGGACATCGCCATTTCTGCTTGGAACGACCCGATTGTAGGGCCTGATCCACAGCCTCTCACGCTGGAAGGAGCCTGGGGCTGGCTACTCCTAGTCACTCATTTTGCAGGGGAGAAAATAAATTGGGGCGCAGAGACTTTTATTCACACGTGCTTTGCTCTGACCCTGTGGGGCCTTCTTTTCCATGACCAAGATCTGTCCCTTTCCGTGACTTCCACTGTTGTACAACCCTGCCCGATCGGCCGTTCGGCTGTTTGTGTAATCGATGACGCTTCCAGGCCGGGGTGACGGAAAGCTGCGTCTTACACGTCTCACCGTCCCCCGCAGTGTCTAGCCGAGGACTAGGGAGTCCTCCCTCTACACTTGAGATTTTATTTTTCTCCTTAAAGTGCGGCACACACTAAGGTGTCTCTGCCTAGGAGCTTGGCCTTCTCATGACAGGCCCCAGGATTAACGAGTGTCTATCCGGGCCCCTTCCCCTCCCCCACATTTCCAGATCCGGGCCTGGAATTGGGTTCCAGAAGGAAGCCACTATTGACGACTCTGGCCTGCGGCCAGCGCTTCAGCCCCAGGTACCGGGCGACCAGTGTCACCCTCAGTTCTAGTGCCTCCGGGGTGCTGGGAAGGGGCAGAGAGGAGAAGGCAAAAGTTAATGAGTCCTGGGGTGTTTGGGGAGGGGCACGTGGAGTGATGGGGAAGGCCGCAGCCCTGCTGAGTCACTCACTGCTGTCCCACCTGTCCTGGCCAATCAGGCAGGAAAAATGATACCGAGTGTGAGGGAGGCCCCAGTTCTAGGAGAAGGTTATCCCCGGCCACCCCGCCCCAACAAAACACCCACAAGCACAAGCAGACAGATTTGTGCGAGAGGCGGCAAGGCCTTTATGGCCCATGTCTGGGGACAAGGCCGCCCCGAGAGAGAGCAAAGCTGAGCCGGGTGTTTGGGACACGCGCTGCCCCGGGGTGTCTGAGGTAGAGCAGCTCCTGAGATCCGGGGAGGTCTGTGGCTGCAGCCACGTGGATGAAGTCTGGCCCAACCTCTACATAGGAGATGCGTGAGTGGGCGCCTGGGGACAAGAAAATGCATTTGGGAAGTTGGGGGAGGCAGGGGAGGAAGGGACCTGTTTTAGGAGGAAGTCTGTACATCTAGGAGAGCCTAGATGTGCATGGCCATGGGGAGGGGGGATCAGGTCCTAGGTGGGACAGTGAGGGCACTGGCCTTTGAACGCAGGAGTTTGGGGCAGCTTCCCGAAGTCTCCCAGAAATGCAGCCTGTGCTAAGGAAGGCTTTGGGGACAGGAGATGGTGAAAATTACAGGGATTTGAGTGAAAGACAAAAAAATGGCGTTGCCCATTGCAGCCGATTCCTGCCCTCCTCTTGGCTCAGAATGACGGTGGGAACTGGGGACAAAAAGCTGCAGATCCAGAAGGGAACTTGCAGACATGATAACTTGCAGACGCAGTGTGGGGAGTGGGCAAGGAAACAAGAGCCTCCTTTTTTCTCCACCATGGTCCGCATCCAGTGAAACTGGTAGAAAAGTGTCCCCCCAAAGCTGGCTCCACACTAACCACAGAGAGAAGTGTGTTGGGACGAGAGGGAGGACCAGGAGCCAGAGAGGAGGGGTCCGAGGCTGCGCTTGGGGCTCATTTGCTTCACATTACAGTTTTCTTCCTCCGTACCAGGAGCCTGGGGATTTGTGCTTGTCTGCACAGCCCCCCAGAGCCTCCATGCCGGCGTCTGTCCTCCCCATGGCCGCCAGCCTGGATCAAGCCCCCTCCCTCCCTATCTGTGTCTCTTCCTCCAGGGCCACAGCCAACAATCGCTTTGAACTGTGGAAACTAGGGATCACTCACGTGCTGAATGCAGCCCACGGAGGGCTCTACTGCCAGGGGGGGCCCGACTTCTACGGCAGCTGTGTGAGCTACCTGGGGGTGCCCGCGCACGACCTTCCTGACTTCAACATCAGCGCCTACTTTTCCTCAGCCGCTGATTTTATCCACAATGCCCTTCTCACCCCCGGGGGTACGAAATAGGGCTGGGAGTGGGTGGGATACCTCTGCCCTCCCAGAGATGCTCCCTCTCAGAAAGCCATCGCCCCCAACCGAGGAATTACCAGGTTTTAAGAAATATCCCCGCTGTGATGAGATGGTCCCCAGATTTCAATTAGGAAGCTTGGGTGAGAGAAAGTCAGAAAGCGCGGGGGTGGCCCTGCTCCTACAGTTCTGAGTCCCCTCGGCTATCCAGCCTCATCTAGACAAATCGGCTCCACTGTCTGCGCCTCGGTTTTCTTATCTGTGCGATGGGATTGAGGATAATGATGGCTTATAATGTATGGTCCTTTAGACCCTTCAAGGCATTTTCACATGTAATTACCTCAGCCCATCCTGATAACCATAACGCAGGGCAGGCTAAGTTATTCTCCCCTTTTCTGGGATGTGGACAGTGAGCATCAGACGGCAAAGGGAATCGCCAACACGAGTGACTTTTGGTATCATCGAGGATCCCCAAGATTTCTGTCATTGTAATAGAAAATAGTGAACATCAACTAGAGCCGAAGTCAGGAGGCCCGGGATTCGGTGTCTCCCCAGCTATTAGCTGGGCAGCCATGGCAAGTCCATTTCAACTGTTTCCTGATCTATAAAAGGGAATGATGAAAATCCTCGAATTCTGTACCTCTCAGGGCTGTGAGAAGAGCCGTGCTATAGACACATGAGCTGGGATTATTGCTCCCAGAGGGAGGTTCCTGGGCCGGGTGAGAGTAGTAGGTGATTATTTCTGGTGGGAATGAGAGGGGTTTGCCTCCCCCGGACCTTCTCACCACCCACCTCCTCTTATTCCTCCAGCCAAGGTCCTAGTTCACTGTGTGGTGGGGGTCAGCCGATCGGCCACTCTGGTCCTGGCTTACCTCATGCTGAGGCAGGGGCTGACTCTGCTGCAGGCTGTGAGTTCCGTGAGACAGCGCCGTTGGATCTTCCCCAACTCTGGCTTCCTCGAGCAGCTGTGCCAGCTGGACAGGCAGCTTCAGGGAGAAGGGGGCGCGTCACGGGACTGAGGGAGTAGCCCCTCATCGCTCGTGGCCCTCCCCTACCAGGAGACCTTCACTCTGCCCTTCCAAAGGGAATAGGACAGCCGACAGAAACATCACCAAAAAGGAGATTTCTGTCTCTGCAAGACCAGGGCTGATTTGGGGTGCAGGAGGATTAGGGGCCAGGACTGGGGTCCCATCCAGGACAGGTTAGTGCTGGCCACCCCAAAGATTTGAATGTGCCTCCTCTTCCTTGCCCACATGGGGATGGGAGGGCAGTGGAAGGTTCCCAATTCTAATGCACCTACAGAGAATAGTCGGACCTCTTTGGGAGGAGTAAACATTGTTTAGGGGGTTAAGATCTACTCTGTCCTATCCACTAACCCCTCAAGTGCCTCCTTTGGAAGACGCTGGTTTTCCAATCCTACCTGGATGGCTAATGGAAGTTTGGTGAGAGAAAAGTAGGAGAGAGAAGGAAGAAAGAGAACATAAAGTATGGGGGGGGGGGGGAATAATAAGTAAAGGTTTGTGTGTGGGTAGGTGGTGTGACCGGGAAACTTGCTAGTTGCCTAACTTTGTCATGTGAGCCTGGCCCTACTTCCTTCCCCTGAAGACAGCAGAGGGGCAGGAATGAGGAAGGGCCCGAGGAAACTCCCTGTAGTCATCCTAACTGGAAGCACCATCTCCCAAGCCATAGACCCATCCAACCCAGAGCTCACACTCTCAGCGCCACCATGTTAGCTATCATTTCATCTGCCAACAATGCTCGTGGACCGAGGCTGGAAGCTGTAGGAGTGTGTGCTGGGACGGAGGTAGGGCTCTCAAGCTTTCCTCGACAGGAGGAGCCGACTGCTGCTGGAAAGAAAAAGGAGAAAAAGGAAAAGCACATGTTATAAAACAGCTACCTGAGAGCTTGAGAGCCTGACTCTAATATCCATGTTTCCCTGGTCCAGAGAATATGGCAGACTTTCTTGAGGTCATCCTCTGTGGCCAACCCCTTTTCTCTGCCAGGTCGCTCCCAGCCCAGTCCAGAAGGAGCCCTCCTATTCTAAGATCTCCAGAGAAGCTTGAGTTACCACCCCATTTCCTACCTCCCTTTGCTTGGTCCTTAAATTCATTCATAAATCTATTCTGAATCCCTCTTGCTGTCAGTTAAATTCATATCTTCTTGTTCTATGATATAACAGAGACAGATGAGCCATATTTCTGCTCCCTGTGATACAGAAAGTTTTGGCTGCCTCGACTATTCTTCGCAGGCATTTACACAGACCTTTAGTGATGAACTTTGGGATTTGCTACCATCTACAACTACAAAATTGAAGGGGGATAAGAATTTCTGTACCTACCTCCAATTTTGAGGTTCAAAGACCCAATGATTGCAGCAGACTCAAAATGAATTGGTATGGCAGCAGGGTTTGAAGGAGGGAACATGAACTGCCATATAGGTAACATCAAAGAGGCAGTTTGCTATGCTAAATTAGAATCAGAAGACCTGGGATTGAATTCTGCCTGAACATTTGAGTGAGCTTTTGAGCATGCTGAACTTCGGTACCCTAATTTTCTCATTTGTAAATTAAAAGGGTTAAATTTGATGATTCCTCAGGTCCCTTCTAGCTCAAAATGCATGATCCTATGAGATAGGGAAGTGACTTCCTGGCCCTCATCAAAGCCAATTAATAAAGATGAAAACCTGAATTTTAAATTTCTCTGGCCTGCTCAGAGACTGCCAGGCCTTCAGAGCTTCATTTTGGGAAAATGCCAGAATGAATCACTAAAGATATGGTTGTTAAACCTCTAAAGAGGCAATAGATGATTATAAAAAGCCACAGTGGCTTTATCAAGAACAGGTCAAGCCAGACTAACCTCATTTCCTCTTTTGACAAGGTTATTAAGCTAATATATGAGGAGAATGCTGTGTTTATAGCTTATCTAGATTTTTGCAAAGTTTTTGATATCTTCTCCTATTCTTATAGAGAAGATAAAGAGATATGCTTTAACTGATAATATAGATTGATTCATAGCTGGCTGGATGACTGGATTCAGAAAGTAGCTAGCAGTTAATGGTTCATTGTTAATGTGCCAAGGGGCCCTTATGTATCCCAGCCATGTAAGCTTGGCCTTTGATTTTTAATATTTTTAAACTATGACTTGCATCTTTAATGACTCACTAAATTTGCTTTAGAACAAAGCTGGGAGAGCCAGACAATAAAGTGATTGATGAATCAGGATCAAAAAAGATTTTATGCTGAATTTAATGAGAAAAAATTCAATTATGATAAGTCATTCCTTTGGGTCCCAAATGTCAACTTCACAAGTACAAGATGGGAGAAGCAAATGGTTGAAGCAAATGGTTAGTCAGGATTTCTGAAAAAGATCTAAGGGTTTCAGTGACTGTAAGCTCCACATGAGAATGATGCAGCAAATGGAAAAAAAACAAATGCCATCTTGTGTTGCATTAAGCTTCCAGGAATAGGGGGATGATAATGCCTTTGTGCCTTTATACCTTGCTCTTATCGGTCATCATCTATTATATTATGTTCAGTTCTGGATGCCATAATTTAAGATTATTCTTGATAAGTCAGAATGTGTCCAGAATAGTTAATCATGGCGACCAAGCATGCCAAAAAGGATTGAATCTATGGGAAGATTGGTTAAAGAAACTCTGGAGGGACATTTAGCCTGGAGATGAGGAAACAAACATAACATAGTATGTGCTTTGAAATGTTTACAGATCTATTTTAGGAAGGAAGAACTAGATTTATTCTGTTTGGCCCCCAAAGGACAAGGAACTAATTTAGTCTTGATCTCAGAAAGAACTTCCTAACAATGGAAGCTCTTCCAAGTTGAATAAAGAGCTTCCAGGGGTAGTGGTTTTTTCCCTCCCTGTAGGCCTTCTAGAGGAGGCTAAATGACTATTGGTCTAAGTTATAGTTCATATTGGGGCTGTACTACATGGTTAAAGGTGTTCCTTCCAACTCCCAAATTCTGTGATTCTATGATCTCTGGGTGTCCTAAGTCTCCTACTTGAGGAAGTCACCCAGACAAAGAAGTGACTTTCTTTAGAGGTCATCGAATTCAATCCCATCTTTTCACAAAAGAGAAAGCTGAAGACCAGAAGTTTGTTCAAAGCCACTCAGATAGCCGAGGGAAAAGCTAGGTCTAGAACTCATGTTTCTTGACTCCTAGTACAAACCTCTTTCTATCATACTATATACTAGATCCCTTTCTTTTTGTAAAATAAGCTAGAAACTGACTCCTCTCTGACTGTGCTGGAAGTCAATTAGTCAATTAGGGAAATCAGAAAGGAGGGGCTGAGTTGCTGAAATAGTCTCCCTAGTGTTCTCTTCCTTGGGAGTTATAGCTGAGGAAAAACTAGGTCTAGAACTCATGTTTCTTGACTCCTAGTACAAACCTCTTTGTCATACATGTACTAGATCCCTTTCTGTAAAATGCATTAGAAACTGCCTCTTCCCTAACTGTGCTGGAAATCAAATCAATCAGGAAAAGTCAGGAAAGAGTGTGAGTTGCTGAAATAGTCTCCCTAGTATTCTCTTCTATGGGCTTTTCTTTGGGTTATGACTAAGGCCAGTTGGACTTTGGTAATAAGAGCCAGGATGACTCAATAGAAAGTCAAGTGCCTATTTCGTAACTTCAACCTTTTTTTATTTTTCTTTTCATTAAAAAAATAAAAGGTTACTAGAGGTGGGTGACCTACAAATAAGACTTTGACTTTTATATCACATTTATTTCTGAACATACTTCTCTTTTTTTCTACCCTTATAACAAACACAAAGTTTAACAAAAACAAACCAATATATGTATTGACTGTGTTTGACAGCCTAATGTAATATTCTACACCCACAGTGTTCTGCCACTTCAATGAAAGGAAGAGTTTGTTTATTTTCCCCTTGTTTCCATTTAGGACTCAAGATAGGAAGGTAGTCTAGCCTGGAATGCTTCTCAAGGAGCTAAATCTTTGGGTCCCTTGATGGGGAATGGGTCAGTGGCTAAAGTGACTTTTTGGGTGAAAAAGAAATTTCAGAATGAGTCGTACTACAAGTGAAAGAGTAGGAAGAGAGAAGGGAAGATGAAAGAGAAAAAAAAAAACAGAAAAAGAAAGATGGAAGAAAGTAAAGCAGCTGGAACCAAAGAAATAGGTATGAGGATTCAAAGAATTAGGAAACTTTCCTGCTTTATGACAATACATTTTTGGGGAAATGAGGGATCCTTGGTCTACCACTTAAATCCCACAACCCAGAGGTAAGAACTTCAAGGAGGGGACACAACTTGTCCCCTCAACATCCCTCCCCCCACATCACCCACACTCTCATGGAAGTAGGTTAGCATTTCCCTAGGGAAAGCAGGAACCCCTAATTTTTTTCTCTGAACTTATCTCCTTTCTACCCACCCTTTCCCCACTTTTGTTGTTCACTTATTTCAAGGTTCTTTTGGACCCCATCCTGACAAGAGCACTCCCCACTGGGAGTCAGGCAGGTGGAAGATGTTTCACAAGATCAGAGATAAAACACCAGAAATAGATGACCTGCAGCGACTCCTCTGGACTCAAAGAGGGCCTGGGAACCACATGGATGAAGTCTGGCCTAACGTTTATATAGGAGATTTGTAAGATATCTCTGCCCGTTCTTCCTCAGTCCCTCCTGTCTCTCCTCTGATCTCCTATCCTTCCCCAAATCATATATCCTACAACCCAAACTGGGGATCAAATCCCAGAGGGATCTGGGGCTGCCCTGGAGAAGTTATAGGAGAGGGAATATTAAACTAGCTGATGTGTTCACCCCATAATGATCCCTAGAAACTGAGTCATGGTGCTGGAGGATGAGACCTGGATTATAGGGGTTGAGTCCAGAGTTAGGCTCTAAGATACTGGGGTTCAGGAAGGGTGTTTTTAGGGTTCTGATTATGATTAAGAGGTTTCCGTTTAGATGTGGGTTAGGGTAGAAATTAAGGTTGGGGATTCTTGAGGTTGAGCCTCAATCAGGCTCCCAGGTATTGGAGGCCCATTGCCATCTGACCTACTAGCAACTTCATGTGTCTTCGGAATCCTTCCCACCACAGATGGGCGGCCAGGAATCTCAAAATGCTGCAGAACCAAGGAATCACTCATGTCCTCAACGCTACCCATGGGGTGCTGGGTGTGTCTACAGGATCCAGTTATTATTGTCACTTACCTGTGACCTACCACGGGATACAGGCTTTTGATGACCCAGCCTTTGATCTCAGTGCCTTTTTCTATGAGGCAGCAAACTTCATCCAGGGAGCACTGGAGACTCCAGGCGGTGAGAGGGCAGGCTGGGGGGTGGGGGGAGAAGCTCTCTTTGGCTCAAGCCCCCCCACCCCATTCTCAGGATCAGGCAAAGATAATTGGGAGCAGGAGTCGGTCTAGAGGATCCCAAGGCCTGGGGTCAGGTGGGGTTTAAGAGTCCTAATGGCCCCTGATTTTCTGTTACATTGGGCTGCAGGTCCCCAGTCTATAAAATGGAACAGGGACTCTTCTTTCAGTCCTTCCTTTTATACGCACTTGAGGTTGCTCTCAATTCCCCATACTCATGGCATGGTTTATTGAATTGAGGAAACCTGAGTTCAAATCCAGCCTTAGATATTTATAGATGCATGACCCTGGCAAATCACGCAACCTCTCTTGCCCTCAGTTGCACTTGATGGCCTCTTAAGCCCCTGCTACCCTGATTCTGTGCAGGGAAGGTGCTTGTCCACTGTGCCATGGGGCTCAGCCGCTCTGCCACCCTGGTCCTTGCCTTCCTCATGCTCCGGAAGCAGCTGACCCTGGTGGAAGCTCTGAGGACAGTTAGTGTCCATCGGAACATCTGCCCCAATCGTGGGTTCCTGTCCCAGCTGCGTGACCTGGACCTGCAGCTTAGCCAGCAACAGCGTAAGGGGAGCAGGGAGAATCTGACGCCATCCGCTACTTTGCACCCAAAATAAAACGACCGTTTTAAAAAAAAAAAAAAAAAAAACTTCCCTGGCATCTCACTGGGTTCAAAGGCTCTGCCAATGGCGTTATCCTCCCTTAAGAAAGGATTGGAAGGGTCTGGCAGCTGTTCCTACCCTTAGAACTGTGCCAGGGCTGAAGTTTGAGGGACCAAAATGGCGGGGGGACACTGTGAGGTGGTGGGGGAGAACCTTGCCAAGGTTCTCTGGGCATTTTCCTGTGGGACCTCCCTCTGGGGCGGTTCAGGTTGCAAAATGTCCTGTCCAGGAAATTCTTCTGTACAACCCTTCCCAATAGCCCCTCCTCTGAACTTAGTACAGTGGCCCCTCCTCCATCTGAATAGAATTATAGGTGTCAGAGGGACATCCAGCTTCTGCAAACATTGGCCAGGAATTGGACTTAATTTCCTGGCAAAGTCCTCCTCCTGGACGCCCCGCTACTCTGCCCTGTGGCCTGGCATATTACACATGGATTCTGTCAACTCTCTGGAGAGGGAAAGCATAGGAAGCATTTACATAGCACCTACTATGTGGTGGGCATTGTGCTAAGAGCTTCACAGAAATTATCTAAATTGCATTTGGGCTTTTCTCTATCCACCCTTTCTTAGCTTGGCACCCTCCCCATCCTTTCTAATACAGCCAAGGGCATGGGGGCAGGGGAAGGAGATCATAGTCCGGCCGGACAGCCGTGGTCAAGAACAGGTGGCCCAAAGCAAGCCCCGTATCCCTTCCTTTCTGCATCATACTTCCCCTCTGATGTGGGACAAGACCATAGTCATTAGCCTTCTCCCATTTTCCTTCTATTTCTACACAATAATAAAGGCTTGAGAAGGATGCCCCCACTTTTAAATGCCCCTGGCCAGGGAGTGGTGGCTTCCAGCCTTCCCCTGCTATTCCCCCCACCCCACCTCCCAGCAGTCATTGACACATACCATATATATAGCTGAGGCTGTGGCTGGACAAGTGTCTCCCCAGCCTGCAGAGTCTGAGGATGGGTCAGGTGTGGAGGTGGGTGGCGGGTGCCAGCTCTGCCAGCCCCCTCTGTCTCATGCCCTTGCCACGCCACCATCTCGGCACCTTCCCCTCCCGGGAAGGAAGGGGGCTGATGGGCCCTGGTAGGGTGGGTAGTAAGAAGAGGAGGGCGGAAAGGGGGAAGCAGATCATGGTTTATAATTAAACACAAATCCAAAATAGAAGCCGCTTCAACAGAACAGAGACAGGCAGCTGGGAGCCTGCCTATTGGGAGTCCATAGCCAGTGGCTGGAACCAGGCGAGGCCTCTACAGGTGAGTGCTGCCCCCTCCTCACCCATTCTGGGCAAGAACCCAGCCCCTCGTGGCAAATGCTCAGGGGTGCATGGGGGACTCAGGGTCAAGGACCCTCACCCAGAGACAGAGAGACAGACGAGTGGGACTCGGACACAGGAAGACCATCAGTCCAGACAGACACCAGAATTGCGGAGGGAGCCCCGTGGCAATGTGACTCTCCTCCTCAGCAGAGACGAGACCATAGAGCTGTGTAGTTGTAAAGGAAGGCTTAATGACCACGGACAGTGTGGTGTATGGCACAGGGGAAAGCAGGCTAGAGTGTGGTCACAGGGGTGGGTTCCAGCCCTAGCTCTGGCCCTTACTGCCTTCCATTATTTAGACTCCCTATCCCGCAGTCTCTTCATCTGTGAAATTAGGGGAGGCTCTCACAGCATATCGGCTGGAGAGCTGGACTTGAAGCCAAGACAACCATGTGGCCCTGGGCACAGACCAGGTGACTCCCTAAGAGTGAGCTTTCTCACCTTGGAATTCCCCAGTCCCCCAGTCCCTTCCTCAGCCCAAGCGGAGAGATGAGAGTACCTGACCACTGAGATGCCTTCTACCTACCAGAGTGTAGGACGTGGAATAGCAAAGACCCCTAACTTATTGGCTGAATGACCCTGGGCAAAGTTAAGACTGGAGGGCTCCTCTATTCTCAGATTCTTAGGGCCCAGGGAGGAAGGGAGGGAAGCATTCTCAGACGAAAGATGGAGGACCGAGGGAGATGGATCTCCCAGCTGCCCAGGGCTGCCAGGCTGCAGGACACCATTTATTTCTCCCAGTGAGAAGGTTGTAAGAGGCTTCTGTATTTCATTTTCATTATCAGGGGTTCTTAACCTTTCACGAGGGTCTGTTTCCTGGACCTCTTTGACAGGATCTTTTGAAGTCTGTGGAGCCCTCAAAATGTTTTTCAATGCATAAAATAAAATGTATAGGATTAAATACTTATCAAACTATTAAAAAAAAGTTCACAGACCCCAGGTTAATAACCTTAGAATAAATTTTCCCTTTCAGAGCTCTTGACAATTTTATACCTTCCCTGGGCTAGACTGGATTATTCCTATAAGCACAAATCCCTGCTTTCCAGTTCCTCCAAAACAGAAATCCAAGGAGAAATGACTTGGACCAGATCTTAGCTGGGATGGGCACCTCAGAGCAGTGAGGAGGTCTGCCTCTGTCCCTGGAAATCCAGGGCCTCAGTCCCAAGGGAATGATGGGGGCATATCCCCTGAAAGAGTAAGAATTCCCCCATAACCTCATCCCTTCTCCCACTCCCCCCCCCCCTGCCCTGGTGCTGAGGCAGAAACAATAGCCCTGGTCAGGAGGGTCCCCGAGAAGATCCGTAAGATCCTTGAGGTAGAGCCAAAAGGGGCCATAGAGCTCAGAATTAGGGATCTCGAACCAGATGTTACTGGTCTAGTCCAAACTCCACATTTTACATTTTGAACCCAGATCCTCTGATTCCTTAAAATCATTTCTCTGGTGAGATTCCGAAGCTGCCCAGGACCCCTTAGCTCAGTAGTCCTTCCTGCAGGGGCAGCTGCCCAGTCATTGGCTCAGGGGAGGACTATGGGGGCAGAAAGGTGGTTGTAATTGCGGAAAGGCCTTCTGGGTCCGGGATCCGGGGGCTGCTCATCCACCTTCCAGGCGGTCGGCTGCAGAGCATGGGCTTGGCCACGGGAGGGTAGCCTTACCCTGTATTTGATTTCGGGAGGGCCAGAAAGGCATGGCAGGGGAAGAGTTGGGTGGGACCGGGTCTTTCTATGGGAACTGGACCAGGAAGACCGGGGGTCTGGATGCTGGGGCCGAGGGCTTCCGGGGAGCATCCAGGATCAGGGAGGGAGCAGCCCCGGGGGCCTGGCTACCCCTCGTTACCCACTGCCACCTCCTATCACCCCTTCTCCAGGGCCCCTTTACTCTGCCGTCTGCCCTGGGCCAGCAAGTGCCTGAAGTCAGCCGGATGAAGCTGCAGCCCTCTGGGCAAGGGTAGCCCAGGACCCCCAACCTGGCTGCCCCCTCCCCCCAGGGGTTCCAGGTAGAGCAGCTGGAACTCTAGCCGCTTCACAGCATCTGTGTTCTGGGATGGAACCTCAGCCCCCTGTTCCGATCCCTACTGTTGAGTCCAGCACTGCCCTGGCCCCCAGAGCCTCCAGACTCAAGCCCTAGATCATGCTCTAGGTAGGTGGGGTTACCTATAGGTAAGATGCCCCTTACTGGGGAAGAGTTGGAGGCCTCCTCCAGCATCAGGCAGTCCTTCCTTGGGCTTGAGTTTAGTCCCAATTGGAGTCTGGGAAATCTGCAGAAGCCCACAGTTAGGGTTTCCTAAGAGTTCGACACTCTGGGTCAACAATTATGTCTGGCACCAGCTGGCTGTGAGAGTTGGGAAAGGTCCCTCAGTCTGTAGGAGTCTCTTCATCCCTGCTCTCAATTTTCAAGCTGATATTCTAGGCCTTTACCCCACCAAGGGGAAGAATATTCCCTTTTGTGCTGTCCCCCACTGACACCCCTGGATGTGGGGGTGACCTGAGAAAGAAGGCACCACCTCCATCCCACATGGCCTAATCATGGTGTGCACAGTGGGAGGTCAAAGTCAGGTGGACACCGGACCCTCATGTGGACGACCCCACGATTGTATAAGCGCCAATTTTCAGGATTTCCTTACACAGCTGGCTCTAGATCCCAGCTTCTTAAACTGTGGTTCGCGACCCCATATGGAGTCTCATAACTGAATGTGGTGTTGTGAAATTATGATTTATTATCAGTACATACATGATTTGTAGACTTTTTTTTTATATACCTGGGTAATGTAAAAATTTCTCAGGTGAAAAAAGGTCAGAGTGGAAAAAGTTTAAGAAGCCCTGTTCTATGTAACCCCCCCACACACAGCCAGTATCCCCATTTTTGTACTTACCAAGGCCCTGCCACCCCAGAATGACAGTTCTGGCTATAACTCAGAAATGCAGAGGAGGAGGGGAGGAAGGTTAAGGCTGTCTCTAACCTTTCTTCAATGAGAAGGGAAGGTTCACTGCCACCAGAAGTGAGGGTCTAAATGGGGAACTGAGGGGGAGGAACTCGTGGCGGGGTAATGGCCCTTTTAACCAGCAGTCCCAGGGGCAGGGTCAGCCAAGAACTCCTGATGCTGGGAGAGGAACCTGGTTACATCAACCACACTCTTGGGTATAGCCCCGTTTGCAGACGGAGAATAGTATAGGGCATTATTGTCCCTGACCTAGGTAGAAGTCATTTAGGTTCATAGGATTCAGCTGCTTCAGCCTCTTGTGAGTGTCTCAAGAATATTACTGATTCCCCAACCTTACTTGGGAAAATTGTGAGAAGGACTTGGACCCCCTCGCCTACCCCCTACACCCAGGCCAGGTGTCCCTGGGACCTAGAGACATACATGCAAGCACTGTATCCACTATGTACTATGAAAAGAAGCTCAGGAGACAGCGAGCCTTCCATGTTTACTGAATTCTTCCAGCCTGGCTTATACCCAACATGTGGTGGTGCACCTTGCCCAGGTAAAATTGGTTCTTGTTAAAAATTGTGAAATCACATCATTTTCTTTTAGACACTTTTCTCCCAACCCGCATCCTACTCCCCGAGTCTTGCTCCACTAGTCAGCTTGTTGTCATAAAGGCTTTGAACAATAGCCTTAAGGCATCATCCCTCTCAAAGCAGCAGAGTTATTTGGGGAATGTCTGGTACACATTCCCATAAATAACAAATTACATACACCCTTAGTTTCCAAATTGTTCCCTTGAACTCAATTTCTGCTTATCTCCTAATCAGGAGCCTAACAATCAGGGCCTGGTATAAAAGTTACAAAGGAAGATTATAGGCTGTTTTCCTTGAATGGTAGCCCTTTAAAAAACATCCTTTGAAGTTCAGTTAGCAAGCAATTAACTGAGAACAGTATATATTCCATAATAATCATAGTAATAATTTTAAAATCATAGAATTACAGAATTTTCAGGAGGGAAGAGTCTCATGCTTAACCCTAATTTCCAGGTGGGTCATGTTCATAACTGAAATGAAGGGAAAACAACTCAGCCTAAGTTCATCCGTTTGTCAGACACTCAGGGCGTTTGGGAAAAGGAAATTAGGGAGGGTGATTTATTTTTTTTGTTGGGGGAAAGAAAACTAGTTACAGAGATAAATGTTGAAAACCATATGTGATTGAAAAAAATAAATTAAAGTTTTTTTGTTTTTGTTTTAAAGAGAACTGGATTTTGCTGGGAAATATATGGGGGGAAATTACCTGTTCAGTTCAGCAAATATTAAGCACTTAGTCTGTTCCACACTCTGGATAATCCAAAGACAAAACCCGATATTTTCTCTTGCCACCATTGTTTTCTTCCACACCCTAGAAGAACTCTGGGACAACCAGAGCAGGTTAGCTTGAGCTGTTCAGATGCCAGAAAAGTATGTGGCTAAGTTCTGTAGCCAATGGGACACAGTATAATAAGACCCTGAGTGACCCCAGTTGGGAGGCAGCAAGATGCTAGTGTAGGAGAAAAATGAGGGGAAAGGTAGCTTTCCTTGAAACACAAACAGGGCCCTTGGGAATAGGGGGCAAGGGATAATGTAAAACCTGCAGGGGTCACCTGCAGGGACTCCTCCCTCTCATGGCTAAGCCAGGCAAGACAGTGGGGGAGGAACTGGGCAAGACATCCAGCCTTTACCTGCCATCCAGGTAAGGCAGAGGTGTGGAATTACAGAATGGGAGAGAGTTTTAAAGATCAACCTAGTCCAACCGCTTAGTCCTCAGAGCCCTGTTCAGTTAACCGACCTCCCAGCACCCATTCATTTTGGGGACATGAAAATGGAGACCCAGAGAAATTGTCCTTTACCCCCAGAAAGCACAGCTATGAAGCTGAACTCTAATCGAGATCCCCATGGGACAGAGCAAGCTCTGAGGTTCTGTAGGGTGGAAGGTTCTTGGTGATGACCTCAGTGATCCCCTCCGGTTCCTGGAGGAGCTCCTGGGACGCGATGGTCTTCCGAGTCTCAGTCCAGAGCCATTTCCCCTGGACCATGATACTGGGGAGCCCTTTGCAGGTCACTCCCAGGGCCTTGTTGGGCTGGCCGAGTACTGACGGGGGAGCATCTGGACCAAGGCTCCAGCCTTGCTTCTGCAACTGCTGACCCTTTAATCTCCAATTCTTTGGCCTCCCAGGCCCCCTTCTTTCCAGAGTTCCCAGAGTCAGCTCCAAGTTCCTTCCTGTGGTTGATTAGATGAAAGCACAGATGTCTATCACTCATTCCTTCACAGTTAAGAGAGACAGTTGTCTCTCCCTCCCTCTATAAAATGATACAAAAGCCATGAGACACTTTTCCTGGATTCTGGGACTCATTCCTCCTCCCCCCTTCCCTCCCCCTTCCCTCCTCCCTCACCCAGGGACACCACAAGGACAGCAATGGGATGCCCTCCCCTGTTTTCCAGGATGGATTCACTGCAGAGACAGGACCTGCGGAGGCCCAAGATCCATGGGGCAACCCGAGTTAGCACCCAGAATCTTGTCCCCTACCAGACACCCACTTTGGCCTACTTGCAGCGCCTGCTGTGGATTCGAAGGGCTTCCTCAATGAGCCACATCAATGAGGTCTGGCCCAACCTCTACCTGGGAGACGCGTAAGCCTTCCCCAACTTACCCGTGAGGGGAGGGGGCTCCACCCCCTGAGGAAGCCGTGATGGGCAGGGGTCTTCTCAGGGATGCTTCCTCCTGAGACAAGGTTGGAAGGCTCAGCTCCCTGCTAGGAGAGGGAAGAATGAGGGAAAACACCCGAGAGAGGAAAGTAAAGTTATGATTCCTATCATAGAATTACAGAATTTTCAAGAGGGAAGGGTCTCATGTTTAAACCTAATTTCCAGGATGATGGAATAAAATTATATTATTATTAATACATAATTACATTCTATTTTAGTATATCTACATAATATTCTATGTCTAGAATATATATATTATATATAGAAAGATCCATTTGGGCGAATTCTCCAGGTATGTCACCTGTAACAGGCCTAAAGCAACCCTCCAAGACACAGGGAAGGTGGTGATCTGCGTGGCTAGGAATTTCCTTATCTTCTACTTTGGAATCACAGATTTAGCCCCCATCCCATTTTATAGGTGCTGAAACCAAGCCTCCGAGCCTTTAACTGGGTGACCTAGTGGATGGAGCCCTAAAGCTGAGCTCAGATACAGCCCCAGACACTTACCGTGGGTGGTTCTGGGCAAGTCATGTAACCTCTGCCTGCTGTAAAATGGGGGTCACAATAGCCGTATCTCCCTGAAAGATTTTTAGGGAGCCAGCTCACTAATAAATAATGCTTGCACTCTTGGCTGCTTTGCCAGCAACCACTCAGAGTCAGGCTAAAAGCCCTTGTGGGTGTGCCCCAGTCCAGCAGCCTGTCCTCTGCGGCCCCCTGCCCAGGGCCCCTGCCAGACCTGCCACGCTGCCAGCAGGCACCCCATGTCTCTCCCTCCTTGTGCCCCCTCCAGATACGCAGCCCGGGACAAGAGTAAGCTTTGTCAGCTGGGGATCACCCACATCGTGAATGTGGCTGCTGGCAGGTTCCACGTTGACACGGGCGCCAAATTCTACCGAGGGATGCCCGTGGAATACTATGGCATCGAGGCCGACGACAACCCCTTCTTCGACCTCAGCATTTACTTCCTGCCTGCAGCGAGATATATAAGAACTGCCCTCAGCAATCAAGGTGAACCTTCCCTGCTCTTCCTCCTCCCCTTCCTCTTCTTCTCCTCTTCCTTTTCTACTTCCTCCTCTCATTACTTCTTTCTTCTCTTCTTCCTCTTCTCTTCCTCTTCCTCCTCCTTTTCCTTCCTCTTCCTCCTCTTCTTCAATTTCTTCTCTTTATCATCTCTTCCTTTTCTTCCACTATCTACTTTTTTCTCCTCCTCCTAGTTGTTCTCTTTCTTCTCTTCCTCTTCTCTTCTTCCTTCTCTTCTTAATCATTTCTTCCTTATCTTCCACTGTCTCCTACTTTTTCCCTCCTTCTCCTTCTCCTATTCCTTCTTTTCCTTTTCTTCCTTCTCCTCTTCCTGTCCTCTACCTTCTTCTCTTCCACCTTATCATCTCATTTTTCCTCTTCCTTCTCTTCTTCCTGTTCTTTTCTTTCTCCTCCTCTTTCTCTTCCTTCTCTTCCTGTTCTCTTTCTTGTTTTATTCCTTTAACTCTTTCTCTTCACCATCTCCCTTTTCTTCTACTATTTCCTATTTTTCTCCTCTTTTTCTTCCACTTTCACTTCTTTCTACTCTTCTTATTTCTCCTTTTCTTCTTACTAATCTTACTTTTTTTCTCTCCTCTTCCTTCTCCTCCTCTTCCTCTTTTCCTCCTTTTCTTTCTCCTTTTTCTTCCTTTTCCTTTTCTCCTCCTCTCCTTTTTTTTTTTTTTTTTTTTTTTTTGGTTGCGGAGGCAGTTGGGATTAAATGACTTGCCCAAGGTCACACAGCTAGGAAGTGTTAAGTGTCTAAGGACAGATTTGAACTCAGGTTCTCCTGACGTCAGGACTGATGCTTCCTCCTCTCCCTCTTTGCTCTACTCCTTCCTATTCTTATTCCTTTTCTTTTTCTCTTCCTCCTCATTCTTCTCCTCTTCTTTTTTATCTCTTCTTCCTTCTCTTCCTCCTCTTCTTCCTCATTCTTTCCTGGTTATGGTGTTAAGTTTCAGAGAGGGTTAGAAGAAATTGAGGGAGGGACCCAGGAGCCAGCTGGACAAATGGCTCCCAAGATTAGGAGTCAGACACTTCCAGAAGAGCCAGCTGGGTCCATTCTAAGTGGACCAGGTGAATGGGAAACCTTCTCAGATATTCAGCCACCTTCTCCTCCCTTCTCTACCTCAGAAAAGCACAAATACTCTGTAATCTACCATTTGGGAAAGATTAGAGAGAGGATTATAGGCTCAGAGCTGGAATGGGCCCTAAGTCATCTGGTCCAAATCCCTTCTGTGGACAGTTTACCTGTCTTACTTGTCTTGCCCAGCACCAGGCAAGTAGTCAAGCCCTCTGACTCCAAATCCCTGGTTATTCCATTGCCCCAGGCTCCTTCTAGCCTCCTCATGTTGCATTTGAGGAAACTGGGGTCCAGAGCCATTTGCCCCACATCGTATTCAGAGGAACCTATATTCAGAGTTGGCAGAGGCCTAAGAGGCCATGGGGTCCAACCTCCCTCATTTTACAGATGGGAAGAAAATGGAGGACACTAAATGAATGATCCCCAGGGTCATACAGGAAGTGTCCAAAATGGGATGTGAACCAGGTTTTCTGACTCCAAAGTCAGTGCCATTCTTGGCAAGTCAAGTCCCTCTGCCAGAGTGAATTAGTGATTGTTGTACAATTTACACTCTGAAAAGTTTCTCGGGGCACTGAGAAGTTACGTGATTTTGCCCAGAATCTCCCAACTGGGATGGGCCAGAGGCAAGAAGTCTTCTTGACTTTGAGCCTGTAGCGCCATTCATTATATACTGCTGCCTAATAAGTAAAAAATATTCCTATTTTGGGGATTGGGAAACTGAAGCTCCCTCAATTGAGAAGTAAAAATGACCTTCTCTAGAATGGGTTTTTAGCAGTTTTTGCTTTTCTCTCTCCTAGATATATTCATATTATTAAGGCAAAATCTGCATTTAGGTGATATTTGATCAGGAAATAAGAGAACAAGCATTCTTCTCTGTCTCATCTTCTCATCCCTGCCCAATTGGAACAGATGACAGTGATGTAGTCTCCAGAAGCTTTGTCTAGAGCCTTTACTAGGGTCAGTGAATCACTGAGTGAAAACTGTTGCTGAATAAGTTATCTGGCCCTTATGCACTAGACATAAGTTGGGTTTCCTGAGAAGTCTGTGGGGAAAGGTTGGTGAACAATTGGGATACCAGATAAGGAATCAGCATGGAGGGCCAGTTCCACATAGAGGGTCTTTTGTCCCAGTAAGACCTTGTCCAATTGGAAAGGCCATCCCTGTGTGGTACACGGTTGGGAGATATGTACTTTGTATATCTGTGCACTTATGTGCCCACGAGTGACCATCAAGTTATAATGGACATCAAGAGCAACTCTGAAAGAGAAAAGGATTCATTCACAAAAGGGCAGCCCCAAGGTAAAAGGATGGGGGGATGCTAAATACTAATTATCTGTATTTGAATTTCAGGGTTTTATTATTTTTTTAATGCCAGCTGTCTGGATTTCCTTAGGAGCAACATGGGAAAACTGTTAAAAACTCTATATTTGAGGACATAAATTCAAATTCTACTTCTGACATTTACTATTTGTGAGATTTCAAATAACTCACTTAACTTCTCAGGGTCTAAGTTTCTTAATCTGTAAAATGAGGGCACTTGTCTAGATGACTTCTGAGGTGACTTCAGCTCTAGAACTTAACTACTAGAATCAGGACAGTTTGCCCAAGATGATACAGTTCTCTCTCCCTACCTCGATTTCCTCAATTACCATCTTGTAATAGTAGAGGGGCTTGCAGAGTTCAATGAAACTATGAGCTATGCTGTGCAGACAAGAAGAGATAAGGAAACTTTTCTTAAATGAACAATGCAAAGAAATGGGAAAAAAATAGAATGAGGATGAGATTTCTTCAAGAAAATTTGAGATATCAAGGGAGAGTTTCATGCAAAAATGGACATGATCAAATTAAAAATGATAGAGATTTAATAAAAGAAGAGGTGGCAAGAACGTACAAAAGAATTTATCACCAAAAACCATGTTTACTGATCTGTAGCCATACATCCTGGAGAATGAAATCAACTGGGTCTTAGGAAACATTATTAACAATAAGACTAGTGGAGTCAAATTGTTTAAAACCCTTAAAAAATGTTGCTGCTAAAATGCTGCATTCAATATGCCAGAAAATTTGGAAAATAAAAATGGCCATTGGAAAAGAGCTGTTTATATCCCAATCCTAAAGAAAGGCAATGGTAAAGAATTACTGAACAAGTGTGCTTATTTCAATACCAGCAAGGTTTCGATTAAGATTCTGCAAGCCAGACTTAAGCAACATGTGAACCAAGAATTACCAGAAGAACAGGCCAGTTTTTGAAGAGTCTGAGGAATTAGAGACTAAACTGTCAACATTCATGGATTATGGAAAAAGCAAGGAAAATCCAGAAAAAACTTCTATTTCTGCTACATTGACAACATGAAATAAAGCCTTTGACTATATGGATCACAACAAAATCTGTCACGTCCTCAAAGAGATGGGAGTACTGGACTCATAACCTGAATGCAGGTCAAGAAGAAAAAAGTTGGATCCCAAAATAAACAATAGGTTGACTTAAGATTGGGAAAGAACACTCAGACTGCATATTTTCACTTTATTTATTTAACTTATATGCATCATCATGTGAAATAGGCTAGATAAATCAAAAGCAGGAATTAAGGTTGCTGGTAGAAATATCAGATATACAGATGATACCATTTTGATGGCAGAAAGTGAAGAGGAATTGAGAAGCCTCTTGATGAGAGGGAAAGAGAAGAGTGAAAAAACTGGTTTGAAGCTTAGCATATAAAAACCTTAAGATCTTGGCCACTAGTCCCTTAACTTCCTGTCAAACAGCAAGAGAAGAAATGGAAGCAGTATCAGATTTTATATTCTTGGGCTCAAAGATCCTTGCAGATGTGATTGAAAGCCAGAAAATTAAAGGACACTTGTTCCTTGAAAGGCAAATCTGAGCAGCACACTAAAAAGTAGAGACAGTAACCTGCTGACAAAGGTCCATTTAGTCAAAGCAACGGTTTACAGTCATACTGTAAAAATTGTACTGTAAGGATCCCCACACTTCTGATACTTTCTTTTCTTTTTTTTTATTTAGAATTTTTTTTGACAGTATATATGCATGAGTAATTTTTTTTATAATATTATCCCTTGTATTCATTTTTCCAAATTTTCCCCTCCCTCCCTCTACTCCCTCCCCTAGATGACAGGCAATCCCATACATTTTACATGTGTTACAATATAACCTAGATACAATATATGTGTGTAAATCCAATTTTCTTGTTGCACATTAAGTATTGGATTCCGAAGGTATAAGTAACCTGGGTAGATAGACAGTAGTGCTAATATTTTACATTCACTTCCTAGTGTTCCTTCTCTGGGTGTAGTTGTTTCTGTCCATCATTGAGTCTTTATGTTGAAGATATCCACTTCCAACTTCTGATACTTTCTAAAGAAGACTTTTGGGAGTCTCTTGGACAGCAAGGAGATCAAATCAATAGTTTTTTTTTTAATTAAAATAGTATTTTACTTTTCTGAATATATTCAGTATCATTTTAAACATTCATCTTTGCAAAACTCTGGGTTCTAAATTTTTTTCTCTCCCAAAGACAGCAAGCAATCTAAATCAGTCAATATTTAAGGCAATTAATTCAGGCTATTCACTGTAAGGTCAAATATTGAACCTGCAGGTTAAATACTTTGGCTATATAATGAGAAGATGGCATTCATTGGTAAAGCCCCTGATGTTGGAAAAGATTGAAAGGAAAAGGAAAAAGGGATAGCAGAGGATGAGAGGGATAGATGGTATCATGGAAACAATGAAAATGAACTTGGACTCACGTCAAATAAAGGCTAGGAGGATTTGACGTGCTGTGCTCTGTGGAGGTGTGTGAACACCTGAACAAGAAGAAGTCACAAGTCACAAGTCTTTGTCCTCCACCAGATCTCAGATTTGGAGCTAGAAGGGAACCCAGAGGTCATTTTATTTAACTTAACCATTTTGCAGATGAGGAAATTCTCTGGGTTCTGTCTATAAGAGAACCATCTCTTCCCCTTCCTCTTCTGACTCAGCTGACTATCAGAATTCACTCTACCCCAGTGTTAACCCTGGGGCTGCCCATTCATACTCTGAGAGAACCATACCTGCTCAGGAACAAATAAACTCAAGACTGGAATAGATCACTGAAACCCACTCTGGACAGAGCTCTTCTCCTTAGCTTTCCACTTTTGGAAAAAGTTCCTTGTGTTGTTGGGACCATTCATAGTCATGCAATCTCAATTTCTACTCTTTATTGGACACCAGACCTCTGGAGATAATGGACTGAGCAAGGAGAAAGGTCCTAGTTAGTAAGCACTGACCAGTTCTCTCAAGGCCTGAGCTTTCCCCAGCAGAAGGACAGGAGCTTTTCTCAGATTTTGCCCAATTCCTTAGAAGCTTTGGAAGAAGAGGGAATAAAGTCTGGACATGAAGACTACTTGTAGTCTCTGACTGACATTCGGGATTAGCATCCTTTGTATTTCAAGTGACTGGGAGCAAAGTTCCAGTTATCCACCTTAGTAACATTTTTGCCTCTAATTTCTAGGTGAATGGGGCCATTTAGTTGACATTTTTGTCTCTAATTTCTAGGGGATCTGAATGGGGCCATATCGACTGAGCATTCATCTCTCATATTTCTTGTATGATTATGGCTTGTTCAAAACTTGTCTTTTGTCTCTACTTGCAGGCCGCATATTTGTGCACTGTGCCATGGGAGTCAGCCGGTCTGCCACACTTGTCCTGGCATACCTCATGATCTGTGAAAATATGACCCTGGTGGAGGCCATTCAGACGGTGCAAACCCACCGAGATATTTGCCCAAACTCGGGTTTCCTCAGGCAGCTCCAAGTCCTGGACAGTCGGCTGGGGCGGGAGATGGGGAGGCTCTGACTGGGCAGGTAGCTGGGAATAGAGACCCCTTTAGGGTCTCCCCTTCCCACCTGCCTTGCAGAAGACTGGCAGCCCTCACTGTTTACAAATGGACCCTGAGATATAGATATCAAGCAAGGGGGAATCAGAATGGAAGGGGCGGGAAAGGTTGAGAGTTGATGTTTAACAGGTGAATTTACTCGACTTGTTAAAAAAAAAAAAAGATTCTTTATGCATAGAAGAATTTGGTCTCAATCTATAATAAAGAATTAATTCATCAGACCAAAAATGGACTTGTTGTCTGTGTTTGCAGGGCCCAAACAAACTTGTAAGAAACTCTTTCCTGCTATTGGTTTCCTGCCCCCAGCTACTGCTTTATTTCCCATCTCATAAACTTTTCCCCCTAACACTTGTCATAAACAGCAAAACAGTGTCTGAAGGGTCATTAATAAAGGACATAAATATTTGGAACTTCAGTTGTTGTGAGAATAGTGGTGTCGTGACGGGATAGAGCAGGGATATCAACTGGGGTAGAGCCATTTTCTAATAAATGGAAAAAGATTGAATCTAATTTTCCTCCGTTTATCCTATGTTTATTTCATGGGCTACGCCAGGCCCTTAGCTTACCAGCTAAAGTAATGTTCTATATTCTTCCTATGTTCTAGAGCATGTCAAGCTGCTGTGGCCCAGACTGCTGTTCTAGGAAGCCAATGAGACACATAAATCGTCATGCTCTAGGAGCCCCATGTCTCTGTGCATATAGGAGTAAATGTGTATATAGATTCCATGACACACTTCTTACTCTGGCGGTAGAATAAAGTATTACTGGAAGGTAGGACTGGGCCTGTGATTTCACTGATAGGGAACTCCCAGGTGAGGAAGTTCCCTTTACCACTGTAGTCAGCATGGTCTCTGTAACTGTCTTAGTGGCCTCCAGATGTTAAGAGATCACATAGGCCCCGGGTCACCCAGCCAGTATGGTTAGGGCTTAAACTCCACTGTCCCCTGCTCCAAGAAAGCGCTCCACCCTGGAAGTCACACTGCCTTTCTGTTAATAGGTCAAGTGATTTTTAGAATATAAGACTAGTGGTAAAGTTGTGGAAGGTCGCTTTCTTGGGGGCACCCGAGTCGTGGAGATGAAGCAGAGAATTGGGCAGACTTGTAAGGTGAGCTTCACCCCGGACTGAGCTTATCGAGCCCCTCTATAAACGAATCGACAGAGAATTAGAGTTCTCTTGAGACTGGAAGCTTGAATTTGGGGAGCAGTCCAAAAGGAGGCCACGTTTTAAAAATCAGGGACAAGAAGTCTACATTTTAGCCAGTAGAGGGAGCTGAGATGATACAGATGTCCTCCAGGGAAAGATGCCCACAGGCGAAGGAACTAGAGCCAGATGTCAGTGGGAAGGATCCATTCTCAGGGCTGGGATTCACTAAGGTACCAATTTCTCAAGATTCCTGCTCCTTTTCTCCAATGTGGGGAAGGTAATATTTGGCTTCCTCACCCCAGAAGTTTCATCTCTCTCTGTTTTCTAATCATAGCTGAACCAAGACCTAGATTTCACTGACTCCTGAGCCAATCTCTGGCATCTGTGCTCCCTTGTGCCCAAATCCTCATGATTTGTTCCTTTCTCTCCATGATTACCACTAGGATGGCACTCCCTACACCTTTTTCCCTTCTGCAGCTTCTGGGCAAATGAATTTTTGTTTTTGGACCAAGAGAGAGGAAAAGGTGGGAGGCAGAGTTCCTGGAACTCCCAATGTAAGAGGCAGGCAAGGAGCTCACTCTTTCAATTCATCGGGTAGCTTACAATGAAATCCAATAGACATTTATTAATAATACTAGCCAGTATTTAAGATTTGCAAAGCCTTTTGAAAATTATCTCATTTGATTGTCATGACAATCCTGGGAGGGAGATGTTATTACTACCCCCATTTTACAGATGAAGACGCTCAGGCACAGGGACTTACTGATTAAAAAATATTTTTTGAGGAAAGAAACAAACCCTAAAATTCCTAAATAGCCCCTAATGATTTCCTCCAAAATTCCCTTAACATAGGGAGGAAATTGTCCAATAGGGATGATCAGTGCAACATTCTTTAGAGCTGAAAAGAATCTCAGAGGTCTTTGAGTTCTACCCCTTTATTTTACAAAATCTGAGAAAGACTAAAGGACTTTCAGGGTTACAAAGCTAGCAAGTGCCTGATGTGAGATTCTGACCCAGTTCTCAGTGATAAAGTGCCACCAAAATGGCATCCCCACCAAGGGGGACATAGCCTGCAGGGAAGAGAGAAAATAACCAGCATGGGATTACACTTTCAGGTTCGTTAAAACCCAAAGAGATAAGAGACGGAGGGGAGAAGGAGACAAAAGGAAGGGGCCATCTCTGCCCCAGGATGACTCAAAATGTCTTGGGCTGCTCCTCCCCACCAGGCCTTCCATCGCCACATCTGTGGACCACAACTCACAATTTTCCAAATTCTTCAGACACAGTGTTCCAAGGGACATCTGTTTTTACTCTGGCTGCTTTTTAACACTCCGCTATAGGTAACTCCAACTCGTTTTCATTTTGGCTCTTCCTACATCTTACAAACAAATAGGAGAGTGTGGCAGCAGTGATCTGGGGGCCATTTGTGTTTTCAGTCTCATTGATCTATTTTTAGCCTCTGATTGGTGTTCCAGAGATCCATGCCCTCCAGTTTATCCATTCCAACCTTTCCATGGAAAACTGGGACGCATCAGGATCAGCAAATATTTTCTCCCTCTACTAGTGGTCCAGCTTTTGTGGTCCTAGGCTATCAGGAAGAGAATACTTTGGCCATGTATGAAAATGTATGTAAGAGAATATGATATGTGAAAATAGTCAGACTAATGTATGAGAATACTTAGGCTAATATAATGAACCCTTCCTGAGCTATTGATATTCAATCACCACTTTAGGCTTCCCTTAGGGCAGAGAGACCAAGTTTCTTGTAGAACCCAATCAGAAATGAAGACAAAGTCATCCCTGAAAAACCTCCTCACAGAATCAGCCCAGGATTCCAGGCACGGGGTTGGGGGCAGAAAGGGGAAGAATAGAACATGTGGGTACACATCTTTACCTTTAGCCACCTCCCTTCTTTTTGGCACACTGAAGAAGGAATATAGGGACACATCATTCTCATGGCAAGTATCCATCAGGGAACATTCTGGAGCTTCAGAGTCTCACTTGTGTCAAATCCAAAATACGAACAATCCAGACTCATCTTCCATAGTTCAAATCTGGTTTCAGATCCTTCAGATACCCTTGGAAAATCACTTACCCCTATTTGCCTCAGTTTCCTCATATGTAAAATAAGCTGGAGAATTAAATGAGAAACCAGTCCAGAATTTTTGCTAAGAAAATCCCAAATTGGGTCACAGACAAAAGTGCAAGGAGCATGGAAAATGGATTGAGTAAAAACACATGAGGCTCTAAATTAATCCATTAGGACAACCCTTGGACATTCTGGTGATCTTTTTTTCCCCCATAGCCTTACATAGCTTCCCTGGTCCTAGGAATCATAGAATTACCCCATGGTTTATATTCCATGAAAAAGTTCAACTTATTCGGGGAAATTCTGAATAAGCGTAGAACACAAACTTTATACTCTCCATTTTAAGCCAAAATCTGTCAGAGACAATTTATTGCATATATGCATTTCTTTTTATTTAATTTTTTTCAATTAGCAAAGTTTATTTTCTCTTTTCATTCCATCTTCCTCCCTTTAAGAAAAAACAGAAAAAACAAAATTCTTTCAACAACTATTCAGAGTCAAGAAAAACAAATTCTTATATTGGCCACCTCCATCATATTTTCTTCTTGGAGAGAAGTTCATATTAACAGAGTTCTCTCGGCCAATCAGAATTCTCTTTGACCTAAGTAGTTTTCAATCAACATTTCAGAGTAATTGTGAAACAAAGACAAAATTCTTTAGCAAAGTTTGGGAGGTTTGTTTTACTTAGACAGAACAATAGTAATGTTAATGAATAACCTTGGAGAAAATTTCTTCTCAAAATTAATTACTCTCTCTTTTAACTATTGCCCTTTGGATGTGAACTGGCAATTTTCTAAAGAAATCTAAATTATCAATAATAGCCATGAGAAAAGAATGTTTCAAATCACTAAAAGTCAAAGAATGCAAATTAAAATAATTCTGAGCTCTGGTTTCCTCACTCCTCGGATCTGGAAAAAAAATAGCAAAAGAGGAAAATGACATGTATTGGAGAGGGTGAGAGATAATGGGCACATTAGGGTCCTGCTGGTGTAGCTGTGAATTTGTTCCAGTCATATTGGAAAGCAATTTGAAACTATGCCTCAAATGTTACTAAATTGTGTATTCCCTTAGATCCAGCAATTCCACTACTTAACTAAATACTTTCCCAAGAGCTTAAACAAATAAATGAAAGAATAAAGGAATGAATGAATAAATTTTTTAAAAGAAGAGGAGAAGGACCTAGGGAATACAAAAACATTTTGGCAGCTCTTCCTATGGTGGCAAAAAAATTGGAAACTAATGAAGTGCCTACCATTTGGGGAAAAACTAGAGAAATTATATTACATGGCTGTAATAGGCTATTGTTGTGCTGTGATGATGGAAAGGGACTGTTTTAGGAAAAATTTGGGAAGACTTGTATGAGCTTGATACAGAGTGAAGTGAGCAGAACCAAGAAAACAACTTTACAGTAATATCATAATTATAAAAGAAAAAACTATTTTGAAAGGCTTAAAAACTCTGATCTACATAATGATCTATCATAATTACAGAGGAACAATGATGAAGTATGCTACCTATTTCTTTATAGAGAGGTGATGGAATCAGGGAGCAGAAGAAGACACAGACTTTTGGCAACATGGCAAGTGCAGAATTAATTTTGTTTGACTATGCATATTTGGTACAAGGGTTTTCATTTCCTTTTTCTTTTTAACAGGGAAAGGAAGTTTAAGGGAGAGAAAATGCATTTTTGATCATTAAAAAAGTAAAGAAAATTAAAATAATTACTCCTCTTTGAATCTGGTCAAAACTCAATAAACCTCCCTAATCAGATTAAACAAAAAAATTTTTCTCCTCATAGTTTGGTTAGCACAAATAAGACTTAACTTGTTTTTTAGGTTCAGAGAATCAAGATCCTTCTCTGGAAATGATGAATTTTTTCATTCAAGGAAGACTGATTAAGTTTTTGATTCAAATAGGACTATGGACTTCATACTAGGATACTGTAATATCATTTCTTGATTTTTAAAATACACCGGAGGCCTTATTTCCACATGGTTTCTACACAATCCTCTTCCTATCAAATGTATACCACCCTCTGCCAATGTCTGGAAATGGTGAGGGGTTTAAAGAGTCAAATCTCCTTTGCTCCCTGTTCCCTTGGCTCTAGTACTTCCTTGCATGAGCAATAACACCAACCTTCTTCCCTCTCCAAGATGCCATTGAAGAAATCCTTTCCCTGTGGAAAACTAGTGTCTGAATCAGGAACTAATCTAGAAACTAGAGCCACTGATGAAGCAGCTCCAAAGGCCCTCTCTCTGTCTCTCTCTCTCTCTCTCTCTCTCTCTCTCTCTCTCTCTCTCTCTCTCTCTCTCTCTCTCTCTCTCTCTCTCTCTCTCACACACACACACACACACACACACACACACACACACACCACTTAGCTCTGGAGGGAATCTCCTAATGTTCTAGCTGCCTCTCCCGAACCTTATAATCTCTCCTCTCAGATTGCAACTCCCATTTACCTCTGCCCACCAAAGTCACCTTTAACACTGGGAGGAAGGAGAATTGTGTGCAGTTACTCAAGTTTCTTCTGACCCATAAGGGGTCTGGGCCGGATGTAGAAAATTCTCCTGCATCAGGAACCCACAGCTCCAGATTCATCGCTGCTGAAAAGAGGTGGAAGATGTTGAAGCTAGAAGGCAGTGCTTCAAATACATGATATGTTCCCATACTTAGTGCATCAGAATCAGATGTCATAGCAAGCTGGATACAGTCACAGCCTCTGACCTGAATGGACTTAGAACTCCATTCTAAGTTGGACTTAGACTTAGGACTACAAAGTTCAAAATATTCTCTTAAATACTCTTTATCCAATCCTCTCCTTTATTCCATTATCCATACAGTCATTGGCTTATTTTTTTTTTAAAGGGAGGCTAGGGTTAGGTCTTCCAAAAGATATCATTAGAATATTGGAATGGAATCTCAGAACAAGTATTAAATCACAAATATGGCCAAAGCCATCTCTGAAAGATTTCATCATAGAATGACTTTTCTCTATTTAAAGAGGATGTCAAATGCTGCTCCCAGTGGTGTCCCACCAAGAGACACAGATCTTTCTCAGGAAATATAGACAATGAAGTAGCGCCCTTCTTGTAGACTCACCTGAGCCAATATTATCGTTCTTATTCTGTGATCAGTACAAACAACCTAAAAGTACCAACTTAGTTTATTCTACCAACAGCAATAACTACCTTTCCTCCTCTAAGTCTTACAACTGGGTAAGTTGGGTAAGTCACAATTTCTTCTTTTCTCATTTGTAAAATAAAAGAATTGGATTATACAGATCTACGATCTCTTCCATTTCCCTGTTTATGATCCTAGACATCCCTACTAATATCACTACCACTACATCCGTTCCTCATCCTAGGCCATTGCCATCCTACTGTGGTAGTCCTTATGCTATCTGCAGCCTTAGTGCTGAACTAACCAGGTCTTTCTCAGCTTTGCCACAAACACTGGCCATGGTGCTGACTTCTTTTTTGGTTACTGTTAATACTGGAACGTATAATTACATGATGGGGTCGCTAGGTGGCGTGGTGAACAGAGTACCACATCTGGAGTAGAGAAGCCTCATCTTCCTGAGTTCAAATCTAACCTCAGATTTGAGGTTAGCTAAATGACCCTGGGCAAGTCATTTAATCCTCAGTTTTTTCATTTGTAAAATAAGATGGAGAAGGAAATGGTAAATCACTCTAGTATTTTTGCTAAGAAAACCCCAATTGGGGTTATAAAGACTTGGATACCGCTGAACCACACAACAACATAATTATATGTCATTAAAATCAACTACAGGACTGAAGGTTCCATGGAACTTGTGTTCTCTCTAGTTCTATACAGAAACTTTATTTTCAATGTTCACATCTACTTCTCAGATAATATTTAGGTTTAAAAGAAATGAAAAGTAGCTCCTCTTCACAAAAAGTTTTGAACTTGCAGCTAAAAGGATTATCCCAAGAAACATAAGTTATGGTTTGATTTCATTACATTTTACTTAGACTCTCATTTTTTTTTCCAAAAATTCTGAACTTAAATACCACAAAAAAAGTCTTTCCACACAAACACCTGAAAATGAAAAGAAGCTTCTGAATTAAACCATGAATATTTATTTCATATTGCTTGATTTAAAAAAAAAATAAAGTATGTTATAAACTGTACACATTACTTTCACAACTGTTTTGCTTGTCTTTGCTTTCTTCTGAACTTTTTTCTATTCTCTTCCAATATTTTTAAATGCTATGGTAGTTTTTTTAAAAAAAATCACTATTACTAAACCCCCTCACTTCCCCATGTTGTTCCCTCTCCTTCAGTGGAGAGTAAAAAAAAGGGGGGAACTTTATAAAAATTAGCATTGTCAAGCAAATATGAATCCATACACTGGCCATGTCCAAAAATAAATAACTCTGCAACTTGTGTCCATCACTTCTGTGGAAGTAGTTAACATGTTTCATCATGGATTCTCTAGTATTTATTGCTTTGAATAAATTTACATATATATATATATTTCAAATTATTATTATTTTTTTTTTTTGCTGAGGCATTTGGGGTTAAGTGACCTGCCCAGGGTCACACAGCTAGGAAGTGTTAAGTGTCTGAGGCCAGATTTGAACTCAGGTCCTCCTGACTTCAGGGCTGGTGCTCTATCCACTGCACCACGTAGCTGCCCCTAAATTTACATATTTCAAAATTAATTTTCCTTAATTATTTTTTGTATGAATTGTTCTCATGGATATGCTCACTTCACTTCATGAAAATTCATTCTGCTTTGGATTCTCTGAAATCACCTCTTTTATCATTGCAGTAGTGCAATCATATTTCATTTAATTAATATAATACAATTTTCCATACATTTCCCAGTTGCCTAAGAGGCAAATTTAAGATATCCCTTAAATTATAGTTCTTTTCTCTTTTGTTCATTCTTTGAATCCTCACTTCTAGAAATCAATTTTGTTTGTGGCTTCCCTTCCTGATATTGCTCTCCCTCTTAACTGATCCCCTTCTCCCAGTTTCAGATAGATTTCCTGTTGAATTTGATACATTTCTACATCAAACTGTGTGGACTTTTTGTATTCAATTTTCCTTTGTCCACTTGAGATAAGAATGCGGTTCCCTCTTCCTCTCCTTTGCTCCATGTTTGTATATTCTTCTCACAAATCTCAATTTTAAAAGGTACCAAGTTCTACCTTTTTCTTCCCATACTAGCATATTCCTCCGTTAGCCCTCTTTTCACCCTTTTTCACCCTTCAAAACAGAACCAATACATCCTCAGATCTCTTTTTTCCTTATATGACTCTTTTAATATACTTTAAAAGCATTGACATTCAGAAAGGACATTGTTTCTTCTGCCCCCCATTAGAATATTTTGACTATATCATAATATAGCTTTGTCCCATTACTCAAATAAATGTACTTTTCTAGGGTTCTCTGTACTCTTGGGGACTGTATTTCAAAGTTCTTGCTCTAGCTTTGCTCTTTTCATCAGAAATTCTTAAAAGTCCTCTATTTTTTACGATTCATATTTTTACCTATAGGAAGATACTCAGGTTTCCAGGATGAATTATTCTTGATAGTAAGTCTATCTCTTTTGCTAGTTGTAACATTGTATTTCAAGCTTTCCTTTGGGTTTTTAAGAAAAATTACTACCTCTTGTATGATCTTGACTATAGTTTTTTGGTCCTTCAATTGCTATTTTTCTGGATGGATCATAATATATATTGATTTAATTTGGTTTTACCTAGTACTTCATAGGAATTCTTCACTTTATCCTCTACAACTGATGGTGTGTAAATATTTGTATTTGCTTTCTGGGCTGCCATGGCCAAAGAATTCATTGTCAATTGAATTCCCTTGTGTGTCATATAAACACATATTTTAATATATATGCATATACATATATATATACACACATCTACAGATATTTATATATATACATCTAAATTTTGCTAAACAACTTTATATCTAATGATTTCTTTATTCTATGAGCTCAACAAGGCCTTATATTAGGTTATTAGATTTTAGTTACATATGAGGTCCCCTCATGTTTAAATTCACTCCTCCAAACAATCATATTTCATTAATGAAAATCATATTGCAGGGGGGGCAGCTAGGTGGCGCAGTGGATAGAGTACCAGCCTTGAATTCAGGAGGACCCAAGTTCAAATCTGATCTCAGACACTTAACATTTCCTAGCTGTGTGACCCTGGGCATGTCACTTAATCCCAGCCTCAGGAAAAAAAAAATCATATTGCAGATGCACCAATTTTACAATTCACTTTTCTTCTAAGACTTTACTTGAAAAAAACTATAGAGAAACATTTAAAGCCTTGAAATACATTTTTCCAAAAAATTTTTTTACTGAAAGTCCTAATATATAATCTAGCAAAAGTTTACATGATTTTCCCCTTACACATTCATCCACTTAGGGACCCTCAGCAGGCTTCTGAGAATAATATAGAGGGTCTCAGTTTTATTTTGTTTTTTGGTTTTTTGTGTGTATTATAGTTCAATAAAAAAGGGTTTGTCAAAGTTCTAAATAACAATTATTTCATTGGCAGGATAAGAATATGATTTAACGGAAGCTACAATGTGCAGAGAAGTCTGGTCAGGCATAGGGTCTTTGGCAAGGCTCAGGGATGAGAAGTTGGTAACCCTTTGGGAGCAGAGACCATGATGCACTGGCCCAAAAACAACAGGTAAAAAGGAATCAAATTAAGATTGAGAATGACAATCAAATTGTCCTAGAACTTTCTTTGGGAACAGCCTGCCTGAAACCAGATCTTGCATGTTCTTAAAAAAAGATAACATTGACAAGAAATTGACAATATCAGGTCAGTGACTTTATTTTAGAAGCTTTAAAAATATTATTCATTTAACATTCTCATCAAATTCTAACAAGCAAAGCATTTGATACTTTGACCAAAATACTGAGTAAATCTTTTTCTTAAAACCTTACCTTAAAATATAAACTATTTATGTTCCAATTAAACAGAAACAATTACATTGTTGTGTATGTCTTAACAAAATACAAATAAATTTGAAAATTGAGAAGAACTTTCAATGATTACAAGCTGTTTTCTTCCATAAAGGATTTTTTTTTTAACATCACCATTCTCCCTAGTGATGTTGTCTGACTGTAAATCAAGCAACTCTGCAATTTCAAAAGAATAAAAATTGTGATACAAAGCATACAAAGTGATCCAAAGGGTAATGGAAAGACACATGGTGAATGTAAGCATGCTGGGGACATATTAACTGATGATGACTTGTGTTGTGAAGTTGAATAAAAGATATCACTGAAGACTTATTCCATATGTATGAGGCTGCTAAGTGGTACAATGGAATGAATGTTAAATTGAGTTCAAATCCTGCCTAATTGTGTGACTGGAGCAAGTAATTTCTCAACCCGGTTTCTCATTTCTAAAATGAGGGTCATAATAATGTTATGCAAATGTTAGTTATTATCTTCATTATCATTACTACTATTATTATATCAAGAAAGGAAATAAGCCAGACTTATAAACTAATGCATAATCCAAATCTTATATTAGTATCCATGAAACATTAAACAATTTAGAGGAAGGCCTCCCTCTTGTGCATTGGTAAAATCTGGAAAATCTATTTGAACCACTTTTAATATTTTATTTTTCCCCAATTATATAAAAAAATTTTAAATATTCTTTCTTAAAAAAAAGAATACTGAGTTCCAAATTCTTGTCTTTCTTTCCTCTTCCTCTTATTGAGAAGGCAAGCAACTTTATATTGGTTATACATGTATAGTCATGCAAAACATATTTCCATATTAGTCATGCTGTTAATGAAAACCTAGGCCAAAAAACCCACCAACCCTTCAAGAAAAATAAAGTTAAAAAAAGTATGCTTTGATTGTCATTCCAATTCCAACAGTTCTTTCTCTGGAGATGGAAAGCATTTTCCATCATAAATCTTTAGGAATTATCTTGGATCATTGTATTGCTGAGAATAAGTTATTCATAGGTAATCATCATACAACATTGCTAGTACAGTGCACAATGTTCTCTGGGTTCTCCTCATTCCACTTTGCATCATTTCATGTAAGTCCGGGTTTTTCTGAAAACATCCTGCTTATATATTTTTCTTTTGTTTCTTCTGAAATATTATATTCCAATCCTGGTAGCCTTTAATGTAGGAGCTATTAAATCTTGGCTTATCCTGTCTTCAACTCCTTGATATTTGATTTTTTCTTTCTAACTACTTGTAATATTTTTTTTCCATGACTCAAGTCAGGAATTTGGCTCTAATATTCCTGAGAGGCTTAATTTTGGGATCTCTTTCATGAAGTGATGGGTAGATGCTTTCAAGTTCTATTTTACCCTCTTGTTCGAGAATGTCAGGGCAGTTTTCCTTGATAATAGCTCTATAATTGTTAAATTATTTCCCCGAGATCTATTTCACAGGTCAGTTGTTTTTCCAATGATATATTTCATATTTTCTTCTCTTTTTTCATTCTTTTGATTTTTGTTTTCTTGTTTCTTGATATCTCATGGAATCATTGATTGGGCAACTAAAAGTTGCCCAATTCTAATTTTTAAGGAATAATTTTCTTCAGTGAGCTTTTATATCTCCCTTTCCATTTGGCTAATTCTACTTTTTAAGGAGTTGTTTTTTCAGTGGATTTTTGTATATTTTTTCCATTTGGCCAATTTTACTTTTTAAAGTTCTTCTCTTCAGTGGATTTTTGTGATTTATTTACCATTTGTTTTATTCTGTTTTTAAGGTGGTTTTTTTTCCAACAATCTTTGGTGTGCCTCCTTTACCAAGCTGTTGACTCTTTTTTCATGATATTCTTGCCTCACTGTCATTTATTTCCCCATTTTTCCTCCAACTCTGTTATTTTATTTTCAAAATCATTTTAGCTCTTCCAGGAATTCTTTTTGAGCCTAAGACCAATTTATACTTTTCCTATAGGCTTTGTATATAGCAATTTTGACTTCTTCTGTGTTTGTGTTTTGATCTTTCCTGTCTCCTTTATAATTTTCTATGATCAAGTTTTTTTTTTATTGTTGCTGTTTGGTCATTTTTCTCTTTTTGCTATAATAGCTTTTTATTTTCAAAAAATATGCAAAGGTAGTTTCCAACAATCATCTTTGCAAAACCTTGTGTTTCAAATTTTTCTCTCTTACTTCCATCCCCTCCCCTAGACAAGTTAAACATGCTCAATTCTTCTATAATATTTCCACAATTATCATGCTGCACAAGAAAAATCAAATCAAAAAAGAAAAAAATGAGAAAGAAAACAAAAACTAACAATCCAGAAAGTTGATTGTGGAGATCAAATGTAGATCACAACATAGTATTTTCGCTTTTTGGTTTTTGTTTGCTTATTTTTTGTTTTCTCTCTGGATTGCTCATTTTTCAAGGCTGTTTTTGACTTTTTACTTGCTGATGAAGTTGGCCTCTGCTCCTAGGGTAGAGGAGGCACTATTCCAAGATTCAGGTTTTTTCTGCAGCTGTGTTTAGAGCTATTTTTAAGAGTCTGTAAGTTTTCAATTCTTCCAAGGTGGTATGAGCTAAGAAAAAGTGCCAGCTATTTCTCTGCCACCTTAGCTTCATTTCTATGGAAAATTTATAGAAAGACATGGATGAGATTTAACCAGGATTAGAAATCAGGGATGAATTTCAATTCTCCCCAGTGGACAAAGAAACCATACCAATGAGATCCCAGAACAGTTGAAATTTCAAAAATAAAAGCAACAATTTAGGAATTATCTTGGATCATTGTATTATTGTCCTCTTACCGCTCTATGTTCTCTTACTAATATCTTATACTTATAAAGATTCATTGCCCTGATTTTTTAAAATATCTATTTGTAGCTAATGTATATGCTATTCTGCTTAGCTTTTTAAAATATCATTTTAAGAAAAGTTGGGTTTTTTTTTTACATAAATGAATGGAGCATTTTAAGGCACTTTCTATTCCGAATGATATAAGGATCGTTTTATTTTATTCCATTTTCATAGTGTGTATGAATCAATATTTCCAGGAGATCATGGAATACTTTTGTTTTTTTCAATGTCATCTATAAATAGGAATGTAGGAAGGACTTCATTAAGAGGAGAATTCCTCTTCAACTTGGGCTCTGTCCACATTGTCCTTCATTATAGAGGCAAAGACCTTTGGTGAACATATACCTTCATTTGATATGAATTATAAAATGCTTGTTCACTTTCCAGAAATCTTGAATAATTTTGATATGTCGATGGGAGATGCCTTATTGTAAAATATTTTATTATAATTAACAAACAACAAACACAGTTGGGTGCTATAGTCTCTCAACATTTCAGTCAAATTCCAAATTAACAAGATTTGGTTCATTATAAAAAAGTACTTGTGAAAGTCACCCTAGTGTAACTTGCTGTCAATTACTATATAGATGAGTTTGTAAAGATAGACAAGAAGACAAATAAATTGGTACCAGTTGATGTTTTGGTAGAGTTTTTCGGTTTTTATAAGGTTTGAGGTTTTTCTTAGCTTTTGGTATCTTCCCTATATTTTGATTCCAGTTGTAAAGACTATTTGATTACAGTGAATGATTTTTGGATATAAAAGCATTTTCTTAATACTTTTTAGCCCCAGGATGATAGGAAAATATAATGACAAATGTTGAAGGGGATGAGGGAAAACTGGGACACTGATACATTGCTGGTGAACAGATCCAACCATCCTGGAGAGCAATTTGGAACTATAGTCAAAAAGGTGTCAAACTACGCATGCCCTTTGCTCCAGCAGTGTTTCTACTGGGCTTGCATCCCAAAGAGATCTTAAAGAAGGGAAAGGGACCCACATGTGCAGAAATATTTGTGGCAGCCCTTTTTGTAGTGGCCAGAAACTGGAAACTGAGTGGGTGCCCATCAATTGGAGAATGATTGAATAAGTTATAGTATATGAATGTAATGGAATATTATTGTTCTGTAAGAAATGACCAAAAGAATGATTTCAGAAAGGTCTGGAGAGACTTACATGAACTGATGCTCAGTGAAATGAGCAGAACCACGAGATTATTGTACAACAAATTTATATGATCACTTTTTTTTTTTTTTTTTTTTTTTGCTGAGGCAATTGAGGTTAAATGACTTGCCCAGAGTCACACAGCTAAGAAGTATTAAGTGTTTGAGGCCGAATATGAACTCAGGTCCTCCTGACTTCAGGGCTGGTGCTCTATCCACAGCACCATCTAGCTGCCCCTACGACAATGTGACTCTTTCCAACATCTTTTCTAGATGATTGAGGCTAGTTCCAATGATCTTGTGATAAAGTGAGCCATCTGCATCCAGAGGGAGGACAGTAGGAACTTAATGTGGATCACAACACAGCATTTTCACTCTTTTTGCTATTGTTTACTTGCATTTTGTTTTCTTTCTCATTTTTTCCCTTTTTGATCTTATTTTTCTTGTGCAGCAAGATAATTGTATAAATATGTGTATATATATATATATATATATATATATATATATATATATATATATATATATATACACATATATATAGATATATAGATATATATTGGATTACTTGCCATCTAGGGGAGAATTTGGGGAGAAGGGGGGGAAATTTGGAACACAAGGTCTTGCAAAAGTCAATGTTGAAAAATTATCCATGTATATGTTCTGAAAATAAAAAGGTTTAATAAAAATATTTTAACCCTAATGTTCAGTAGTGACAACCTAATATTCCTTTTTTAAAAATTAAAACTTTTTTATTTTCAAAATATACACTTGGATAACTTTCAACATTCACCCTTAAAAAACCTTGTGTTCTAATTTTTTCCCTTCCTTCTCCCACCCTCTCTCCTAGACAGCAAGTAATCCAATATATGTTAAATATGTGCAATTCTCCTATATATATTTCCACAAATATAACATTTTCTTTTTCAAACTTTCATCTTTAATCTTAAGGACAAAAATGTTTGCCTCCATGAAGTAGTCCATTATCTTTTTTGTTTAATCATTTCAGTCATGTCTTTGTGACTCCATTTGGGGTTTTCTTGGCAAACGTGGTTTGCTATTTCCTTTTCCAACTCATTTTACAAATGAGGAATCTGAGGCAAACAGAATTAAGTAACTTGCCTAGGATCAGTCTATCATCCTTATAGTATAGGAATTGTTTGGGGTTCTTTTTTATTGGTTAGTTGGTTGATTATTTGATTAGGTAGATTCATTTCTGAACCTATCTGAATCTTTCTACAAAATACATCTTTAATAATTATTTGTCTAATTTCTTTTGATATTAATTGATTTACAATACCCATGTTATGTTTTGTTAATTTTGGTAATCCATATTCCTTGTAGAAAAATGTGTACAAAGAAAGGGATGGATCAATAGAACATTAAGGCTCAGAATGGATAGTAGCTACTTTTTTGGTCCCTATAATATACCCTAGACATACTTCTACTTCAGTAACATCAAGGAACTAAGTTTTTATGGTTAAGGAAGTTCCTCTATTGATAGTTCATAATTTATAGTTTTACAAAAATGCCTGACCCTCAGAAAAGGTCACTGCCTCAATCATGGTCAAGAGGCAAGATTCAAACTCAAAATTCCTATTTGTTTCTCTTTCCATTGTAATACATTGCTTTCCATTAAAAAAAAAAAAAACTTCAAAATAATTGGTAGAGAGGTATATATAGTTGTCTTATTCTCTCCTCAATTTCTTTTAGGCTCATCACAATTTTTCCTTTCTTGTTTCTCATTTTGTATTACATTTGAAAATGATTTATGAATTGATAGATATTTTGCCTTCAAACAGCATAGTTTTAATAGGTAGCTAAATGATATGGTGTAGAATACAGGACTTGGAGTTAGAAGTAATAAGATCATATTCTGATGCAGTCACTTCTTAGCTGTGTGAAGCTGATCATCTCATTTGTTTTTATCAGTCTCAATTTCCCAATCTGCAAAATAGAGATAAAAATAGAATCTATCACAGAAGCATCCTCAAAGGAGATATTTGTAAAGAGCTTTGCAGGCCTTAAAGGACAATATGAATGTTACATGGATTTGTGATCCATGAGTCATGCTTTTTAATTTTGTATATGGCATATTTTAACTTCTCCGATAGTCAGTGGTCTACTGGGATATTCTTTAATGATCCTAATTGATGGCACTATTTTTCTTCTTGTAGCTTACAGGATTCTTTTCTTATTATTGAGTTGTCTAGGTGACTTTACATTATCTGTCTAAAAGGCTTGAATTTCAACTTTTTTCCTTATTAGTACCTGTGAATTCTTCCTATTTCTAGTTTATATCTTATTTTTAATGATCTGGAAAGATTTTCCTAATTGGCTTCCTGGTATATGTGCTCAGATTATTTTCTTCTTTTAAATTTTCCAGGATGTCAGTATTGCTAAGGTGTTATGACCTATCTTCTAAATTTATCATTTGTATTTGCGTGGTTTCCAACTTATTAACAGTTGAGTTATTTTCCAAACTTGTTTTCCCACTTCTATTGTCAGCAGTTTTGTTTTAGCTGTAATAAGTCTATTTTTGGTTGCCTTTCTTGATATCCCCAGGTTTTCTATTATATTCTTCATATTGGTCATTTTTTTTCATTATTTCCTCCTAATCTTACTTTGTGTGGTGTCTTTTAGTTCCTAGCTTGAGTTTCTCCTGGGGTCTTTTAACTGCTATAAGTTCCTCATTTATATCCTCTCCTGATTTTCTTGCCAGTGTTAATTCTTCCCATAAATTCCTTAAATGTGTCATTTATGCATTTAAAGAGGTCTCTTGGGATCACTTGTTTTGTTTCTTTTTTCCCATCAGCACTGTTTCTGCCATTTTTGCCTTTGTTTCGCTTCCTCATGAAGTTTTTTTGTTTGTTTGTTTGTTTGTTTCTGAAGCTCTTCTTCACTTTGTTCATGGTCTTTTTCTTTCTTTCTCTTTTTTTTTTTTGGTAAATCATTTTCTTATGTGGAATATTTTTAGCTATTTGTCTTCCTTCAGTGTTCTTGTTGCTATGGGGAATTCAGGGAACCCAGCTCCCCAGCAACCTTTCATTCCATCATCTTTCCAATAAGACTCTCTGTTGAGGATTTTCATACTTTTAAAATTAGCATTCCATGTTCTCACACTTGATGACTACCTCCAAGGTTACAGAGATGTCTATTATGATCTCAGATTGTTTTTCTTAGCAAGGAATTTGGGTCTCCAAGTTAAAGCATTTGTTTTATCACTTGAGTATGGCTCTTCCCCATAATCAGAAAGTCTTTATTAAGAATTGATAGTAATGATAATAGAGTTGAATGAGAGAGAGAGAGAGAGAGAGAGAGAGAGAGAGAGAGAGAGAGAGAGAAAGAGAGAGAGAGAGAGAGAGAAAGAGAGAGAGAAAGAGAGAGAGAGAGAGAAAAAGAGAGAGAGAGAGAGAACTGTTCAAAGGCAACAGTGCAAAAAAGAGATAATGTTTGTTAAAAGTTGATGAAAGAGAGAAAAGACCTGGGATCAAGTCTTCCCTCGACACAAATTGATTGTGACCCAGAAAAGACACTGAAGTTTTCAGAGCCCTCAATAATTCTCTAAGATGATAAGTTGCAGAGAAAGTGCTGATCTATCCTGGTAAAGGATGTTCCTCACAGGAGCTTCCCCCAGAGGAGAAATTCACAGGTCTAGTCAAGAAATGGGACAGCTAAGTGGTACAGATAGAATACCAGTCCTGGATTCAGGAAGATTCATCTTTCCAAGTTCAAATCAAGTCTCAAGTTACTAGCTGTGGGCAAGTCATTTATTTAACCCTGTTTATCTCAGTTTTCTCATTTGTAAGATAAGCTGGAGAAAGAAACAGGAAAACACTTTAATATCTTTGCCAAGAAAATTCAAAATGGGATCATGAAGAGTCAGACATGACTAAAAAGCCAATTGAATAACAATGGCCAAGAAATAATAACGATGAATTGAAATTGACATCAGATTGTAAGGTTTGCCAATTCTGAGATACTACTTCATACCTATTATTGACCAATGGGCCAGAAAAGGAAAATGACAAATATTGAATGAAATGTGGGAATAATGAGACATTGTGGATAGAGTTGTAAACTGATTCAACCATTCTGTAGAGCAATTTGGAACTATAAAACCAGTCATACCTTTTGACTTAACAATACCATTATTAGGAATGAATCCTAAAAGAGATTTTTTAAAAAGTAAAATAACCTATATGTACAAAAATGTTTATAACAGCTCTTTTCTCAGAGCAAGGAATTGGAAATTGAGGGGATGCCCATGAATTGGGGAATAGTTGAAAAAATTGTAGTTTGTGATTATGATGGAACACTATCATCATGGAACTATTGTAGTATGTAATTATGATGGAATAATATTGTCCTTTAAGAAATGATGAGCAGGATGCTCTCAGAAAAAGCTGGAAAGTCCTCCAAGAGTTTATGCAAAGTGAAATGTACTATGCACAAAGTAACAGCAATATTGGAGGATGATCAGCTGCAAATGACTTTGCTATTCTCAGCAATGCAATGATCCAAGACTACTCTGAAAAATTTATGCTATCCATACTCAGAAGAGAAAGAACTTATTGTGTGTGAATATAAGCTGAAGCTTTTTTTTTTTTACTTTATTTTTCTTGAGATTTTTTTTTCCAGAGGGGAGGGGGCAGTATCTATGTTTTCTTTTGCAACATGACTTTTATGGAAATGTTTTGCATAATTCCACATGTGCCTTCTCAATGAAGGGGCGTGGGAAGGGAGGAACAGAAAGAACTTGGAACTCAAAGTTTTAAAACATGTTAGAATTGTTTTACATGCAACTGGGGAAAATAAAATATTAAATAATAAAATTTTAAGGTTTGTAGTATGTTCTACACACATTATCTCATTCAATCCTTAAATCCCTGTGAGGTCGATTCTTCAGGGACTATTATCCCCCTTTTACAGAGAAAATTAAGACTGAGAGACATTATCTACACAACTGTTATCTGGGATGAGACTTGAATTGATCATCCTGAGTCCAAATCTACCACTTCATCCCCCATGTAACACTGAACAGACTCAAAGTGGCACAATTCTTGATCCCTAATGTCTTCCAGCTGAAGAGCAGCATTCTGGGGGTGGCAGAAACAAATTGATTTCATTCTGTTTTATATCCTATCCTCCTCTTAGGCAAAATAATGATAATAACTAAAAATGACTCATGGATATGGTGCTTTCAAGCTGACAATGTACTCTCTGTGCACTGACTCATTTGATCCCCACAATAATTCTATATTATATTATCCTGAGGTTCTGAGAAATTAGCTGAATTGCTGCCTATGGCCACAGAGCCAAGAAGGATCAAAAGTAGAATTTGAACTTGGAGTCTAGGGTTCTTTCCATTACATTAAATATCTTTCTTAATGTAGCTGCTATTTCAAGTAGAACTGGTCCAAAGTAAGGGTCATCTCTAAAGTATCTGTGACAGTGTGAAGTGACATGTTCTCCAGTGGTCAGCCAAGTATTAGGCTGTGAATATGCTGTCACCTCTATTCCCAATCTAATCGCAGGTCCATTTAATTGATGGCTGCTGTCTTCTTGGGGACCCAGCTTTTCAAAAGTGTGTTAAAACAGCTTTGGGAACAAGAGAAGAATCCTAAGCACACATCCTTTTCCCAAGCTCAAACATCTTTTTATTATACTAATAATCTTTCTCTACTTCCTACCAGGAAGCCTTAGTAAGGTTAAGTATTTGTAAAATTAATAAAAATTAACCTTTACCTTTAGTAAAGGGTTACCATTGCTGGTTGTTGGCTGATTTATAGACTTCAGCCGAGTTCAAGGCAGAGACAACTGCCAAGATCACTTTGGATCAGATCACCCCAGATATGGAATAATAATAACTCCCTGTTGTGGGAAGGGGGGGAAGGAGATGGGGGGCAAAGGCAGAGTCTGAGATGGCGAGGCACGTACCAATACCCTTGATCCAAATGTCTCTGGAGGTTGAAATAAAGTCCCCAGCAATTCTGACAGCAGAGAGAGATAGCAGGTGCTCCAATTGTTTTGACAGCTGGGGAGATAAACAGAGGTATCTATTTCACTGAAACATCTAAAGCACTCAAGATTTCACTCCA
This sequence comes from Sminthopsis crassicaudata, assembly GCF_048593235.1. Classification (NCBI taxonomy): domain Eukaryota; kingdom Metazoa; phylum Chordata; class Mammalia; order Dasyuromorphia; family Dasyuridae; genus Sminthopsis; species Sminthopsis crassicaudata. The sequence goes on from NC_133618.1 coordinate 654,930,773, forward strand.
AATACTTTGTCATCACATCGATCAGACATCAAAAAAGCTGCTCAACATTCCCACAGCCTCCACTCTCATTATCTACTATAAAAACATCTCCTGGAGCATACAATAGATTTGTGGGAGCGTTCTCCGCCCCCTCTGTCTTTTAGCAGAACCCAGGTCCCTAGAGATGGTTTATGGAAGCTATAAATGACCAAGATACATAGAGGAAGAGAAAGAATGGACCAAATGACAGAGCAATCAGAATATCACTACCCACAAGAGCCTGGTCGCTATCTGATTCTACCTTTCAGGTTCTTTCTTCCTTTTTTTAAGTTCTAAAAACTTTTTTAAAGTTTCCCATTTTTGTGAGATAATTCCCATTCTGATTTCTAACTTATGGCTTGTGTTTTGGTCATATTATTTCACAGTTCAGCTGGCTGTGGCGTGGTATCTAGGCTAATAGCTTAGGAACTTTATTCCAGAACATATCCCTTCTTTTTTGGGGGGAACCTTAGGCGTCCTATCCAAAGACATGGGAGGGGATGGAGTTGGCAGGGACAGGTGAGATGGGACAGGAGCTGGGAGCTGGGAAGAGGTAGCAGCAACTTACTTTGTCTGGCTTCTTGCTGGGACCTAGAACTTCTCAGCAATTCAGGCCTTCTTTGGTGCAAGTGAGACGAGAGAGCTCATAGCACACAACAGCCAGCTGGCAAAGGGCCACTTGCCTACTTTGGATGAGTTATGATCCGGACCAGGTGAGGGGAAAGGAATGCTGGCCTTCCCTCAAAGGACTAGAGAAAGTTGAGACATAGAATAGCACACGCCCTCACTTAAAAATAGATAGATAGATAGATGATAGATAAATGCATTCATGTTGTTTTTATATCCGTGAGTTACAAATACACTCTTTTCCTGTTCCCAAGACTTCCTAGTAAGGTAAAGCAACAAGAATTTACCATGTGCTGGACATATTAGTGATTTACTCATTTACTAGTTTAATTTATTTTAATTAGTATTACTTAACTAATATTAATTTATTTGCTAGTTAATTAATTTACTAATTTAATTAGTAATTTACATGTCAGTGATTACTAGTTAATGTTAGTGATGATGATTATTATAAATAGAGACAAGAAATATCAAGGTCATGCAGATGACAAGTAAAAGACCCTTAATTTGTGTTATGTTACATGCACTTATAAGTATCATATAGGGAAAGCACTCTCTTCCCTGCTTGCAAAAAAGTAGATCAAAAGTTGGCTACTCTCTTCTAGCCAGCCTTCCAAGGTAAAGCTCCTAGGGTGACTTAAAGAGTCTGAATGATTGGATCTGAGATAGCCACTGAGGCTATGAACTAAAAGAGATGAAACCCCTCACCCGAAAGCTACAATGGAGATGCAAGATGTGGCCGTAGCAGGAGACCCAAGGACCGCTAGCACAGAGGAGAAAGCAGTTTGTAACCTAATGACATCACTAATACATGATACTGTCATTTGAGGAGAATTCTATGGGGATGTAGCCAAGGGGAGCTTGGATGTGTTCCTTTATCTATGACCACATTCACACATGTTTCTTTTCTATGTGCCCTTTCCACATAGGTGTCCCATGCATATGTCCCATAAACATGGATTTCCTTGTCACACTTTTTTAAAATGTATGTTTCCTATTCCTATTCTCCTATGAGGATCTGTGGGAGAATGTAACCTTATGTATATTGGCTGGTGGGAAGTAATGTTGCATGTAATTTATTTTATTATATTCAAATGCTCAAATATATTTGTGATCTCATCATTTTGGAAGGTTCTTGCAACAATGGAACACATTCATATTTGCCCGATCCATGTGATTCTTGTCTATGTCCTCCCATAAAGTCTCTGTAGGGAATCTATCCAGTGTCCTAGAGGACTTCACTTTCTCATCATCATATGAGAATACCAGTGGAACACTCTCTGACTTTCCTTCCACTCCTTCACTCTTTATTTTTACTACATAATCAGATCATCTTCTTTTCCTATCATATGATAATTATTTGGTGACATCTTTTATTCCTATTATTCATTGGTTCACACTCACTGTATACTTTTCTCTAGTGTCTTCCTTGTGATATTTATTCTTAATTCTTCAGAGATTATCGTATTCCATGATTCTTAGTTCTGTGCTTTTCTAGAAAGTTTAGGATCGTTAAAGGAGTTTTGTAATTTCCTGAAGGTAAGCTAATTCACTCTCTTCATCCTATCCATCTATGTTATCTCTCTAAACATACTAATAGATAAGCACTATAGGCTGCCCATCCAAATAAAGATTACAATCCACTCCATATGAATTTTTCATCCATTTGGTTTTATTATGTGGATGATCAGACCAAACTCCTTTGAGTGATTACAGATATCTGGCAAAAGGATCTACAGTATTCTGAGTTTTGATGCAATTGACACAGTTATCCATAAGTTAAAAAAATCTAGAAGACCTCACCATCCAAACTTCTGGTTGATTTGGTAAAATAATTATCAGTGTTATCTCATGAACTATGTCATTTGAGGACCTGTTGATCCAAATGTGCCTTAAACCTGGTTTAGATCTGTGAAGTCCATGGTTGAAGAAGGCCTGGGTTACATTGCAATGGATTTGTGATCTTGCTGATTCAGGGGGTTGTCTCCAAAAATAAAGATCATAAACGATTAAGGGCTTTTCCATTTTATGTGTAACTCCTGTCCATGTTTTCCTAAAAGTTCATCTCAGGGATCCACCCAAATATGCTAGGATTTTTTTTTTATATACCAAAGGAGTAATAAAATTTCTTTGAAATTTAAGCAATAATTCAGGAAAATTAAGCAATAACTAAGCAATAATTTCAGAGAAATCTGATTAGATTTCTCTACCATTTTAAAAAAGTCTTTTTCTTATCGAAGCAAAATTAGGGGCTATGAAGTATCTCTTAAAGTCCTTGTCTGGGTGAAATTGTATTAAATGCTACAGGCCCAGGACAGCAGTCCTGAGTGGGAAGAGGGGTTGTGGCAATTGGTGGCTATAAAATATCCAGAAGAACTGAGTCTCCTAGAGATGCTGGCAGCAGTTGTTCAAGGTGGCAAGGTCAGTGAGAGATGCCCATCTGGCCATGTGTTTAGCAAACAGGAGCAACCCCAGCTGGGCACAAACAGAAAGCCAAAGGGCAGAAGAGGCAGAAAGAGGGCATTCTGAACTGGTGGCTCCCACTAAGTATGTCAGACTGGGCAGACTGGCGGCAGCAGGGCTGAGGCAGCAGTAATATTGCTCTGTATATCTGAGAAGGTCAGCCTGTACAGAATGTTGCTACCCAAAGACCTCGTTGCTGGGAGCTCAGGAGGCTGGCAAGGGAAGAGATGGGAGAGGGTTTCAGCCCCTCAGGACGTTCCAGGAGGAAGTGCAGCTGTGGGAGGGAGGTGACCACCCCAGAGTCATAGGGAAGGCTTGCCCCCCAATGTCCTCTGGCATGGAGGACAGCTTAGCTCATCTCTCCCAGCTCATGTTGTTAAGTCCTCAGGGCAAAATGTTACATATCTTCTTTGCAGGAGCTATGTGACTCTCAACTGGGAGGGCTTATTTTTTAAACTAGAGAGCATCATGGAAACGCAAACGAGTACATGTAAGACAATGTAGGAAGCATTTGTTACTCACTTCCATGTACAGGGCACTTCCTGACTCCTGATTATAATCCCCATTTTAAAAAGGAGAAAATGGAGGTCTCAGAGGGGCCAGTCTGTGATCACACAAGCTGAGATGGGATTTGAACCAGGGTTTTACATACTGTGCCTGGCTGATCTGTCAAACTCTTCATGGTGTGGTGGTGAGATGGGTAGATAACATAAATATGCTCTTTGATTTAAAACTTTTGTTGTTTTATTTTCAGATACATAGTTTCCCTTTCATTTTTCTCCTTCCTCCTCTTCCCCAACAATTTGAGAAAGAAAAAAAAATCCCCTGATATTGCATGGATAAAAAAGCAAAACAAATTCTGTTATTGGTCAACTCTTAGCATCTTATGAGGGATGCACTGATTATTGGGGTTTTGCCAATAAGAGAAGTGGATTTCATCTCCCAATGGGCCAGAGCAATTCTATACAAAACTTGTTAAGGATTGAGAATTTCCATTTTTTTGGTTCGGTCTTTACTCATATTTTATGTTATCTTTTTCTACAGGAGGTGTACTCCATCATCTGGCCAAAAGAAAACAAGCTTTAAAGAAAATATATACATTTTCCCTTGACCCAGGGGTGGAAGCTCCCCTCTGTTAGGGAAGGATTACTAGATAGATCTTGGGCAAAAGGCTGAAACAAAGACTTTTCAATTCCTCATTGCTACAGGTATAACCATTCTCCATAGAGACTCAGTGTCATTTACACTCAGAACTTACAACCTACGCCAGAGATGAAATTGGAAACTCAACATAAATACCACAAGCTTCAACATCAAGCATATAGGGGTGGGAAGGAGCTCACCTATGCCTTTTTCCTGTTTATTAACCCTGCTAAATGGTGACGTGGTTCCTACACTGTTGAAGGGTTGCTATCAATGTCTTCAAAATTTAATGACTTGGGAAAAATCCCAACTCACATCCCCTTAGTTATACCCTAATGTATGTCCCCTGGCAGCCTTCAACTACTCAAGGAAACAAGTAGGAGCCCTCAATCAGAAGCCCCTGACTTCTCCCAAAAGCCAAACAGTAAAACCATAGGATCACAGATTTTGAGCTGAAATATTTATTAAGCACCCACTACATGCCAGGTATTGTGCCAAGTGCTTTACAAATATCTCTTTTGTCTCTGGCAAGGACCCTGAGGAAGGTGCCATTATTTCTTTGATTTTGCAGTTGAGGAAACTGAGACAGAGTCCAGAGTCATCGGGCTGAGGGGGGATTTGAATCCAGATCCTCTGAGTCCAGATCAGTGCTTTTAAACTGTACTGAGGTGGAGCCCCTTCATCCTCTCATTGCTGGAGTGGCCCGGGAGCACCTGGTACCTGACTCATGGGTTCTAAGGTTTCAGGTGGCATCCGGGAATAGTCTCACCAACAGATGCAGGGAAGGCTCCTTTTGGACTGGGCGGCGGGCAAGGTCAGAGTCAGCAAATCCGCCCCTAAAAATAGGCTCTGGTTTCCACGCGGGTGAGGTCGCCGTCTGGCTCCCTGACATGCGACCGGGATACCTGCTCCCTGCGGCACTCCTGGTGATCACAGGTAAGCCATCCAACAGGAAGCTTGGCCAGGCTGCTGGTGGGCACCTGTGGGGGTGGGCAGGGGAGGGAAGCAACAAGCCTCGCCTTTTCTAAAGGAGTTGCGAGGAGGTGTGTAGACACCCCCTCCTCTCAACACCGGCGTTATGGATGTCTCAAGAACAAGCTAAATAGGAAGATTACGAGTCCAAACTGTGGGTTGTAAGGCTCCCTGGGAGCGCACTCCCAGGAGCTCTCTGTCCAAGGGGATGTCCCCATCAACCAGAACTGCCCTTTGATCTCAGCTGTCAGGGTCCCCCTGGACGCAGTCAGCCCTGAGTCTGTTTCTTTTCAGGAGCAGGGTCCTGAGCTAAGGGACTTTCTTTTGGCCTGAATGTTTCATTGTCTTCCTCCTCTCTCCCCTCAGATCTGATCCCTTTAAGCTCAATCTCCCTTTCTCCAGGCTGAAACTGTGGTGTAAATTGCCACGGGGGCGTGGGAGGCACGGGAGGTAATATGGGACACATGAATTACCCGGGCTCTTCTTTCCATTTTTAATTCATCCATTTGGCCAAGAAGCCGAATAAAGGAATTCCTAATACAAGGAATTCTTCACATAAGTACTACTGAATTCCAATTGTAAATAAGTAGAAATATTGTTAACAATTATATCTCTATTGAAATATGATTAATAATATCTACATTGAAAGTGTGATACTTATATTTCTACTTCTGTACATTATATCTCTATTGAAATATTGTTAATAATAATGTCTCTAGAGGGAAATATTATTCATAATCATATCTGTATTGAAATATTGTTAATAATTATATCGCTACATGTTATATCTATATTTAAATATTATTAAAACTTACATCTATATGGAAATATTGTTAATAATTATATCGCTACATGTTATATCTATATTTAAATATTATTAAAACTTACATCTATATGGAAATATTGTTAAAAGTGATAGCTATTGAAATATCGATAATAAATATATCTCTATCTTTATACAATATCTATATCGAAATAGTATTAAGTATTTCTATAGCTCTACATTATATCTATTTTGAAATATTATTAATAATTATATCTATATTGAGATACTGGTAATAATTACATCTCTATTTCCATAAATCATATTTATATCGAGATATTATTAATTATATCTATATTTAATTATTGCAAATAGTCATATCTCCATATATTAAATTTATAATTTAAATATTATATTTATATTATAATTATATCTAAACATATATTTTTATATCTATTAAATATTATAATTATATTGTTAAGAATTATACCTCTAGATATTATCTCTATATAAAATATTATTAACAATTATATCTCTATACATTACAGCTATACTGAAAAATTATTATATCTATATTGAAATATTAATAATTACACTTCCATATGAATATTATTAATAATTATACATATATTTAAATATTGTTAATAATTATACATAAATATGTTATATTTATATTGAAATGTCATTAACAATTATTCTATATTGAAATGTTGAAATATTGATAACAATATATCTCTATAGAAATATTTATAATTTTATCTGCATCTCTAAACATCTATATTTAAATAATAATTATATCAATAAATACTAAAATATTGTTAATAATTACATTTCTATCTCTATATAGAAATATCTCTGTTAAATATTAATAATTATATCAATATATTATATCTCTCTATATATACCTGACATAATTATTATACCTTATATACCATATATGTATATGGTACAGTGTAAAGAAAGCAGAGACTTTGGTCCAAATCCTACATCTGCTATTTACTACTTGTATGATTTTGGACCAGCCACTGACCCTTCTTCCCCATGCCTTGTTTCCTCATCTATAAAATGAATGAGGGCAGACCTTTGTGGTCTATGATCCCATGGTCCTGTGTGCAGTGCCTTTACTCCTAAAGCATTATTCTAATGATATCCTCATTTTAACTTCTCTTGGGCCTTGTGAGGTGAGAAGGACTGCTCTACACAAGGGGATAATTGACTCATTCAATGGCAGAAATTACGACCACTTCACTCTAAGTAGTCACAACTGAGCTTAACATCTAGTTCCCAGGAATCATTAAAATAGGAAGCCACCAGAACAGCTCTTCCCAATCTCTATCCTTCTCTCCCTTCTCTCCCCTCTCTCCCAAGCAGGATGCTTGTGGTCTCAGTTCCTTGAATCCTTATTTCTCTATGATAAGGCATTATCCTGGGAGCTTCCCTGTAGAGGGCCTTCTGACTCAGGGTCTTTTCCCCGCTTTGTCTTTTAAAATGATGCTTTGAGGAACCTTTCTTGCTACTTGCTAGCACAAGTTGTGTGACTAGTGTGTTAGTAGTTGTGTGACTCTGGACAATCCGCCCCATTCTGTTTGCCTCAGTTTCCCCATCTATAAAAGGAGCTGGAGAAGGAAATGGCCAACCACTCTAGTATTTTTACCAAGAAAATCTCCAATGGGGTCATGAAGAATCAAACAAGACTGAAAAATGACCAAATAGCAGCAATTCTGCTCCTTGACTTCAGCTTCAAAATTGCCTTTTGTTTCCATTGCCAGCTCTGCTTGAGTGTTCTCTCCAAGACAGTGTACAGTTCCCGGCTCAGGGTACTTCCTATAAGATCATAAAGTCCCTTCAACTGTGACTCCAAATCATTCCTGTACCTGGAACCCAACAATCGCTCCATAGGGACTCTCAAAGTTCATGAATGTAATGACGTTTAGAAAGGGGAGGAGTACATTTAAGAGGGGAACAGAGAGTCCTCTTATTTAAAACAATTGATGTGAGTAGATACAGACACTGGATCTTTTTTCTTTCAGCATAATTTAATTAGAACGGGGATTCTGTTCTGCTCTGAAGAAAAATCACTCTGTTCCCTGTAAAATAACATTGCTTTCTGATGACCAGGGCATAAATTTTGGAGAGCTTTGGAGCCAGGTTCTTTTGGATCAAGGTCTAAGAGAAGGGACATTATATGGACATTAGGCTGTCATTAAAATGAGTGGGTTCTAATGGATATAAGTATATAGTATATGGATATTAGCATATAAGTATATAAAGATACTTCTGGAAGTCTAGTGAAGTCTTGGTCCTTTTCTCAGAATGTTTTTAAATGTACAACATAAGATATTTTGAATTATAAAGGAAACCAATTTATATGAAAATAGAGATCTCAGTTGGGATTTTACCCATCCAGTTCATGGACTTCCTGAAATATATCTGGGAGACACTGCATTCCAGCATCCATTTGATTTAGTCCATTGGAACAAAATATTTTGCCGAAGTCACCTAGGTAGTGAGTAGCAGAATTGGTATTCAACCATAGGTCCTCTTCTTATTCCAAAGCTAGTGCCAAGAGGTGCTTTGATAAAGGCAGCCTCTCTACTGACCAAAAAGGAGCTGCTCTCAATTGCTGGCCCAGATAAACCCTGTTCTGTCCTCTCTCTGCTCTCTGGGTCTCAATATGCCTCCTGTTGGATTTAAAGATTTGAGTCCTGGAAAATGGCTGAACTAGGAAAGAACCCCTCTGCAAAAAAGGTCAGGGCAGGCTGGATTTGGAATGGTTTCAGGCCTCCCGACAGTCCCCACATGGAGGATGAGAGTTCATTGTGCTTTTTTAAGGACCTCCTACTGAGTCCCAAAGGGCAGACCCATAATGAATAAGGAGGTAATAGCTAACATTCTAGGAAGAAATTTAAAGTTTCTGAAGCCCCTATGGGAGGGCACTCAGTTATTAGTTGAGCAAATCTAGAGAGTGAAATGCAGTAGAATTTCCATCCTCAGTGAGAAGTTCACCATGTTCTCAGCCAGGGGTTGAGCTGTCCCCAGTATTGGTCCATTTCTCCAGAGCAGCCGGCTGCAGAGGGTCTGCTTTGAGTATGAATGAACATGTCCCTGGTCAGGCTAATAGGAAAATGACATGTTTCCATTGCCCAGGCACTGAGTGAAGCTCATTAAATAAACAGGCAGGAGCATTCATGGAAACTGCTTCTATGGACACTTTTTTCATTCAGGTTTGCAACTTCAGAGTCAATCTCACCTTTTTCTCTTCCCCCTCATTCCCCATATTTAATCAGTTGCCATCTGCATAATTCTCTAATAACTCAAGGAGGTTCAAACATCCTTTTGAATATTTTGTACTAAATTAAGATTTTGATCACAATCCATGTGGTTTAGTCCTTAAACTATGTAAAAATTAACATGGGTCTGGGGACTAGACTCCCCTCCCAAATTCATGAGTATAAACATAACCAGGGACTCAAAGTCCATGTGTATAAGATTCTTCTCATTGGTGGAGAATGATTACTCTGCTTGCATGAGGGGTAAGAGTTAGTAAGAACCTGAGAGAGGAGAAACCCTGACCTTCTGGCCTTCAACTTTGAGAAAAAAGACTTGGGATTCCAGATTCTTTCGGGGAGAGGTATCTGAAAGGAGAAAAGGCTCTTGTACAGAAAGCTAAGGGCAGACACGTGATGCAAGAGCTGGCCACTGTATATGTGGGTTCTTTCCCAGAGTCTTCTTAAGGGACTGCTTCTTGAAGACAATTTAGAACTCCAAACCTTTTCTCTCAAAGCTGGAGACCCGGCTCTCTCTTTTCTCTTACAGACTTTGGATAATTGGGCCTCCACCAATAAGAAGTTTTATGAAAATAGGCTTTTGAGCTCCTGGTTATATGAAAGTTAAAAACACATCATTTTATAAAATTGTCTTAGATTGCCATCTGGCAAGCGTGGTAATCAGGAAAGGCGGAGATCACACATCTAGAACCTCCTAAGTTTATCAGGACTGACAAGTTTTGTGGGGGGGTTTTAAGGGTCATCAGGGTTGGTCTTGTTTCATCCAGCCATTTGTTTTGGTCATATTTTATTCTTTGTGATCCTATTTGGGATTTTCTTGGCAAGGATACCAGAGTGGCTTGCCACTTCCTTCCCCAGCTTATTTTACAGATGAGGAAACTGAGACAAGCAGGGTTAAGTTGTTTGTCCAGGCCACAGAATCTCAGTTTCTGAGATTGAATTTGAACTCGGGTGTTTCTGATTCCAAGTATGGTGCTCTATCCACTGTACCATCCAACCACTCAGCCAATGGCAATTTGCCTCTTTAGTTTTAACATGGAAATTTCTTTGCACTTTGTAAAAGGATACATCTTTACACTTCTCTTAACACATTAACACTTCATCTCTCACCTGTCTCCTGTGATGTTAACAACTGACTGAGGGGAGGAGACAGGAGTGTTAGTAGTAGTGGAAATCAACTGGCCAGGAACCAACACTTGTCCCTGTACAAATACAAAATAACTTGGGGTGGAGTGAAGGAAGAGAGAGTACCAACAACAGGAAAAGGGGATTCGGATAAGTTATTGTGTAGAAATCAGCTCTTGTCAGACTGTGGAGACTGAATGTGGATCATAACATAATATTTTTACCTTTTTTATTATTGTTTGCTTACTTTTCTGTCCCCCCGATAGTGAGAGACAGGAGACAGAGAGTAAATATATGAGCTTCATAATTTCTCCTGTCTGAAGGAAGATTCAGAGCATGAGGAAAGTAAAAAATGGGCACCGAGATATGTAATTTCCAAAGAAGGCCAGAGCTGAGAAGTATTTGAAATGTCACATTTTTTTAATGTAAATAAATCACTATCACTTTTCTGATTTTGCCATGCATTTTCTCATTCGATTTAACTGTTGCTTAATCATAATCTTTTAGGTTTCAGTGACTGAAACAACAGTAGATCTAGCAGCAATTGTATTAGTGGTAGGCTGGGGCTGAGACATTGAGCTCTCACTCATGATTGCTAGATGCTTTTAATCAAACAAGTCTAGAATCTAACAGAAAGGGTCAGAATACAGATAAAAGTGAATGGAGATCTAAAAAGTCATCACTAGTCAAAGGCTTCTGTAGTGTGGCAAATCCTAATAGCACTGCTGCTTCCACAGATGCTGGACCGTCAGTTAGGATGCTGCCTCCATCATCACTGGGTTCTGTTGATCACTGTCCAGCCTTGGTTGGAATAGAGAAGCTCCTTTTCTGTTCTGGTTTGAATTCCCCTCCGGGATTTGCAGATGTTCTGAGGAGAGAATAGGGAAAGGTCTTAAGGCTTCCTGGGTGAGGAGATGCTACAAGAGATAGGGCTTCCAGAAATGCAGATGACCATTCCTCTTTCTATTTTCATCCCTCTCCCTAATTCTGTTCTCCACTTCTATCCTTCTCCATAATCCTTTTCTCCACTTCTGTCCCTCTCTCTAATGCTTCTACTTCTATCCTTCTCCATAATTTTTTCCTCTACTTCTACTCCTCTTCCTAATTCTTTTCACTTCTGTCCCTCTCCCTAATCTTTTTCTCCACTTCTCCCCCTCTCCCTAATCCTCTTCTCCACTTCTCTCCCTCTTCCTAATCCTTCTCTCCCACTTCTCTCCCTCTTCCTAATTCTTCTCTCCATTTCTATCCCTCTAATTCTTTTCCCCATTTCTATCTCTCTAATTCTTTTCTCCACTTCTATCCCTCTCCCTAATCCTTCTCTCCCACTTCTATCCCTCTCCCTAATTCTTTTCTCCACACTTCTATCCTCCATAATCCTTTTCTCCACTTTTATCCCTCTCCCTAATGGAATCAGTACCCGTACCTATCACCATCACCTATTGCTCTATCATGTGTTGTCAACACATTTAGCTCCTTCCCAGGAGCTCAGCATTTTAGAAAGAAAAGAGAAGAATGAATCCAAATCAGATGTCTGAGTCCTGATGAGGGACTTGGATCCTCCTCTTATGGGTGGTTTAGCATTCTCTTGTGTCAAGGTCTTTTTGGACCCTGGATTGGTCATCCTATCTTGCCCTAATGACAAAAAGCTGCCAAAAGTTAAAGGAGACTTTTAAATGAGTTGACTTTATCACTATAGCAGTTATGTACATTTGAAAAACAGGAATAGATATTTGTACAAGAGCTATTTATTTGGTCTATACAAGAATGTTTGCTTATTTATTATACAATTATACTATATTATATAGTTTATTGAAGTTAAACAATGTGACCTAACCAAGTAATGGTTAGAGAGCTGGTCTTAAAGTCTGGAAGAACTTGATTCAATTCCTTTTTTGCCACCATTTACTGCTGGGATAGTCCTGGGGAAATTCATGTAACTGCTCTGAGCCTTGGTATGCTCATCTGTAAAAGAAAGCCAGTACCAGTACCCATCTCATAAGATTGTTGTAAAGGCCAAATGTACATATAAATGCACATATAGTACAAATCAAGGGCTTTGCAAAACCATAAAGAGCCATTTAAATGTTATTTGCACTATAAATGTTATTTGCACAACTAACAAATAATATTTCTATAAATGAGCTATTATTATCATCAAAGCTACAACACTTGGTGTACAAATGGATTTACAGAACCTTTCTAATAGCTCCCCAACTCCACCCTACTGTTACTATTCCCTCTAAAAATGGATTCTTGGCTCGCAGATAGGAAATCCCTGCTCTACAAAATATCAGCCTGGTTTGGTGAGAAATGAAAATCAGACAGAACAAAGAACAGATCAGAAAAGTGCAAGTGGCTGTTCTAGCAGGGGAAGAGATGACTGGTGGGAAAGTAAGTCAAGAGAGTTGACAAGCACTTTTTTCTAAAGCCCTTAGAGCTAGGCATTGTAGTGAACTCTTAGGAGATAAAAAAAAAAAAAGGTAAATCCTTTGAACTTGAGGAGATTGCAAACTAATGGAAAAGCCAAAACAAAAGAACTTCTTTTAGAGCCTAGTTTTTAAGCATCCACTCCCAAGCTCTTATAATTCTCTGCAATCGGAGGGCCTCAAAGCTGGTCCCCTGCCTCTACCCTCATCCCTTGTGTTTTACAACATAGGACATTTGAGAGACTTAAAACTCTCTGGGTGCTTGATGGCAGTGTGCGTCCTGCAGTGGTACTCCAATGAAAAGAGGACTAATTGGCCATTATTTCTGAATTACCACTTTGTGAAACCTACCAGCAACATTTTCATAAATCCCAAGGAAAAATATTCCAGCCACTTGAGCATTAAGAAAAACAAAGAAGCCTCATCAGCAGCTCCTGAGGCCTTTGCTCTTTTTTTGCTGCCTGCAGAACGTGCCTTGTAAGAGGATGCCGGGCCCTCTACTTTTGTCCTGATCACAGCCAAAAAGGAAATGTAATTAGAGATCTTGGATGTCATTTTCAGGCATACCCTGGCTTCTGGAAATCCTGGACCTGCCCCCAAAACTGGAATGGGGGAAAATCAATTAGGGACTCATAAATAATCATTTTGAAATTCCCCAACATTGTTTGAAGAGTTAATCAAATAAGTCAATGACGTCAACATATTTTATAAGAAATTGAAGCTTCCTAAGGCAATACTCAATCCTTACCACTCTAAATGAAGAACTTTTAAAAAAAATTGAAATTAATTCACGTAATTCTTTTCTGTTAACAATCTGCAAGGACCCTTGATCTGAAAAGAAAAAAAGATCTGTCAAACTTGGATGACAGCCTACATCTCATGAATTAAATTAAATGTAATTTAAAAATTCCTGGGTTAAAAAAGGAAAAAGAGAACCTCAGAGCAACTTTTCTTTCACATTTGAAATAATCTTTACAGATTTAAGATGTATGAAGAAAAGCACTGACTGTAATGAGTTTTAAAAAATTAATGTATGAGTATATTTCACCACCACTCTCATTCATTCAGTTCACTTACTTTCAAGAAGTATTGTCTCCAGTAAAGGAATTTACCTAACCATAATAACATTTTCATTTTTCCCATTCTTTAAAAGAACGTTCCAGGACCAACTTGGGTGGTAGTAAGGGATTGGGGACGAAAAGCAGTTCCAAGTAGCTTATATGCACAAACCAATATCCTCTGGTTCCAGAAACCCTAGAGTCCAGTGCCAAACACCTACAGTAAAAAATATGATTCAAATAACAGATCCACAATTGATTGTTAAGGGAAACAAGAATGATTGTCTCTGACTCTTGTCCTGTCCAAATGAGTATGCCTATATCTGATTGAAATAACTTTGGAGAGCCAAGTCAAGAAGGAGAATTATATCGGTTCACTTATCAGCTGGTACCCCGAAGAAGGGGAAAATTGGACCTTTGGAAAGAAAAATGGATTTTCAGTTGGAGGTCCTGGATTTAAAGCCCACTTTTATCCCCTCTACAATCTATCCTTCACACAGTTGCTGAAAGAGTCTGAGAAGATCTCGTGGAGAAGGTAGGATGCAAATTGGGTGCAGAAGAATGAAGTGACATGAGGGGAGGAAGGAAAACAGGCATAAGACTGGACCTTCCAATAAAAGAAGGGCCTGCTGGAGTAGAGAGTGCATTAAGAGGGTCTTGAGCCAGAAAGTCTCTTCACGGTTATGGACTTCCAAACCTCCTTTTTTAGATGTCCAAGGTTACAGAGTTGTTGTTTATCCTTTGTTCTCAAAGAGGCCTTGGGAGCAGAGGGAACATGAAAGAAAGAAGCAAGGGGCTTCAATCTGGATATGGCATGGGAAAGAGAGTTAAAGGAGATAATGACATCAGGATGAGGGGGAGAAAGGTGGGGCCATTGATAAAAATAAGGAAATTAGGTTAGGGACCAAAGAGATGAGACAATATGAGCTCAACTTTGTTATGTTGAATAGGATGCTATAGTCAACACTTTAGCCCTCAACTCCCACAATTAATTTTCTGTGCTTCTTTACCTTTAGAATTCTTTTCTTTGGAGGCAATCAGGGTTAGGTGGCTTACTTACATACAATTAATTAGTAAGTTTCTGGGGTTGGATTTGAACTCAGGTCCTCCTCTATCTACTACACCACCTGACTGCCCCAGAATTAATTCTTTAACAAGAATAGCTAGCCCTCATATATAGCACATTAAGACATAAAAACTCTCTACTCATTGTTTTTTTTTATTTGTTGTTATCTCCACAACAATCCTTTGAGATAGATTATTATTCTCATTGTGCAGATGAGGAAATGGAGATGAAAAGGAAGTTTCTTTTTCCCTCTTCTCCTTTTCCCCCTCCAGTAGGACTTAGGCAATCAGATCCCCTTGCCCATTCTCATTTGCTTTGTCCTGCTTGGTACGTGGGTAGATCCAGTTCTCCTAAAAGTGATTTTCTGCTTAAATTTGTTTACATGATACAGTCAGGACACTGGACTTACCTATTCGAAAGACTTTAAGTATAGCTTTTTATAGTTTGCAAAGTGATTTAGATTTATGATTATATTTGAGTCTCAGAACAATCTTGTCAAGTAGGGAATTCTGATATTATTGTCCCCATTTTACAGATGAGAAAACAGGTTTTTAATGCTTAACTGATTAATCAATAATCACTCATTAACAAGGCACAGTACTAGGCACTGGCGATACAAAGATTAAAAAAATGCAACAGTCCCTGCCCTCAGGGTGCTTATGCTCTATTAGAGAGAGACATATTCATAAATGAACATGTATAAAATATTTGCAAGGTGAATTTTAGAGGGGGTCCTTGGGGAATCAGGAAAAGCTTCATGTAGAAGATTGCACCTGAGCAAAGTTCTGAAGAAAATGATGGATTCCAGAGCCAGGGGGGTAGTGGAAGTGCATTTTAGGCATGGTGGACAGACAGCCTGTGCAAAGTTTGGGGAGAGAATATTGCATATAAGGGTCTCTAGAAAGGCCATGTTGGTCTGATTGTGGAATGCAGGAAGGAGAAGTAATGTACCTAATAAAAATGGAAAGTCAGTTGGGGTTAAGTTGCAGCCCCTGGTCAGAGAGTAAGACTGAAAAGCTGAATTTGAACCCAGGTCTCCTTGATTGCAGGTTCAGTGCACTATCCACTATCCATTGTATGCTTCTTGCAGTAAACATTAAAAACCCAAATTTTTTTTAAAAAAATGAGTACCCGATCAGCTGCTAGTTTTATCCTAACAAGGATAGGCTCTGTTTGGTGCATGCTGATTTTGAGGTTATGGAAGGACCTGAAGGAAATGGATATGTAGGTTCTTAAGTGGGAAGTGACAAGGGACTGGAGATGGGATAGCAGTGACTGAGAGATGAGCAGTACATTGAGACAGGGAGAAGGGGGACAAGGATATGATCTTGGGAAATGCACAGTCAGGAGGTTGGGGAGGAACCAAAAAAGGATGATACCAAAGAGAGGAGAAATTCCAAGAAAGGAAAAACACGGCCACAGAGGTCATTGAGAAAACATGCTCACTGAGCAACCGTGGTTTCTTAAGACCAAGCCCTGATGTATGGAGAGATAATAGCAGCCTCAAGGCTTTTTCCAGACATCTTTTTCTTATGGTATTTGTCCATTGCCCATAGAAGACCAAGCTCTTTGGACCATTCATAAAGTGTAGATTTAGTCTATGGAAACCAAACAAAACCAGTTGATTCCCTTTCTAATTTTGCCATGTTTCAGGAAAGAAACCTTTACTTGGCTCTCTGGAAGTCAGAGTTTTGGGAGCTGCTCAGTGGGATTCATACAGAGCAACTTTTAAGATGAAATTGTAGGTCTGCGGTTTCTGGATGGCTATAAGATTTGCTCCCCTCCTCCCTCATATTCCCCCCACACTTGATAGTAATGAGTTCCAGAACTCCAATGCATGCCATCCTGTTTTGGTTAAACCACATTACTTCCTATTCTGTCTGGAAATTAAGCTGAGTATTTCAGTCACTGGGATGGGGAAATTTCTCTTTTCTCCTCTTCATCCTCCTTCACCCTCCTCCCCCGCCCTATACACAACATAGAGTGGGAGATATGACCCCATAGAGGGTAATGTTGGCAAGGGAAGGAGTCTGAGGTTTGCGAAAATGATATTTAATCCATCTCTCTGCAGACCTTCCTTGTCTCAATAATATGCACCTCAGAAATCTCTTTGGATAATCAGTAGGGGTTTGAAAAGATGGTAGATACTTCCATCAGAATTCCAGACGAGCACCTAAAGAGATGGAAATAGTTCTAAAGAGAACCAAGATGGAAGAAGCAGATGGACTCAACCGAGTAAATAAATATAACAGAAAATTCTGAGTCTGCTGAGAGTTCCCAAGGTATCTATGAAAGAAGGGAAGGTATTTAAAACATTGGGGGAAAAAATCCCTAACCTTATTATTACACTAAAAAAAAAGTGACTGAGAGAATGACCACAACAAGCAAATCATATGCCTACTTTTCAATGAACAGGGATAAGGACTGGACCTGTTATTTAATTTATATAAATTAATTGATAATTCTGATGGATGTGGCTCTCTTCAACAAGATGATTCAAACCAGTTCCAATTGTTCAGTGATGAAAAGAGCCATATACACCCAGAGAGAGAACCGTGGGAACTGAATGTGGACCACAACATAATATTCTCATTCTTTCTGTTGTTGTTTGCTTGCATTTTGTTTTCTTTCTCAGTTTTTTTTCCTTTTTGATCTGATTGTTCTTGTGCAGCAAGATAACTGTATAAATATGTGTATGTGTATATATATATATGCATATATATATATATATGTGATTTAACATATTTAACATGTATTGGACTACCTGCCATCTAGGAGAGGTGTTGGGGGGAACGAAGGGAAAATCTGAAACACAAGATTTTGTAAGGGTCAATGTTGAAAAATTACCCATGCATATGTTTTGTAAATAAACAGCTTTAATAAAAATTTAAAAACTAATTGATATAAATTTTCTGTGCAGTTTAAAGCTATTAAAGTTTGACACTTTTTGGGATACCATTACTTTTGTGACATTAACAACTCCCAAGTGAGAAAACTCCCTACCAATTTAATTTATAGTTTTAGAGCACTGCCAAGAACATTGGGAGGTTATGTGACTGGTTTGGTTTAATGTGATTTGTGTGAAGTTCATTGTTCCAAGGCTCAATACAATCTCCTTTATACGCCACCTATCCTGCCACAGGAGATATCCCAAGGAGCCTTGTTGGGGCTGGAGCCCAAACAGAGCCCTGGTATAGGGGAGATCATCCTCCCAGGACATGGTTGCAGATCCAGGAACCTAGTCTTGGTCTTATGTTCTATGCTCCTGAACAGATGTCTTGGGAAGTAGGAGACCTTCCAAAGTCATTAGTGCCAGCTCTGGATGACGGTTGATGTTTTTAAAGGGGTAAACTGGCAGGTCAGGGAGGGAGATAGAACCACAAAATATAGTAATAGCATCATGGGAGCCAGCAGAGAGAAAGTAAAGCAAGAAAACTTTATTGGAAGAAAATACTCATAATGAGAAAGAGTATGTTGAATTCTCCCAGGTTTTTTGACTGAGCCACCACTCCCTTATCCCATACTTGTAAAATTGATTTTTCTTAGCCAAAGGGCAGGAATTTACATTTCTTTCTATTAATTATTAAATTGGGTCCACTGTGCTAGTCTATCAACATCTTTTTGAGTCTTCTTTCCTCCAATGTGTTAGCTATTCCTGATTTCATACAGTCTACAATTTTGATAATTATCTGATATTATCTTGGCCTTCCACTGAACCTATTCTCCATTAGTCAATGTGCTAGGTATGGAGCTAAAATACAAATAAAGGCCCAAAACAAGTCCCTGCTATCAAGAGGTTCAAAGTATAATAAAGAAGACAGTATATAATGAACAACTATGTACATACAAACACGTATGGGGTGTATTGGAGGCAGTCTCCAAGGGGATATTGAAGGAGAACAGGAAAGGTTTCTTGCAGAGGATAGGGTTTAGCTGGGACTTGAAGGAAGCCAGGAGATAGAAGTGAGGAAGAAGGGTATTCCAGGACCAGAGAGGACAGTGAGTGAAAGGGCTCAAAGTCAGGAGCATGTTAACACATTACCTTCATCTTAGATCTGTGTCCTCCCTTCAGCAATCACTTTGTATATTTTATATTTAATTTTCTACATAGATGTTGTTTCTTTCCGATAGAATGTCCTCCTTAAGGGCAGGGATTGTTGCATTTTTTATTTCCGAATCGCCAGGATCTAGTAACATGCTTGGCAAATAGTAAGTGTTTAATCAATGTTTGTTTGAATTGACTCTATGCCACTGACAATGGTATTTATTAAAACATCAATCAAAACAAAACTAAGGACAAAATTGGATGTCCATTCTCTACAGGTCCTTCCTTGCAAAGCTGACATTCATTGGGTACAGTCATTCAGCCAGTTACAAATTCACATAAATCTAGTACCCACATAGCTCCATTTTCTCAATAGAGATATAATAGGAGATTTTTTCAAATTCTTCTTACATAGACTGGAGAGAACAGGGAAGAGGAAGATAAGTTTACATCCTCAGCCCGCCCATCTCAGCCAGATGGAAACAGTACTTTTCCCTTAAGAAAGGGGATGAAAGGTATTCCTCATCCAAACTGCCCTCCACACTAACCTCAACTAAACAACAAAAACTTGTTCATTTTTCAGTCATATTTCCTACCACCCTTTACTTATGCCTTTCGGTGCCTGGTGAATAGTAACCGGTGCTCAACATACCAAAGAACCACTTAGAATTCTTCCTTTTTTCCCAAAGGTTTATGGCTGAAAGAAGGGCTCCTTATTCACCCAGGGCTCAGCTCTTGTGTAGTGAAGAACATCACTTGCCAGAGTACTCTAGCTGAGGGGCTGACCTGCTATCCCACCAAGGTAAGGATTGGAGGGGAGGTTGGTGATTGGGGAAACAGCTTTTCTCTGGTGATATGAGTGATATTACACAAACACGCCGAATTTCGAGCTGAAAAGGACCTTAGCGGTTGTGAAATCCAACACCCTCATTTTTCCAGATGATAAAACTTTTAGGATGTGCAAAGGTTGAGTGATCCAAGATCATTTAGAAAATAAACGGAAGAGATCATATTCAGTCCCAAGCTCTGTGGTGACCTGACAAGGACATTTAAACAGGTTTTCTGTCTGAAAATGGGGTTTGTATCCTTGGAATGAAGAAAGTAACTGAAAAGTTGATTTTTTAATATGCTAGAGGAAAAAAAATCAATAATCTGAATGAACTGACAAAACAAAACAAAACAAAACAAAAAACCCTAGCCCACAAGAGGATTTCCTTTCAGCCATTTGTTTGGGTTCTCAGACTCCCATAAAATATTTCCTAGGTGAACTATTCTGGGAAAAAAAAAGACTTTCAGTGCTGCCTGGCACATAATAGGTGCTTAGTAAATGTCTGTTGTACCCAAGAGTCACTTTTCTTTCCAGTTGCTCTCTTTGTGTACTTACTGCAGAGAGAGAAAGTTGGGTTATTTGGGGCTGAGCCGGGGAGTCTCCTCCAATTTGATGAAGTAGCAGAAACAAAAATAAAAGGAGAGAGTCGGTACCCTCTAAGACTTCTTGGAGGTAGTTTTGGGTATAAGTTTCAGCCTATGTTCTATTATGCAAATGAGGTCTCTAATGCCCTTGTACTGAGGGGGAGCCTGGAATGTTTAGAAAACACTGTTCAACTGCCAATAATGGCCTTCCTTGTTTATTTAGACTCCAAACCTGGATGACTCAGTGGGTGGAGAAGAAGGGGCAAACCAAGTTGGGGCAGAGCCTTTCTACCTTTCAAATTCAGCGTCCCCCACCCAGAATCACCTCATACCTTTTCTGAACGCAGTTTCCCATCGGTGGGTGCCCTACTAGCGCCATTCCCATTCTTTTGTCTTGATAGCCTGTGAAGAGAATCAAGAAATTTCTTAGCAAAACGATGACTTCCCGGCAGTCAAAGACCAGTCTGAACAAGACTCTGGGGTCCAACAAAGAAGAATTGGATGACGAATATATCACGCCAGGGGCCTTTGAGCTGGAGCGTCTCTTTTGGAAAGGCAGTCCCCAATACACCCATGTCAACGAGGTCTGGCCCAAACTCTACATTGGAGATGAGTAAGTGCTGAGATTAAGCCCAAATTCCAACCCTTTACAGACCCACTCATCCATCTTCAGTGGTTCTAAGACTTAAGGGGCAGGAAAATCTATTTTGGTGGTTTTGTCCTTTGGGGAAGCAATCTCACCGGCACGTTAGTCAACATGTTGGTCTGTTACAGCTCCCCTTGTTTTAAAATTCTGCATTCAGGTCTCTATAGAGAAATTCCCGTACTTCCTGTCTCAGATATTTTTATCAAAGGCCTACTATCAATAGTACAATGTTAGGGACTCGTCACTTTTCAAGGGAAACCAGCCAATTTGGGCACTATTCTTTGAAAGTAATTAATGTTTGACATGTTTTTTTCCCAATGGATGCTGGAGAGATTTTATTTCCATTTCATCACTGTTAGCAGCTTATAAACTTTGATTTTTTATTTTAGACATAAATAATGATCTGTTATAAACAAAAGGTCTTTGCCACCATGAACCTGTGGCTTGGGAGGCCCCTCCTCCTCCTCAGGTAAAAGTCCTCCCATGAGCGCACATCCAAACAACATCTGTAGAAGGTCTGCACAGCGTCTGTACCCCGATGCCAACACAGTGATGTTATCTTGCTCTCTGAGAAGGAGGACCGCTGTGGAGCACAGATAGGGGTTCAGGGCTGATGGGCAGAGGAGGAGCGGAGCTTCATCCTGGGAGGAAGGAGGCGGGATCAGTCCAGGCTCTGCTTTGGTATGGCTCTGGACAAGTCACATAATTGCTCTAAATGATGTTATTTATCCTCATTGGCAAAAGAGGGATGATAACAATAACTACAAACCCAACTGAAGTGGCCAGTGTGTGTGTGTGTGTGTGTGTGTGTGTATAGTAGCCATCTTCCTGACTTAGCAACTTCCCTGTCCACCCTTCTCCCTTACCACCCAGGCCCTACTTTCCACACACAAGTGGGGACTCTGAGACACAGGCTTCCCTTTTCCCAATATGAGAGAAGCCCCTGGGCTCCTCTTGTGTTGCTCCAAATTTGCTCCAAGCACAGTAGCAGCTAGTTATGACTCTTGAGTCATTGCAAAATTTAGAATGTGACAGAAATGTCCATTGCAATTATTATGATTTTTACCAGGATTAAGAGAAAGTCCAATGTTTCAGCAGAGACTTCTGCATCTTGGCAGTTGTGGGTGGGGTGAGTGAAAAACTCCAAGCTTCAACTCTCCCTCCTAAGTAGCAGAAAGGCAGATTTTTAAAGATCCAGGGCTAGTGACCCCTGTACCATGCTTCTTATATTGCCATCTTTCTCACAAGCCAGGTACAAATGAGTATTTAGGTTTATGATCTGAGTGAGTTTATCATTTGTTAATGAAAATTGTGCAGGAGGGAGCATCTTAAAAGTAATGGTCCATCAAGATATAACTTTATTTAAAGATATGAAAATGATAGTGAACACAATACCCAGCACAGTACTTGACATATAATACATGTTCAATAATTGATTTAGATCTATAACTATAGAACAGTGGGAGCTTGTTCCAGGATACAGAAGTGTAGAGGGCAATCCAATGCTTCAGCAAATAAAAATAACTGAGTGTGGCACCTAGCAAAAATAACTCATTAAAATAGGAGTCAACCAGATGAGAACTATCTCCCCATCCCAGGTGAGCTCCCCAACCCAGGTTTACCCTGCTTATCCCTATAGCAATGATGTCCTGTGATGGCTTTTCGTAGAGGCTGGTCTTCCCAACCATGGGATAGTGCCTCGTGTTGTCTTGTTCACAGGATTTTATTTCCTAAGGTTTCCTTCACATCCCTTTCCCTCTCAATGAATTTGCTACAGATATTAGAGTTGTTAAATATAGCTGGCTCTGAATGATCATTATTCTTCTTTTAAATTTTTCAGTATTTTGGTTGTTAACAGAAAATTGGACAAGTTAGGAAACCACTCAACTTTCTGAGTTTGACATTCTCACAGGTAGCCCTTTCACATTGTATTCTCAAACTGACTCAAGATGGCAGTCCTAATGTTCTTAAATAGCGAAAACAAAGGTGTGCCCTGAGTGGCTGAGTTCCTGAATTGGATTTTCCTACAGGTTAATCAAATTGATTCTCAGCTATGCGTCTTTTAGTCTCTTTCCCCTAATTTAGGGCAGAGTTAGAGATCAATTTTGGAAAAGACATGGAAAAGTACTGACTGTCAGAGCCAGGAGATGTGGAGGTTCACTCTGAGGTAACCATGAGTTGGTTAAGTCTTAGATTCAGAGTTGTAAGAGATCTCAGAGTCCTCTTTATTTTGTGGATGAGGAAAGGGTGATCTAGAGAGATTGTAATTTGACCAATTTAGTAAGTAGCAGGATTTGGATTTGAACCAAATACCGTCATTTTTCAGCTATTCTGAACTTCAGTTTCCATGTTGATAAAGCAGAGGGTAATATTTGCCTTTCCTCTTAGATTATCAGCTAGCTATCCACACAGTAGATAATGTGCCCATGCTAGAGTCAGGAGGATCTGAGTTTAAATCCAACTTTAGAAACTAATTAGCTGTGTGACCCAGAGCAAGCCGCTTACCTCTGTTTCCCTCAGTTTCCTCATTCATAAAATGAGCTGAAGAAAGAAATAACAAAACATTCCAGTAACATTGTCAAGAAAATCCCAAATGGGGTCATGAAGTGTCAGACATGATGCAAAGAACAGAAAAACCTCATAGATATTCTTTTTTTTTTGAATTTCAGATATCATTTAATCCAGTCCGACTCCTTTCATCTTATAGATGAGGAAATGGGGGTGCACAGAGGGGAATGACTGGCCCAAAATGATCTCATAGATATTCTGTGAAGATGAACTGGATTTAGGAGAAAATGAAAGATTCTGAAAACTTTTTTTTTTTTAAACTGAGAATCTAAGACTACATAAAACCATTTCCCAACACAACCACTTTTCTAGGTTTCTGACTGTGGAGGCCAAGTGTCAATAAGATAAAGACTTGAGATATATGAAGGATTTTCTCAGGATGAAATTAGAATATCCAATGCCATTATACTTGATCTTGTATGATGATGATCCAAAGTACTCTTAGAATCGCACAGTTCTTTTGAGAAATACATTGAAAAGAACACATCAAGGATTATTATAAACATGAGTGAGACCAAACCTGACTGTTGAACAGTGCTATGCAAACATACCAGACAAAAGAAAGTTCTCATCCATCAGAACCACAACCAGCAGTTTTTGAGCTTACTGGAAGCAATATGCACAGTGAAGAGGGGATAGGATAGAAAGGAGCTCCCCTGAGCATGAGCTCTAGAAAGGGGCTCAAATTATATTTGCTAAATGACTGCTAAGTTCAGTTCTTTCTCCTCTTTTGAGAGTCATTGACAGGTACCATTAGTACCTTCTAAATCTTGGCGCTCTGAGCAAAATCTCTGCTTATCCCACCCTACTTACAACTCTCCCACTCTCCCACAGACAGAACAGAGCTTCAGTGAGCTGCCCCTTTTTTCTAGCTATTTCATTCAACCAGGGAAATTTCACATTATCTTTTCAGTTCATTACAGTTTTCCTGGCTGTTTCCAATACAAAGAAACACATACATTATTTAGTTATGGAAAACTGCCAAGGTTAAGACTACAGATGTCAGGTGGGTTTTATATCTTTGCCATGATAC
Organism: Sminthopsis crassicaudata; assembly: GCF_048593235.1. Classification (NCBI taxonomy): domain Eukaryota; kingdom Metazoa; phylum Chordata; class Mammalia; order Dasyuromorphia; family Dasyuridae; genus Sminthopsis; species Sminthopsis crassicaudata. Next base: position 654,955,426 of record NC_133618.1, read on the forward strand.
ATGCAGAAAGAACTTAAAAACACAGATTGGTTGAGCTGGACATAAATTCATTTTGCCTCTCCATTTGTGCCCTATCTCTGGAAATGTGCTCAGGTTTCACTCCTACTCCAAACACTTAATAAGGTTAACAGGATTTGCAAATGTTTATTGAAATGGCAATTAATTATGTTGCCTATGAAATCCTACATACGGTGGTCATAATGGAGCAAAGGCTGCCAACAAGCCTGCTCTTCCATCCTTTTGTTTCCTGGGTTTGCTGCAGATGTTGCCCAGAGGCAATGAAAGCTCCACTTTGGCTCTGTCAGGCCCTGATTAATGAAAGCTTCAAGTTTAATGTGCTTTTTTTTTTTTTTTTCATCCCAGCACATATTGAAATTTTTTCTTTCACTAAAAGCCCCAAAGACTTTTAAGAGCACGGGGCCCCCAGAAGTCAACAAGGCAGCCAAGAGGAGCCTTGGAGAAAACCAGATTCACACGATCCCAGGTTTTGTTTGCCAAGGAGGCTGGGAGAGTTTAATGACTTGCCTCAGATTATACAGGTAGTAAATGGAGGGAATGGGAGTTGAAGTTGGTCCTTTGGACACTAAAGCTGTATCCTTTCCACTGTATGATAACCTCGTGCTTGAATGAACAGGATGGTATCCATCGCTGCCTCTTGGAGGCTCTACCAGTGGCCCCTGAGAACATCCCGAGAGCCACGACAACCCCTAGGAAAATCCTCCTTCTCTCCCCTACCAAAAGAGCTCCCTATAGCATTTTGAGACTGTTAGTACATCAAGGCAGACCCTGTGTGATCTCGTGAAATCACGTTCCTGGTAGGGAAGAGGAGAATGAGATCCAGCAAGCAAGCATCTTTTATTAAGCCTCCCTATTTGCCAAGCCCTGTGCCAGGTGCTGAGGATTCAAAGACAAACATTAAATCAGTCCAGGGCAGGGACATACCACATACGTAATAACTAAGAATACAAATAAAACTCATGCCCCAAAGGGCACAGGTCATTTGAGGAGATGGTGATAGCAGTTAGGGGACCGGAAGATGATTCGTGGAGAAAGTGCTTCTGAGCTTGGGAGGAGACTAGGACCTCTGCCTGGTAAGGTGAAGACTGGAAGGACACGTGGGAGGAACAGCGAGAGGACAGTTTGGCTAAACTGAGTCACTCCTGGGGGCAGTAGGACAAAATGTCCTGAAAGGCCCATTGGAGGCAGGTTGTGAAGGGCTTTGAAGAGAAAAGACTTTGTGCTTGATCCCAAAGGCGGAGGCTTGGAGCACACAGAGCAGGAGAGTGACCTGTTTGGGCAGTATGGGTAAGCACATTAAAGACCCCGTGGAGAGCCTGGCTTCAGCTACTGGCCCCGCCTTTGCTACTTACATGACCCTGAGCAAGCTAGTCACTTACTTTATGGGTCTTGGTCTCCTCAGTCATAAAATAAGGACTAGAGGCCTCTGAGGTCCCTTCCAGCTTAGGTTTATGATCCCAGCCTACGGTGACCTGGGCTTTAGGAAAGTCACCTTGTGGAGGATGCACTGGAGAGGGAAAAAGAGCCGTCTGTGGGCAGCCCAATTAAGAGGTCACTGTGAGAGCCCAGTGAGAGGTGATGAGCTGATGCCCTAGAATGGGATGGAGAGCCACGTATGCAAATGTTGTGGAAGTAGAACTGCCAACTGATTGGATGGAGGGGGGGTGAGAAGTTAGAGACAACTTTGTGAAACTGGGGGGCTTCCTTGGAAGATTTAGATGAACTAATGGGAAGTGAAGGAAGGGGAACAAAAAAACCCCAAAACAACAACAACAACAACAACAAAAAACAATGAACACAATGCCAGTAATGTCCAAGGAAAGAACAGAGCTGGGCGGATGGCAGATGGCGTGCTGGGCTTGGAGTCAACTCACCTCTCCCTTACTAGCTGTGGGGTTCTGGCCTCTTCAAGCCTTGATTTTTCCATGTGTAAAATAGGAATAATACTGCCTACAGTTTGTTTTATAGCATTATATAAATACTAGCTATTGAACAACGACCACAGAGCAATCAAAAACGAATCATGTTAACATGGGCTTTGTCTGCCTCCCCTTGAAGGGTCAGGTCTATTATATTTCCTCTCCATCACCCCACTCCAGTGTTCTCTGCTACTCTGAAGGGGTTGTGAAATTTGTTTTTTTATGTTTTGTTTTTTGGGGTTTTTTGCCATGTACTCAAGCCCCTGCTTAGAGTTTCTTCCTTTAGTGACTGGCACCCAGTTCCATTTAATCACTTAGCATTTCATTAGCATTTACATAGGGTTATCTCCTAGGATGATGTAAACCTGTCCCTTGTTGCCTTGGGGCATAATCGTCCTGTACCACTTTGGTCTTTGGGGAAATCCCCTCGTTATGTATCTTACATGAGGTCCACCAAGTTGAAGCCCTAAGACAGAGCCTTGCTTCTCCAGACCCAGCTCCATCATCCCTGTAGCTCAAGCTCCCTTGTCAGAGGCTTTCTCCCCTCCTCCTAGAACTGAAAAGCACAAAAACAGACTCAGAGCCCAAGTCTGCTTCTTAGGGCCCTCGGACCCATGGGGGGAGAAAGGTGGCCCTCAGGCCTTCCCTCCTTCTCCCTCTCATGTCTGGATATTGGCAGGAAAAAGTGAGAGCCTGTCCTCAGTCAGGTATACCTAAAGCACAGTCAGTTTTAGCTACCCAGCCAAAGGAAATAGGCCGCTGCGGCCGGCTGGTGGGCCGGCACACAATGTCCACACACAAACCAGCTCTCTGGATCCCCAGGAGCAAGTCCCAAGCACCTACCAGGTGGGAGAGGCCATTATGGGTGGTCTGGGCAAGTGCCCAAACCACTGTTCTCTGCGTAAAGTACTTTGAGAACTGGAAAGCACTATATAAATCTGAGCTATTGCACGACTACAAAACAACCAAAAATTAAAGTCGTAAAATTTTAAAGGAAAAGCCTAAAGAAGAGATATAGGGAAAAGACTTCCTTCTACTCTTCTGCAAATGTGGAGGGGTCCATGGGTGTAAAGCATTGTAGATATACTGTTGATTTTTTTTGTGTGTGTACTAAATTAGTTTGCTGATATTTTTTCCTTCTTCCTCTACTTCTTTTATTTAAAAGATTCTTTGCTATTAGAACTCTTAGGAAAAGTGAAGGAGGGAGAATTGCTGCTCAGTCATTTCAGTCATATTCGACTTTTCATGGCAATTTTGGGGTCTTCTTGGCAAAGATACTGGGGTGGTTTGCCATTTTCTTTTCCAACTCATTTTATAGATGAGAGGACTGAGGCAAACAGGATTATTCAAAGGAAATTCAGCTGAGGCAAAAGTAAAAGGCATCAATAAAAATTTATTTTTTAAAAATAAAAAATATATTTAAAAAAATAAAGTTTGAAAGAGGGCTGAGTTCTGGGGAGAAGATAAGTTCTGTTCTGGACATGTGGAGTTGGAGTGATCTGTAGAATATCCATTTTGTCTAATAGGGAGTTGATAATGAGAAACTAGAGCTCTGGAGAGAGACTGGGGCTGGATGTATAGATCTGGGTGCTATGTGCAAAAAAATGATAATTGATCCCTCAGGAACTAATGAGGTCAGTAAAAAGAAGGCCCAGAGCAGAGCCTGGGGGGCACTTAGGGGGTGGGTTTAAAAGATGATGAGCATTTCATCCTTCCCAGTTTTGAATCTGTAATCCTATGATTCTAGCCTTTCTCACAGGCCATTAAGAAGAAATTCAAAATGGCATCTGTAAGGTGCTATTCCATCTTAACATGTGAAGGTATTCACGAAGAGTAATAGCCACACTTGCTACAAAACCTGCCCTCAGTAGAATGTTCAGAAGTTAAATATTCAGCAAAAAAACAGAATTGGGAGGAAATGACCCCAAAATTGTCATGAAAAGTTGAATATGACTGAAATGACTGAGCTCCTGAGTGTTTGCTTTGTAAACACTCGTCTACATATTGTTTCCCTCACTGGACTGCAAGATCTTTGAGAGCAAGACCTGTGTTTTGTCTTTTTGCACAGTATCTGGCACATAGTAAATGCTTAATAAATGTTTATTAAATGAATGGGTAGAGTCCTGAGCTTGGGGTCAGGCAGATCTGAGTTCAAATCTAGCCTCACTGACTTTTAATCACTGACTCAGTTTCCTCAGTGTAAAATGGGGATCATAATAACATCTACTTCCTAGAGTGGCTGTGAGGATCAAATGAAAAAAAATTTGTAAAGTGCTTGGTATGCTGGTATAGAGCAGGGGCTTAAAAAATGCTTATTTCTTTCCTTAAGCTCTTTTCCTCTCCCCCCCCACAAAAAAAAATTTTCTCCAACTCACAGCAAAGTAACAGCAGAAAATTCTCTTTCTAAACCTTATTCCTTCCCTTTACCATACACTTTCCCATTTGGACCTAGCAAAGAAACCCCTAAAGCAGCAGGAAACTGTCTCACATTTTATGTCAATCATGTAATTGCTTCCTCATGATGAAGGTAAATAGGTGCCAGGTATTTTGAGGCAAAGCAGCTGCAATTTCCATCTTTTTCCATCAACCCCCAGCCTCTTAGTTTCAAGTTCATTCATTTATTCCTTTATTCAACAAGCATTTATTAAGCAGCCATCGCTCAGGAGGGACAGGGTACTAGATGTTCTCAGTATAAAAGGTGAAAGGATCTGGAAGTCTTTTTCCAAGAATTTATTGAACCAGAAGTTCCTGGTGACTCACATCCCTAGCCTTTAGCTTAGAGAAGGTCTGTGTCTGCCATTCCAGTCTCAATCAAGGGGGGATAAGTTCTCCTTCCCCCTCTAAAAAAAAGGCATTGTTCCAAGATAATTTTTTTTTACCCTTCTCAGAATTATAGGATGGGTCTCCACAGCAGATAATGTTGCCAATATTTAACTATTACTCAGTTAATTGAATTAATGAAGAGAGCTCATTCAGATTGGTCAGTCTTTAAGGTGATTTAGTTTGACGATCAATGTATAGCCAAAGCACATTAGTTAAAGACTATTTAGTAAGCCAATCTGAATTAGTCAAAAGATTGAATTTCTGAGCATATTCTCAAAGAAATCAAGTTTAATTACTTTCCAGTAACTCAAAATTAGATAAACAAAGAGTAGATTTCTGGAGGTCCCCGGCTTGACTTTAATAATAATTGAATAAGAATGATTTGTAATTAGCATACCCATTTATGCTTCAAAAGTGTTTGAAAGCTGTTTTCTTAGATAATTTAAGCATTTTCCCTTCAATTTTGTTCATTCAGCTTAGCAAGGCTTTTTGTTACTGGTAATGTATAAATGGAAATAGTGACCCAGGCCAGATTTTGTGTATTTTCCAGATCCTCCATTAATGAGGTTTGACTGATAATTGTCAAATCTACTCTTTCTTCTGTGCAATATAGACACATCCAAAATGACAATGCCTATAAGGAACAGGGAATCAGTAGGGAGCAGTGAAGAGAGCACAGGACTTGGAATCCAAAGTCCTGCCTCCAAATTTCAGTTCTGCCACTTTCTACCTCGGGCAAGTCTTTTATCACTTCGACCTCATTTTGCTCATCTGTAAAAGGAGGGAGTTGGAATAGATGACCCCTAAGTTTCTTTCCAGCCCTGAATAAATGAGGAAGGTAAATATTTAATAAACACTTGCTTTTGACTAAGCACTAGATTAAACATGTTGTAAAAACTATGCAAGTGAGACAATCTCTTCTCCTTAGGAGCTTATGTTCTAATTAGGGGAGACAACTCATGTGGATGGCTGGTGACCAGAAAAGAGCATTTGGCTCTGAAAATATGAGAGATGGTGAGTGGATCCACAAGGGAGTGGAAATGATGTGCCCTTTCCAAGATCAATAGTATATTGATGAGATTCTTGCTCTCAGAGCAAGAGGAGCAGCAAAGTAGATGGTTAGCATTGAGAAGAGGGATGGGCTCTCAAGCCAGATGCACAGGAAGCTTGGTATGGTCTGGGGTTGGCTAAACCTAGCAGACTTTGTGAGATTTTGGTCCCTTATTTGCCAATCAGGACGATATGGCTCCAGGAAGAGATTTTCAAAGCTGTATCCTGCAATGAAGATGAGTTACCCAGTTCAGATGGCAAGGATTAATTGAGTTCCATTTTTGCTCCAAACCAGCTCTTGCAGGCTCTGGATTTTGGGATCATGGAAGGACTGCAATGCACTCAGAGAACTGGCCACATCACTTGCCTCCCAGTTGACCTACCTTTTAGGAAAAACTCCCATTCCTTTTCCTCGGTCTTCCTTTCTCATGCAGAAAGATGTCCAAGTCATAATTCCTGTGCCATACGCAGAGAAGAAGCATGATTATACAGGTCAGCCAGAAATAGGTAATTTAAGTATAACAGAACAAAGAAACAAATATAGCCCTTTAGGAGAGGGGAAAGCGAATCCTCTTTCTTGGCAAAAATACCAATAAGAGTTTGCCATTTTCTTCTCCAGCTCATTTTTACAGGATGAGAAAAGTGTCCAGAGTCATACACATAGGAAATGTCTGCTTCTGGATTTGAACTCAGGGCCTCTTGACCCAGTTTAGCACTCTATCCACTGTGGCAGCTAGCTGCCCGTGTTCATTCATTACCAGAAAAATAAAAACCATCCATTTATTTAATTAGGGAGAATGGCAAAAAGGAGATTAGATAATTCTCAAACTACTAAACCAAGAACAAAAAAGTAAAAAAAAAAAAAAAAAAAAAAAAAAAAAAAGCTCATTTACTACTTTGCTAGGGTGCTTGAATTTGAGCCGTTTTAAGGAGCAAATATATATGTAGGCAAAAATGCTGACAATTTAACGCACTGATGTTTAACTCACTAGGAAGTTAAAAGCTTGGATTATAGACCTTTGATGTCTGAGGTTGACGTGGCTACATCTTAATGATTTTACACAGCACAACCAGCACAAGTGTTTAAGAATGCCTGAGAGCATCAGCAGACTTTGTGCCATTCTAGCTGACTTTTCCAATGAACACCATGGCATAAAGCCGTATAGCGTGTTCATGGCGTGGCTAAGCCCACGTGCCCTGATTCTCCTATACTTTTAGAGAATACTTTCAAATCAGACAATCATCGTCGGAACGAGGGCGAGAGGAGAATGTGAGACCCCTGGCTTAGGAGAGGAAGTATGGTGCTGCAGAAAGCATGTGGAGTTAGTGGGATGAGATTTAAGACCAGGTATGTCCCCTCACATAAATTACTTAATTTTTTAGGTCCCATTTTCTCATTCAAAAATTAAGAGGAAAGGGTCTCGATAGCCTTTTTAAGGTTGTTGCTAGGTCAAGCCCTACAATTTTCATGTAGTTCATTTCTGTGACAAATCAAAACTTGACCCCTGTCAAAAGCAATAGACTCAGTGGCTACTTTTAACTTTTAAAATAATTCTTCCTTTTTTCTCTGATTCATCTCATCCTTTTCCCCCGTCTTATTTTTCTCCCCCTGCTTCTCCTCCTCCTCCTCCTCCTTTTTATTCCCTGACACTATTCTAAGTATGATAAAGTATCATTTAACCCATCCTCTACAGCATCAAACTTAAAAGCATATAATGTAATGTTAAATTGTTTTGCATGACTAAAGAATAGGATAGTATTTAATAAAGTATGATTTGTTCAGGAAACATACTAAGAACACATAAAAGGAAAGAAAACCGTCTTCCAGAAAACTAACAGAATTATGGATCAAAGATAGAACTTGAAATAGAGACTAGCTGAAAAGTCGGGAGCTAGGTTTTTCCCCTTCAAATAATAAGTTTATGGCCAGGACCATTGTACAGATAAGTCATTCCAAGTGATCAGAATCAGGAGGTCTTTGAAAAATAAATCACAAATAAAGTCAAATCTAAACAAATAGAATAACACCAATTGTTCATGGATAGGCCAAGCCAATATAATAAAATGATAAATCTATTTAATTTATTTGTTCAGTGCTATACCAATCAAACTACCAAAATTATTTTACAGAGGTAGAAAAATAATAACAAAATTAATCTTGAAGAACAAAAGATCAAAGATATCAAAGGAAATAAGGAAGAAAAATGCAAATCATGATGGCCTAGCAGTATCACATCTCAAACTATATTGTAAAGCAACATTCATCAGAGCTATCTAGTACTGACTAAGAAAAGATCGATAGATCAATGGAATAGATTGGATACATAAGACCATAACAAATGACTCTATAAATCCAGCATTTGATAAACCCGTGGACTCCAGCTTCTGGGTTAAGAACACACTATTTGACAGGAAAAACTGGAAAACAGTATGGCAAAAACTAGGTTTAGGCTAACATTTTACATTATATTCCAAGATAAGATCAAAATGGGCACATGCATGATTTAGATATAAAGGGTGATATCATAAGCATATTAGGAGAGTATGGAAAATAAAACTGATAAATACTGGAGAGATGTGGGAAAACTGGGACACTAATGAAATAGGTAGAGTTGCAAATTGATTCAATCATTCTGGAGAACAATTTGAAACTATGCTCCAAGGGCTATAAAACTACATACCCTTTGATCCCAACTGCTAGGTCTATATCCCAAAGAGATAACAAAAAAGGGAAAAGAATCTACATAAACAAAAATATAACAAGTCTTTTTGTGGTGGCAAAAATTGGAAATTCAGGAGATATACATCAATTGGGGAATGGCTATGAATGTAAAGGAATACGTTTGTGCTATAAGAAATGATAAGCAGAAAAACTTGGAAAGACTTAAATGAACTGATGTTGAACTAGGAGAACATTGTACGTAGTAATAGCAAGATTGTGCAAAGATCAGCAGTGATAGACTTAGTTCTTCTCAGCAATACATTGATCCGAGACATTTCCAAAGGTCTGATGAGGGACAATGCTTTCAGAGAAAAAACTGATGGGGTCTGAATGCAGATTGAAGCATACTATTTTTACTTCCTTTGTCTTTTTTCATGATTTTTATTCCTTTTTGTCTATTCTTTATGGAAATGTCTTATGGAATATGGAAATCTGTTTTATATGATTGTTATCACAATTGTTTTTAGGGAAGGAGTGAAAGGAGAGAGAAAATTTGGGACTCAAAATAAGAATGAATGTTATTAAAGATTGTTTTTACATGTAATTGGAAAAATATAATGTTTTATACTATAAAAGGGAAAAAAAAGTGAATGAATTGCGAGAATAATGTTCTACTCACATATAGTAGCTCTTTTCTAGTCTATACCAGTGGGCATTGGAAGAAAGCTTTCCTAGAAGAAAATAAGATGAAATTGAGTGAAGATAAATTTAAAGTTCCATATGTGGATTTTAAAAACAGTTTCATAAGTCCAAGTTGTTTAGTTCATGTGAAAAAAGAGTTGAAAGACTAACCGCAATTCTAGAGGATCCACAAGAAAGCATTCTACTCACTTCCTGACAGAGAGATGAAAGATTCAAAGTACAGATTAAAATACATTTTTTGTTTTTTTTTATAATAGCTTTTTATTTTCAAAATACATGCAAAGATGGTTTTCAACATCCACTCTTACAAAACCTTGTGTTCCAAATTTTTCTCCCTCCCTTCCTTCCTCTCCCCTCCCCTAAGACAGCAAGAAATTCAATATATGTTAAACATGTGCAGTTCTCCAATATATGTTTCCAAATTTATCATGGTGTACAAGAAAAATCAGATCATGGTGTAAAAGAAAAATCAGATCCAAAAGAAAAAAATGAGAAAGAAAAACAATAACAACAAAATAGGTGAAAATACTATGATACATATTCAGTCCCCACAGTCCTTTCTCTGGATAGAGATAGACAGTAGAGGCTGTCTCCATCACAAATCTATTGGAACTGGCTTGAATTACCTTATCGTTGAAGAGTCAAATGCATGACAATTGATCATTACATAGTCTTGTTGCTGTGTATAATGTTCTCCTGGTTCTGCTTACTTAGCATCAGTTCATATAAACCTCTCCAGGCCTTTCTGAAATCATCCTGCTGATTATTTCTTATAAAAATAATATTCCATAACATTTATATACCATAGCTTATTCAGCCATTCTCCAAATAATGGGCATCTATTCAGTTTCCAGTTTCTTGACACTACAAAAAGGGTCAATTTAAAAAGAAAAGAAAAAGAAAAAGATCTTCCTGCGGACCAAAAGCTCAATATTAGTCGGTAGTAGTGTAACATGGCATGAACTAAGCTACATCAAGAGTGCTCTGGACAAAGAAAGTGATAATCTCATCATCATCTTCTCTGGTCAGATAATAGCCGGAATATTCTGTTTTGGTTTTGCCATCACATTTTAGGAAGGAAAGATATTAAGAAGGGGTGCATGGAGAGAAAAGAGATCAGTATTGAGGAGAGATTGGTGATAAAGCTATATTAACTTTGGTTAAAGGAATTGAGATGGAGGGAATAATTACCCTAGAAAAGAGAAGACTTTAATATTGTGGGAAAGAGATTAGAACTGTTCTTCTTTGTCCAAGAGGAACTAAGTAGGAGCAATGCTTGGAGGGAGCAGAAGACAAGATTAAGTTACAGAAAAGAAAACGTCCTGACAAATTATTCCAAAGTATAATGGGCTTTCGTGGCAGTTTCTCTGTCATTACAGGTCTCCAAACAAAGCCTGAGTTGATGCTAGGATTTGGATATTTGAAGACAGGATACCTTTTAGCTAGGGATGAGGCAAGAGGTCTACTGAGAATTTTTAGAATCAGGTGATCTTTTGTGTCTCAACTTTTTCTTTGTGTAAATAAATATGAACCTCAGTACTTCGAGAATTCAACTCAATTCAACAAATATTTGTCCAATACCTACTTTGTGTGAGGAGAGGAAACTCAATCCCTTTGTTGAATCATTATCCATGTCCTGTTTCCTAAATTTGCAGGTCTTACAAGGTTCTGTCCTTGACCCTCTGTTTTCCTTACACTCTTTCTCTTAGTGATCTCCTCGCTCATGGAATCAATGCTAATGTCTACATCAATGACTTCCAGACTACATATTTAGTCCTGGTATCTTTCCTATCATACAATGTCAAATGTTTGCCAGAAATCTCCAGCTAGATATCCTATAGACATCCTAAACTCAACATTTCCAAAATGGCGTTTACTAACTATCTCCCAGCTGAAACTTACTCCTCATCCAAACTTCTTTTCTGGAGGGAACTCTCATCCTAAACCTAGGTTCAAATCCTCAAAATCATCATTGACTCTTTTCTCTCTCTCATCTTCACTTATCTCCTGAATATTTTTTAAAAAGTTTTATTGATATGTTTTGTTTTTAAATAATAAACATGCATTTCATGAGAGGTCTCCTGTCATACAGTAAAACAGTGAAGTAAAACTAATAGTACAGCGACCTCATCTAAAAGCACATGAAACATTTCATATTTGTAGCACTCTCTCCCCACCTCTCTAATTGAAAAAAAATAGTTTATCTTTCCCTTATTCCCCATTCCACTGGAGGGAAAAAAGAAAATCAAATCTCTTGTATGAAAAATGCACAGTCAAGCAAAACAAATTCCCTCATTGGTTATATATAAAAATATGTCTCCTTCTACACCCTAAATTCATCCTTCTCTGTCATGAATATTATGTTTCATCAGTAGTTTTCTAATCATGAATGGTCATTGTATTAATCATCATTTTTATAGTTTTCAAATGTTTGTTTTTTCAATGCTATTGTTATTTGGTAATTGTTTCCCAGGTTCTGCTTAGTTCATTCTTTATCACCTTATTAAAAGTCCTTAAAATTATTCATTTTTGTAGCATTGGTGTAATAAATTATTCTGCTCCTGCTTACTTGATGCTGAATTAGTTCATTCACGCCTCTTTGAAATAATCTGTTTCCTCCTTTCTGATAGCACCATAGTACTTTATCACACCCCTGCTTTCCACATTTTGTCATCTGCCCATTCTCTCTGCCTGCCTCCTCTCCATTACACAATCACCACCTCATTTGGGCCTTCACCATCTGCCATCTGGAATTAAAATGGCTTTATCACTGGGCTCTAGGCTTTCTAGGCCTTTGCTCTCCACGTAGCTGCCGAAGCATTCCTGTTTGGATGGGTCATTTTTCTGCTCAAAAACCCGAGACTTATCATCTCCGGGACAAAACACAAACAGCACTTGAAGCTCTTTCTAAACTATAACTTACCTATTCCAGACTTACTATAGATTTCTCCCCTTTATAGAATCAACATTTCAGTCAAACTGACTCCCTTGTTGTTCCCCAAACCCAGCATTCTGCTTCCAATCTCTTTGCCTTTTTAGGGCTCTCTGCCTCCCATGCCTGAAACCCACCTGATTCTCAGCTCTTTCTCCTAGAACTAATTTCCTTCAATGATCAGCTTAGCGTGCCACTTTTTATGGGGAACCTTTCCCAATCCCCCTTGTTGATAGTATCACCACCTTTCTCAAATGATCACATATGTACTTAACCTATAAATATGTCTTAATTTAAATTATGTGTAATTTAAATTCCTTAAGGTCAGGGTCATTTTTTTGTTTTGACTTTGTATTCTTAGTGGTTAGCTTTGTAACCCAATCCTACAAGCATCTATTCTTCTTCTTCTTTTTTTTTTTCCCCTTTTTCTTTGCAATCTTTGGTAAAAGGGAAGGCATGTTGAGTAGGGGAGGGGACAAGATTATATTTGAAAACGAATGCAGTGGTGCAGTGGATATAGTGCTGGCTTTGGAGTTGGGAGAACCTAAGTTGATATCCAGCCTCAGGCACTTGACACTTACTAGCTATGAGATCCTAGGCAAGTTACTTAATCCCAATTGGTTTGGGAAGGAAAGGAAGAAAAGAAGAAAGGAAAGGAAGGAAAAGGAGGAAAGAAGGAAGAGAAGAAGGGAGGGAGGAAGAAAGAGAGTGAGGGAGGAAGGAATGAAAGGACAAAAACAAAAAGAAAAAAAACTACTGGCTAAGTTGATATACTGAATATATAATAGCCCCTATGTAACTGGAGAGGAGTGGACGGATTTGAGATTAAAGTAAAATCAATAATAATTGGCAAGTGATTGGCCATAATAAGGGATTAGAGAGAAGGAAGAATGACTTGGGTTATGATTCTGAGGATACATTGATGTCCTCAACAAAATGAAGAAACTTGGAGAAAAAGAAAGCCCGGGGAGAAGATAATAATTACTGTCTTGGACATGTTGAGTGGGAAATGTCTATGGGATGACCAAGTGGAGATGATCAGCAGGCAGTTGAAGATGCAGTGCTCAATTTTAGAAGAAAGAGTAGATCTGATCCAATTAATTTGGGCTATCTGTATAGAGGTGATACACGGGTCCACAGGAGCTAATACATTTCAATATAGAAAGAAAGAGACCCAGGACAGAGATCTGGAGGTCACTCATAACAAAGGGGTCAGGAGATGCATGATGATCCACAGCAAAGGAAATTGGGAAAGAGTAGTCAGAGGAGAGGAAAACCAGAAGAAAACAATATATTTTGGCACCCTGGGACAAATGTCTCATTGCCTTTCATTGCTAAGGCTCTATCTAGTATTGAGGGTTGTCAGAGCAGGAAGAGCAAGAGGGTGCGAACCAAAGGGGTCAAAGATAACATTGAACTGATTGATTACTGGGATTCCAAAGAGAGGAATATTAGACCACAGCATGAGTGAGCAACTGAGAGACCAGAATAATGGAGCGGCTATAGTTTGTGGAGAAAAGAATAAATCTGGAAGGAGTAGGGCAGAAGGAGAGGGAATTTGCGAGTCCAAAATCATGGCAGCAGCTCAGTTACACAAAACAGTGATTGGGTGATTGAGATAAAGCAAAGCTATAGGTGCTGGGAATTTGGAGAAGAGGAGGAACTGTTTGATTCAATGCAGGCATTTCTAAACTAGCAAGTGGTGAGTCCATTGAATTGGAAAACAGAACAGAACAGGACCCAAATTTAATTAATTTAGGTCACTGGAAGAGCATAGAGGACTCCCCTTGAAGCCAGTCTAAGTCTCCTAATCCCACATTTATCAGTTGAGCTCACAGAATCATACATAGAAATGAAAGGACCTTCGGAGTCATTTAGTTCAACCCCTTCATTTTACGGATGAGGAAACGGAGGCAGGTATGGTTATATGACTTGCCCAGAGTCACACAGTAAATATCTGAAATCAGATTTGAAGTCAGGTTTTTCTTCCTCCAGATGCTCACCCTCACTCCTGTAATAAGTAGCTCATTTGAATCCAGTTCTTCTGACTCTGAATTTATTTGTCTTTCTTCCTGTGAAATCCCTCTTTTTAAGACCTCACACAGATTCCCATCCCTTCAGGGATGACCCTCCCAGAGGAGCGTAGTTTCTCCTTCCTCGCTAGCGTGATAGCGTGTGTCCAGCCTTTCCGTTTGCACTGGTCTCCCTCTCCTTTTTACCTGCTGTTGCTGTGAGTGTCCTTTCTCTGTTAGCCTGAACACTCCTGCAGAGCAGGGTCCTTCCATCTCAGCCTCTGTATCTCCCCCAGGCTCTGGCACCCCCAGTGCCTTGAACGTAGTAGGCACTTGGTACATACTTGTTCCATTCATGACCCAAATGTGACTACATCCAACACGACATTCATCATATATGTGACCCAGTCTTTGACACGACCCTTTGACATTCACCAAACTGCTATTTATAAGATTGAAATGCAATTGCTGAAGCCTGCTTTAAGATTTTATGATTTATAGGATCTTTCTTTTCATGGACAGCTTAGTCCCATTTTTCCAGAGTTCTACTACAAAGCAGCCCATTGCTTGCTCAGTGAATTGCATGATATTAGCAGGGGTTTTAATTAAGCGCAGATCTATGACCTGAAAACAAAATTATTTTATTGTTTGTTGCATATACACTTAGGGACAAATCTAAACAATGAAAACCAGGTTTCCTAAGAAGAAAAATTAAAAGCAGAAGAGGAGCTCCATGGACCCTGCAATGGAGCCAAGATCAGGCCAGAGGAAATCTGGCAGGGCCCATCCTTTCCTTGGGCCACCGTTTTAATCATCTGTTTGCAAATATCTTTAAATGCTCAGTGAACGCTATTGTGTTCCTTCTCATGTGAAACATGCTACTCCCTGGAACCCACTCTGATGGAAGGGGGAGAAGAAAGTCAGGGATCAGGCAGCTGGGATGAAAAGGGACCCCAGAGAGGGGAGATGGGTCCCACTAGCATAGAAAAGAATCTATGCAGCAGCCCTTGTCCATTACTGGCCCCCAAGACATCCATTGAATAGGCTGGTCTTGCAATCTACATGAAGTTGCTTCCTACTCTAGAGTTAAGAAAGAGCTGTTTCACTGGATTGGCTAATTTGTTATTCACATCAAATATTTGGTGTTTTGGAGGAAATTGTTGTACTCAAGAAACTTGTAATTACAGGAATTTTCCAAGGATACCTAGATTAAAAATACTTTGAATGGAAACACCATTCAGTACATGAACACCAAAGTTAAAAAAATAAAATAAAATAAAACATTGATGAGAGAAAGCAACCAGGATCTTGAAAGACTGGAGTCTTCAAATGAGGACCATTTGAAAGAAATGGGGATGTTTTCTAGAGAAGACTTAGATGGGGGCACTACTTGAAGGTGTGTTCTGTGTAGCCCTAGAAGGGGGAGCGAAGAACAGCAGATGAAAGTTGTAACTGGCAAACTTGTACTTGATGTAAGGAAAAGCTTCTTAATAGAGGTGCCCATCTGTAGGATCAGTCAACAAGGATTTATTAAGAACTGCATATAATGTGGGGCAGTTAGATGGCCCAGTGGATAGAGCACCAGCCCTGAACTCAAATCTGATCTCAGACACTTAACACTTCCTATCTTTGTGACCCTGGGCAAGTCACTTAACCCCAAATGCCTCAGGAAAAAAACAAACAAACAAACAAACAAAAACTATATGTTTTGTGCCAAATACGGTGCTTAATTTCGAGGAGACTGGGTGACATTGATTTCCTGGAAATCTCTTTCCAGGATAGACCTAAATGCTGAGTCTGTGGAAACCACGGAACTATGCTCTGGGTCTGATTCTTCAGTTATTGGGGCCTGAGGAGTTGCTCCTTGGAGCTGCAGAGAGTAATTCACATCATCTTTTACTGTTGTCTTAACAGAGCCACAGCACTAGACCGGTACAGCTTAGAGAAATCTGGCTTTACCCACATCCTGAACGCTGCCCATGGCCGATGGAACGTAGACACGGGCCCGGAATACTACAGAGACATGGCTATCAAGTACCACGGCGTGGAGGCTGACGACCTCCCCACCTTCAACCTCAGTGAATTCTTCTACTCAGCTGCGGAGTTTATTGACATGGCGCTCCAAAGTGACAGGAGTAAGGAGAAAGGCCAGGGGCCATCAGCTCTCAAAGTGCAGTGGGTGCCATGGTGGGGAATTGCACAGGCCGAGGCAGCCAAAACGCAGGGGAAGGTGTCTGTAAGCCAGGGATGACTGAGCGGGTCAATGGCTGGGTGGCGAAGCTGCAAATATGGCAGCCGCTGGGGGGGAGCTGGGGGGTGGAGGATGAGATGCTGTTTATCCGGCGCTGATAAATAGCAGATTTAACTCGGAACATAAGGTTCTGCCTCAGCCATCTCCAAGACAGCAGGGGCTCATGAGCACTGACAGAAAATAGCTGGAAACATTAATGTCTCTTTAAGTTCCCAGTCTGATGACTGAAATTTGTTATTCGCTGACCTCCTAGCAGCAGGGCATCTCTCCAGAGTTTTAAGAGCAGTTGTTTAATCAACAAAATCTGGACCCAAGGCAACTGGCAGGCCGTTAGTTCTGGTGTGGGGAAAACGAAAGGTGGCTTAAGTGGAGAAACTTCAAGTTTTTCTGCTGACTTTCAAAACCCTTTTGTACCTAAGGGATCTTCCTAAGTGCCAGCCACCTTTTCTATACCCAACCAATTCAAATTGTGGAAAGCAGTCAGCCCCCTTGCCTTCTTCTAAGACATCCTGGATGGAATGCCTTTTCTTTTTTCTTCAAGGTTTTGTTTTGGACTGCTAATGCTCAAGTTCCCAAATCAGAAAGCATTGACTGAGTATTTACTATGTGCTAGGAGATGCGCTAGGCACTGAGGGCATAAAGAAAAATAAAATTCACCCTTGCTTTGAGAGATTTTACATTCTAATGGTGGAACACAAAAAGTACATGAATTAGTACATACATGATTCACACAGAAAGATTGGAAAATGGCATAAGAAGGAAAAGCACTAATAATTAGAGGTAGTGGGGGTCAAAGGGGACCAGAAAGGACCTCCTGTGGGAGATGGTGCTTGAATTGTCTTAAAGGAAGCCAGAGATTCTAAGAGGAAGAGATCAGGAAGAACATTCTTGGCAGAGGGGATGGGAAAAGCAGAGGAGGTGGGAGGTGAAGCATTATATCTGACATGAGTGGGCCAGTATGATTGGACTATGGGGGTTGTGGAGGTAAGTGATCTATTAAAAGACTGGAAAGATGAGAGGGAGCTAGACTGTCAAGATCTTTAAATAGAGGAGCTTATATATGATCCCAGAAGGAATAGTGAGGCACTGGAGTTTATTGAGTGCAGGAGAAGGGTGATAGGGTCAGATTTATGTTTTAGGAAAATCATTTTGGCAGCTGTGTGGAGCTGTGTTTGGAGGGAAAAGAATTGCAATTGTCTAGGCAGGAGGTGATGAAGGCCTAAATTGTGTGAGTGGAGAGAAGAGGATATATATTTTTTATTTTAAATTCATCTATTTGTTAGATTTTGTGTTCTGGACTATCTCCCTCCTTCTGTCCCATCCCAAAACTGCACTAGAGAAGGCCAATATTTGACAAAGCTATATATGAGAAACTGTAAAATACTTCCACATATCAATTCTTTGTTCAGAGGTGGATAGCTTCTTCCTTCCTAGGTCCTTTATAATTTATATGAATATTCATCTTAGAATAGTTTAGTTATTCAGTTAGTCTTTGAATATTATTGCTCTTACTGTATACAGTATTGTCTTGGTTAGGCTTATTTCACTCTGGGCATAATTCAAGATTGCTCTCCAAAATGGTTGGATCATTCATAATTCTCCCAATTTTTCCACATGCTCTCCAAAATTTTTCATTTCCCTCTTCTATCATTTTAGCCAATCTGATAGATGTGAGATGACATTACAAGTTGTTTTAATTTGTATTTCTCTAATCAATACTTTATTTAGAGCATTTTTTCATATGATTAAATAGCTTTGATTTTTTTTTCTTCTAAAAAACTACCTTCCATAACTTTTGACCATTTATCAATTGGGGATGACTCATATCCTTACAAATTGAACAAAGATATAATTATCTATAAAATTCTCTCCCCTCACCAAGATTTAGCAAATGGTTAGATAAGTAATATAATCAGTAAGGATAAGTGGTGAAAGATGACATCAAGATTGCAAACTTTTGTGAAATTTAGAAGGAGTAAAATTGGGGGGCAAAGACATGGTCTCTTTTGGACATACTGAATTTATAGAATAACCACTTAGAAATGTCAGTGCCAACTGTCAGTGACATGGAACTGAAGCTCAGGGGAGACGGGAGGGATGGATAAATAGATATGAGCATCCTCTACATAGAGACGATAATTGAACTCATGGAAGCTAGTGAGTTTGCCAAGTGAGAAAATGCAGGGAGAAAAGAGGTTCTAGGATCAATCTTTGGGGACATCCACAATTGGTGGGCATGACATGGATGAAGACCCAGCAAAGGAGACTAAGAAGGGGCGATAGGGCAGGCAGGAGGACAATGCAGAATATTCTCATGAACATCTAGAGAAAAGAAAATAAGTATTCAGGATGGGAGAGCGTGTTCATTGGTGCCAAATGTTACTGAGAGGAGAGATGAGGACTAAGAAAAAGCCACCAGATTTTGTAGTTAAGAGATCCCTGGTCACTTTGGAGAAAGCAGTTTCAGTTGGATGATGAGATTAGAAGTTCAGAAGAGAATGAAAGGTGGTCCTGAGCACACTTGGCTTTTTCCAAGGCAGCTGATTGAGAAGAAGAGTGAATTATAGGATGATATTTGGTGCACATAGTGAGAACTAGTGATTCCAACATTCCTTCTAAATTAGGCTTGGAAGAAGATCACAAATGGGGCTTTACCATAGCTGTCAATCCATGCAAAGGCCTCTGAGCATGTTGGGTTTATCAGTATAAGTCTAATAATTATAAGCAGAGCTCAGATTCTATTCACTTGCCTCACCAGTGAGTCCTAATGGCTACATCTCTCTCTCTCTCTCTTTTTTTCCCCCCCTGAGGCTGGGTTAAGTGACTTGCCCAGGGTCACACAGCTAGAAAGTGTTAAGTGTCTGAGACCAGATTTGAACTCGGGGTCCTCCTGAAGTCAGGGCTGGTGCTCTGTCCACTGCGCCACCCAGCTGCCCCATGGCTACATCTCTTGGTGAAGATGTCACAACATTGAGAATCTCAGTTACT
Organism: Sminthopsis crassicaudata; assembly: GCF_048593235.1. Taxonomy (NCBI): domain Eukaryota; kingdom Metazoa; phylum Chordata; class Mammalia; order Dasyuromorphia; family Dasyuridae; genus Sminthopsis; species Sminthopsis crassicaudata. The sequence continues at coordinate 654,974,783 of NC_133618.1, forward strand.
TAACCTGTTCATCATCATATAAAAATGGGATCTAGCACCTAAGGCAGCCAGAGAACCCTCATGGCTGGCTTCATGTTGGGAAATCTGTGATCTAGAGCAGTGAGGGCTTTCATATAAAGTGGGTGTGAGGTTCCCCAATCCCAAAGAACACCTGAGTGGTACCAACATTAGTAGTGGGTAAAATCACACACAATTTGCCACATTTTCAGTAGCACAATGAGAATACCACAATATATCTGAAATTGTTAGTACAGAGCTAAACATCTATAACTGCAGATCATTTCTTTAAGTATGAGTGAGAGCTTTGGATCCCTATGCAGAATCAAAAATCTAGAGGCTGAGGAATTTAAATAGAAGAAGGCTTCTTGGCCTTTTTTGTTTGTGTCCTGGACCCTTTCGACAGTGTTTAGTGAAGTCTGTAGGCTTCTACAGTCGACAGAGCACTACATCTGAAGGAAGACTGAAGTTCCAAATCATATCCTCAGAAACTTATTGGCTGTGATCCTTAGTAAATCATCTAACTTCTTCCTGCCTCAGTTTCCTCAACTGTAAAATAGGGATCATAATGGCACCCACTTTGCAGGAATGTTGTGAGGATTAAATGAGAGAATCCTTTTTTTAAATGAAATAATATTTGTAAAGTACTCTTTAGTTGAGTGCCTGGCCCATTCCAAGTACCTCATAAATGCTTCCCTTTCTCTCCTCTCCCTTTTCAGAATGATGTTTTTAAATATGTCAAATAGACACATAGGATTACAAAGAAAACTAGTTATTTATACTTAAAAGTTTAAAAAAATGTTGTTTTTTTTTTAAAGAAGTTTATGGATGCCAGATTAAGAACCTGGAAAGTGGTGAGTATGTCACAAGAGTAGGTTTCCTTGAGAATAGAGTCACATTTTCTCACTTGGAAAAGTCATAACAATATCAGTAATTCCTTGCTGTAGTGTTTTAAGGTTTGCAAACCACTTTCTTAGTCACAAGCATCCAGGAAAGGGATTAGTTTAAGTATCATTTCCTCATTTTACATAAAAGGAAGAAAAGAAATTCAGAACTTGCACTCAACTCACCCAGTACCCTCCCAGTGTGCCCACAGAGAGCAAGCTCACATCATATAGAAAGAGCATTGTCATATCAGTCCCATCTTATGGCACCTCAGGACAAAGCTGTGGTTATTCAGCATCCTCAGGATTACAAGGGAGAAGAGGTGCCCCATCTGCATTCCCCTGACTTTTCAGAGCACATAGGGTAGATGGCTGTAGGCATCCACAGGATGGAAGTGGGGGAATGGAAGGATGTATGCCAGTCAGATGATTCAGGATGTGTCAGTGATTAGATCAGCCTGCTATAAGACAGAGAGCATGGCATAAGGATGTTGCCAGATCAAGGTCAGCATGATTTCTTTTGCCTGCAAATTAACACTCTCTGTAGTACAGTGGTACAGTCTGCTAAATATACTCTCATATACTCTCATGATGTGGCCAGGGTCCTAAGAGCATCTTGCCCACCCACCCCAGGTTAAGCAACTCAGAGGCCCTAAAACAGCTTCCTTTGCTGGGGATCATTCACCATTTATTAATATTCTCTTGATGTAATAAGTGTTGATGGACAATATGTCCAAAAGGCAAGACATTTTTCTCCTTCCTAGACTTTCATCCGCTTTGCTGCTGCCCATTTTCCTTCGGGCCTCTGTCTTGTTCCTCATTTGCCTGGCTTGCCCACACTCCTTTTGAATGCACATGTGATCATGCTAATTTATTTTTGGAATCCTCCTAAGCATGCAGAGAATGTCCAGGTCCTGTCACGTTAGCCCAGCAGCGCATGGATTCGGAATGCCCTGATTGACAACGATGGCTGGGTCACATTGCTTCAGACCAAGTAGCTCCTGGGTTCAGAACGCCCAGAATGACATGTTCAAGGCTGATTCTGCCCATCCTAACAGCACACGTTCAATATATATAGACTGACCAAGTGCCCCAGATAACAAAAATCACTTAGGAGAATCACAAATTATTAGAGCCACAAGGGATCAGGAAACTCATTTAGTCTGACACTTTTAATTGGACAAACAAGGACATGAAGTATTTAATTGAGGTCATACAGAGAATGAGGTACAGAGGCTTGGCTAGAACCCAGGCCACCAATGCAGAAATCTCCCCCCCCACCATTCCCCTGTTGGAAGTATAAGTCTTTGAACCCAATGATATAACTTTTCAAGATTTTTTTTGGGGGGTTATCCTGAATCTTGATTCTATGTTACCTGAAAATCTGATAGGAATGCCATCCATATCTTTATCCAAGTCACTGATGATAATTGTTAAATCACCAAGCACTGATTCTTGGAGCAACCCTCTCAGGATTGGCTTCTAATTTGGTCCTTTTCCAAGTTTCTTTTTACTTTGATTGGTGGTATACAGAAATGAAAAAGAGGTGAGAGGCTTTTCATTTTATAAAAATGGAGAAATTCACCATACATCTTAGTTCTGAAGCAAATTTCATTTTGGATATCATTATGGTAATTCTAAAATTCTAAAAGGTTTAGAATCTTACCTACGATCTATCTGACAACTAAATCTTACAAGATCTTGTAAGAATTCTGATCTTTTCCAGGTGCCCTTTGGGGGAAAAAAAGGAGAAATAACTGCCTCAACCTAATTCTGGGTGAAGTGTGCAATCCTTGGAAGGGACCTTAGAGATCAGAGATGTTTGTATAGAGCTTGGCAGCTTATAAAGTGCTTTACCTCCATGATCTCTTTGGATCTTTATAATAGCTCAGGAAAGGTCATAGAATTCATGACTGGCACTGAAATCCAGGTCTCTTGACCTTTTCAGTTCAAGGCTTTTCTACTATATCATGTTACCTCTGATTGTTTCTGTGGCCAATAAAATGGGGAGGGGAGTAAAAAAGATGTTCCCCAGGCCTAATCCAAAAAAGCCCTTGGACCTTTGGCCAAATCCCCAACTGCCTCTGAAAAGACAGGCCCTTTGTTCCCAGGAGATCAACACGGCAAATAGCAGAAGACAGTATTAATACCCTTCTCTTCAAAACAAAGTTCAGCTGCAGGGTCTAATGTTTAAGTTTTTCTTTTTCCTTTCTCCCCTTGCGGATCCCCCCGCCACTCCTTCCTATGCGAAGAGCTCTATGGAGGGCTAAATGAACTGCAGTTTTCATCTGTTTCAAATATTGGGTCATGACAAAAAGAATTACCCTTTTTTTCCATGAGAGGAAGAGGCACTTCAGTTATCAGGGGCCCCTAGAACAATCTGGGGGATTAAGAGGGAAACTGAAGCAATTCATCCTTGGAGATGGGTTTGTCAGTTATTCAGCTCTAGGGTCCATATTGAGTCCCGTGAATCAAGGAGTTACTGGCTGAGAATAATCTTGTCTCCTGTCTGAGCAAAGAAATGCCCGGATTAAAAGCAGAAAACAGATTTGACTGAGTTGGTAATGGAATAAGGAACTGACCCCTTGGATATATTTTATTTTGGCAGAAGCTGGTTAGCTTGAGGGACTAATGTAAGGCACTTGGAAGAGTAATCTGCTAGAAAGGTAATCTGCTCTACGGATGCTAAGTACACACACTTTGCACTTATATCTATATAGATATGTCCACATAGCCATAGATAAATGCATAGATAATACACATATAATATATACAGAAGTATTTATAGAGTGAAGTCTTATACGTGTAACAATGAAGCTAGTAACCCACCATTCCTAACGTAGGACCACAGGGTAGAGGTGTTCTGGTAAATGTTTAATAACTAGTCCTCCAGAAAAAGTATGTATAATACACTTTTAAATCTAATCTGCATTATTAACTGCTTTTGTTCTACATTGCTTTCTTAAGTCTAGGCCATTGACAAAACAATCACGCTCTGATTTTTACTAGTGTTGGCTGATTTATTTCTGAAGTGTAGATGCTCACAATGAAAATGTAGCAATCTCCTTTCACTAGCCGGTCAGGATGGTTCCAGCACACCACTGGATAGGTCTGAAGCTGCAGGAGAACCTCACAACTCATCATGTCCACCCCCCCTCATTTTGCAAATGAAAAAAACTGAGGCTAGGGAAGTGACGTTCCCAACATTTCAAAGTAAGCAACAGAAGTGGGATTTGAATCCAAGTCTCCTGACCTTGGAACAGTGTTTTTTCCATGTGCTGCATTTAGCACAGTGCTTAGCCCATGGTAAAGACATTTTTAAAAGTTGACTGACTGATTTGTGATTTCCTAGCTTCTGAGAGAAGACTCTTCCCATGATATTATCTTGTCTCTCTCTTGAGATCGACACTTGTGACAAGTTCTCCATGCCAGGATGCTCTCCCTCTTGAACTCAATGCACCACCACCTGTATGGGGTCCTTCTGGTGGCCCTCAAGGTTATCCTTATTCATCTCTTGCAGATTTTTAATATATTTTATATATATATATTTTTTCACACATAAAAATCAGAAACAGGGAGAGATTCTGTGAAAGATAATCTTGCTAGGGCTTTCAATTGAATAAATGCCTCTTGAGGGCAGGCATTTTGTTTCTGTAGCCCGAGCATCTAGAACAGTGCTTAATAGTTGTTGACTGATTGACAAGGTTTTCTAGCCCAGTAGTTTGGAAAAACCTGTTAAGGAAGTGAGAGAAAGGGATTCTTTGCATGGCTCTTTTTCTCGTTTGCAAATACACATGGCTCTTTCCTCTCTCTGCAGATAAGATTCTGGTTCACTGTGCTATGGGCCGAAGTCGCTCAGCTACCCTGGTCTTGGCGTACCTGATGATTTACAGGAACATGACAGTGGTGGATGCCATTGAACAAGTCTCCAAGAATCGCTGCGTTCTGCCCAATCGTGGGTTTCTCAAACAGCTCCGGGAACTGGACAAACAGCTGCTCCTCCAAAGGCGGAACGCTCAGTCTAATGAAGAAGAGAACTTGGAAGAGAAAGAAATCTAAGGCTTGAAAACCTCGACATACAAAGTTGCCCCAAAATATTTTGTGCTGGAGAAAAATATTTTTAAAGACCCCTCCCCCCCCACACATAATACACAATAGTTCCTTAAAGTTCTTTGGCATGAAGAAGGGAAAACATGGATGCAAGCCAGTTTTTCTTGAGAATAGTTTTGAGCTTCCCAGGGAGTACTATTGGAACATATTAGGGGATTGTATAAAACCTATACTCCCTAAGCTGCTACCCTGTAGGGTCTGATACTTTGTTTCACAGCAAGAGGAAAAGGAAAAGGTTTTTACAGTGGAATTGGTTGCACATGAGCATGTAGTACTGGAGTGAAAGATACATCAGTCTATAATGGGATGGTGGGAATGGATGGAAAACACATAGAATCTGTGCTACGATCCAAACTTTGGGTCCTGTCTTGGAAGAAAGACACATTTTCCTATGGCTTTATGGTTTTTTACAACACAAATTTTATAGCACCCAAAAAGTTGGGCTTCTGGCATTTGGGGTGTGTTACAAGTGTCACGTTAACACTTCGCCTCCTCTGGGTTGTTCCTAATTCTCTCTTCATAACTGCTCACAGTACTGTCCTTGCACCATCCCACACTGGGCCACCCAGGACTGATCTCAGCTGACCCCAACATTTGTCAATGCTGTCTTTGGGAAGTGGCTACCTGAGCAGGCTGACATGTGTGGGAAATGGCCATTACCAGAATTTACAATCTGTCTTCCTAATGCTCATCTGATAGGTCTGACACAACCACCCAGACTCACTCAAGCTCTCTATGTTTACAAAGAACAGACGATTTTGAAAGGGTCAGAGTAGAACAAAAGCAAGAACAGGGACCATCTGTCAGTTCTTTTTCTTTCTTTCTTTTTTTGGAGAGATCTTTTCCTATCCCATGCACAGAGTCATATAATATTTGACCTGCAATGGATCTTTAAGTGAATGCAGTCTAATTTTCTCTCTTTACAATTGAGGGAACTGAGGCTCAAAGAATAATAGTTTGCACAAAGTCAGATAGCTAAAGTGGTGACATAAAAAAGACTAGAATTTAAATCTCTATTTACTTTTCCTATTTTGCCATACCCACTTCTTTTAAAAATATGTTAAAGTAGCATTAAAATTAGGGTTAAAATTAGTTTCAGGAGCAGCTAGGTGGTATAGTGGCTTGAAGTCAGGAATCCTGTCTCAGAAACTTATTGACCCTGTGACCCTGGGTAAGTCTCTTCACCCTGATTGCCTCAGTTTCCTCATCTGTAAAATGAGCTGGAGAAAGAGATCGCAAACCACGCTAGTATCCTTACCAAGAAAACCCCAAATGGGGTCATGAAGATTCATGAAAAAAGCACAAAAATTAAAATTAGGAGCTCATAAATCTGAATTCCAGTCCTAAGCTATATCTCACTTAACCTCTCTAAAATAGGGTAAATTTACATTCCAACTTCTGCTTTTTAGTACCCTAATATCTCCATGAGACAAGAACATGATGCAAAGTGAAGTGAGCAAAATCAGAAGAATAGTGCACAACAGTAATATAAGATGATCACCTGGGAAGCCTTAGCTATTCTCAGCAATAAAATGATCCAAATCCATGCCAAAGAATTCATGATGAAAAATGTTATCCACTCCAGAGAAAGAACTGATGGAGTCTGAATGCAAGTCAAAGCACACGTAAAAAATAAATTTTTTTCTTTGGATCTATTTTTGTTGTTTGTTTTGCAAAATGGCTAATATGGATGCTTTCCATCTCTGCACATGTATATTGAAGTGCTTGCCTTCTCTATGAGGGAGTGAGGGAGGAAACTTGAAATTCAAAAATGTTAAAAATGAATGTTAAAAATTGTATTGTAATTGGGAAAATAAAACATTAAAAATAAAAACTTTTTCTTAGAAATTCTCTGCTTCATTTATGAACTAGAGACAGTACACTACCTACCTACTATATAAATGTGAATTATCATAATTTTACTAGATGAGTTGCTTGAATGACAGGATTGATACTGAGGCACAATTCAAATTTTAAATTTTCTTTTTTCCACTCTGCAGGGCCACAGCAATTGTCATGGCAGATGCTATTCTACTAAAAGTTCTGAGATAGGCTGGGTATAAACTGTAATATGAAGGAATTCTAAAGGTTAGAAGAAATGAGCAAAATCTAAAGGATTTCGAGGGAGGTTTGGTCCTATCTAGATAAAGGTGTCTCCTATCAGGGACTCAGAAAGCTTTATGCAATGAAGCACAAGATTTGGGATTAAAACTTTTAGCTGCTGACCTGAGAATTACCATCTAAGACTGAAAATAAGTCTTAATATATCTTAGACTTGGACCTACAAATTTAGGAGAAAATAGGAAAGAGCAGGGAGGGACTTCTGAAACTGGAACTCTGAATAGAATTGCAATGAAAGGAATTAACCCAAAGGGCCTGCTTATCTTTTGTAAGAAGTGAGTGAGTATACCCCAAATTATATCTTTGTTAAAAGATATTGTTAAATAAGCAATAAAGTCATCTTCCTGAAAGTAAATGGGATAAGAACATTTAAGAGTCAATCACTTTTCTTTCTGGAAGAAAATATGGCAATGGTGACAGTGCAGCTGATAACGGATATCAGTGATTTCCACATAGGTGGAATATAATGAGCAACTGGGATGCCATATATTGAGAACAGGACAAAAGATGTGGGAAAAAAGCATATCCTATGATTTTTTTTAAAAGGTTGATAAAAGATCTATAAAGTCACAAAGGAAAAAGAATGGGACCTTTTCGGAAATAAGCCAAGTATAAAATAAGTTTCTGATAGTGCGATCTAGATTGAATTTAGTATATAGAGTCAGGTACATCCTTGGGATTTAGGGGCAGACCTTGGTGGTTGTTTGGTTCTTCTTAGAAGGGAACAGAGACCTGAACCTCAGGATATTCTGATCTGTGTAGTCTGTTCTCCTAGGAAAGATTCTGATTCGATGGGAGAAAATTGCTCTCTATAGAGAAGGAGGGCACATAGAACACACCTCAGTGTTAATACACATGAAAGGGTGTTAATACCTACTATGATTTTATGAAAAATACTGGCTTAAAATAATTTTTAAAATGGAAATTACTCTGTAAAAAGTCACAATGAGAGTTAAACATCATCATGAAATGAAAAATTGAAAACACACAATAAATCAGTACTTTTTCCATCTAAAAGGGGAAGTGCTAATTAAGATTTATCAAATAGGACTAGTTGGATAACACACAATAATCTTATCAAGATACCTATAGAGATAAAAGAATCAGACTTTTAAAATTAATGAAGTATCAAATCATTAAACATGAAAGGTCAGGATAAGTTAACATTGAAAACTGTCCCAAAAAGGGAAAAATAACTCCAAACACTAGTAAAATAATAATCCTAAACAGATTTAAAGTGGCAGGGTAAAAAGGACACTTGATTTAAAAGGAAAGGATTTGCATTTGAGTCGTATTTTGCTGTTTGCCAACACTGTGACCACAGACAAGTCACAGAATCAATATGAAGGTCAATATCTTCATAAAGACAATGATGATAATATTTTTTATGGGCTGTTGTGAAGAAAACAGGTAATAAACTTCAAATATAAAGTTGTGGTAGTACCACAATGCAGAATACTATATGTGGAGTTAGGAAGATCTAAGTTGAAATTCTGTCTCAAACATGTATGACACTGAGCAAGACACTTAAACTTTCTGCCTTAGTTTCCCCATGTCCAAAGTGGGGATAAATAAGAGCATTTACCTCAAAGAATTATTGTGAGGATGAAATATTTATAAAGAGCTTTGCAAATCTTACAAATGCTATGTAAATGTTAGCTATTATTAAACTAGTTTTTACATATCAACCTTGTTATAAAAGAAATAAATAAAAGAGGGAATTGAGCTGGGCTCTACTAGCCCTGTGTGTTCCAGGTAGTCTCTGGGGTATGACTCTACTTCCTCTTTGTTCAGAACAGTTGGAGGGAAGATGGGAATTCCCAAAAACCTCTTCTCTTAGATGCAAGTCATGGGTTTGAGTCAGGCAAGCATATAAATGAGTAAAAAAAAGCATAAATTGGGGCAGCTAGGTGGCGCAGTGGATGGAGCACCAGCCCTGAATTCAAGAGGACCCGAGTTCAAATTTGATCTCAGACATTTAACACTTCCTAGCTGTGTGACCCTGGGCAAGTCACTTAACCCCAGCCTCAGGAGAAAAAAAAAAAAAAAGAAAAAGAAAAAAGCATAACTTCTAAAAGCTTCAATCTTTTCCTTCATATCTACAGGTTCCACTCTTTATTCTCCCATCTTATCCATCCAGTTGGGGACTTTTTTTCTATATATCCCCAGCACATGGCACAGAGTTAGCACTTAATATAAGTTTGCTAATTATAAATGCAGTCCTGTAATTGTTCTCAATTTAATCTTAAGGGAAGTGGCCTGGGGGCATAAAGCAAATTGCTCAGGATCACACAGGTAGGAAATGTCAGAGCAAACGAGACTCTCCCAGAGCTGGAAGGCACCTCAATAAAGCTGAATTTCCAATATGATATACCCAGCAAGCCATTGCCTAGACTCTGAGAAGGAACTTAGTGGCAATCACGGTGGCCCATTCTATTCTGGGACAGCTCGGACCGTTAAGTATTTTTTTTTCCCTCAACAGCTCCTAAATTGCTCTCTCTTCGGTTTCATTTGTTTTTGGTTCTGTTGATAGAGGACAAACAGAACAAGTTTAAACCCTTTTCCAAATTAGTGCTTCATATACTCATGTCCCTGGTTGCTTTTGCTCCAATCCCTCTTCCCATTATCATTGTCCTTCTTAAACTGGGGTGCTTATTTGATGAGATAAGATGCAAAAGGCAGAATACAGGAGAACTATCACTTCACCATTCCTGGAAGCTATTTGAATTCAATTGAAGGTCAGGTGTTTTTTTTTGAATGCCATACCATACAGTTGGATCATATTAAATACAATCCACTAAGACCTCCAGATCTTTTTTTTCCAGAACAATTGCTACTTACTCATATCTTCTCAGTCTTATATTTGTAAATTTTTTGGTAGCCAAGTGCATTTGTCCCTATTGAAATTCATTAGATTTGGTCCTATGCTTTTTAGCATGTCCAGGAGCTTTTGCATCCTAATCCTCTCAATCATTTGATTCATCTCTCCCTGTTGGCCGTTATCTGCAAATATGACAACCATACTGTCTATGCCTTTAAATGGCACAGATCCCTAGGACATCCCTGTCATTTTGACTGAATTGTTATCTAATCATTTCTGACTCTCTCTCCAAATTTTATCAAAGGCTTTGCTAAAATCTAAGTAAAATATATCCATGGCCTTCTCATTTACTAGTTTAGTAATCGTGACCAAAAAAAAAAAATGAGCTTACTCTGGCTTGATCTATTTTTGATTGAGGCCACACTGGCTCTTGGGAATCCCTACTTCACATTCTACATGTTTCCTAACTATTTCTTTAATGATCTGTTCTAAAAATTTTCAGGGGGGAAGGAGCACAGAGACAAGATGGCGGAGAGCAGACAGGTCTCTATCCGAGCTCCTCCTGGAGTCCCTCAGATCAACACCATCAAATCAAGCCTCCGAACAGGTTTCGGAGTGATGGAACCCACAAATGACAAATTTCCAGCAGAAGATATTTTGGAAGAACTTCAGAAAAGGTTTGTTTTAATCAGGGCCGGGGGGAGGAGCCGAGCCTGGCAGCACAGGGACCCAGGGCGGTATGGCGTCTGCCCACCGGGAAGCTCTTAGCCAAAATGCAGAGGCGATGTTAGCTACTCCCTTGTTTTGGAAGCCAGTGGATCAGCAGATTAGCTGCAAGATCTTCAGCACAAATATAATGGGCAGGGAGTGAGCCTCTGAAGCCCAGAATAATGCAGATGTGGCCATGTCCACCCAGCACCGATCTTGTAGAGGAAGCTTGGGACAGTCTCCCCTTTGCCCTAAGAGCAGACAAATAAGCAAAAAGCAAAAAGATCTCTGACCATAGATAGCTTTTACGGAGAAAGAGAAGAACAGATCTCTAAACCTGAGGACACTAAAGGCAAATCATATCCAGATGAAGTCCCAAAGGGTGAAATGAGTTGGTTCCCATCTCTTGGAAGAATTCAAAAAGGATCTTAGAAGAGAGAAGAAAAATGAGGAAAGGAAATGAGAAAATTACAGGAGAGTTTGGAAAAGGAAAAGGAAACAGAAGTCATCTGAAGAAAACTCCTTACAAAATAGATTTAGTGAAATAGAAAAAGCATATAACTCCTTACAAAATAGATTTGACAAAAATTATATTTGTGAAATGGAAAAAAAAAAATCCATTGAACAAAACAACTCATTTAAAAATTCAACTGGCCAAATCCAAAAGGATGTAATGAAGAAATTCACTAAAAATTGGAATTGAACAAATGGAAGTTTTTTGACTCAAGTTTGTTGATTCAAGAATCAGTCAAATAAAAATTTCCCAGAATTTCAAATCAAGCTCATTGGCCTTCAGACTGTTCTATTAATGATGCTTTTTTTTTTTTTTTTGGGGGGGGAGGGTGGGTAAGGGGAAGATGATAATAGTGGGAATTGAAACATTTGCTGTTCTTCCATTTTCTGATATGTCCTCTACATTCCATGATCTTAAGCATAATATTCACAATAATTCAGTAATTCTGTGAAGACTCAAAGAAAAGATTTAAGTTCACCTGAGCTAGGTACCTTGAAGTCATCAAGAGTATCTCAAACAAAACCATTAGGATGAGAGGAAGTGAAATATTCAAATACTTGTGGAAGCTAATGAAGTTGTTTCTTGCCTTGCAGTCACTTTTCCCTGGAACTGAATTTTGTTATGATCAGATTTTCTCAGCAAGGTCATGAAGTGAAGTTTATTTTTTAAAAGTCAAGTTTGATCTTAACTTCTTGTCAATTTTGAGGTCTTCCAACCACTGTACCTCACCTGAAGTAAATCCTCCTGGCACAAATTCAAAGATATTTCTAAAAGGTCTCTTACATATCACCAAAGGGTTGAAAGTACAAAGAAATTAAAGTAGGTTCCTCGGCTTTTGACTGAGCACAGCAATTTAAGCTTCCTAACTAGTCAACAACACATGGCTTGTTTAAAAATATTTAAATCTATTTTCCTTATTAAATTTAACATAACATTTTAAAATGCTTACAATTTCAAACTGCAGTCTTCTTGGCTCTTCAGCCTGGACATATTTAAGTCTTAGTTGATTTCCCTAAGGAACTCGGACACCTTGAGACAGGCAGGTAGTAAGTGAATGTATGAGGAAGATTCCAGTGAGTGAGCCAGCAATGTCTCCCTTAAATTAAAACTTTCCTTTCCCCAGACTATTTTGCAGCATTCAGCTCAAGTATGCACAACATAAATTAACTACCAACTTTGATTAGATAGATATAGAGGGGGGGTTCTTCCAAAACAATACTCTTATGCCCAGCATGCTGTCAGTCTATAGAGGATGATGATGGAAACCTTAAGATTCACAAGGATTTCAAATGATGACTAGCGAGTTCTGACTCAAACACAAAAGTTGTTTGTTAAGGACAAGACACAAACTCACTGCATTAAAATAGATGCTTAATAAATATTTGCTGAATAAATTAAATCAATGCCGCCAATTTAATTTTTTATATTTTGCTTTGCAACACACAGTATGAGACTTGTATAGCATCTGGTACTTTCCTGAATGATTGCGAGAATGTAACTACTGTCACTTAATAAAACAAGAATAAATGTGATTAATTATTTTGCAGGAACATAACGGTTATGATTACAAATGCTAACTGTGAGGAGGTTCATTTTGAATGTGTTTAATGGGATAGTTAATTAGTTAATAGGATCTAAATCACTAATTAATCTCCTAACTGGTTGCTAGAAGAATTCTAACTAACTTATACATAAGATACAAAAACTTTTTTTTATATTAATGACATGAAAGACTCTTTGCTTATATTTTCTTGCTATCAGTCATTGATTAATATTTTGGGTCTTGAAGAAACAAACATTCAGCATGACAATTTCAACAAGTTCTTTAAGAATATCCTTTTCTTTTTAGAAATGCAGTCCCCAAATCTGCTGCATTGCTGAGTTTTTATGAGTTGTGCTGTGAGATTTGTAATGTCTGTGTGAATGGAAGCATTTGTATACTCTAGGTTTGTACAGGTTTCCTTTGCAAATGAAGATCAAAGTCAAAAAGAAAGAAAACAAAGTAACTTTATTTTAAAGACAATGACTGGCATACAGAATGTATGCACTAGCATAAAATAAAACTTCTTTCATGAAAAGCATTAAAATTCATATAAATTAATTTATTAAATAGATATTTGGTATTGTCACGCTTTTATTAGATATTACTTTTATTTAGTGGTATTTTTAAAAAACCCAAAAAACCCCCCAACAACCCAGAACTCCAAATTTATGCTAAATAATTTATTTCCCCCAAATGTGTATGTGTTCTGAGATGAAGGCAGTGTTTAAGCTACAGAGATGTAACAAACAATACAGCTCAGTTGGTCATCTTCTGTTAATCATCATAATATGACAAGACACAAGAGGCTAAAAATGGCTCATCATAATTTATTTTATGTTAAAATGTACAGCTTTTTTTTTTCTTTTTGAAGTGACTGACTAAAAAGAGAACAGATAAATACAAGAGTGTCGCTGGCTCCTATTTTATACATGGATTACGCCTCTTCTGCTTGGCCCTTACAGTCACCCTGTACAGGTACAAAGGCTACAAAAAAGGAAGCAATATAAACAGACACAAATAACTTTTTGCTTTTTTACATGCGATTTGTAAGCTTAGTTTGGGCTATTCACAAGCTACTGCTCTATTTTTCCTTAAAAAATAACTCCAATATTTTATAAAGATAGAAAAATCTACAGATGGAATGAAAATGTAAAGTTAGAGGCATTTCCATAAAATAGCAACTTTACACCAAATTCACTTTTTTTTAAATGCTGCCAAGTATTTGGACATATATGAAATGTTTCAAAACTTGACAGATAAACACTGAGATATGCTTCATTCCATAAACAGAAGTCTGCATTTATAAAACAGAAAGCTGCCTTTTTTTCCCCAAAGAAATCTGTCACCAAAATGGGAAAGGGTCTTAACTTTACACCAAACATTTAGCAATAAAACCCTTTCAACTAACAAAATGTGAACAGCTTTTAGAGCTTTTTACAGTTTTATAATTAACAAAAATATAGTTTTTTTAAACCCTCAAATTAGGGCACCCTAATCAAGGCAAAAAACTTAAGAAATGGCTTACTGTTAGCACAACACTTGTACAGTACTACGAAATGCACTGTCACTAACAAAGACCTTAGCGGCATGCGGAAGTGTCACCTTAAACAAAATATACAAGAACTGAAATGCTAAAGGCATTTACATGGAGCTGAGAGGGGAAGGGGGGGAAAAAAAGCTAAAGGTTCAGTATTACAACAGATAATTTGGGGGCCGAACATCCACATCATTCGTTTAAATGGGAGCAGGCACATCAAGTGGCTGCTGTGTAACTGCAGTCCAAAGAGAGAGGCCTTCCTTTGCAGAGAACTTCATATAAAACGAACAGAAACAGGTACCACAAAAAGGAAAAGGAAACAAAGGAGAACAGCGTATAAGGCTTTCTGCTGCATACAGCTTTTTTTTTTTTTTTTTTTTTTTTTTTTTTAAATAAATGGTGCCAACAAATGTTTTTGCATTCACACCAATTGCTGGTTTTGAAATCGTACTTTCCAAATTCGTTTGTGCAGATCGATCCCGCGGGGGGCCGGCCCGGCTGCGTGGCGTCCCCGGCCTACCTCCTCATGTAGGAGCCGTTCAGGGGCTGCTTGGCCATGCCGGTGTTCATGTAGCCGTGGTGCCCGGGCGCCGTGTACATCATGTTGCCGTGGGGCGGGGTCTGCATCGGCTGCTGTGCGTATGGCTGGGTTCCCATCATGCCCATCTGCATCTGCATCGGGTACTGGGCCGTCTGATTCATGTAGCCGTGGTTGCCGTGGTAGCCGCTGTTCATCATGGGCTGGGACATGCCGTACCCGTTCATGGCGTTCAGAGTGTTCATGTTCATGTTCACCGAGTTGACGTTGTAGGCGGGGGCGGGCATCAGGTTCACGCTCATGTTCATCCCGCGCTGCATCGTCAAAGTCCTGGCCGGGCCCTGCATGGCCACGGTCTGGGAAGCCCGCCCGTAGAGCTGAGGCTGGTGGGCCGCGGCGGCCGGCGGGAGGGATGCCGATTTGGTTCTCATGGCCGCGTGGCCCTTGCTGGCGATTTGCGTTTGCAGTCTTTGGGTGTGAGAGATGCCGAGATTGGAGGCGGCCATGTTCCGCTGCAGGAGAGGAGGCGGCAGGTTCATGGGGGGAGGAGTGAGGTTGGGGGGAGGGGTCATGGTCGCTTGTGCTTGGGGCCCCCCAGGGACAGAATGCGGAGACTGAGAAAGCTGCACGAGCCCCGTGTTACTCAACGGTGTGGACAAAGAGGCACTGTTTGCATAGGAAGTTACAGCAGCGGAATGGCTGTAAGGCAATGAATGATCAATAAGAGTATTCGTTAACTGCTGCAGTTTGGCAAGGCTGAAGGTAGCTGATGGCTGCGGGTAGTGCCCGGCCCCAAACTCGCTCTGGCCCATCCGCTCGTACAGGCCCAGGTTGGCGCCGCCCGTCTCGGGGATCTCGGCCAGCTGCATGGGGGGGGTGAAGGTGGCCGCCAGGCTGCACTGGGGCAGCTGCTGGCTGCCGCTCGGGGGCCGCTCCCCCACGCAGCCCTGGGGAGACTTGACGTTGCAGGTCGGGGGGGAGCCGATGCTGGCGGGCTGCATCATGCTGCAGCTGCCGTTCATGCCGGACATTTGCTGCGTGACGGCGCAGCTG
This sequence comes from Sminthopsis crassicaudata, assembly GCF_048593235.1. NCBI lineage: Eukaryota > Metazoa > Chordata > Mammalia > Dasyuromorphia > Dasyuridae > Sminthopsis > Sminthopsis crassicaudata. The sequence continues at coordinate 654,990,609 of NC_133618.1, forward strand.
CTCTGCGTCAGGTTGCTGGAGGTCAGGCTGCTGTAGGAGCAGCTGTTCTGGGAAGAGGTATTCCCGCAGATGCTGCTGCCCATGGAGGAGTCATAGCTGCTGGGGTTCTCGTAGTTCTCCGTGGTGCTCTCGATGCTGCCCAGATCGCTGAAGCCGCTGTCCACCACCTGCTGCGAGTGGTCCGAGACGGAGGGGACGTCCATCATGGGGCTGGTCTCCATGTTCTGCAGGGACGGCACGGAGATGGCCCCTTGGTCGGGGCTGATCTGAGGGTAGCTGCTCTCCAGCGCGGGGACGCTCGGGCTGCTGACGGAACGAACCGACTGACTGGGATGCGAATGGACAGATGAGACGGGGCTGCTGTGGTTGGATTGCGGACAGTCGTCCAGGGGGGCCATCGGAGGGCTTTGGTCTGCTTGCGAGTAGCTCTGCAGGCTTCGACAGGCCTCCTGAGTTTCAGCGCACTCCTGAAAGGCGTCGTCTTGCCCGGGGTTCTCCTGGGTCAAAGACTGAACGGCCTGCACGGTCTCAGAGTCGATCTCCATGGTTTCTGAGGTCTCCTCTTTGAACTCGGGGTTCCCATCTTCCCTCTTCTTCTGGCCCTCGCCCTCGGCTGGTCCTCCTGGATGCCCCCCGCTGGGCTCGGGCACGCCCTCGGCATCTGCTGGACGCTCCTTGGGCTCGCCGCTACATGGAGCTGCCAGGTCAATGCTGCAGTCTATCAAGGTTTCCGGGTCTGGGGGACCAGCTGGAACACTCAGGTCTAAAAAAGTCTCCTGGCTCTCCAACACTCCCTTGAAGGCTTCTGCAGGAAGCTCCTCCTTCTGTACTTCCGCAGCCTCCAAGTGACTGTCATCTTCATCATCGGCATCGTGATCCTCGTTACGGGAGGGCTCCTCCTCTTCCTCCTCCTCATCATGGTCCTCCAAGTGCTCGGGCTCCTCAGGGCGCACAAAGGCCTCCACTCGGGCCCCGCCCCGACCATTGGCCCGGTCAGAGTCTCTGTCCAGAACTCCCTCCTCCTCCTCCTCTTCCTCTTCCTCTCCCTCCTCCTCCTCACCCTCCTCTTCCTCCTCAGGCTTCAGGCCCTGGTCCTCGGATTTTTCCAATGGTAACTGGCGGGGGCTTGGAGGGGCCCCATCTTCACTCTGTGGCTGCTTGGGCAGGTCCGCTTCCTTTGCCGCCGCCTCCGCCACGCCAGACACGTGGCTCGGTTCCTCTTGGGTGGATTCCTTCTGTTCTTCTCCGGTAACCTGGTAGTCAGGCTCCATTGGAGTCTCAGGTGGGGTGTACAAGTTCAGTTTAAACCCAGTCTTCCTGTCTTTGCTTTGCTTCCATTTAGACGGGCCACGCTTCGTCCCTTTTGGCCATCCTTGTTTGCACTTTAAAGATTCTGGATTGTCTACACTGTCTTCTTTTAAATTATTTGAATTATCTGTGTTGTCTTTATGGGGTAACAGAACAGGGAAAAATATAAAAAAAAAAGTCTTAGAAGGCATAATCATCAATATCTTGAACTTCCTTTTCCAAATTAATTAATAAAACATGGTTTTAAATTTAATACTTTAAAAGTTAAAAACAACTAAAAAAAGACATAAATGATACTTTCATATGAACCAAGTTTAAAAAAAAAACAAAAAACTAAGAGAAGCATTCCATTCGGTACACATGCACAAACTCTCTTTGCACTCTGTCTCTGTTTTTCCGTCTTTCTCTCTATCTGCCTCTGTCTCCCTCTCTGTCATTAAAAATAAAGGCAACATCCATAACTTATAGCACCTAACATATGCAACTGCAATATTCATAAAGAATGACATTTAAAGAGATAAAACCTCCTCCACTGTAATAGTCTCTAGCACTAAAATGTTAAAAACAATTTTATCAATGAAAATTCAGGAAACATACAAGTTAAAAAGGTTTATATTAACCCAAATCATCTTTACATGCTACTGCTGAGAACTATTTTAAAAGCTTAAGGTTATTAGGAAAATCTTAGCTTCTGTTTGTCTTAATTTTGTGTGTTTTTTTTTCTAAAACACAGATGGTTGCAAAATTATTTAAATAGGACTCAAAGATTGATTAAGTGCAAAAGTTTCCTCACATATAGATTTAATTAACAATTCATTTCTTTACATTAAATTATTTAAAGTGACATTCATAAATATAAATCTACTGATAATTTAAACAGATTAGATTTTGACACTTACTGAATTAAAATGACCTCAAATGACATGAATATGACTTACATGTTCTTCCTATCATAATTTATAAGGAGTGAAATAAACTAGTAAGTAATTAAACATACCAAACTCAGATGCATCTGTATGTAGTTTCTCATAAGATGATTACATTGATATGCTATAAATTGAATAAGTTTATCTTTACATTTACTCGTGCAGTTATTATATACCCACTTCTTTTACCAGAAATTCTACCAGGAATATTCTGGATCAGTTATAGCCAAAAGGATATCAAGGTACCAGAAGTTAGTTTCTCATTTTTGGTTCATTACCTTACATTGATCATGTTTTAAAAACATGATTTTTTAAAAAAAATTTCTAACTTTTCTTAAAAATGAACTTTATAATGGGTTCGAATCTGATCTCATTAACTAGCTGTGCAATGGCAATCAAGTCAATTAACCTGTCTGCCTCAGTTTCCTCATCTGTAAAGTGGGGATAATAATAGCACCTACCTCCCAGTTGTGAGGATCAAATGAGATATTTGTAAAGCAATCAGCACAATGCCTGAGACAAAGAGGCACTATATAAATGCTAGCCATCATCATCACCATCATTATTATTGTTATTATCTTGTGGATCAGACTCTTATAAGGGCTAACTTAAGGTAAGAAAAATTTCATTAATAGCCCTACTAGATGTGTCACTTTGGTGAAGGCAAATAAAAATTAATCAATTTGGTAAAGAGATTTTTCTTTGCCAGAATATACCTGTCTCCCACTTAACCAATGCATGACAGATAAACTTCTTCATTTATGTGCATGATAAAAAGATTATAGGTAGACTTACCCAGCAAGTATTATTTTCAAATTGGCTACATGGAGAGAATGTATAAATGATGTAAAATAGTTCATTTTGTTGTATCAAGTATAAAAAACCTATACTAATCATTATCTCAGGTCTACCAAAAAAAAAAAAATCTTATTTTTCTGTACTTTAGGAGGGCAAAAACATTAAGCTGGCATTATCAGATTCTACTGCTATTACAACCAAATCAGCTAAAGTAGAAACATTACTTCTCCAAAACAGAAAGTGAGTCTTTAAATAGCTTGTAGAGGAGGGAGGATGAGATTCAGAAATCTAAGATCACTTAAGATTTTTAAAGACAATTGGGACAAAGATAAGAATATACGCTACTAGACATATAGAAATGATCAGAATTATTCACAGAACACTGAGAAGCAGCAAGCCAGGAACTGGAAATATACTCAGGTTTTTTAAGAAAATGATGTCTTTGACCCACGTTATTCTTCAACAAAGCAGCTTTCAACAGTTTTTAAAATTAAAGTTATAAAAGTAAGCAATATGTGCTTGTGATTTTAAAACAGGCTTCTTAAAAAATAAAAACCAGAATGATTTCTGTCATTTTTGAGGGCAATGAGATATGCTCATTATCCCCAACTGCTTCACCCACACAGTCCTTTTAGTGGAGGCTGGGGGTGGGGTGAAGATATGCTTATTAAAGAACTCAATCCATATGTTTTTACATTTAGCTGAGGCCCAGCTTTCCTAAAAAATAAACAGACTAACGCACAGATTTTTAAGGAGGAACTTGAGGTCTTAAACTTTGCCTTATTCCACCAAAGAAATTTGGTTGCAGTCAACACTCAGGGCACCACAAGCGATGATCAATGTTTATTGACATATTTAGCAAGATTTCTAGTTCAGAAATGATTAATACTTTTGAATTAGGCCAGCTTGACCAAAGCAAGGAATACTATTTGTCCTTCTCACTTGAAAGATCAAGAGAGGGCTTGATGAAATCATCAGGGATATTATAGAAGATATTATTATTCAGGTGAGAGTTGGATTAGATAGCCTCTAATGTACTTTCCACTTTGAGATTCTGCAACTCAACTTATGAAAACTGTTTCTCTTCTCTTTCTGATTGGGTATATGAAAGAGGAAGAATCAATATATCAAACTACTTCAAAGTTAAATGAATGGAGTTCTCTTGTTCTTTGTAATCACACACTACAGGAAAAATGCTTACTCTAAGTAGTATAATGGCACATTTTTTGAATAAAAGACTGGCAGAAAGCAGAGCAACACACACAAAAATCTAATAAAAAAAGGAAAAATCTCCTTAACAAGCCTCAAAGCCATGACCACTAAAAAGAGCATGGCCAGATGGTTCTGGTTATTATAAATGGCTTTTAGTAATGATTATCAAGGTTGCAGGGCTAATCCTAACTGGAGAATGAAGTTAGCATATCTCAAAGAACACTCTTACTCTAGGAGGTTACTTCAGCACCGAACTGAACTTTTGGAAGGGGAGGTGAACCCTCCATTCCCTGGAAAGTCTTAAAGAAGAGGACAGATAATTGTTTTAAGTGGAGGAAAGAAATGCAGTTTCATAGATGTCTTTTAGTCTTTAAAGATGCTACTTCTTGGATTTCAGCTAGTCACGAAAATTCAATTACAATGATTTGGTTAAACAAAAGAACCAATTCTACTTACTCCTACAAGGGTCATCATTATTAAAGCAATGATTGTCTTTCTCTTCTTCCTCAGTTTGTCTCTGTTTCCCAGATTGAAACTGGAATACTTTTTTAATGGCAGGCTTCAAGTCATCTTCTTCTCCCTCGATTTCACAGGTAGGCTCCAGCTGTGGCATTGGCCGCTCATCATCAGAGTTATCAAACGGCTCATTCAACACTTCTGTGGTTTCAGAAATTGTCTCTGTTGTCACACTGCTATTGATCCTTCTACGCTTACGGCCCCTTTTCTTCTTCAGTATGAAAGGTCTCTGGAAATTCAAAACATAATGCTTAAAAATTAGCGAAACCTTCACTGACAAATGAAAAGAACATTCATGCCCATAGAAGTACATGTTAAAAGGGCAAAAATGAGGTGCTTTTCCATTCGACATCTATTAGCAGTTCACCATGGAAAAGATTTTCCAAATACACAACTGTATTTTTAAAAAATGCTTTGAAGGAAAATCTTAACAGCCCAAACACAAATTACAAAAGCAAACCTTTACTTCTCCAGCATAGCCCAAGTGGAAATACTGACTTCAATCACTGTGGTCCCATAAACTTTGTTTTAGAGGAATTATGGGAAGCCAAATGTTTCAAATAAATATTTCAGCAGTTCATTCATTGTTCACGGAGAACATTCCCTCTACAGATAACAAGTATTTACTGAACACATGCTAGGTATAAGGATCTATGGGAAACATAAAGATGATTCTGACCTTGCCCTCATTTCCATAGGACTTCAATGCTTGCAAAATGGAAACACCAGACAAGCAGATGAAAAGAAGTTCCACACCAGTCAATTTTCCCTTTGTAACATCTTTCCATACTCCCACTTCTCTCCTTCTAGTCTAGACTATTGCTGGCAAGTCTCCTCGTCACAAAGTCTCTTCTTACATCAGTCCACCTTTTTTCTCAGCTATCAGAAGAAGCTTTCTAAACAAAGTCTGACCTCCTCTCCCCTCTTCCATAAACTTCACTGGCTCCCTATTCTCTCCAGGACCCTGTTTCTCTGTTTGGCATTCAAAGCCCTTTCCCCTGCCATTCAGTCCCAACCTTCCCCCTCTGGGGGAAACTCTCTGGCAGGCTTTCTAACTATTCCTCAAACATGACACTCTGTCTCCCACACATGCACATTTCCACTTGGCTGTCCCCCACACTCTCCTCATTTGTAATGCTTGGCTTCCTTTAAGTCTCACCTCCATCAAGTCATTCTTAACCCCCTCCCTCCTTTAATTCCAGCAGCTTCCTCTGCTGATTACTTCTAGTTTATCCTCTGTGTAGGTTGTTTGTCCACAGTTGTTTCATTGTCTCTTACTCATTAGACTGTGAGCTCCCTGTGAGAAGTTCCCTTTCTTTGTCTTCCCAGCATTTAGCACAGTGCCTGGCACAGAATAGGCACTTAAGAAAGGTTTGCTGACTGATTGAATCCAAAAATAAAATAGAAATCTACAAAGCCATATTCACAGTTGGAATGTGGGCACTCAACTGCTTTGGGAACCGTTTTGTTTACTAACAAGAACAGCTTAAATGAAAAATATGTAAAGAACAGGTATGTATACTATTTTTTTCAATAGCTGATACTGCATGCATCCAAGAGATGCTTTTTTTTCATTTATTTTCCTTCATTATCCAATGTCCTAATTAAGATTTTCTTTTTCATTTCTTTTTTCTTTCTTTCTTTTTTTTTTTTTTTAAAGCTCATTTACTTGTTGTATATTAACATCTCTGCAAGTTTATAGTGGCCTAAAGGCTTTAACTTTTTTAACCTATATCATAATTTTATGGGGTTTTCCCCCCACATATAAAAGTCATTGAAACGAGAAACCAATGTAAACTCATTGACTGAGAGATGAAATTGATCTTAGAGGCCGTCTAATTCAATCCCCTTAATGTACAGATGAATAAGACCAGAGGCTGGATCTGAACTCAGGTCCTCCGACTCCAAAACCAATGTTCTTTTCACTGAACCACATATGGGCCTGCTACTAAGATGTCACTCACCCACCAATGAAACACAGATAAATGATTCTGGTAACATCTGATGGAAAAACAACCCTAGCTGAAATTTCCTCTAAGTACTTGTGATGTACAGCTTTATTGTGCTTTTGAAAACAGAGAGAAAGTTTAATATGCTTAAGATTTAAATTAGAGAGGAACAAATTTTCCAAAGACCTGTTGCTTCTTGCCATTATGAAGATAAAATGATCAGGGAATATTCCCTAAATGTTCACTGAGGGATAGCTCTCTGTCTGTCTCCTAATAATTCTATTCTGCAATCTAACATTTACAGATGTCAAACTCCAAATTGACCAGGCAGAATCTGATTTATTTAATGTATTTCCCAAACAAGTAAATAATAGATTTAAACTCTCTGTAGTAAATCCTTTTATGTAGGTCATCGGAGTACATGGCTTCTCTGGAGATATTCTGGAGAAATTCTATTTAGGTCTAACAAAAAGCAAAATCTAATGAAAAGAATTTTCAGATGGGAATTAAACCCCCAAAGTCCTGGCATTTCTGGGTCTCCTTTACCTTCTTTGTAAAATAAGATTAGATTGGACGATCGGTATGTCTGTGACTTGGTCCTGGCTAGACTACTCTGAACCAGCAGGTGGCTCTAACCCAGAGATTTTATCAGCTGAGTCTTTCTAGCATCTTAACCTTCAAGGATAAACAGACTCATGAATGCAAGATAAATAATTATGAAACAGAGGCCAATACTGATGCACAAAGATATTATTACCCCTAAGAAATAAGGAAGGCTAATGAATGGGATGTCTGAAATCACATGCAGACTGTGAAGTACCCAAAGCCCAAACAGAAAATATACCTTTCTCTTCATAGCAAGTGATTGTGGTTTTGTTAACCGGGGAGGAGAGCTTCGGTGATTTTCTTCCTCTTCCTCCTCTTCCTCTTCTTCTTCCTCTTCCTCTTCTTCTTCCTCTTCTTCTTCTTCACTGCTATCTTTAGTTGGCTCTGTAGATTGCCCCCGGTCTCCTGCCATGGGTACACTCTCCGGAGACCGCAAATATTTATTTTTTGATTGCACTTTTGCAGGTGATTGCCTACTATTAGCTCTAGCTGATAAAATTTCTTGGTCTTCTTTTTCCCAGCAGCTAGCCTGTTCCATCAGACGTTCAGCCTGATGGAGAGAAGGTTAAAGTGATGGGCCCATGAAGCAACACTGACTTTGTGATAAGCTTTCAAGTTCAATGAAACAGTCATTCTAAGTCAACTCCGATTAGCGCTGCTAGCTAACCCAGCAATATTTCAGCTGAATCATCTAGTGACTTTTTTGCAATAGTTAGGATAACAAACCAAAGAAGATTGTGTTTCATGGGATATTTAGCACTATTAATGATGCAGCGAATTGATTTAAGTCTTTTATCACTACATTACATGCTCACTGGTATGGATCACTTTAAGCAAGTTCATAAACACAAAGAATCAATTGACATCTCAGCCTTTGAGCTCAGCACCAAATTTTATCTGATTATACGCTGTCACACTACTTCAGTAGTGAAAAAGGCAGCTGTGTGATTGAGGATAAATGTTTTATTTTTCGAATCTGAATCTATAAAATTATCACATCTTACCACACAACCTCAGTTAGGACAAATTAGTGCCATATCATTTCACAAGCTATCTTCTCTATAACAAAGCATTTTACAATGAGGTTAATGCCTTACTTAAGCTACCCTATTACTGAATGCCATAAGACTGAAGCCAAGCGAAAATGATGATGTCAGTTATTACCTCTTTTTCAGCTTCTCGTTCCTCTTCAGAAACTGCAGCATTAGAAACTAACAATGGCGTCCACCTCAGACTTTCTGGGTCAAGTTCATTCACACGTGCATTGGTTTTCAGTTTTTCCATATGACCTAATATCAGTTTTTCTCTTCTAATGATCACAAATCTGCAGCAAGACACATCAGAACAAGATGGAATGGAAAGCTGAACTGACATTTTACTTCCACATGCTACCTGGGTAGCACAGCCCCTTGCAAGCAGAGCGCCTTCTGGCTAGAACCAGGCTGTGTTGGGTGCTCCCCCAAGGCGCCCCGCTCCCCACCCCCACAGGGATCTTTCTGGTCTGTGGGCCGGGGGTCATTCTGACAGCGCACGTCTTGCGCAGGTGGTTCAGAATACTCACTTTTCTTCTCGCTTGTCAATCATGCGGAGGTGCTGCAGAGTGGTGGCAATATCATGTGGACACATGCCGGTGGCTCGGCTGATCCCTTTGATGCTGATATGTTTTTCATGGTGGTAATACAGATACTCCAAAATCACACTTTTCCAGTAGGCCAGATAGGAGAGACGGCCCAAATCGGAGAGCGGCTTTTCAGGAGACCCTGCTTGTCCTTCTCTTCTGGAAAGCAAATAGCCTGGGAGAGAAGAGAGGAGGAGAAACCTCAGTGGACACCGTGAAACAAGAGCAGGAGAGGCCCCTGAAACAATACCCAGTCCTGTGGGGAAAGAACTGGGTTCGAATCCCAACTAGGCAATTAATTAGCCATGTGGCTTCAGGCAAGTCATTTGACCTTTTTTCAGTCATTAGCAAAATAAATGAGGGAGTTGGAATGATCTCTGAGTCTTTCTAGTGCTAATAATTTACAAAAATAAGATAAAATCATAGGAAACGAAGTGAAATGACTTTTAATGTCCTGAATGTGGGTGATTTCTGTGAAACTTTTAAAAATCTTTTTCAAAAGGTAGTTAGTAATAAAAGCTAACCTTCATATGGCACTTTGTCTGCAGAGTACTTTTACACAGAATACCTCCATATGAGGTGGGTGTCATCTCCGTTTTTTGCTTCCCATTAGATAATTCTTGTGGCAGAAGCATTACAAACTTAAATCAAGAAATAGTCAACACTGACAAAAAGACAAGACTAAAGATATAGGCTCAATAGAGTAAAAATCTAGTACTTTGGATTTTTAAAATAAGCAAAAAAAAAAAAAAAAAAAAACCATGTCAGAAATCATCCATAAGAGTAACACAAATATTTACAGGTAAGTTGTTATCTACGGGAAAGTCTAATGACCCTTTGACATCCATGTACTTTTTTTTTTTTTTAAAGGTCTCTGTTGACTTAAGACCAGGGATGAGAATTCATTTTTCTCTGCCAAGGATCATTTGGATATTTATAACATCATTTGCAGGCCATATAAAATTATGAACTTAAAGAACTCAAGAAGTAAAAGGTTATTGTACCTTTGCTTTCAGCTCATCATTGTCTGCAACTGCCTTAACAAATTATTTTGTGGGCCTTATACAGTCCAAAGGCTGAAGTTCCCCACCCCTGATTTAGCTATTATTTTACTTATTACATTAAGCTAAGAGAAGGATCTGCTGCTTAGTTTAGATGGATTAGTAAAAGGCATGACTTTTATGTCAAAGAATACGACTTCTATCAGCTTCATAAGCTATTTTCAATTATTTCAGGGAAAATATGTATGTATTGCTATATATTATGGCAATCCAGTTCCAAAGCACTCAATTTTTGAGCATGCCATATCTGTTACTTTTCACTATTTAGCAAAGGAGATTTAAAAAAAAAAAAGGGAAAAACTAAAAAAAAAAAAAAAAAAAAATCTAACAAGTTAAATAATGAATGAAAGCTAGTGACCATGAACACAATTAATATTCACTTAAGCAACAAAGAAATACTTTAAATCAGTGTTACTGACTTTTTGGATTAAGTTTCATCTTTATAAACTCTTTAAGATTAAATACACATGGACCATATACAGTATGCAGCAGCAATTATAATTTACACTGTCTTAAGAGTCATCCAAAACTTTGGCATTTTCTTTTTCATCTACATTTCCAAAATGATTGCATTCTCAAAAGTTACCTCATACTGGGAAATTTCAATGTTTTTTAAATCTAAATTTGAAATGTCTTTTCTTCACCTATCTACTATAGGGAATGCTTAAAAATATACAAACAAATTCATAAATTTGAATCAATAATATGTAGCTAACCAAGGGTTGTTAGCCATTCTTCCTCATTTTTCTGGTTTTAATCACAGAATTATTGGCAAGAATATAGAACACGCGAGAGTATTTAACTTTAGCTATGGTAAAGACAATTTGTTCTGGTTTGCCTACTTATCTTCCCCCTGAAATTAAATGTATTTGATTTAAGACAACCAAATAATACACCAAAATGTCATAGACAAAAGACTCTCAATGTAATTTTACACAGAAGCTGTTGATATGCAGTGTCTTAAGAATGCTAAACAGATAAGCCATTTATTGAATCTTAGAGAATTTATGTCACCAACATAAATAAGTAGCTCAGTGATAATAGAGCATCTTCCATAGGTGTCAAAACCTTTTGGCATACTGATCTTCAGCTTATTAATCAATAGATCAATGACCCTCCATATGCCAGGCCCATGTTGGATTTATTAGACTGCTGCATTTGTTAGACTTACAAGGATCTATTGAAATGGGAATAACTGAAGGAGATTTGTTCCAAGTAAAAGAGACCCAACAAATCTTTGTCTCTCTGGAATTCACATGAAGGAATAACCAAGTGAGATGAGAACTGCCTTTCTCTCTTGAGATTTCTAAGACTGAGAATGGATGTTAAATGCATTGTTTTTACATGTCATTGAAGAAAAAATAAGATTTTAAAAAAAATTTTAAACTCCAAGCCAAAAAAGAGGGGACTTCCTATTTTAATTCCACTAAGGATCAACTTCAAAGTTCCCTATGACTAACAATGTAATGAAAGTGCTAACGTCTGGAGTATGTGACAGGAAGACATGAGGATGCTAAGAGGTCCCTAAATGGTATCTCTTACTCAGCCCTTACCCAAACCCACCCAATAATGCTTAAAATCTTATAATCCATGGCACTTTCAGCTCCAGATACCTACTGATTTTGGCGCATATATACAAGCATATATTATACCTTGTAAATGGTGTGGGGGGAAGGAAGATGGTGTTTGAGTGATCCAATAATTCTGATGAATTCAAGTACAAGCCGTATCTCCAGATAGAAGATGACTGATTCAAGGTATTGAGACATACCTTTTTAGACATGACTGCTGTGTGGATTTGTTTTGCTTTACTATGCTTATTGATATTAAAGGTTCCCCACCCTCCACCCCCATCTCTCTTCTTTTGACTCTTAATTGGGATTTGATTAAAAGGATGATTAGCAATTGCTCTGTCCCAAAAAAGAAAGCTATTGAAACACCTTTCTAAATACCCAGAAGGAAGTTCAGAAGGAAACACAAAAAAGCAAGATAGCTTCAAAAGTAACATGTTGAATTTATTAGGTATTTTTGAAGAGGATTTTACATATAGTCCTGTTTTTCTGTTTTACTTTCTATATAGAATAGCTCTAGCTGATTTTCATTATCAACCCCAATCTAAAAGCCAAGACTAAAAATATTAAACAAGAATGATTTGTGTCAACATTTATCAAAGTCATTACTAAAGTGCTATCATGAAATACTGCATTGGTGAGAATTTGATAAGAATTATTTTCCTTTTTCCTCCTTCTAAAGCTACATTGATAAATGTACAATTAATTGCTTTATATAGCAGATTAGGAATAATTTCCTAAAAGTCAGAGAAGGTAAAGCAAGCACAAATCTTTGCAGCTATTAAAAGATTAATTGATAATTTCTAAGTTTCAAATGCAATCTGTTTGGACTATCATAATAATGCTGTTTAGAATAAGGCCTTAATATGCTAAAACTTTCTGCTTAGAATGATAATTATTAGTATAACAGCTAATATTTTTCAAAGTGCCTATTATGTACCAGGCAATGTGCTAAGAGCTTTATAGATATTATTTCAATTGAGCCTCACAACAATTCTGAATAGGTGCTATTATGATCTCCATTTTATAGATTAGGAAACTGAGGTAAAGAGGTAAAGTGACTTGCTCAGAATCACACAACTAGTTAAGCTGGATTTGAACTCTTTCTGACTGTGACTGTGGCTCAGTGAATGAGTCTGGAATAAGGAGGCCTCTTCTTCTTGAGTTCAAATCTGGCCTCAGACACTTTCAATCTGTGTGACTCTGCGCAAGTCACTTTATCATGTTTGCCTCAGTTTCCTCATCTGTAAAATGAGCTGAAGAAGAAAATGGCAAACCACTCCAGTATCTCTGCCAAACATATCCCAAGTGGGGTAACAGAGGGTCAGACTGGACTAAAATGGCCAAATTTTGCTTTTACGAATGTGATTTCACTGATGGAAGTATTATCTCCAACAACGCAGGTTACATCTCGAATGACTATTCATGCCTTCTTACAAATCCTACCATGCCAGCAGCCTTTGAAGCATCCTGTCCCTCAGTGTGTCTGGGGGTTTCTTCTATGTATATGACATGTACTAACTGTCCAAACCCCTGACCTTGCTTTAGCCCATCTTTGTTCCCCTTAGGTGCAATTTTTTTTTTTTTAATTTCCTCACAACCTATTCAGACTTACCAAGCATTTCTTTATTGCCCTTTGGCAATTGTCAACTGCAATTCTCTGGAGAACCTAGTATTCCAAGACTTATAACCCAGACACCATCACTGGATTTAGCAAGATGGGTATTTGCTTCAGAGAAAAGTTGGGGTCATTAAAAGCATTCAAAATTGAAATTCCTCAAAGGCAGCTATATCTGACTATTCCCCCCTCCTGATCAACTCTGGATCTGATTCACTGTCCATTTGCACTATCTATCCAAAATATCTATTGCTAGAGAAGCTTTTTGTGTTGTCCATCTAACTGCATTTCAGAGAGTGGAGCAGAAGGCATATCTTCATCCACTTGGTTACATGCGTGAAAAATTACACCAAATTCTTTTGAGCAATTATTGATCTTATGTAGGAGGTTTAGAATGTTCCAGGTCTGATGCAATTTGCATACCATCATCTACAACTATACTTCCTATAGGATATTCTCTTCTATGTGTACTGGACATGCTCTGTGATAGCAGCAAACAATTTTGGAAAACAGCTTTTTCCTTGCTTTTAAGCAGTACTTGATAATAATAACCAAATAAGTTCATCTCAGCATCCTGTGTCAAAAGGCATTCTATGACTTTGACATATGTTGAGAGATAAACCTTGTTGAAGCATAATCTTAAAGGCAGCATATGCTTTTAAAAAATAATCAACAATAATAAACAGAGTGGAAACCTGTATTTCCTAAACTTTTCAACATATTGATGAAATTATAAAGATGTCTTTTTTGATAGTGTAGAATTTGTGAGTCAACTTGTTCCCCTTCTTGTGTCATTAAGAATGCCCTTAATGGATATAGATGACTATTATTCTCATAAAAATTTCAGAAATGGAAGGCACAGGTATATGGACCAGTACTTATTGGTACTTAGTTACCCTTTTGTCTCTGTAATAATAAGATTCAGGATTTTTGCATGCTTTTGGTATCTTTTTCTATGTTAGATAATCTGGTAATTAAATGATCTAGATCCTTAAGACTGTGGCATTTCCCAAATCAATGTCACTTTTCCTTTTTTTTAATCTCTTTTGCCTTTTTTCCAGTTTTATCTTTTAAAGACCTCAGATGATTTTGCTCAGAAGAGCCTTCTCCCAAATTTACCATAAACCATTTTTGTTGGCAGTTTCTTACAGTTTTATGAAGCAACACTACTCATAATCTTCTTACATAATAGTTTAAGGAGGGCTACTCTTCATTGCCATCTCTCCTTTGTTTTTAGGCTAAGATGAGGTCACTGGTATCAGTGGATAGAGTGCTGTACCTTGAGTCAAGGAGGCCCAAGTACAAATCTGCCCTCACTCCCCACTGTGACATCCTGAGCAAGTCACATAATCTTTGTTGGCCTCCATCTCCTCAATTGTAAAATGGAGACAGCAGACAGGACAGAGTTGTTTTACATGCACATTATGTCTTTTAAATTTTTTATTATGTCTTCTGATTTTGTATTAATTTTTATTTTTGTTCTAACAACAATTTTTGTTCTCATACACAGATAGCTCGATTCAAGTATGATTCCCACATCAATAATGAGATATATTCTACCTGTTAAAATACAATTTATTTCATTTTCTACAAAGATGTCCTTTTGTGCTTATTATATCCATTACTTTACGACTCTTTTCTATACATTATATTAAGGTGTGAGATCTCTATGCAATCCATAAGACTTTAGGCTCTTCTTAGTAATGCATCATCTTCCATCTCCTCTTATGATCACTTTTGCCTTGAAGTTAACAAATAACTACCAGGGTGTATGTTGATTTAATTGGTAGATTTTTGAAGATTCCCCCACTCCCTGCAAAAAATAGTACATAAGTTGCAACTATTTTCCTGGTGATATATGCAAATATATATCAGGAGCACTGTTAACACAACATGACTAAATATTCCTTGAAATGGTGGTTCCTTCTTGCCTTGGATACAAGGTAAAATCAATTTCACCAATTCCTTTATTTGCATCTCCAAAGAGAACTTGTGAGCTACTTCATTTACCTGCAATCTCTTTTGTCTTGTGGTCTCATCTACAGTAAAATATCAAGATTAATCTCATTCATTCTAATAGTGCATCTACTTGTTGATGCTGGACAAGGATATCATGTTTGGAAGATCTACATGCAATTTTATATTTCATAGAAAGACAAGAGTATGATCCTCATGTCCTCTGCTTTTCTGCCACAGTCATTATATGAGAAGCAGGCAGTCACTCCGGATAGAGGCTTTTAAAATTTTTCTATATTTTATGGTGTCTTATGGCCAAAGAATACTCCCTCAAGCGTCTAGATGATTACTCATGTGCCTCTTTGTGTTTATAGCAAGTCAGTCCTTAGAAAGAGGATTCTGTTTGGCTGTTTTCTATTTGGAAATTTTTGGAAGCCTTTCTGGAATAGTAGAATATGCTAGTGTGATAAAGTAAATAAAGACTTTGAGAACTCTGGGTCTCTATCATACTGAAAATAAGGTAGATGAGGACTTTTGTAATAAGGAGTCTGTTTTGGGAGTAAGGTGGTTTAAATTATTAAGGCTAAATTAAACTTACTGAAAAGATTTAAAATAATCTATTTGTTGCCAGTAAATAAGAAATTTTTTTTTTTTTTCTGAGGAAATGGGATTAAGTGACTTGCCCAGCAGGAAGTGTTAAATGTTTGAGGCCAAAATTTGAACTCAAGTCTTCCTGATTTTAGGGCTGATGCTCTATCCACTGCGCCAATTACCTGCCCCAAGAAAATGCTTCTTTAGGAAGTCAGTGCATTTGTTCAGAGATATTTGAAAGAAGCAAAGCATACTAATGAAAAGGAATTTTCTTGATGCTGTAAGAGGTCTTCCATAAGTCTAGATATTACCTATTAAAAACTGATGCTATTTAGGGTAATGCCATCAGTGAAGTATAGAGGACAACTTCAGTAGCTATAGTATCATTTAACACTGGTTAAAAAGCAATTTTCATATTCTTCTCAAATGCCATATAGTCTTCAGCCTCATCAAGTGTTAACTAATTTTCTACTGTTCTGCAGCATTTTATTCAGAGATACATGAATTTGTTTACTAGACCTGGAGGCCAAATTTCCTTTTGTTGATATTGTTTTTCCTTTTGATTTATCTGTTCATGTTCAAGGATTTTCTAGTTTTCTTCTTCCTGAAATCTTTGGTAATTTCAGTCTTCCCCCCTTATTGTTTTTATCATTTGCTTCCTAACATCTGACTGTGATATCTTTGGGGGCTGGATCCCAAAGTGTCTCAGCCTCCCTTCCCCTCATAGTTTATTAGCCTGGGTCTCTTCCCCAAATGACTTTTGCAGGGTCAGATGTGGCACCCCCCCCCCCACTTGATGCTGTGTTCTTCTTTCAGGCTTGGGGGAGTGCTAAATAGCATCCCTCACGTCCTGTGTGACCCATCCCACTCTCTTTATTCCTTAATTCCGAGCAATGGGAAGTTCAGAATCCCATTTTCCTTGGCACCAGAAGTTCATTGTTTTGTGGAGTTGAAGCTTTTGGTCTGCAGTTCCCAAAGGGCTGTGGCCAAGCTGGCCTGACAAGGCCCAAGCAAACTTCTGTTCACTCTAGAGTTGAGATCTGGACTGCACTGAAGGGGGTTTACTGGGATGTAGGGACGGGCTTTGCTGTAAGCTTGTGTCATGTCCTTCGGTCTGCTCTTACAGCCCTGAAGCCAGGAGTATAAAGATGGGAGAGGGGTGCTGGCTGGGCCCAAAGTCAATGAGCTGATCAGTTCATAGATCTGTGAGATTTTTTTTTTTAAATCTTCTTTTAGATTCCAGGTGTTCTGAGAGTGAGTTGAAATTGTTTTATCTTTGGTATACAATTTCTGTTTTTGACAATGTTTGAAAAGTTGTGGGGAATCAGAAAAAATGCCCAGTCTTCTCATCTTGCTGCTCACATAAACCAGAAGTTCAAAAACTTACTTTCAAATTATCAGCTAGCCAAATCTAATAGTGGAATAGGGATATTAAATTCTGACAGGCCTGAAAGCACCAATCTTACTTATATTAGAGAATAACCTGTAAAACATTTTAATTTAGCACATTTAACACAGATTGGCATCTTTTTTGTCCATATAACAAAAACACTGTCCCAAGCAATTCAGGTTCATGGCTTTGAAGTTTAGATCCCCTAACTAATAGATCTTCAAGATTTGTTTTTATAAGTTGGATCAGCAAGTGCTAAATCCAAATTCCAAACAGGCAGCGTTCTTAGGTTAAGAACTACAAATTTACAATATATGAAGATTATAGACTCTATATACCAAAGCCTTAGCTTTGGACTGTAGTACTTGGTGAAGGATGGACACTGCATGCTGAAAGAAGAGTTTCCACCTCCCAAACCATGGGAATTAATTCAAAAGTCAAATGTAAACTCTGGAAAGCCAAAATTCACTTGCATTTGTCTGGAACATCTGGGTCTGGGGTCTCTGTTTTAGAAAAGATAATGTTCAGTACTACACATGACCTCTTTAATTTAGTAGATGTTGCTAAAAAAAGATGTTCAGTCTTTACCTGAAATTGCAATGCTGGAAACTTGACAGCCAACATAGGATTTATGGTGGCTCTCCAGGGTAGATATGTTCTAAATTGTGCCAAGTGTCCACAAGGATCACAGATTTGAGAACTGGGAGAGATGTGAGGGATCACATAATTCAATCCTTTCATCTTATAAATTAGGTGGAAACTCAGGCTTAGAAAGGTTGAAGGTAACAATGATATTAAATAGTAGAACTGGAACACAAATCCAGCTGGAACCTCTGTTTCCAGATCACATATAGACTCTGTAAGTATTCCTACAATCAACCTGGTCAATTTTGGGAGGAAAAAACTCAAAATTGACTCCATACCATTAAGTTTTCTACATTCAGAGCTAAAACAAAAAGTGCTAAAAATAAAAGTTAGAAACCATCGTCTTTTATCCTTTCTAAAACCCAACACTTTTCCCTGAATAAGAAAAAGTTAGAGACACTTCCTTGGTGTAAATGGAAATTTGTTTTTTCAGATTTCTTATGCTTGAATAAACTGGCTGTTTTTGTATTCAGATTTAAGAGATCTCTCTCCTTAGTGGTACAGGCAGGTGGTAATAATACAGTAACTTAAATACATATTATTTTGTTTTCAAGCATCCTTTATACTAAGGAGATTTTAAGGAGATATGAAAAAATCCCTGTGAGAGCTACAATATTGGGTAGTTGGCATTCTCAAGTCTCAGAATGAATGGACTTGCATTGCTGTTTCAATGGTAAAGCCAGGTTTAGAAATGAGATATCTGGAGATTCTCTTCCTATCTAAAAAGAGCTTAGCTATAACGTACCATGCCCATCTCTCGTCCTGCCTTCACCAACACATAAAAATACATGAGAAGAGACATCTTCATTATCCTAAATGGCTGAAGCACAGGGTCAGAGACTGAGAACAGGAAGGGACCTTAGGGCACATCTGGTCCATACTCTTCATGTTACCAGATGAAGAAAATGAAGTTCACAAAAGCTTTCTAGGAACTTACTGTCACTATTGTTTAATGACTGTAAGAAGCATTGACTTTGTGGAGAAAAATCCAACTTGAAGGCTCTCCTGAAAAGATGTTATTTAAGACCTTAAAATCATACAAAATGCTATGATGAATATGACTACAAAACTCTGTTTAAATATCTGCCAAATACTGACATTGAGTCAAGTATTAAATAGGGAAATGAATACGCCCAAAGTATGCAATGTCATGAAAGAAATTAAGAACAAAATCTCCAAAAGGGCATTCTCTATTGATGACAAGGTTCTCCAAATGTTTTTATTCACAATTTAATTCAATCCAACATTTTTTTTAGTGCTCTTTCTTCTCAAATGAATTTGCATTTACCTTTCTACATACAAATTATATTCTCCTGGCAAGACTGCAAGTTTCTAGAGAGTAGGAAATGTTTTATTAGGTTTTTGTAATTCTAACATAACACCTGACACACAGTAGGCATTTAATATAATTTTGTAGAAGTGAATTTTTAGATGACATTGCATCAATTATATTGAGTCCTAGAATAATATAGAACATTCCTCAGTGAAATTCAATGAAAGCAATGGAAAAATAGTCAAATTATTCATACATGAAAAAAAAAATGGACTTCTTGCTAAAATGATTGCCTGATTGTGAGGCTGACTGACCAGCTTCCACACCTTCTCTAACAAAACTCTGAAGTTAGTGCCAGAACAAAAAGTCATCAAGAAATCGAGTGAGAAATTAGAGTAAGTAGTTTGCTCCCTTGCCTCCATGACCATTCTGTACAAAACGTCAGCTATAAGACTAAGGACAATAGGAAGAACCATCAGCACCAGAATGGCCAGAGGTGGGACCCTTGTGGCTAGAAGTAGCAAGACCAGAGGGTTGCTCAAAAAAAGACCTGCGGATGGGGGAGAGAACCTTGGAAGGCCCAGGGAACAGCAGTGAAGATACTACAGCTCTCCAACTGGAAGAGCCCAGGAACCCAGAGGCTCAGAAGTACCTAACACTCTGTTCAGAAATGCCAAAGAGGGCCCTATGGGTCTCTTGAATCTCAAAGTTCTGGGGGAATCTAACCTCAGGAAGTGGAAGGAACTCAGGAGACCCAGAGGAACCCCAAGCAAGGCTGATCATCCCATCCAAAAAAGAAATCAGGAAAAAAGACAGCCTGGAATGGACTGGAGGATTTTCAAACACTTCTTATAAAAGAGTAGAAACTCTGAAACACAAATGCAAGAATCCAGAGAAATATATCAATTTATTTGAGCATCAGGGAAAGGCTCTAGGATGATGTAGTGCTAAGTCCAAAGAAGGGAACAGAAACACGTGTCCCTTCAGAACCAAGTAGATGAAAAATACCTAAATTATGACATGAAATTGAATTTAGGCCTCTGATTTAGTTTTTCAATATCAAACTCTTGGACTGGCTCTTCAGATAGACAGTAAGCCGGGTCCAAAATTGAATATGATGAATAAATTTCACTACAGTGTATTCTATAGCATTTTTCCAAATTATTTACTGCCATCTTTTTAATATCAATATTTTCTCACTGATGCCATACTGTACGAATCATGAACCAATACAATTTTGGAAGAATTAAAATTCCAAATAACTTTTTTGGGTCAATAATAAAAAGATACATCATAGACAGAAGCATGATTGCCAACAATAATTCAATCAGTCAATCAGGAAACAGTTATTAAGAATCTATTCTTCGTTTGACATTCTGTTAGGCTCTAGGGATAAAAAATATAAAGAATGAAAGAAACAATCCCCTACTTTCAAGGAGTCCATATTCTATTAGGGAGATAAAAAGCATATATGTATGTTATATAGTGAAAAGACAATGAAAAGAAACACAAATAAACATAAGATGGCTAAGGTGGAAGACTCAGGAAAGGCTTCATGTCAAAGGCAGTACTTGAGGAGCTTCTTGAAGAAAACGAAAGCATACATGAAGTAAAGGTAAGGCCAGAGAGCAGAGGGGACAGTCCAGTGCCAAGGCAAAGCAATGAGAGATAGAGAAAAAGAGACATAGGGCCAGTCTGGCTCAGGGGCATAGTCTAAAAAGGGGAGACATCCACACCGAGATTGGCATGATAGTCTTGGGACCAGAAGGGAAGGACTTGAAAAGCTCCCTCACATTTTATTCTAGAGTTGCTTGCTGTTGAGTAATTTCAGTCATATCTAATTCTTCCTGACCCCTCTGCGGTTTTCTTGGCAATGACAGTGGCTGGCCATCTTTTTCTCCAGCTCATTTTACAAATGAGGAAACTGAGACACACAGAGCAAAGAGACTGGCTCAGTATCCCACAGCTCCTAAGCATCTGAGTCACACCTGAACGTAGGAAGAGACGTCTTTCTGACTTAGCATAGCACTTACTACTAGGGAAGATACTAGGGCTCATTAGATAGAAGTGACAAACAGAGCTTGGATGAAGTTATGGGGAGGAGGCAGGAGGCCTGGACAGCCTGGGCTTGTGTGAGTAGAGAAAAAGGATCAGAATGAAAAAAACAAAAACAGGAACACCTGGTAAGGTGATGGGGAAGGGGCACCCTGGCTCACTTCAATCTGAGACAGAGACTAGACCAAGTAAGTACTGGGGAGGGGAAGTAACAGATTCTGCTTTGGACATCAGGTAGTCTGTGAAAAGGCTCAGGGAGGAATGGAGCAAGGGAGACTTGGGGAGACAGGAAAATCAGGAGAGCCAGAAGAGATAGCGTGGGGGGAGCGTCCAGGGCAACAGACTGAGCAAGATCGGCTGGGAAAAGACCATCAGGTTTGGAAATAAGGAGACCACTGTCATTTCTGAGAGAAGAGCTGAATGAGGAGGTCAGAAAACAGAAGGCCGAAGAGGGAGAGGAGAAGAAGAGAGGTGACAAATGCAGACACTTGTTCCGTCCCAGGAATTTGGCAGAGAAAGGGATGACGGTGTAAAGAAATGGCAGAACCAAAGAAAGATTATTTTTTACATGTTTTAAGGATAAGGATTATGGGCATGTTTGAAGCTAGGAAACAGGGAGAGGTTGGAGATTAGAAGGGATGTAGAGTGCTGGTCTTTGCAAGGAGAAGGACCAATGATTTGTCAGAGACTGAAGGAAATGAGGAGGGGGATGTGAGAGGAAGGAAAAGGAGATTAGAGACCTCCCGGTGTTTGGCTTAGTTGTCTTAATATGGGGAGAGGGGAGGTGCACAGCAGAGAGAAGCTGTGGTGGCAGAGGACCCTGTGGGAGGTTTGAAAAGAAGAGCAGCTTTGGGAGAGTTTTTGAGGGTGAGCAAGGCGGGAAATCAATGAGAAAAATAGAAGCATTGCCTTGGTACCGAGCAGGTCAGGAAATTAAGGACGGGACCAAGAGTGAGACACGTTCTCAACCTCTGATTCTCTTCCCCAGAATTCTAGTTTACAGTCCCTCCCCCGCCAGATGTGAACTAGATGACCAGTCTTGTAACTCTATTTTATACATGGGAAAACAGAAATGCAGAGAATAAAAAGCCAATGCAACGTGGCCTCTGCAATCATAAACAGTTAATGTCCACTGAAATCATTTCTGTTCTTAAGATGCCTTTAGGTTTATTAGTCATGGAGAAGATGGTCCACAATTCTGTAAATACTGAATGACCATTTACAGATCAAGAAAGAGCCAAAACTGTCCTTCAGCTAAAACGAAAGGGTCGTCTGAAAGGATAATAGTCCTTTTTATAAGTAAAATGTAGTTCCGAAGAATCTTTTCCCTAGTGGATATGTAAATATATGCAAAAAAGGTTTCATTCCTACACTATGCCAAGGATTCAGCAATTGCAAACTTCTTTTCCATTTGACAGTCATTCCCCCTGATTCATTATTAAGAGTAAAAAAGCTGAATATGTTGGCTCTTTAAGCTAGATACAATTGAAAGCAGTGACTGGATTTGGAGTCTGTGTTTCTGTATAATAACATTATGGTTCCACTTGCTCCTCACTTAAAACTTTATTACAACTCTTGACATGAGAAAAATGGAGATTTCTCATATCCTGTTATATACTTTAAATGTTGTCAACTTTACAGAGATAAAGGGAATAATTGGAACTATATTCTTCTCCAAAAATAAACAAATTCATTATGTCCTTTTTTTTTTTTTGCTGAGGCAATTGGGGTTAAGTAAGTGCCTTGCCCAGGGTCACACAGCTAGAACGTATTAAGTGTCTGAGACAGATTTGACCTCCTGATTTCAGGACTGGTGCTCTATCCATTGCACCACCTAGCTGCCCCATGTCCTTAATTTTTTAGAAAAGCTTTTATAATGGAATATTTAACAAAGATATAACAAGACATATAAACATTACATACAAACATACAAACGTTTCCTCCAGTATTTAGGGGACATATTCTCTTCTAAAGTGATAACTTTAGTCATGGGGGTTGAAGGGATATGTGCTTACATTTTTTTTTTCCCTTGAGGCTGGGGTTAAGTGACTTGCCCAGGGTCACACAGCTAGGAAGTGTTAAGTGTCTGAGACCAGATTTGAACTCGGGTCCTCCTGAACTCAGGGCTGGTGCTCTATCCACTGCGCCCCCTATGTGCTTACTTTTAAACTAAAACAAATAAGCATACATTTATAACTACTTATCTTTAAAGTGAAATTTATATACACAATTAACATGGCTGATAAGCAGTTAATACTTTTGTGCAGGATCATATTCTTTAGCTTTCTCAGAAAAGCTAATGAATACTTTGGCTCAAATTCTGATGGTTGCCACAACTGAACTGAAAACAAAGCTCTCGTTTAGAATCACTGATCACAAAAGAGTCAAAATGACTCTTCTCTCATTGATTTCTCTCTGTGATAGGTAGCCACCACACACAAAAGCCAAAGAACATTGAGCTTTTCTTTTAAATCTTAAGCTTAAAAAGGATACAGGTCAAGCAGAAAAGAAAATTGGCTAATTGTAGAAGGCTGATGAAAGCAATTCCAGTGACAAATAGTAGGTCTGATATTACAGTTAAAAATCTATCTATATATTTTATAAAGAAGGATGACAGTACTGGTGCTTTTCCAGTGTTACAGTGTAATTGGGTCTTCCTCACCTTTGCATGTTCAGAAATCTCAATTGGCTGCAATAATAATTGTGCAAATAGCTGCAAATGTATCATGTTTCTTCTTTATTCTTATCTTCTTCTCCAAAAGAGATAGCAATGTAATAAACTAACTTATGTACAACTTTTAATAGGATTCTATAGAGTTAAGTTGTAATGAAAATGGGGGAATTATTAAGACATCTCAGTGATTTATCATTTTTTTCTCTCAATTTTCTTAGAATTCCAGATGATGACTGCTTTGGCTAAAGTTATCATTCCTGTTTCCATATGGCATAAAATGCTGCTTGCTGCTGGATTTTTTTTTTTTTTTTACTTGTTTGGAAACTATACAGGAGCTAAAGAATAAAAGACAAGAAACAGGTGAAACAGAAAAAATAAGGAAGTTTGAAGGAAAAGAACAAAAAAGTACTTAAAGATAAATAATAGGAAATAGACACAGAAGGGAGGTAAAAGAACAATAAAAATGATCTATGGTTTAATTCTCCTTTCTAAGCCTTGAAATCTTCATAGTAAAGCTACAACAATATCCCTGAATTAGTCGTAAAAGATCAATAATAAATTTATAGTCATTCAAATTCAATCACCTTTCAACTGTTACATGAAGCTCATCAATCAGCTGAGAAACATTTGTTCTTGAATGGGATGCCATACCATGCAAGGTCAGTGCAATATTTAAGCAGGAGTATAAAATCTATTGAGTTTTTAAAATGAATGACTATGAAAACAAACTTTCTTTAGGAAAAGGAGATGCCAACACTTCTTAACACAGAGGTGTAAGCAAATGAGTTTTAAAAAATTAGTTCACATGACTTGTATTACTGATAAAGAAATATTTGGGATTGGGTGAGAATTGGTGAGATTGGTTGAAGCAATTGGGTTAAGTGACTTGCCCCAGGGTCACATAGCTAGGAAGTGTCAAGTGTCTGAGACCAGATTTGAACTGCCGTCCTCCTGAATTCAGGGCTGATGCTCTTATCTACTGTGCCATCTAGCTGCCCGTAGGGTGAGAATTTTAATATTTTACTTGAGTCTATTTAAAATAAACATTTCCTACTAAAACCCACTGCCTACCATGGCACTAAATAACCTCTTTGGCTTGTAAGTCCCTCAGTATTCTCTCTCAAGCACTGTGATTTGGATATATCAACTCCTTCCTCCTTTCAACAAGAGTTTCAGATTTCCAAGTTCTCTTCTCTTTTTAGCAGGTGTTTTCATTGTTATTGTCCTTGCACAACTACTGTAACTCTCTCTCTTGTGGAATTTAACCAT
This sequence comes from Sminthopsis crassicaudata, assembly GCF_048593235.1. NCBI lineage: Eukaryota > Metazoa > Chordata > Mammalia > Dasyuromorphia > Dasyuridae > Sminthopsis > Sminthopsis crassicaudata. The sequence continues at coordinate 655,015,645 of NC_133618.1, forward strand.
ACTCAGTCTGCTATGAATTTTCCTAGACAAACATAATAGGGTAAGAACACAAATGATAACAGGCAGCTTCTTTCTTCCTTTGACTTTTCAATTTTCCTTAAGGGTACTTGTCATTCTGGGAACTTTTAGTAGAGATAAACACTGAAGAAAAAAATTAGTTGAAAAAAATTCCTTTTTAGAAAAATTATTTCCCCCTATAAACAGGCAAAAGTTCACATAAGGGACTCGACCCAAAAAACAATGCTTCAGAAAACAAATTAGTTCTTCATTTTCCAACTGCAAAAAAAGCATTTTAAAAATTTGCCCTCTGGGTCTGCTATCCAAGTTGAAGCCTGGGTAGAATTTTCACATCTAAGTTACAAAATCTTGTAAACAAGAATTTACAATGGAAAAATCACAATAATTTTAAGCTATGAATTGCAGACAGGATATAACTGTATTAAATACATACACCCTTGGAAATAAGTAACTGCCTGAAGCAAAAAACTGCTTTTATTTGTGACATTTAATATGCTAGACTGCTGCTAAAAAAAAATTAGAATTTGAGTTTTTGTAACTAAAAGCCAAGATTAGAGTTTATTTCTTCCATTTTTATAGGCTTATATGCCTATGTGGACAGTGAATTGGGGCCAGAATTGAAGACACAGAGAAGAATGTCTCCTTTTTCTTTGAAGTCCCAGTTGCCTCTTTCCTACCATATCCTCTGAGACCTTCTCTCTAAATTTCTCTTATTTTCATTCTCTTCTTACCTACTAGTTCCTTCCCAATCAACTAAACAGTCAAGTGTCTCTAATTCTTAAAAAAAAAAAAATACTTCCAGCCCCCTAAAAACCCCAACAACAAAACTTTACTTAACCCCATATCATCCTCAAATTACAATTCCCTTGGTTGCAAAAATACACTCTTAGAAAGAGTAATCTACCTCTTCTTTTTCACCTTTCACTTCTTAAGCCCTTGCAATCTGGTTTCTGTACTTACCATTCTACTGAAACTCTTTTCTCAAAGATTACAAATGAAATCTTAACTGCCAAATCCAATATTGTTTCCTCAGATCTCATACTGCTTGAAAATGAAGATAGGTGAATATAGAGAATACTGAGGTTTAGAATGAGTGAAATCATGATGCATGCCCTCAATTTTCTCACTAAAGTAGTAAGTATAGCCATCTTGGGGAGGAGGGAAGATAGAGCATACTGAAGAACAAACTTCCAATGAATAATTTGAGAAATTATGTTTCTCATTGTCTAAACTAAAGTCTCTTCACAGGTGGAAAGTCAAAGGTGACAAACTAGAAGGCCTTTCCTATTATGCTATGAATAAGATAAATAAACATAATCACTTTATTCCACTAATCAAAATCAATTTCATTGATTTCCCATTATTCCCATTGAATAAAGAGGAAATTCTTAGTCTTGGTATTTCAACTCCTTCCAAAATATAGTACCAACCAAGCAGTTTTTTTTTCCTCATTATCAACTCCATTACTAGGTTATGTGAGCAGTTTGATATGAGTACTATGGCTATGATATAATGGGGGGAACCGAGCTGTCTTCCAGTTAACCCTAAACCTCTTGGAAAATTTATTTTATCTGCTTATTTCACATGGAGGCAACAGGGGAACCATCTGGCCTGATTATCTGTTCTCCCAATGCTATTCGGTAACGTACTCAATTATTCCTTATCTTTTAAAACACATCTCACCATTTTCTACCATTATGCTTTGCTCTTTGTTCTGTACTATTCTCTATAAAATATAAAATAATATCTAACGTTTTTACTTATTGACATTCTATTCATCAACCTTCTAGGCTCAAACCTTCCCTGATTCCCTTTTCTTTAAGGATTAGAGAGACCGTACTATGTTCAATTAATAGAGAAAGAAACAGTAGGTACTAGTTTTTTGTTCATTAGCACTTTGTAGCTCTCTCATGTATTTACTTCATTTTAGGATGTATGATATTTACCTAGTTACTATCAATCAATTAATAGCCAATGAGTCAACAAACATTTTTAAAACCTTAGGCACTCTCATTTTGTAAACTCTTTTAGGGAAAAATCTTGTTTTAGTATCTTTACATTTCCTTCAACATTTATCTCAGAGCAGCTACTCAATAAAAGTTTGTTGAATTGATAAAACGTTGAATGGAAAAGATGCTATTCACAAGAGCACAGGCTATACAATTAACAGGGTTTTGTTTTGTTTTTTCCTAGTTTGCCATGGTTCATGACTGATCTCCAAGTCTGATGCTTCTATACAGGCCTATGAGCAGAAATAAAGCATAAGATCAGCATTATAAAAATCATAAAGTTAGACAATTCTGCAGAGTTGCAGAATGTGCCCCCTCACATTTTAAGGGCAAAGAAACTGAGGCTCAGAAAAATAAAGGAATTTGCTTTAGGTTATGGAGATAATGTCAGAGCCAGAATCAAGATCTTAAATGGTCAAAAATTGTTTTTTCTCCTACCAATCTGACCAGAAACCAGTAAACTGAGCTTTTACCAGATAGCCAATATGCAAGTTGTTGATGTACAGCTTTGTAAGCAATCTTTTTTTTTTTTTTCCCCCGCGGGAGGGGGAAAGGAGGAGGAGGGCGAAAAGAGGGGACAGGTAGGTAACTATTATAGTATTACATTTAAATGACAAAATGGAAGCATCCAAAGATAAGTGAAAGGTTAATGGACCATAAATGAATGGTTGTGAACTGAACTTAAGTTTTTAGGTATTCAGAAACAAGAAAGTTACATGTAAATGATATAATGTGTATGACCATGACTGACAATTTATGCTTACCATGAAATCATAGACCTTTCTTGGCCTTTTAAGGGTTAAAATTACTAACACATGTCAATGACATTTGCCTTCAGAGAACTATTAGTATTCCTATATATCAGGAGCAGAATATCAGTTATGTGACCCTAGGAAAATCAATTAAGTCACATTTCCTCATCTGTAAAATGGAGGTAACATTATAGATATTATCCATTTTGCAAAGTCACTGTGGAATATTTTTCATATCTTAAAATGTTAGATATTGTTGCTATCTTGCCATAGCCTATAATAATTATGCTATAGCTTAAATTCAAATTAACTCATGTTCAAATTAGTAAATTTTCCTTATTATCAACTAAATTTGTATTAATTTTGGATGTTAGCAGGACAAAAAGAAATTACTACCAAGGCTGTTCCCAAGTGAGTTTCATTCATAGTCATTAACACTACCCTTTTGCAGCATGTGGATGACATCTCTCCATACCCTTTAGAAGACCCAGTACTTTCTTTGTATTATGTAATATAATAATAGAATATTGCCCTGTGGTAAGATTAATGGATATGAAGAATACAGAGAGGTAGAGAAAAATTTATATGACCCGATGCAAAGTGAAGAAACTAGGAAAAAAAAACACGAGAGCAATTTAAGTGAGAAAAACAACAACAAAACATCACACAGAAATAGTGTATAGTTATAAAATAAAGCTCGGCCCAGAAAAAGAAGAAATGCTGCTTCCTTCCTTCTCTGCTAGTCTAGCTCAAAACTTTTCCTCCCCTTTTTAAAATTTTTTGTCTCAAGAGATGGCTCTCCATAGGATGAAGAGGACTATATTTGTAATTAAAGGTTAAGTTAAAATAAAAGATAATTTTTTTTACAATGGTCAAACTCCAGAGTCTTTATCATAGTTAACTGTATTAACGTAAATTAAAAATGACTGCCACAGCTTAATTGTCATTCAAATTCAACATATAATCTTAAGAAAAGTCTTAAGATTGTGATTTTTGAACTCTACAACCATAGACTATATCAATAGCAGGAAATAAAACAGACATGTTAACAGTAAAAGTTCAATATTGAAAAATCAGTTCAATATGCTATATTGCAAACAATCAATCACAATGCAATCATCATCTACAAATCAAAGCGCACCATAGACAACCATGTGGATATTCATATAACTATATGGAAGTGTGTGATTATGGACAAGCAGATTGAAATGGTAAATTACAAAACTGTCTCTTGTAATTAGTTTGCCTGAGAACTGAAACAAACTTCCTGCATTAACTCTGCAGAGGGAAAAGAGATCAAGTTACAGACTTTTAAGTGAATTGGATTTAACTCTTCAATAGCATAATATGTGATGGTGATGAAAAAAAGAAGTTTGTACCCAAGAAAAATGAAGTAAATTCTTGATCACAGAAGGAATCTTTTTGCTTGAGATCATGATAAAAAGCAACAGTTTAACACTGGAACTTTGTAAGCTATATACTTAGTCAGCTTTCATTATTAGATATATTGTTCATTTTCAAGACTTTTTTTGGGGGGGCTGCAAATTTATTAACACACCTAGCTGCCCCGTATTAAAAAAAGAAAAATAAGTTTGTCTGATTCTTTAGACTTTTTGGCCTTGGTGGGATGCATTTGTGTAAATTTGGGGAGTTCATGATAATGCTGTAAAAACAAAGCAAATAACCGAATGTACTTCTAATGTAAGAGTAGAGGGATGCCTAATTTGAAGAGAAGGTCCCTTTTATGCAAAAACTGATTGGACTGAATCTTCAGCGCTTATTAATCTTCTCATACCTTCTGACATTCTATGTACTCTTCTCTATAACCATTTAACTCTTTGTACCTAAAATTTTATCTTCAGTTTTGAATATTTCAATATTCAGGAAACCAGAAAAGAAAGGAAAAAAAGTTTCACATATACAAATATGATTGTAGCATGGCCTAGTGTGATTCCCTCCACCCTCCAGCCCCACTCCCAAAATGTCTTAATCTTGATGGTCTCCTTTCTTTGTTCATCTCCACACCTACAACAAATCTTCCTTTTGGCGCTGTTTGTTGTCTACAATATTCTTATTCTGTAATGCTGCTCCAATTCCTCTGTTTCAACACCATTTTGCTCTTATCCATATTATTTCCATTACTATTGTTACTTTATTCATTGAACTAATATTGACACTTACTCTCCAGTTTAAGTGGGGAGGCAAAATTTACAAGAATGCTGCTCTGTAATGCAGCACGCACAGCACTTCAGAGGACAGGATTCTAGGAAATTTCACTTCATTGCTTTCCCATAAAAAAGATCTGGAAAAAGTGACGCCTGGCTGTTGTCAACACGTCCAAGCATGCTTGTGATCACACATTAAAAGGGTTACATGTTTTTGTTTTTAAAAACAGGACAGCAGGAAATCTGCAATTGTTTATCTTTCTAATAAATGTTAGAATACTGCTGATCGTCAAAATGTTGGCCTGCTCCTTGTAAGAACTATCTTTATAAATGGAAAGGTGTCTTAATATTCTCATACATATAATACCAGCCCTGAAGTTAGGAGGACCTGAGTTCAAATTTGGTCTTAGACACTGAACAGGAACTTCCTGGCTATGTGATCCTGGGCAAATCACTTAACCCCAATTGCCCCAGCAAAAAAAAAAAAAAAAAAAAAAAAAAAAAAGAAAGTGCACAATTATGCTGTGATATTAATTTCAATAAGAATTCCATACAAACTATTACATAAGCAGAGACTTTATTGTATAATCAATCAACAAATCAAAGCTGAAGGCTCTGGGTTTAAATAAATGAGTTAAATCTTGAGAGCTACTTGAAAATATGTTCTATTTGGCACATGATTCAGTAACATTTTCTTCTTTGTGAACATTATAATTTATTTCATGTTTAGGTCTCTATCTCAAAAGTAAAGACTTCAGTTCTCAGGCTATCTATACAATGAATACAAGGCAGACTTGAGTTAAATTGAACCAAACCAACAATGTAAATAAGCTAATAAGTGGGTATGATACCTCTCCTTCTTACTTCGACCTTGCCTTTGCCTGATCTCTACCTCTTAGTACTATCCTACGATGGAGGATCTCTTAAACGGAAAAAATACTAGGGACACTAGGGAAAGAGAGGCTGTTTCTGGAGAAGTGGCCCTCCTTTCTCCTAAACTTGCCCAGTTTACAAAATTCCTGGCATTAGTGAGGGGCAAGGGGCCAACTCTGTTCTTTTACCTAGTGGCTTTGTCCCTTGCTACTCCATGGCTTTAACTCCTGGATGAAGCAGATTGATCTCAGAGAGTTCCTTCGTGTGGATCCAGGAACTCGAGTTGTTTCTAAGAAGTCTGGTCACAAATTCCTTTACTTATCCGGAATGGGCCGCCATGGTAAAATACCTCACATCCTAGGGCTCTGTTCTTCCTCGTGGGCACAAGTGGCTTCCTGAACAGGCTTTGTAAAAGTACTGGATAGTCATTCTCATTCATTCATTATATTTTTTACCCAATTTCATGTAACAATTTTTACATTAACTTTTGAGTTCCAAATTCTTTCTGTAGGCTTCTGTTGTCTGGAACTAAGCCGTAATGTATGTGTGAACATCCTTTATTTCTTCAGTTTCTTAGCTTTGGTTCTACTCTTCTCTGTCTGTTTTACTATTTAAATGTCAAATTCAAAGGTGTGGCTATGGCTCACGTGTATGACTAGATATGATTTCATCCTCAAGTGGTTTTTTGTTTTTTTTTTTTTTAATAGGAATGCTGCTTCTTTGGAAAGAAAGCCTGCCAAATTCCATGACCCCTCCAGGGAACTACAATGTTTCCAGGATAGGAGGAAATGAAGTAACTTCACAGACAGGATAAGATATAAGCAAAAATAAAACTGCAAAGAATTTGTGGACAAACTGCAGGGAAAAACTATCAGAATGATGAAGGGCCATGTGGAGAATAATTGAAGAAACTGGGGATATTTAATCTAGATAAGACATGGGGCAAAAGAGCTATTTTCAAGTTATTGAAGGAAATTTGGAAGAGGGATTACTTATTTGATTTAGCCTAAGGAGGTAGAAATTGTAAACTGGAAAATTTAGACTTGTTTTAAGAAATCATTTCCTATTCATGAGACCTAAGCATCAGTAGAATGGGCTGGAGATCTTTAAGAAAATGCTGGAAAATTCCTTCTCAGGGATGTTACAAAGAGGTCTGTTGTTTAGATACAAGTTGACTTCTATGGCAAATACTGTGATTCTATGAAACGAAGAAATTCTATGACTAAGCTGCTTGGATAATGTTGAATCCTAGGACCAAGCAGAAATCAGAAATGAAGATCAGCAAGGGACAGAATCGCTACACAGAAGAGCAAAATCTGAGGGAAGTTCACTCATA